>NC_140594.1:50063757-50663757 GCF_964204655.1 Triturus cristatus
GAAGAACAATTTTTTTGCTTACACAATGACAAGGTGGTTCTTCATACCAACCCAAACTTTCTACCAAAGGTAGTTTCTGCATTTCATTTGAACCAATCTGTAGAGTTACCCCTATTCTTCCCACAACTAGATTCAGTGGCAGAAAGAGCTCTTCACACACTAGACGTTAAAAGAGCATTACTTTACTATATTGAAAGGACAAAACCATTTTGCAAAACCAAGCAACTATTTGTGTCTTTTGCACCACCGCATAAAGGCAATGCAATTTCAAAATCTAGCATTTCAAGATGGATAGTAAAATGTATCCAAATTTGTTATGCTAAAACAAAAAGGACTTTCCCTACACCCTGTAGGGGTCATTCCACACGCAAATTGGGGACTCCCGTGGCTTTTTTAGGCAACATTCCCATTGCAGATATCTGCAAAGCTGCAACATGGTCTACTCCACACACATTTACTAAACACTACTGTATAGATGTGTTAGCCAGACAACAGGCTAATGTAGGCCTAGCAATACTCAAAACATTATTTCAGACAACTGCAACAGCTACAGGTTAGCCACTGCTTTGGGAGCAACTGGTGTATAGTCTTTGCACTACAAAAAACAATTGGTTCTGTCGGGTCAAACAATTTCTTTGTAGTTTTACACATTTACCTAGGATAAAGTAATACATCTAAGAGAGGCGCTTGAACACAAACACATAAACAAACTGATTGATGAAATGAAAAGAACGGAGTATTTTACCTAATGTTTCAAACTATTTTTGGTACACAATGAATAATTACCAAGGAGAAAGGCTGTCTGATAACTCAATTAATGGAGCGATGCATGTGAAAGTGATTTACAGTGACACAGTGAGTAAAGTGACAAGGTGGCAAAATCAGTGTATTGTTCAAATAATTGACACAATACTGTACATGTATTTACAGGTGGGGGATTTTAAAAAGAAGGTCCAATTTCATAATGAAGCAAAAGGTGTCTCGGGGTCAGTAATTGAATCACATTGATTTGTAAGCTAGGAGACCTATTGAAGTATGGACAGATAACCGTTGATGTTTCGACCCTGACAAGAGCAGTAATGGAAGATGTCAAAACGGATCTTCTTCAGGACAAGAAATAAGACGGACAGTGATTCTGTGATCACAGAATTCTGCCGTCGGTCTGCAGCCACAAAGCTACCGTTATGCCTTGATTTATCCCTGACTCCGTGGCTTGCACATTAATCACGCTTAACCACTAGAGCCTCTCTGGAATTCTGCATTTTTCAGCAATTAAGCCTTAAACCTCATGACTTTCGGGATTTCGGTGTTTGCCATTTAAACAGGAGGCATAACCGACCCCGCTCTGATTTCTAGGAGCACAGGCATCCTGTTACCAGGAGCCAGATTAATTCCGCCACGGACGCCTAGTCACCCCAAGGTTTCATTATACGCGCGTCCTTCGTACAATCTGAAGAACCGGCTGTCCATCTTATCCCTTGTCCTGAAGAAGACCCGTTTTGAGATGCAGACCTTTTGTCCTTCTAAGGTACCAGAAAGTAGCTGGAATAACAACCACAACCTACTTCTGGCACAGGGACCCTCTCTAAAGCTCTCTTGTTCAAGAGAGCCAATACTTCAAGGCGGAGTAGTGCCAAATGATCCTCCGTCATGCGATCCTAAGGAGGTGGTATGTAGGGGGTAGTCTAGAAAGGGAGGGAGTAGCCCCTTCGGACTATTTGCAGAACCCACCTGTCTGACGTGATGGATTGCCAGTGGAGGAGGTGATGGTGGATCTTGCCTCTAACTGGCCGTTGATGGACCTGAAACGTCGGACTAGGAAGGTTTGGAGGCTGCGGCAGGGGGTTAAAGGGTGGGCTGGCTCCCTGACCTGCGAGAACGCTGGGTCCCACGTCCGCGCAGAGGACCAAAACCGAAAATCCCCATTGAAAACAAACGGGCACCCGACGCCAAAACAGCACCCTGCACCCAGCCGTCCCTGCCCTGCTGTGGGTGCACTTTGTGTGCTAAACCGGATCCCCCTTTGCCCTGAGCCTAACACCAGGAGCTTGGCTCCCATAACCTCGTGGCCTGCTAGCTAGCAGCCACCAACCAGAGGCCCCCTTTCCCCCATTGGATAACATTGGGCCTCAGCACTGCACCTGGCCGCCCTAGTGCCGCTGAGGGTGTTCTGAGAGTGCATCCTTGACCCTGGGGGAACACTTGTTCTAACCCCTGAAGCTCAACTCCAAAGACTGATTACTTACCTGGTAACCGTTAACTTCATGTTCGAGGCATATGAGCTGCAGATCACACACTGAGGATAAGATCGCCATCTGGTGTTGGGCTCGGATGATTGCAGGTTGTTGTTGTCTTCGGAAGAAGCCTTTGGTCACGAGGTTGGTGACTCCTCCCCTGGACAACAGTGCGCATGGGCATCCACTCCATCGGCAGATTGTTTTTTTCCGCCATTGGGTTCGGATGAACTTTTTTCCGCTCCAGCAGAAAACTTCCAGCAATCGATTTAACTCTTTAATCTTCATTCCATCGACGTCGACATCAACTCGGACCGGTTCCGGAAGCGGCTGATGGACAGGACACCCTTCAAAAAATGCCCCCAGTGTGGAGCGAAGTTCCCCCACAGTGACCACCACGAGGTTTGCAACCTCTGCCTGTCGCCGGAACACAACGAGTCCACCTGTCCAGCTTGTTCCGCTTTCCGTTCGAAGAAGACCCTCCGGGACCGAAGAGCTCGACGCCATATTATGGCCAAACCAGCTCCAGAACCGGAGGACATCTTTGCTCAAGATGTTCCCGAAGACGACACCGAAGATCTCGAGATCGTGTCCGAAGCCGACGATTCCGATGACCTCATCACTCCAGGGCAGCGTGTGAGTACCACCCCCCCTGCCCCTGCCCCATCCAAAAAAGCATTGGTCAAGACTCCGCCAGTTGGGCCCAGTCGCGACCGGAAATCCTCTTCAGAAGCCCCGCCCTCGGGCCCGGCTCCGAAGACATCTAAGCCTGTGGGTGGCTCGGGTTCGAGCAAACCTCACCTGATTGTGCCTTTAACACCCTCGGCACCCAAACACCCACTTTCGGCACCGAAACAGGCTCCAAGACCGAAATCTCCTTCGGCACAGAAACGTTCCTCGGCACCGAAGTCTCCACCGGCACCGAAACGTTCTTCAACATCGATGCCTCAAAGTCCATCGGCACCGAAAACTCATTCGGCACCGAAACCTCAGTCGGCACCGAAACCTCAGTCGGCACCGAAACCTCAGTCGGCACCGAAACCTCAGTCGGCACCGAAAACTCAGTCGACACCGAAAAATCAGTCGACACCGAAAAATCAGTCGACACCGAAAAATCCATCGGACCCGAAAAAATCATCGGCGCCGAGAACTGCGTCCCCGCCGAAACAAGCTCATAAAGACCCGAAGCGGACGTCACAGACACCACCTTCGGAGCCAGATGAACTTTTTCGACCAGATCCTACTCAGAAGCGGATCTACATCAATCCTAAAACGGGACATGTGACTGCCATCCCATATAAAAAGCGGAAGCTGGACACTACACCTCCCCCAGCTCCCATACGGAAGAAGGACTGTGCTACCTCACCACTTCGTCCTTCCTCTCCTGTTTTACCTCCTAACCCGTCCCCCCCTCCTCCTCCTGATTCTCCTTTACCTTTACCTTTACCTTTACCATCTCCCTATCATTCACCTCCTCCACAGGATGATAATGATGACTTAGGGGGAGGGGCGGACCCTGATTTATTTGATGATCCTGTTGACCCAAACGACCCTTTTACGTTCCCAGACCCAGCACCCATGGATGACTGGTCTTATCCTATACCTGACATGCCTGACCCCACTACCTACCCTTCCAAGCCCTCCCCTCCTGATGACCACCTAGGGTTCGGCCAACTTATAAATAGGGCAGCAACATTCCACGGCGTTACAATGCACACAGACGCCATTGAAGAGGACTTTCTCCTTGATACCTTTGAGCAGTCACAAAAGACTGTTCACATACTGCCCATGATCAAAGGGGTTATAAAGCATGCTACTGAAGTCTTTAAGGACCCTGTTCGAGCTAGGGTTCTCAACCCACGCATCGAAAAAAAGTACCGACCAGCCCCGCAAGACCCTGCATACATTAAGGCCCAGCTCCCTTTAGACTCCCTAGTCGTATCAAATGCCAGGAAGCGCGCTAACTCACAGACAACTGGAGAAACGCCTCCCCCAGACAAGGAGTCTAAGCTTTTAGAAGCCTCGGGCAAACGGGTCGCCGCGCAGGCGGCTAACCATTGGCGTATTGCGAATACCCAGGCCCTGTTAGCCAGGTATGATAGAGCGCATTATGACCAACTTGAGGACCTTATGCAGCATCTGCCTGAACCTTTTAAGTCCCAGGCCTCTGACCTCATCCAAGAAGGCAAATTAATATCTAATGCCTCCATTAAATGCGCCTTAGATGCAGCAGACACTGCTTCTAGAGCGGTCAATACTGGCGTCTTACTCAGACGACATGCCTGGCTCCGTATTTCCGGTTTTAAACCGGAGGTTCAAACCGCAATTCTAGCTCAACCTTTCAACCAAGAGCAGCTATTTGGCCCTGCAGTGGATACTGCATTAGAAAAAATGAAAAAGGATAATGAAACTGCCAAGTCTATGGGAGCACTGCAGTCTCATCAAAACCGGGGTTCCTTTCGTCGCTCCTTTTATAGAGGAGGCTCCAAAAACACATCAACTGAGACCACGTCCACCTTTAAAAATTCTGGACAAACATCCCCTAACAGAGGTTACTTCCGGGGAGGTTATAGGGGAAACAATAACAAAGGTCGAGGACGGGGCAACAACAACAACACCCGCACCTCACCAGCCACCAAACAGTGACTTGCCACCACTCCCCCCAGACCATTCCACTCCGGTCGGGGGGCGACTCCAACAATTCCTGCCTGTCTGGATTTCCATCACCACAGACAGGTGGGTAAGACAAATTATCCAGTCTGGCTACTGCCTCGAACTCATACAATCCCCCCCAA
This sequence comes from Triturus cristatus, assembly GCF_964204655.1. Taxonomy (NCBI): domain Eukaryota; kingdom Metazoa; phylum Chordata; class Amphibia; order Caudata; family Salamandridae; genus Triturus; species Triturus cristatus. The sequence continues at coordinate 50,068,787 of NC_140594.1, forward strand.
ACATACCGCCCAAACAACGTCCAATGTCCTCGCATCATCTCTCTCTCCTCAAACAAGAAGTTCAATCCCTGTTACAAAAACATGCGATAGAACCAGTCCCCCTTCAACATCAGGGAAAAGGGGTATATTCTCTATACTTCCTCATTCCCAAAAAGGACAAAACACTAAGGCCCATACTGGATCTCAGACTACTAAACCAGTATATACATTCGGATCATTTTCACATGACCACTCTCCAACAAGTCCTCCCACTTTTACAACAGGGAGACTTCCTCGCCACATTGGACCTCAAGGACGCATACTTTCACATCCCTATGCATCCCGCTCACAGAAAATATCTACGATTTGTGGTAGATGGGCAACACTATCAATTTACAGTTCTCCCATTCGGAGTAACAACAGCACCCAGAGTGTTCACCAAGTGCCTAGCAGTCGTGGCAGCGCATCTCAGAAGACAACAGATCCATGTCTTCCCCTATCTGGACGATTGGCTCATAAAAGCCAATACATACCAAAAATGCGTCCTCCACACTCATCGCACGATTCAAACTCTCCACGATTTGGGATTCACTATCAACTACCCCAAATCCCACCTACAACCTTCCCACTTACATCAGTATCTAGGAGCAACCATAGATACATCCAAAGCCATTGCCTATCCCAGCACAGCCAGGATAGCCAGTATACAAAATCTCATCTCTCAATTTCAAACTCATCCATCTCTTCCAGCAAGAGTGTTCATGCAGCTCCTAGGCATGATGGCGTCGTGCATCTCCATAGTCCCACACGCACGACTTCAAATGCGTCCCTTACAAGAATGCTTAGCACAACAGTGGAACCAAGCTCACGGACAACTTACCGATCTGGTGTTGGTGGACAGTCGCTCACTTCGATCACTGAAATGGTGGAACACCATCAACCTGTCCAAAGGGAGACCGTTCTTAGAGCCTCTTCCACAAGTTGTGCTAACTACAGACGCATCTCTCACGGGGTGGGGAGCCCACCTCCTCCACCATACCACTCAGGGCAGATGGACCAGCCAACAAAAACTGCTCCACATCAACCACCTGGAACTCTTAGCAGTGTTCCTAGCACTAAAATCCTTTCAAATTCACCTAAAGAACAAAACTGTCCTCATACGCACAGACAACATGACGACAATGTATTATATACAGAAACAGGGAGGGACACACTCTCTCCAACTGTCCCAACTGGCACAGCAAATCTGGAGATGGGCAATTCCCCAAAACATCTACCTGTTAGCAGAACATCTCCCAGGGATCCACAATCAAGTGGCCGACCTCCTAAGTCGCCACACACAACAGATCCACGAATGGGAACTACACCCCAAAGTTCTACTCCCCTTCTTCCAAAAGTGGGGACAACCAGACATAGACCTGTTCGCCACCCCCGAAAACACAAAATGCCCAACCTTCGCCGCCAGGTTTCCACACCCACAGTCGAAGGGCAATGCCCTATGGATGAACTGGTCAGGCAGATTTGCGTACGCCTTTCCGCCTCTCCCACTAGTTCCATTTGTGGTACGCAAACTGAAACAACAGTCACTAACACTAATACTAGTGGCTCCCACTTGGGCACGTCAACCGTGGTTCACCACACTTCTGGAACTATCTTTAGTTCCACATCAAAAGCTACGCCTCTCCCCGGATCTATTAACCCAGAACCATGGAGAAATCAGACACCCAGATCCTCAAACACTGAACCTAGCGATCTGGCTCCTGAGGTCCTAGAGTTCGGTTACCTCAATCTCCCTCCAGACTGTATGAATATCATAAAGGAAGCCAGACGACCTACTACTAGAGCGTGTTATGCCGCTAAATGGAAACGATTTGCCATCTACTGCGCTAATAATGACATACATCCATTGGATGCTTCCATCCAAAACATCATTTGCTATCTGCTACACTTGCAAAGATGCAATCTAGCGTATTCCTCTATACGTTTACACCTAGCAGCCTTGGCAGCCTACTTGCAAAATAGGCAACACCTGTCCCTTTTTAAGGTACCAGCCATCAAAGCGTTTATGGAAGGTCTCAAAAGGATTCTTCCCCCAAGATTGCCACCTGCCCCAGTGTGGAATCTCAATGTGGTTCTAACAAGACTCATGGGCCTCCCATTTGAACCTATGCACAAATGTGAATTGCAATTCCTAACATGGAAGGTAGCCTTCCTTATCGCAATCACTTCCCTGCGCAGAGTAAGTGAAATACAAGCCCTTACACTTGAGGAACCTTTCTTACAACTACACCGTAACAAAGTGGTTCTTAGGACAAACCCTAAATTTCTTCCAAAAGTGATTTCCCCTTTCCACCTTAACCAATCAGTAGAACTACCGGTCTTTTTCCCAAATCCAGACTCGGTAGCTGAAAGGGCCCTACATACCTTAGATGTTAAAAGAGCCTTGCTTTATTACATCGACAGGATAAAACCTTTTCGAAAGACAAAACAACTCTTTGTTGCTTTCGCGCCACCACACAAAGGCAACCCGATCTCCAAATCAGGAATAGCCCGGTGGATAGTTAAATGCATCCAAATATGCTACCTCAAGGCTAAACGTACACTCACAGTTCCCCCTAGGGCGCACTCCACGCGTAAAATAGGGGCTTCTATGGCCTTCTTAGGCAATATTCCCTTAGAAGACATTTGCAAGGCAGCCACATGGTCTACCACGCATACCTTCACTAAACACTATTGTGTTGACGTGCAGGCCAAACAACAGGCCTCCGTGGGCCAGGCTGTCCTAAAAACTTTATTTCAAACTGCTGCAACGGATACAGGCGACCACCGCTAAGGGGAGCACTGCTGTATAATCTATCCTCAGTGTGTGATCTGCAGCTCATATGCCTCGAACGGAATATGCTACTTACCAGTATGCATCTGTTCTTGGCATGTAGAGCTGCAGAGTCACACACGCCCGCCCGCCTCCCCGGGACCTGTATCTGTTCCAGCATCCGTCTTACTTAGACATTACACATGGACATCCTTTCTTTCTTTTCTATATACTCCATCTTTTCCCATCATGGCGAAAAACAATCTGCCGATGGAGTGGATGCCCATGCGCACTGTTGTCCAGGGGAGGAGTCACCAACCTCGTGACCAAAGGCTTCTTCCGAAGACAACAACAACCTGCAATCATCCGAGCCCAACACCAGATGGCGATCTTATCCTCAGTGTGTGACTCTGCAGCTCTACATGCCAAGAACAGATGCATACTGGTAAGTAGCATATTCCTTTTCTCCATAGGAATCCATTGACTGGTTTTCTCTGAAAAATGTTAAGTGTAGAGTTGATTTGTATGGAAACCAGAAAAACAACAATTGTGCAAAACTGATTTTACTTACCTTTTCTCTAGGAAATGTCCTAGTGTGATATCTAGGCACATCACACTGAGTAGAAAAAGTAATCTCCAAAGTAACGTAAAAGTGACTTACATGTAATTTTCATTGCAAAGTCGATACAAAGTATATGTACAGCATTTCACAGTATTGCATGACCAGTAATTCAAACCGTAACCATTTCAAAATTACATTTACAATTGCATTTCAAACTGTATATTTACTGCAAAGTTTTTATCAACTTACCTGTGCCAGGCTTGGTTCTAAAAAATGAAATAACTAAAGAATATATCTAATAGAGACTACTAGCCGCAGATTCCTAAACGTAGAATTATCCCCAGTCGTGAGACTGGACCCGGAAAACTTTCTTTGCCCCAGCATCACTGCTTGCTGGGGGGCAGTACCACGTGACTCCGCCCTGACGTCGTCTGTGGGCTTGACGTCAGGGAGGTTACATAAGCCCCACCCCGGCGCGCTGACATCAGTTTCCTTCTGTTCCGTGTGCACCGCGGATCCGGATCGTGTCCCTGTCCTGTTTTCAGGCCTTTTTTAAGCGCTTTTGCGTGGTGGGACAGTGTGCGAATGCCTTTGGGCTTTAAGGCATGCTCGTCTTGCGCGCGTCAGATGTCGGTGGCGGACCCTCATCCTATTTGCCTGTGGTGTTTGGGCGAGCACCATGATTCCACGGACTGCGACGCTTCTCAGCATCTGAAGCCTAAATCCCGGCGGGAGGGTCGAGGAAGCTCCACTCAGCCCGGTTGTCCAGATCTGTGTAATCCCCCATGGAAGGGTCCAAGAATCGCTGCCTCCGATTCCGGCATCGCCCGTCACCAAGGCCCCTAGGGCGTCGCTCGCCGGTCGGTAACTCTTATAGCTTGTCTCCGAGGCCTGTTCCCCGCTCTGCGGAGGGCGCGGGTTCTCCGCTGGACATGCGGCCTCATTCGTCGCCACCCTACCCGCCGTTTCCCGGTGCCGGGGCGACTAGGGCCCAAATGGAGGCCAATGCTGCAGCTCTGCAGGCTTCCTTGGCCCCTCCTCCTCATCTTCCTGGGACGTCCGCGGATCCCTTGCCACGTGCGGGGCCTTCCTCGGAGTCGCCGGCGGCTCTGACCCCAGTGCCGACGGGTTCGGCTTCAGGTTCTGGAGGTGTGGGGTCATTGGGGTGCGGCCCTACAGGATTCCCCTCTTAGGGCCACGGCGCCTCTGCCTCGCCGCAAACCCCCGAGGGTGTCCCTGTGGTGTCGCGGGCGGTCGCCATGACACGCGGCTCGTCCCAGAGTCCTCCTCTGTCTTCTGGGTAGACTGCGGCCTTGCCAGAAGCCGAGTTGACACCGCTCAGGTGCCGACTGCTGTCGACCCTGGCGGCGCCGTGGGTGCTGGCTAGGGGCCGGGCGCATCCCCGGGTCCCTCTCGTCTCTCCACGCAGGCGGCTGCTTCGTCGGAGGTCGAGTCAGTGCCTTTTCGATGCCGTTCTTTCGATGACCCGGAGCTGGCCCCGCCCCATTCCCCTAGGGTGCAAGTGGTGGAAGAGGTCGTCTCGGGGTCCCCTCCGGCGCCGGTCGACCTCACGCCGGCGCCTGTGCCGGACTTCGCGGCATTGTGCTGACGTCGGGTCGTCGACTCGTGTCCAGAGGCCCCCTCCTCCCCGGAGGTTCATCAACTTTTTGTCTCTTCTTCCGCGGAAACTGGCCATCGCGTAGTGTCTTTTTCACCGGCGTCTTCCAGGGAGGGCTCTTCCCCGTCCCCGCAGCCACAGCCTTTCCCAGAGCCACCTCAGGGCCCCCACTCGTCCGTCAATCTTCCACCATTCCGGGGCTAGCTATTTCTTCCTCCAGCTGGATTCTGGGATGGCCGTCGCCCATGGAGGAATTGCTCCCCACGACGCCCTACGGAGGCGTGTGAGGCCTTTGCCCGGGCCATTTCCACGTCCGCTGACATTTTGCACATGGGCAATCCTGCCACCCCATTCTCTACGGACCATTTGCTGGAGGTTCTCCATCAGGTCTCTGGTGGACGGGAGCTGCTTCTTTCCTTCGAAGCTTCACTTCATAATTCTCTTCTTTGGCCTGGGGGCGTCCTGCCACGGGGGATCTGGTGCCCCAGTCGCTCCTCCACTGCCACTGTCCTGCTCCGCATGACCCAGTCCGCCTTTCTTTCCACCCTTCTATCCAGGGCTCTCTTCTGCAGACTGCTTTTCCTTCCTTACCTTTGGTGGCGTTTCCTCCGTCATGGGAGGCACGATGGTTATATTCATGGGGGCGGAACCTCTTCGCTTCCTCTAGTGCTGCTTTGCGAGCGCTCAACACACTTTGTGTGTTGGCCAGGGCAACTTCCAGCTTGTGGGATTCCGTGGAGTCCATTCTGTCTTCTGCTTCTCAGGAGGGTGGTTACTCTGATCTGTGATGCCATGTGCTGGATGGCCGGGAGCTGGCCGCGTTTATTCTTCATTCGGCCCTGGATGTTTCTGATGCTCTTGGCCGCACAATGCCAAGTTCAGTAGCTCTCCATCGCCATGCTTGGCTGAGGGACAGCGTTTTCCCTGAGAATGTGAGGGAGCGTCTCGTTGACCTGCCCTTTGATGTGGTGCTTTTTTTTAACACCCATGCGGATGCTGCCATTCAGCGGCTCCTTGCGGAGCTCTGTCCTCCTACTCCTCCTCCTCCCCCTCCGTAAACTTGGCTTGTTGGTCCTCTGCTGCTTTATGGGTGGCGTTGTCCTACCCCTTTTTTCGGGGGTCTAGTGGTTTAGTTGGACCGTCTGTCTGTTCTGGTGGGTTGGCGTGCCTTCGGGTCCTTAAGTTGACCCCTTTCTGCTGTTGGCTGCTGGTACAGCCCCTTCGGATTTTGTGGTTCTTTGGTTGTGGTCCACCCATTTGTGTCCTCAGGTTGGGCCTTCTGTGTGTTTTTTGATTGGCTGATTGACAAGCCGCCTGTGGTTCTAGCTGCAGGTCCTTTATGTTCTGTCCTCTGCTGCGGGATTGTTCCCTAAGAGGTGTTCCCATGTTTTCTTGGGACGTATCATACCCTACCTTTATGTTCTGGTCCTCTGCTGCGGGTTTTTCCCTAATAGGTGTTCCCATGTTTTAGTGGAACGTATCATACCCTTTGTGGGGTACTTGTAGCTATTGCATAGCTCTGTCTTGCGCTGGGGAGGTAAGGTTGCCCCTTTTTTGGGTTCCCTGCCTTTCTTGGCATCACTGTATACCGCTGGTGCGGTCTCTTGTAGCTTGTCCGGCGCAGCTTGCGCTGCTCCGGGTTCCTTCATTCTCTGTGTTCACTACATCGCTTGACAGTTTGACATGCTGTCTATGGTGTTGTGCTGTGGCGTTTCCGCCTTCCTGTCCGGCGTTTCGGCCTGGTCCTCTGGCTGGTGTTCCAGGGTGGATAGATTTCTCCTGGCTTTCCTGTGTTCTGGTTGACGGCTTGGTCCGTCCTTCGTGCCTTCCCCTTTTTCTCTTATGGCTGGTTCCATTTCTCTTCGTGGGTCGGTGTGCGTCTATTGCTCAATCCTCCTTTAGGGCTTGTTCTGCATTTCCTGGCCTCGGCCCTCGGCCGGCGCCTGGCTTGTTCTGGATGCGCTGCTCCATGGTGCTGTCTGTTGTCGGCTGTGCACGCCTGCTTGTGCTGGCCCACCGCCGTGGCCCTTGTTGTGCTACCTTGTGCCCCTGCCTCTTGTTTTGCTGGGTCCTTGCGCACCTGTGCCTTTCTTCTTATGCCTGCGTTCCTTGGCTGTGGAGCTGTTCTTGCCTTGCCTGCTTCCTTGCGGCTGATGCCTGTTCGGATGTCCTCTGTCACTGTGTGTTTCCCTACGGCAGGCTCTGTCTCCGGTTCTGCCTCTTCTCCCTGAAGTTGAGGTCGTTCTTCCTCCTGGGTGCTCCTCAGCGGTTGTCTGTCCCTACGAGGGTTTGTGGCCATTGTACCTTGCATGGGCTTGGTGTGAGAAAGTGGCTCTGTATATACTGTTCCCAAATAGATACAGTGTGTACAGAGTCCACAGCCCCCAGAGTTTTGGCAGAGGCTAAAGTTAGATATAACCTTACTCTCTAAAGTGGTAGCTTGGTCGAGCAGTAAGGCAGTATCAGAGGACAGTGTAAAGCATTTTTTGTACACACTCAGTCAGCAAATGGTCTCACACACTCAAGAACTGAACTCTAGGCCAATGGTTTATATAAAAAATATTTCTGTTTTATTTTAGAACCAACAATAGGTATTAAAATATACTTTCTCAGAATGAGATACTTTATATAAATACTTTTGCAATATGCAATTGGCTTTTGTAGAAAGTTACAAGTTGTTGCAATAGGCAACACAATTTTAAACACAATAATGGATTGAGTTCAATGGAAGTTTCAGGTTATTTGCAATAGATTACTTTCAGGATTACTTTTGTGATTCCAGGACTGGATCCTAGATTCAGTCCTGGGACAGTACTTAGAAACAAGAGATAAAAGTCGACTTAGTTACTGTTATGATTTTTAGAGAATATTTTGCTATTTTAAAAGTTCAAGCTTAGAAGAAATTTCATAGCAAACAGTCAATGATTCCCTATGGAAGAAAATTCAAGTTGCAGGTATATTACGTCCTAGTTACTTTGTAATCCAGTACTGGGTACCTAGACTCAGTACTGGGACCTTTATCCAAAACAGGTAAGTAATTACGTTTTCACAATTTATACGATTTTTAAAGAATATTTCAAGCTTGCAGAAATCGACATTTAGAAGAAATTTCATAGAAGAAACAGTCAATGATTTCCTATGGAAGAAAATTGGGTTACTGGTAAGTACGGTTGTGAATATTTTTCAGGGTCAGTGCTGGGCACCAAGATCCAGCACTGGGAGCTCACCTAAAAGCAGGTGAGTATTTTCGTTTTCGTTACTCGGCTGATTTTTGGTGAATATTTTAAGTTTTGAAAACTCCACACATAAAAGACCTTTCAGAAGAAACCAGTCAATGTTACCCTATGGAGAAAATTGAGTTATCGGCTTTAAAGTAAGTACTCGAGTGGCAAAGTTAAGGTTCTGGGCATAGACTCAGGGGTCTCCCAGGGTCAGGTAGGTACAGTTGTTTCACCCTCAGCGGCACAGGGGCAGCCGGGTGCAGAGAGAGTTAGGCCCAATGTTATCCTATGGGAGGCAGGGGGGCCTTGGTTGGTGGCTGCTGACTAGCAGTCCACGCAGCTGTGGGAGCTGGGCTCCTGGTCACTTGCTCAGGGCAAATGGGGAAGTAGATAGGTGTAGAGGTTACACTGCCAGGGCCACTCGTGCGGCTGGGTGCAGGGTGCTTTTGAGCCTTCGGGCGCTCAATTGACTTCAATGGGAAAGCTCCGGTTTGGGAAAAGACTGCAAGCTCTGGGACGAAGATTCTTCAGGTGCCACCACCACTTCGTGAGGTAAGTTGGGTAGTTGGAGGATAGGTAGGTACCCAGGAGTTGGGCACAGGGGGCCGCAGGGCGCCGGGTGCATGGGTGCCTTTTGGTGTCGGGAAATCTTACCCTCTGTTGATCGCGGTTGGGGGGGTGCCTGGTTCTGAGGCTGCAGGAGTAGTCCGGAGCGTCGAGGGAAGTCCTTGGGTGCCGGACTCGGGGTCACAGTCGCCGGGGGGTCGTCCTCGTGGTCTTTGTTCACTCCGGCACAGGCCAGGCTTGGCGTGTGCAGAGTGTGCAGGGTTTGCGGTTCCGGGCTGATGCCAGGGGTTAGAAGCTGATTTTGAGTAGAGCCTCTACTCGTGGGAGTCCCAGGTGCTTAGAGCCAAAAGGTAGCCAGGTCCTCCGGGGTTTGTGAGGTTGCTGGCCACAAGAGGTGCCGGGTAGTAGCAGGAGCAAGTTTGAGGGTCGACAGGCCGGTAGGGCTGGGGCCAAAGCAGTTGGTGTCTTCCTCTTCTTAGCAGCTGCAGGGCAGGTCTTCTTTCTTCTTGCTCTTCTTTGTATTTCGGAATCTGGAATCTGCGGAAGGAAGGTTCAGATTGCCCCTAAATACTAGATCTAGGGGTGTTACAGGTAGATGAATGGCAGGGACCAATGGGTCCCTGTCCTGGGGTGGGAACACCTCCTATTCTGCCACTCTCCTGTGGGAGGGGGGGCAGTAGCCTAGTCCTGATTGGGTAGGGCCTCCCATCTTCAAGATGGCGCAAGCCCGGAGATGTGCTTCACCTCGCCTCCCCCACCTGAGGGGTGGGGTTGGCAGGCTGGCAAACCCTGGCCACATGTCAGCCCCTGGTAAATGGTACCCTAGGTACCCAGGGCCTTGTCTGGATACAGGACAAAACAGAGTGTCGACATGGCACACATCCCTGTGTGCCATGCCCACAACCTACACTGCCCTGGCATACATCAGCCACCCCTCTAGCTGGGTGCCCTATGCCAGTGGTTTGGGCACAGGAGCATGTTCCCTGTGCCCCTATAGTACCAAGGTCCATTCCTGGGCCCTGTAAGTGCAGTGCTGCCGTTTAAGAGTACATGGTGCTGGGAGCTTGTCAAACACGAACTCCACAGCACCATAATGGCAACACTGAAGACTGAGAAGTTTGGTATTAAACTGCTCAGCACATTAAACCCACACTGATTCCAGTGTGGGATTTAATTTACCAAGCACCCCAGAGGGCATCTTAGAGAGGCCCCCTGAAACCTAACCTACAATCCACATCTGGTCTGAGAGGCTGCCTAGGCTGCCACACAGCAGACATGTTGCTGGACCCCTGGGTAGGAGAGCCCCTGCTCTCCAGGGCCTGCACCAATGCACATCCTGGACGAGGTGCTAGATCTCCTCCCCCAGGATGGGCAGGGGGAAGCTTCAAAGGCATGCCGCCTCTGTGAGCTTCCCCAGGACACTTGCAACCCCCACTCTGGCGGGAAGCTTGGCCGGAAACCCCAATTAAGGACAGGGGATGTGCCATTCTGCCAACCCCACCCCTCAGGTGGGGAAGGCAAGGTGAAGCACATCTCCAGGCGCTCGCCATCTTTAAGATGGGAGGCCCTACCCAATCAGGACTAGGCTACTGTCCCCCTCCCACAGGAGAGTGGCAGAATAGGGGGTGTACCCACACCAGGACAGGGACCCATTGGTCCCTGCCCTTTACCTACCTGTAACACCCCTAAATCTAGTATTTAGGGGCACCCTGAACCTTCCTTCCCCAGATTCCAGATTCCGAAATACAGAGAAGAGCAAGAAGAAAAAAGACCTGCCCTGCAGCTGCTAAGAAGAGGAAGACACCAACTGCTTTGGCCCCAGCCCTTCCGGCCTGTCAACCCTCGAACCTGCTCCTGCTACAACCCGGCATCTCTTGGGGCCAGCAACATCACAATCCCCATAGGACCTGGCTACCTTTTGGCTCTAAGCCCCTGGGACTCCCATGAGTAGAGGCTCTACTCAAAATGTGCTTCTTGGCATCAGCCCGGAACCGCGAACCCTTCACACTCTGCACCCGCGAAGCCTGGCCTGTGCCGGAGTGAACAAAGACCACGAGGACGACCCCACGGCGACTGTGACCCCGAGTCCGGCATCCAAGTACTTCCCTCGACGCTCCTGACGATGCCTGCAGCCTCAGAACAAGGTACCCCCACAACCGCGATCAACAGAGGGTAAGATTCCCGACACCAAATGGCACCCCTGCACCCGGCGCCATGCGCACAATGTGCCCAACTCCTGTGTACCTACCTATCCTCCAACTACCCAATTTACCTCTCGAAGTGGTGGTGGCACCTAAAGTATCTTCGTCCCCGAGCTTGCAGTCTTTTTCTAAACTGGAGCTTTCCCATTGAAATCAATTGAGCGCCCGAAGGCTCAAAAGCACCCTGCACCCAGACGCCCGAGTGGCCCTGGCAGTGTAACCTTTGCACCTATCTACTTCCCCATTTGCCCTGAGCAAGTGACCAGGAGCCCAGCTCCCACAGCCGCATGGCCTGCTAGTCAGCAGCCACCAACCAAGGCCCCCCTGCCTCCCATAGGATAACATTGGGCCTAACTGTCTCTGCACCCGGCCACCCCTGCGCCGCTGAGGGTGTAACTACTGTACCTACCTGACCCTGGGAGACCCCTGAGTCTATGCCCAGAACCTTAACTCTGCCATTCGAGTACTTACCTTTAAACCGATAACTCAATTTTCTCCATAGGGTAACATTGACTGGTTTCTTCTGAAATTTCTTCTAAGTGTGGAGTATTTAAAACTTAAAATATTTACCAAAAATCAGCCGAGTAACGAAAACGAAAATACTCACCTGCTATTAGGTGAGCTCCCAGTGCTGGATTTGGGTGCCCAGCACTGACTCTGAAAAATATTCACAACCGTACTTGCCAGTATCCAATTTTCTTCCATAGGAAATCATTGACTGTTTTTCTGTGAAATTTCTTCTGTCAATTTCTGCAATCTTTAAATATTCTTTAAAAATCGTGCAAATTATGAAAACTTAATTACTTACCGGTTTTGGATAAAGGTTCCAGTACTGAGTCTAGGCACCCAGCACTGGATTACAAAAGTAACGAGAACATACTATACCTGCAACTTGAATTTTCCTTCCATAGGGAATCATTGACTGTTTTCAATGAAATTTCTTCTGTCAACTTTTAAAATGGCAAAATATTACTTAAAAATCCTAGTAGTAACTAAGTTGACTTTTATCACTTGTTTCTAAGTACTGTCCCAGGACTGAATCTAGGATCCAGTCCTGGAATCCCAAAAGTAATCCTGAAAGTAATCTATTGCAAATAACTTGAACTCAATGCATTATTGTGTTTAAAACCGTGTTGCCTATTGCAACAACTTGTAACTTTCTACAAAAGCCAATCGCCTATTGCAACAGTATTTATATAAAGCATCTCATTCTGAGAAAGTATATTTTAATTCCTATTGTTGGTTCTAAAATGAAACAGACATATTTTTCATATAAACCATTGGCCTAGAGTTCAGTTATTGAGTGTGTGAGACCATTTGCTGACTGAGTGTGTACAACAAATGCTTTACACTGTCCTCTGATACTGCCTTACTGCTCGACCAAGCTACCACTTTAGAGAGTAAGGTTATATCTAACTTTAGCCTCTGCCAAACGTCTGGGGACTGTGGACTCTGTACACCCTGTACCTATTTGGGAACAGTATGTACAGAGCCACTTTCTCACATCCTCAGAGTTTTGTTTTGTTGTTTTTACTGTATCTCGGCCTTTTCGCTCCTTTCAGGGGATATGGCTCTCCTTGATGGTGTCGTCTGGGGGTGGTTTACTGTTCCTCCCTTGTTCCCGGCTTGTTGCCCTTCACTGTTGTGGATCGTGATTGTTCTCTGCCTGTCTAATTCTCTATCTCTCTTCTGCTATGGCCTTTTTCACATGCTTCTGCCTCCAGGGACGATGTCGCCTTAGCTTGTGATGGTGTTCCTCAGAGCAGTGCTCTGCTCCTTTACTGCTATGGTTTTCACCGCTATGGCTTCTGTGCCTTCGTGCTTGGCCCTTTTCCAACTGGTGCTGTTCCTCACCTTTTGTTTCTCTCTTCTCTGTTTCACTGATTTTTCGCACACTGTTCCCACACTCTCCACAGTTTTGTTTGTGATGGCTCCGCGTTGAGGCGCGCAAAATTCTCCAAAGAAAACTTATGTCAGCGCACCGGGGTGGGGCTTATGTAACCTCGCTGACGTCATGCCCGCGGACAACGTCAGGGTGGAGTTGCGTGGTACCGCCACCCGGCACGCAGAGATGCTGGGGCAAAGAAAGTTTTCTGGGTTCAGTCTCATGCCTCGGGATAATTCTACGTTAAGGAACCTGCGGCTAGAATCGTCTCTACCAGATACATTGTACATTTTATATACAAAAACAATTGTTCTGAAGTTCAGTCTTAGAGTGTGTGAATTCATTTGCTAACTGAGTGTGTACAACACATGCTTAACACTGTCCTCTGATACTGCCTTACTGCTCGATTCACACTACCACAAATGGAGATTGAGGTGCTATCTAACTTTACCTCTGCCTACCTTTGGAGATCCACTGGACTCTCTGCACACTATTCCTCACTTTGGTATAGTGTATAAAGAGCCAGCTTTATACAACCACCCGGCCCACGCACAACTGTAAGCTAAGGGGTAAAGGAAAACAGCTTGCCTCACATCAGATTACAGTCCGTTGTCCACCACTGAAGGTCCTGAGCTGCCTATTCAGAGATGCCGATTTCACTGAAAGGAATTACCACTGCCAGGCCCACTGCAGCAAAAGATTCAGCTGAAGGGCCCGCATATACCAATGGGCATGAAGGACCAGCTGAATACAGCATTCCATTAGTGTCAGAACCATAAAGGCCGAACAGAAGCTCTCGTCGGACACATTCGAACCATAGCCTGAATGTCCTGGACTTGCTGCAAGGGCTGGAAGACCTACATGACAACTGTCCTCAAAATAGTGACAATAAAGGAAATACTTTGCTGCGGCTGGCGATGGGAATTGGATACATTTATGAAAAAAACACAAAGGGACAATAATCACAACATTGTTTGAAGCTAACTGCATCAAGTCAGTCTTCAGCTGTAAATTGCAAAGGAATATGTGCATTCCCTTCAAAGATGGGCTGCAACCAACACATGACGTTTAAAAAGACCACGAGGTCGATGTAAGGCAACGAGAATTACGGCAAACTGGAAGTAGTCCAACTCTAATATGAAGGCAGCTATTTCCTGTAGGACTGCAGGGCAAGAAAGTGAATGTATGTGCCCTTCAGGTCCAGGTACACCATATAGTGCTCAGGATACACGTCCTGCAGCATGTGGTGTCAATTTGAAATACGGAGCCTCCTAAGGTCTAGAAAGGGTTTAGCCCTGTGTAGGAAGGTAGCCCTATTTGACATGGTCACCCTCACTTACTGCCTGGTAAATTGTGTGATTTCTACTGGAAGTACACTGGGATCCTGCTAACCTGGTCACCAGTGCAGGAGCTCTTTCCCAAAACTGCACAATTGGTTCCCCTAATTGGCAAAACCTTTAGCGCCCTCTATGTCCCTTGTAAATTGTACCCCTGGTACCTAGAGCCTGCGGTAACTAAAGAGGACTCCTAAGAGCTGCAGTGCGACTTGTGCCACCCCAAGGGACTTCTCACCAAGCACATGCAGGGCTGCTATAATAGGTTTTGTGTCTTGGTGCAGATAAAATTGAGAACACATGTCACACATTTCTGTGTGTTATGTCCCTTAACACTGCTTGTAATATTTTTAAGTCACTGCTACGGCAGGCCTGAAAGCCCTAAGATCAGGGTGCTGTCTATTACATGAGGGCATACCTGTATGACCAGATATGCCTCAATTCTGGTCAGTACTATTACTGCCAGTACATGTCACCAGGGAAGCTGCTTTAAACCATGTGCTGGACACTGGTTAAAATGAGTTCCCCAGCTACATTATAGCTTCACTGAAGATAGGGATCCTTGGCATCAGACATCTCGTATTGGTAAACGCACACTGATTCCAGTGATGGATTTACCAATACATGCACTCGGAGGGCACCTTAGAGGTGCCCCCTGAAAACCCACCAGCCACCGGTGTACTTGCTGCGTGGTTTCTGCCACCCAAGACACTGTTCTGACCTCCTAGGGTGAGAGCCTTTTCCTCTCCGGAAACCCAGAACAAAAGCCTGTCCGGGAAGAGAGTGTTGCACCTCCTCCACCAGGATGACCTGCTGATTAATCTCACTAGACCAGCAAGCTTCAAAGAGCTGCTGCCTTTGAGATGCAAATCTTGGTTCTCTCACAGGATAGGAAGCCGACCCACTTTGTCAAGAGTCCCATTGGCACCTGGAGAGGCGGTAAAATTAGCTGATCAGGTGGGCGTGCCACCCCCAGGCTTTTACCACTCCTAAGGTGGGCTAAATTGAGGTGGACATGATTTTTCAGAAGTCTCTATCTTTGTGATGGCATACTTAGGAATTCTGAGACAGGGTTATGCCTACTTCCACCAGGGAGTGCTCATATAGGGGGCTTAGGGACCCCAAGGGCCAGTTCCCCATTAGCTACTACCCTACACTCCCCTAATGGCCCTAAATTCAGTATTTAGGGAAGTCCCTGGCACCAGAAGAACAGATCCTGATGACCTGAAGAAAGAAGACAGACGAGAAGAGTCGCACAACAAGAACAGAACGCCCAGCAACTGACTTGGCGCCAACCCTCTCGGCCTGCCTGCTGACTTTGTTTATTGCACCAAAAGTCGACTTGTCCTGCAGCTGCTCAGTTCCCAAAACCTGGGAGAACAACCATCCTTCGTACAGGAACCAAGACCTCCCATGAGACAGTGGAACTGTCCGCTGCATCCTGAAGATAGCAAATGATGGACCAAGGGGACTCCGGCCCAACAAAACACAACGCCGCCAAGCACCACGGTCCACCAGCCCGTGTTGAAGTGGGACAACAGTGTCAGTGGGGTCCCCAAGCCCTCAAGGTAGAGTCTACTGTGGAGTGGCTCCTCTTGATCTCCCCGACGTTACCTGCAGCCTCTGCTGGCAGGCCCCCTAAACTGCGATTGTTGCCGTACGGAGGAACCAAGACACACCAAAGACCCTCTGCACCCGGCCGCCCCATCCAGAGGAAAAGAGGACCAAAGGGGTCCCCACGTCCCCCAACATCGCAAAAACCGAAGGTTTCACCAGACTGGCCTCTCAGTCCCCTCCTGCAGTCTCTTTCTACAGTGATTGTTCTCTCTAGGATAAGATTGGGCACCCAATGCTGTTTGTCACCTCTTCACCCAGCCACCCTAGTGCAGCTGGTGATGTTGGGCTGGTGCTGCCTTAGACCTTGCTCAACACTCTCCTTAACTCCTGAAAAAGGGTCCCGTAAGTCGCTGGCAAGAACTAGTAAACCGCATATGATTTTCCTCCCATAGGTTGACATTGCGGAACTCAGAAATTGCACTATGTGTCCACTTTTATAACTGAAAAGTATTTCTCTTTAAAAAGTACTTACCTGAATGATTTTCTTCTGGTGCCTAAACATATATAAAGATAGGTGCTGTTTTTAGGTCTCGCCTGACCCAGCGCATGCGCTGGTCTGGCAAGACTTATTGAGAGGGCTCCAAAAAGTGCTACCAGGCCAGCCTAGAGCTACAGTGCATGTGCGCGGGCGCGCGCGCTACGCTTTACCGCGATTACTTTCGCGGCCGCTTTGATGTTTGATCGCGATCACTTTCACTTGCACGGCTGCTTTGCATAGCCAATAGGTCTCGCTTTTGGGACCTTATAAGTATTTAGTTATGCAACTGTTGCATAGCTAAACACTTATATGGTCCCAAAGGCGAGACCTATTGGCTATGCCAATGCTTGTTATAAATTGGTGTTGATCTCCTTGAGTAGTGCGTCTCATTTATTGACCATGGTGTGTATTTTCAGATGTCTTGCACTCCTCTGTCTTAAGCCTAAGGCTAATCGACAACACTACCCCCTAACAGAGCACCGTGGAATTGCATAGCGAGCCCCTGTCGACTGGTAAGGAAACCCTGGACTCTTTACATGATATATATATATATATATATATATATCATTTTGATATATCATATAAAGAGCCAGCTTCCTACAGTTAGGGTGTCACCCCAACCCACAAGCTAATTAATGCTTGGCATAAAAAGTGGACATAAAAGTGGCACTCCTGGCTACCTTCCTCAGAACACCTGTGGAAACTAGAAGAAGGACTGCACTTGCTGAACCAAAGGACTGGAACCCATAAGAAAGACTGAGCCTACAGTTTTACCTGTGGAGAGATTCCCCAGAGCTGGAGCTGCTCCCACTTGAACAAAGAACAGAAGAGTTGACTCCAAAGGTTAGTTGGTGTGCCTCCTGTTAAGCTCCAGGAAAACAAAACCTACATAATGCCTGCAACTAAGAAGAGCCCAGTTGGCCAGTTCCAACTGCATTTGCTCTGGACCCTATTAGTGGCTTCTGCGAGATTGAGTCTTAACTTCCCAAGTGGTGCCCAAAACGTCCTGGTGCCTTGGCTGGTGTTAGTGTACTCTCCCGACCTCAAGATTGCAAAACAGGATACTTAAAAACGTTTTCTAAACTTTTTCATTTCAGAACCAGAAGCTACCATGCACAGCCGTGTCATTGCCAGTCAGGTTCAACTGGCTTGCTTGCCCTACTGAAAGCAGCTCTACTTCCAGAAAGGTTTCTCATTCCTAACATGGAGGATTTGTTTGGGATCAATGCCAAGCAGCACCCTGCTGTTGTCATGCCCTCTGTTGGATCCATACGGTTCCCCGCCGCTCCGCCAAGTAATTCCTCCAGAAAAAAGACTGAGTCAGAAGGTCCCTGTAGCTGACCCATGTTCCGTCACGGTCAGCCTTCACTTTTCAGTTTTGCCCACTCTAGCGCAACCAGATATCCAAGATTGGCTGTTTGCTCTTTTTTGGCGCCAGAAAACTCTGAAATTACTAAAAATCATATCTCCAATTCCCCTTATCCAATTTTTGTCTTTTTGGTGTCTATTTGTTCAGTAAAATGTGTACTATTTTTTATAAGTTAGAGTGGGGTTTTCATTGTGTTTTCGAATTATTTGTTGTTTAGGTACTGATGAATGCTTTTCACTTGTTTCCTTTGCATTAAGCCTGGCTGCTCTTTGCCACAGCTACCCAGGACTGAGCTGAGGTTTAAATTAAAGTAACCTAACTGGACCTGATACAGAATATTAAGATTATTACTTTGTGAGGTCTCTCTTCTTTAAAAAGAAACTTGTTTTTTTTGAGAAAACAGCATTAAGCAACTTTGCTTTTCAGTTGTTTATGAAGGAGGTTTATCCATAGGTATGGCCCCGCAGGGAAGCAGTTATCGTTTTAATCTCTGTATTCTTGTTCTTGGTACAAGCTCAACTAATATAATTGCTTTGGTCAACTTGTGTTATTTGAGTTATTTAAAAGAATGAACTAAATATCTGTCATTTTGCTATTGTTTTCAGACTGGGCATGAATCCATTCCAGAAGAATCCTAAGCATGCTTCCGTGCTGGCCGAAAGGTGTGGTATTATGCTTCAATTTTATCTGTATATATATATATATATATATGAACATTACTACATTGGACAGCAAAATGAAACTACTAACCTGAGTGTTACCCGATGATAAGCAACTTGTGTAACTAGAGTTTCGTGGTAAAGGTGCTACATAATTATTGGAGCGCTATTGAAATAAAGAGAGCAACGTGATTTGCTAATGGAGCCTATCCAGTATGTTTCCTGTCCCCAGGCACTTGGAATTCAGAATAATGGTGAGGCTCTGCTGTCCGTCTGGCTGTACTTTCCAATGGCCAGTATGCTCCTTATTTAAATATATTGGGCACTGTTAAGGGTTTACATCTTTATTTATTAGCTTTGCCTACATTTAGGTGGTCATCACAGCGTATCATGACTAAAACCCAAGTCTAAAGTGTACGGTCAGTGGATCTGCTAGAAAAAAAAAAGGAACTTCAGATGGTTGTGACTTACTTGTACAAATGTCTGAGTAAATGCAGTGCAAGGGAGCAGGCTTAGACACCAGGCTGAATGTGCTTGCCTGGGACAAGGTGTAACTGGAGATGCTCGCTCCCTTCTAATAGGCTCGACACACATAGTGCTAATTTGACGATGCACCTCTAAGAAATTGAGGCAGCGAGCCTGCCCATCATGTAGTGTAGGGTCTTAGTTTTTCTGGCTCTCTTGAGAAGGCTCCACTAACATTACAGCATTTTTAAGGCTGATGTTGGCTTAAAACTTTAATTTCTTTGTGGTTGTTTTTGCTTCGCTCAGTATTTGATAATGCCTTTTTCATTTTTTTGAAGTTTCTTAACTTTTTCCCTTTTTTTTTTATCCTGAAGTGTTTTTCATCAATTCTGTATCTAGCTTCACCATGTGGGTTATCTTTCATAAATGCCCTTTGTGTGAAATAAAGAAGTCCTGGAAGGACAAACATGATGTGTGTGTGGAATAGGCAGGGGAAGATCACCTTTGGGTGAAACTCAGAGAAGTAGGCCATTCAGTCCCCAAACGGCAGAAAATACCCAGTGCATGTGCATTCACACCCTTATGTCAATATGAAGATCTTATTTTTTCGGTCTAGGGTCATGGACTCTGGGAAGTAGTGTGTGGTGGACTTCTATTAGAAAATGCAGATTTCCTGCTGCTTGTCAGTTCTGCCCCTACTGTCTGGTCTGCAGCCATTGGAAAATCTTTTCTGACACCATTTTCGACTTTATCTTGTAGTGGGATCACGTACGAGAAGCCACTTCCCCCAATCCAGGTGGCCTCTCTCCGTGCTGAGCGGATCGCCAAGGAGAAGAAGGTGGGTTTTCCTCCTTGGTCTCACAAACAGGCTTTGTATTTGGTGAAGCTTCTGTTTAGATTCAAGTTGGACATGTTTTGTTGAAGCTTTACTACATTTATCCAGACCCATATTGTCATATGGGGGACATTTTAATGTGAAACCCTGCCCGAGTTCCCTACTTAAAACTTGCCAGGATCAGGGGACTGCAGTATCTTTCATGTTTGCAGAATCTTTGTGTGATCAGGTGTGATTACTTTTTAGAAAGTTGGACCTTTCTGGGGCACAATGTACTTTGTTTTTGGTTCTTGTCCATGGGGCCATTTTACCTTTATTTTTCTTTTCTTATGTTTCTTGTCAATAAAATTGTGTTCTTGTAATTGTATCTTCTTTGCTGCTATTCTATGTACTGATCAGTACATAGAATAGAAATTTTTAAGGGCTGTTAAAGTTGAGGTGCTTCTTGTGGAAAGCTTTCTGAATTTGGGATTAGTGTGTAATGTGACTGTGTGCCATACTGTCACTGTAAAAAAAAAAAAAAAAACTGTATAACTGACCAGAATACCAAAGTGGTGTTAGATGGCTGCCTTAATACGATGAGAAAAGACAAACTGATTGCAGGCGGTAATAACCTCTGATGCTAGTGCTAACCCAAGCCATTGCCAGATGGAAGGCCAACCAGACTGACAAAGTTTGTACCAAGCGAAGAATCTTAGATCCCAAGGCAGAAAATCTCTTGAGTGCATAGTCCATATTGAATATTGAAAGATATGTCGGTGATCAGAAATATGCTGATAACAAACAATTTGTAATATTCTCCTCAAGTGCTTTGCAATTCGTCACTTGCTGCCAACTAATTCTAGATGCCGTCCATTGCCTCTATGACTTGCCACCACAGACCGTGCACATGCTTTTTTAGGAAGAAGAAGGCGGCGGGGGATTATGAGCTATTCTTGTCACCCAACTTGGGCGATGCCTCCTACTGCACAGCTCTCAGCACAGGCAAAATTGATATTCATTCCTTACCTTGGAAATATTCGGTCATTCAGACCCAGCAAGAAATATTAATCAATCCTGATTCATGAGGACAACAGAGACCTCTCTTGGGAGGTTTAAATTGTGTCTTCTAGCACCATTATGTTCAGGCTGGTATAGTTGGTATTTTTGTATTCATGCAATCTCTCGCCCCCCCTCACCCCTCCAGCCCCCCTTTCCCTTGGGTGTAAAATGAGATGTATTTGTCTTTCATGTATTTGTGCAGCTTATCTAGTCGGATGCCTTATTCTGCTTAATGTATAAATTCCCCACCATATGAGCAGTGGATGAAAACCGTGTTTGGTTCGAAGGGCAGGAAGGTTGTCCTATTACAGGAGCAGCCTGGGAACATGTCACTCTGTTCATTTAATGTATGGAGTGGTTGGACAGCACTAAAGAAGGCAGCAGCTGCATGTCTTCCATCACCAAATGCTTGAGCTGCTACTGTAATTATTGTTCAAAGCACATCTTCCCATCTGTATGCCTGCACAATATCCCACCAGTGATGCCAAAGTAATAATATATGTTTGCCTAATGTGGTCTATATGATACCGCCACAGGGGCCATGTTAGATGCAGAGACTTTCATCCACTTCTATCTGAGTGATGTGGCAAAGAGCCAACGTGTTCTACTGCACAGTCTCTACATATCTTCTACAAGTAAAAAGAGTTCCCAACCAAAACATCAACAATAAACTGCTTTTTCATTCTGTTTAAAAGTTTTAAGGGGGTAGACTGTTTTCTTCTTAGACCGCAAAATGCAACAATGGACTCATCCTGTAATCGCAGTAATCGCACACTGAAGGGGTGGAAGAGTAGGAGTTACCGGCAGGTTGCTGTGGTCGCGGCCGTGGTTGAGGTTGCTGCCACTGCCCTTTGTGCTTTAACGCCTTCTCCCAGGCTTTCTGCCCGTCCGCTACCACCTGTTATTGCCACTGCCGCGCTACCGCTGCCGTCACCGGTGCGCGGCAGGAGTGCGGGAGAGCGAGAGCGGGTGTGGCACGGCGCAGCTTGGCAGTTGGAGAGGTGGACGGTCCCTTGCACGGCAGGAGAGCGGGACTGTGGCGCGGTTGGTAGTTCCAGCAAATCAGTGGACGGTCCCTTGCCTCATCAGGAGGAGCAAGGGTCGCAGGCGCTGTGGCCAGCAGGCTCTTGCTTCTCTCTCACCCCGCTATCTGCTAGGGGTGCAGGAGCAGCCAGCCCGAGGAAAGCAGAGAGTGTGTAGAGAGCCATCCCTCACAGGGATTGATCTTGGGCTTGGAAACCGGACACAGAGAGCAAAGTGAGTGGGTGGTGTGGGGGTGTTGCAGGGATGTGCAGGTGGTTGTGAAAAGCCAGCTACTTTTCTGTCAGGCGTTAGGAGCCGTAGGAGCAGGGTCACTATCTGGTTAACAACCTGGATGGTCTGCAACACCATTCTAGGTCTGGTCAATCAATCAAACTATTAAATAAATAACCAACTAAATAGCCAATTAATTAATAATCAAACAATAAAACATAACGGGAACAAAACAAAGGGGACGAAGCATGAGGTCTGGAGGAGACAGAGTGCCCTTACCTACAATAAAAAGGAAGAGAAAAACACAAGAACCAACGGCTAGAAACAACAAAGCAAAAAGTAAGGGGGAGGTTCAAACACTAATCTCGCCAGTCCTTCCGATCTTTGCAAGAACAAACAATGCACCAAGCAAGATCAACGTCCTAAAAGATCCAGTAGGAACAATGCTTACTACTCAAGAGGGAGCAAACCAATTACCAGTACCAATTGCACCAATAAAGAACAGAATAACAAGGGACACACAAATCAAAGACATACTTGAGACAAATGATTAAAATGACCAACATTATTAATGACATTTGTTAAGCGCATGGTTGCACAAGGAACAGTGCGTCCCCGCGCTGACAATCCCACTAAACATCTCTTCAGCTAGCTCACGGAGGAGGAGCACTTGGGCCAGGGGAAACTATACTGAATTATGTCTTGGGGAAAAGATGGGTTTTCAACCTTTGTCTGAACCTAGTTTCAGACGGTTCCATCCTCAATTCGATGGGTAGGTCATTCCAGCCTTTACTGGCAAGGTGTCTAAAGGACCGTCCTCCCATCTTTGCTCTGTGAATCCGTGGACTTCAACATGATTGAAGTGATTTAAAAGACTTGAATGACTCGAACGTCTGCCGCTTTAACCACAGCGCCCACCAAGGGTGTGTTAAAACTAGATCCAATGGAACAACAAAACAACTCCTGGGGATAACAGATCTGGAATTCATCACATCTAGAGAACAATCCCTGCAACCGTCCGAATATCTACAAGAGGAGTCCGACCGTCCACTTTAAAAAAACAAAAAACAATAAGCACTGAGGATCACCAACCAACCGAGGTTCAACAACCAATTGAGGTACTGGTAAAAATCATCAATCGAACACCGAAACAAGTATACCAGGCGGAAGCAGCCCAAAGCACCCGGATGCCTGAAGGAACTACACACATTTTAACACCATCACCACCAAAACAGTTCCCCAAAAGAACAAAGTTGTGTCAAAGTCCCGAGACACGTGACTCAGTAACAATAACAAATACAGTGCCAGCAATGGACTCAGGAACTATATGGGATCTTTTCTTTAAAACATCACACCTCACTTTGGAGGCACTGAATTACCAATCAAACAAAATGGATGTGCAAGTAGATCTGCTAAATATTATGGCTAATGCAATTACAGGGATCGACCAAAAACTGGCCAATCTCAACTCTCTAATTACGTGAGCTCAGGTCTATGCAACCACAATAAATGCGGAGTGTGCCTGTTGCCCAACAATTGATAAATTAGCAACACTCCCGGAAGCCTTGACCACTCTCATTGAAGATCTAAAGATTAGAGTAACCAGTGACAACCACAAGGATACGCTCGCACGGCCAAGGCATAACACCACAAAAGAGGAACCGATCAAGGCGTGCATAAATATAGACTCAGCATTTGTCAATCATCAAATAGCCATTACAGAAAAATCTAAAACGGAGGACAAACAGGAAACACTAACTCAACCAACACAGGTGAACCTGACAAGACGCATGAAGAAAAAATTAAGAAAACAAAAGAAGTGTGAAAATGCTACACACATTATGAAAAGTTGGGGGCAGCCAACATATGCCTCAAATGAACCAGTAAAAACACAAGATCAAAAACAGGGCGTACAAATGGGGAAAAAAAACCATATCCAATCTTTACCAAATTACCAAAAGCAAACCAACAGTTAAGAGACGGCCCAGAGACGACGACAATATATAACCGATCTGGCTACCCGAGAAATACAGGAGAAACTCGAACAAGTGGAGGGAGCAAAGAGGAACACACTGGATACAAAAGTAATCTGCTTGGACAAAACATTAAACAAGCAACCCACAGATAAAATGGAGGAAGGAAAGAAGCAATCCCAGGACATCACACCCAAGTTCTCAGGAGAAATACCGTCCGAGGGTACCAAACAATCGCACAATGTGACGGGCAATCTCCATCTGGCCGACACAAGTAACGCAACATTAAGCATCTTTCAGCCACTCTACAAATCAAAGGGCAGGTATGACATCTTAAATAGGGGCAACTTACTGAGGCTCCTTCAACATATACCATCACTGTCCAGTATAACAAGGGCAGACATGGCGAGTGTTCACTTCGAACCAAGGGAGAAAGATCCCACCCAGGAAAACACGGTAGTGGCCTGGATAAACTATCACATCCCAGAAGCAGTGCTCTTGGAAAAAGACATTTTCAAAAATTGGGGGATAACACTTGCGTTACCCGAGCAGGAAAAATATCCCCTAATTTTACTTGAACCGTCAAACACTGCCAACCATACAAAGAAAGCAAAGGAACATCCCCAAAGTATATTGAAAGGTACCTCGAACACACAAGCAGACTGGAACTATAAAAACCTAAGTATATCGATTAGAACACAGGGGGAAACAACCACAAACAGAATAATAAAAGAAGATGCACCCCCAGAAAAGTAGATGGAGGGAGAATAACAAGGGGACCAACAGCAACACACAGAGTAGCACTTATCATACCTGACGTAAAAAATCACATTATTAATTCTTTCTGTGGACCCTCGGATGAAGCCCGTGATAAAATTGCCAACATCGGTAAATACCGGCACATCAGGGCTACCTCAAAAGACACCACACACCCTCATATTTGTTTCTTGGAATGTGCAGGACTACGAAAAGCTCTTAAACAAGTCACAGCAATAAATAAACTGCTAGAGGGCGACATCATATGCCTACAAGAGGCTACAGAACCAGTACATCTGAAAGGATATGCTGAATTCCATAAATTAGCTACTAAAAACAACCGCTACGGATGACCGTCAGTTGGGATCTCGACTTATGTCAAGCACGCAAAACAACTGACAGTAAGGATTATTAACACTGATTCTAATATGTTGCAGGCACTCCTAATTGAAGGAAAAAGGCACAAGGAAAATGGCATCTCACTTCTCTTAATAAATGTATACTTAAACACGTTAGGTCAACCGAAATTAGAGGCCACAAAATCTATGATCATAGCAACACAGGAAATTTTATGCTCACATCGGTTACCGGCGAAAATGCTAGCGGGGAACTTCAATCTCCACCACTTGGGAACAAAGCAGTGCGAAAGTAATCACATAACCAGAGCTGGAAGAATTTTAAATAATTTTTTAATAAACTACGACCTCAATTCAGCGGAAAATCTGTTAAAAAGCTCAGATTCAAAAAACCAAAGGAAAACTACATTCAAAAATTGCTCTCCCATCAACTATATTTTTTTATGTAACCAACTTGCCTGCAAAATTGAAAACTTTAAAATCAATACAGATCACTGTGAGAAAGTGCCATCTTTCTTGCATGGTATGCCCCCACTTTTTGCTGAATTGCTGAATGTACTTTGACTGAGTGTGCCCTGGGCTCCTGCCAATCAGGTACCCAGGGCCTATGTTCCTGCCATAAAAACTGAGCTGAAACCTAAACCCAAATTGGCAAACCCTGGCCATATATCAGCCCCTGGTAAATGGTACACTAGATAGCCAGGGCCTTGTGACCAGGGAAGGCCCTTAAGGGCTGCAGCACTTATTGTGCCACCCTTAGAGGCCCTGTACCCTGACACACACACACTGCCCTTGCAGGCTGAGTGTCTGGGTACAGAACAAAACAGAGAGTCGACATGGCACACATCCCTGTGTGCCATGCCCACAACGCCTACTGCCCTGGCATACCTCTAGCTGGGTGCCCTATGCCAGTGGTGTGGGTACAGGTGTATGAGCCCTGTGCCCCTACAGTACCCAAGTGCAGTGCTGCCATTTAAGAGTATATGGTGCTGGGAGATCGTCAACACGAACTCAACAGCACCATGATGGCTCCACTGAAGACTGAGAAGTTTGGTATCAAACTTCTCAGCACATTAAACCCGCACTGATGCCAGTGCAGGATTTAATGTACAATGTACGACAGAGGGCATCATAGAGATGCCCCCCGAACCTAACCTACAATCCACGTCTTGTCTGAGGGGCTGCCTAGGCTGCCACACAGCAGACATGTTGCTGGACCCCCGGGTAGAGAGCCAACCGCTCTCCTGGGCCCGCAACAATGCACATCCTGGGCGAGGTGCTAGGTCTCCTCCCACAGGATGGGCAGGGGGAGCTTCAAAGGCATGCCGCCTTTGTGAGCTTCTCCAGGCCACTTGCTGTACTCAGCAACTGGCCCCTACCGGTTCTAAACCCCCACTCTGGCGGGAAGACTGGCCGTAAACCCCAAGGAAGGACAGAGGGTGTGCCAGCCTCTGCCAACCCCACCCCTCAGGTGGGGGAGGCGAGGTGAAGCACATCTCCGGGCTCTCGCCATCTTGAAGATGGGGAGCCCTGCCTAATGAGGACTAGGCCACTGCCCCCCTCCCAAAGGAAAGTGGCAGGATAGGGTGTGGGTCCTGCCCTTTACATACCTGTAACGTCCCTAAATTTAGTATTTAAGGGCACCCTGAACCTTCCTTCCTTAGATCCAGATGACCCTGAAAAGTAATTACAACCATACTTACCGCTAACCCAATTTTCTTCCATAGGAAACCATTGACTGTTTTTCTGTGAAATTTCTTCTGTCGATTTTTGCAAATTACAAATATTCTTTAAAAATCGCACCAACTGTGAAAACTTAATTACTTACCTGTTTTAGATAGATGCCCCAGTGCTGAACCTAGGAGTCCAGCACTGGATTACAAAAGTAACGAGAACATACTTTACCTTCAACTTGAATTTCCTTCCATAGGATAACATTGCCTGTTTTTTGCTGAAAAAGTTTCGAAGTGTCGATTTTGCAAACTTACAAATATTCGTTAAAAATCGCCTGTATAACCAAAACACATTCTTCCGACTGTTTACAGGTGGTGCCCCAGTGCTGGATACAGGATCCAACACTGAGTTAGAAAAAGTAACCATAACCCCACTTACCTGCTAAGTGAAATTCCTCCCATAGGATAACATTGGTGATTCAATGAGAAAAAGTTTCCAAGTGTCAACTTTTAAAATACCAAAATATTGCTTAAAAATCACTACTGTAACCAAAACGCTTTTGCTCAACTGTTTACAGGAAATGTCCCAGGACTGAATCCAGGATCCAGTCCTGTGGTTAGAAAAGTAATCCTCAAAGTAACTAATTGCATTTAATTAGAAATTCCCATTGAGCTCAATGTATTATTGTGTTTGAAATTGTGTTGCCTATTGCA
Organism: Triturus cristatus; assembly: GCF_964204655.1. Lineage (NCBI taxonomy): Eukaryota > Metazoa > Chordata > Amphibia > Caudata > Salamandridae > Triturus > Triturus cristatus. The sequence continues at coordinate 50,096,156 of NC_140594.1, forward strand.
ACAACTGTCTATTGCATTCAAAAGCCTACTGCATATTGAAAGTATTTATATAAAGCCTCTCATTCAGAGAAAGTATATTTTGTAAATCTATTGTTGGTTCTAAAATAAAACAACCATATATTTGTATACAAAACCATTGGCCTAGAGTTCAGTTCTTGAGTGTGTGAGACCATTTGCTGACTGAGCGTGTGCAACATATGCTTTACACTGTCCTCTGATACTGCCTTACTGCTCGACCAAGCTACCACTTTAGAGAGTAAGGTTATATCTAACTTTAGCCTCTGCTTAACCTCTGGGGACTGTGAACTCTATGCACCCTGTACCTATTTGGGAACAGTATATACAGAGCCACTTTCCTACAATCACACCAGCGATCACGCATTACTCCAGGTTGAACTGAACAACACTATCAAAGAACGGGAAAGAATCATCACGGTAGCCCTATCGACTTGGTGAGAAGAATAACATGGAATAAGCATCAGGCGACGGCACTTAAGGTTTGGAAAGAAAAACAAGAATGCACAGGCAATCACTCTGGGGTTAAGCCCAACATGGGAAGCTGGTCAGAGTGGACTACTGCCCTGAAAAAAGCTTTGAAGAAAGCTGAGCCTAAACCAAAAGAGAAAATTATCATACAAACCGTGCAGAATAACACAAAATTGAGTGTCATTACCCGCAACTTAAACAAGGCAATAAGAGCACATAAGATCGCAGGATCGAAAAGAACACTGGGTAAGCGCAACAAACTGCACAATTGCTATGGACGCTCAATCAAAATAAGCTTGATGAAGAATGGATCAAGATCCATGAGCTAACAAAACCTTCTAAACATCGACAACTCTGGCAATATATAGCCCATATGGATAATGATAAAGTAGATCGGCGTAACTCTGTACAAGTCTATGCATGGTTGAGACATGTGGCAGCAATTTTTGTGGAAAAGGAGGGTGGCACTAAATTCGGAAGGTCCACGGACAGCCATACAGCGTGCACAAACAATGTAGTGGAACCCGTTAATGTAGCCATGAGCATTGAGCAAGACATAACAGCCATTGAAAAAGTAGTTAAAAAGTTCAGAAATTACAGGGCCCCAGGACCTAATGGCCTACTGGGTGCGATGTTTAGGGAAGACCCAACTTACTGGGGTAGCGTTCTATCTACCTTATTCACCGAATGCCGACTACAGGCCAATGTGGCAGACTTGTGGCGTGGGTCAATCTTACAACCAATATACAAGAAGGGCGACAACACAGAATCAAAAAATTATTGAATAATTGCCCTTCTGGACATCGAAGGGAAAGCCTATGCTAACATCCTGTTGACAGAACTAAACAGATGGGTTGAAGATAATGAAATCCTTCCCCCCCTATCAAACAGGTTTCCGCAAAGGCTGTTCGACAATCTACAATATCATGGCCATATCGTACTTAAGCCACCAAGCAAACATCAAAAATAAGAAACCAGTCTTTTCATGTTTCATTGACTATTCAGCAGCTTTCGACGGGGTGCCACGTTGTAAGCTTTGGTCCAAATTGTTCAATTGGCAAATTCCATCAGGCCTGCTCAACGCAATCATCTCGTTACACAGCAATACTTGGATCAAAGTTAAACTAACAAAAAAGTGCCTTACAAATCGAGGCCTAAAACAGGGATGCACCTTGCCCCAACACTTTTAAATCTATACACAGCGGACCTTGGGAAGACGCTCCACAACGCCAACCTCGCAGTCCCAAAAATTGGAGTCAATTAAAAAAAAAAAAATTACAATACGCAGATGACCTAGTGGTGATGGACCATACAAAAATAGGATTACAAAGAGGACTAGATGCTTTTAACGCCTACAATCAAGTCAATGAGTTTACAATAAAACCAGAAAAGACCAAAGTATTGACCTTTGGGTGTTGCACAAAAAAAACACTCCTCAAATGACACATGGGCAAAGATACAATAACTGTTTCAAAGTCCTATAATTGCCTTGGGTGCTGGCTGAGCGACTCGGGCAAAGCTACTCTACATTTGCACAAAATGAAATCTAAAGCAGAGTCTACAATCTATGCTTTGTGCAAACTACATGAGAAAATGCAGAGTCCAAGTACTATCCCAATTAGAAAGGTGCTACAATCTAAAAGAAGGGCAATCGCGGGTTATGCGCATCAGGCATTCCCAGGCAAAATGAACACAATGATGGAAAAAGCACAATGCCGGGCGTACAAACTAATTTTTAAATTACCTAAATACACCCGCAATAGCGGCATCCATCTGGAATTCGGTCTGGTACAACAGAGCAAAGAATGCTTGGGAGTGCACGCAAAATATTATTATCATGTACTCAAAGCTTGGGATGGGACCATGAAGAGCATGCTAAAACCCATCTTTAGTGGACCTCCTAACCCATGGCAGGTCTACATGCAGGAAGCAGTAGAATTGGCAACAGGGAATTGGGGGCAAGAGAATGTAACCTACCTAGGCATCAAGAAGGCAATCAACAAACCACGCCATCAAGTGTCGAGAGAAAGTAATCTAGCAAATTTTGCGAGTGGAAGCGGTCGATCTGGACTGATGGTAACTTACACGGAGCACATATCTCGGCCTTACCTCCACCAAGCATTGGGGAGAAAGGCTCTAAAAAAACATTCGGTGGGCTAGATTAGTGCCACTCCCAATAAAAGAGCTAAATCTGGGGTGGAAAGCCCTTGAATATAGAATCAGCTGCAGAATCTGCGATTTCAAAACAGAATCACTACTACATCTGATGTGTTGCTGTCCGGGTCTGTTACAATCTCGTCTGAAGCTACTAAAGCCACTATGGCTCCGCAAAGGTGTTCGGACAGTAAAAGACACTGTTGTGGCTTTATTTGCCTGCACTTTACCAACTGACCAGGCCAGGCTTGGGAGATACATGGAGGAAGTGCGTGCCAGACTTGTTAAGGAATAAGACCACGCTAAATGTGAGAAAACCGCCTCGCATAGGAAAGACAAAGACTCACTTCCCTCATAATGCTTCAAATATTACTTTATCTACTAATCGGATTGTTTTCTTTTTTTAACTCTCCTAAATTTTACTTGTACTTCTCATGTAATTAAATTGTTTATAATTGCAAAATAATTTTCTTAGTGTTGTGATTTTAAATTATTTTGTTACATTGCAAATGGTTTTAAGTAACTGTGCAATTAAATAAACCATGATTGAGACTCATCCTGTGATTAGTTTTGCACAGTTGAAACCAAGCTTTAGTGAGTGCCTGTATGATGTTTGCCAAATGTGTGGCCTGTAAAAACCACACCAAGTTCTAGAATCAATGTTCTGAAAGGATTGCTCGTGGAGGAGAAGAAAATAGTCATCATCTTTCTAGAATTTCAATAAATTGGCATTGATTAATGCAGGAAAGTGCCCCTTTTTGCATGGTTGCCCCCACCTTTTGTCAAATTGTTTTTGTACTTCGAGTGTGCCCAGGTACCCAGGACCTATGTTATTTCCCTAAACTGTACTGTTGGAAAACCCAATTGCCACCTCTCTGGCCACATGTAAGTTCCTTGTAAAAGGTACCGAGGGCACTGTGACCAGGGAAGGCCTCTAACGTCTGCAGCACTTATTGTGCCACCCTTGGAGGCCCTGTACCTTTACACAGACACACTTCCAATGCAGGCTGTCTGTTTTGGTGCAGAACAAAGTGAAGATTCGACGTGGCACACATCCCCGTGTGCCGTGCTTACAACCCACTGCCCGGGCATTGGTAAGCCACCCCTCTAGTTGGGTGCACAATACCAGTGGTGAGGGTACAGGTGCATGACCCCTGTACCCCTACAGTTGCTAGTTTAATTCTTAGACATTGTAAGTGCAGTAATGCCATAAAGAGTATATGGTGCTGGGAGTTTGTCATTACAAACTCCACAGTACCATAATGGCGTTACTGAAAACTGGGAAGTTTGGTATCAAACATCTCAGCACATTAAACACACTCTGATGCCAGTGTGGGATTCACTAAAAAATGCACACAGAGAGCATTTTAGAGATGCCCCCTGAAAAACGACCGAACTCTTTTACCCCGGCTGAGTGGCTGCTCGCCAGCTTCAACCACCAGACATTTTCTGGACCCCTGGGTCGAGAGCCTGTCGCTCTCGGGGGTCCAGAAACAATGCACATCCTGGGACCACTGGAGGGGGGCATAATAGGGGGTGTACCCACCCCAAGGAAGGGACCCATTGGTGCAGACCCATACCTACCTATTACGCCCCTCAATGTAGTACTTGGGGGCAACCCCGAACCTTGCCTCTGCAGACAAGAAGAAAGAAGGAGGACCGAAGAGCCGTGCTGAAGAAGAGGACAACAACAACTGCCTTCTCCCCAGCCCTACCGGCCTCTCCCGACCTTGACCTGCTCCAGCGTAATCCCGGTATGTCTTGCAGCCAGTAGCCCCCAAGAACCCATAGGACCTGCCCTGCCTTCCCAAACCAAGACTTTGTCTCCCGCGAGCACCGGATTTGTTCACCCACAGACTCTGGCTCCAGCCAAATCCACAAGTCTACACAACTCTGCACCCAACACCCATGGCCCTAGTTCGAGTGGCCCAACACCCTGAGGAGATCTCCCCGGCAATCCTGACCTGAGATCTGGTGATGCCTGACCTGCCTCAAGTCTCCAACAGACGCCTGCAGCCCTTTTCTGGAGGATCCTCCCGACCGCAACTGGAGCCGGTAAGAAAAAACGGACGCCTAAAGAAAACCCTGCACCCGACGTCCCACGGCCTTGGGTGGCCCAACCGACTGTGTCCCAGCTTCCCCAGGCATCTCAACTAACCTCTCCAACTGGAGGTCGCCTCCAGAAGATCTTCGTCCCTGAGCCTGCAGTGTTTGTTGCAACTGGAGAATCCCCATTGAAATCAACAGGGCACCCGACGCCAAACCAGCACCCCACCCCCCATGCCGCTGTGAGTGCACTTTGTGTTCTAAAATGAATCCCCCTTTTCCCTGAGCCAAACACCTGGAGCTTTGCTCCCACAACCTTGTGGCCTGCTCATGAGCAGCCACCAACCGGAGGCCCCCTATCCCTTATTGTATAACATTGGGCCCAGCACTCTGCACCCGGTCGCCCTAGTGCCGCTGAGGGTGCTTTGTGAGTGCATCATCGACCCTGGGGGAACCCTAGTTCTAACTCCAGAAACCCAACTCCCACAAACAAGTACTTACCTGTATACCAATAACTTCATTTGGTCCCATAGGTTCACATTGACTGCTTTTCTTTTAAAATTCTTCTAAGTGTGGAGTTGGTTTGTATGAAACCTTGAAAACCTGCATTTGTGTAAAAACTGAATTACTTACCTTTTGTCTAAGAAATGTCTCAGTGTGATATCTAGGCATATCACACTGATTAGCAAAAGTAACTTAAACATTAATCCAAGAAGTAACGTGCACAGTAATCTATAAAGTAACTGAAAAATGAAATTTTGAACTGTTGACTACCTGTAAATCAACCAACTGCATTTGAACCAGCATTCAACTGTAATTCACTGCATAAAGCTTGCAAAGTATTATTTCATTTACCTGCACCAGGCCTGGCTTGGTTCTAGAAATAAAATAACTAAATAATATTTTTATACAAACAAATTGGTCTGAGTTCAGTCTTTGAGTGTGTGACATCACTTCTTGCCAGAGTTTGTACAATAAATGCTTAACACTACTCTCTGATAAAGCCTTACTGCTCATCCACACTAATACAAATAGAGAGTAAAGTATTATCTACTATTTCCTCTGCCTACCTTTGGGGTGCCACTGGACTCTGTGCTCACTATACCTTACTTTGATAGGGTATATACGGAGCCAGCTTCCTACAATTGACAGCAGCAAAACTGGCAGGAAACCTTTTAATTTGTCTTTTTCTCCCCAAAGGCTCTGGCTGAGCAGACGAGGGCACAGCAACAGACTGGTACTCCCCCACAGCCTCAGCAAAATGGGCAGCCACAACAAACTCCCCAGGCAACGGTCCAGCAAGCTCAGGTCCAGCCACAGCCTCCGGTCCAACCACAGGTGGTCCAACAGCCGCAAGCGAAGGTCCCGACAGCCGTGACTACCGTGGCAAGTACAGCACTGCTGGTGAGTAGATGTTCATGAAAGATGGAAATGCAGCTAAAGATGGAAAGCGAGAGCATGTGATCATAGAAGCTCAGGACTGTCGGGAATCTATGGGAACACGGAGTAGATACTGAATGAAAGAAGAAAGAGAAGGAAGATACCATCAAGAAGCACTAAATTAGATTGTGTATAAATGGAGAGTGTTGGTAGAACCTGAATACTCCATTTATGTCATGATACATTCTGCACCTGTTGGGTTTATTTTATGACACTGTATGATTGTATGATTTGTGTGACCACAGATTCACACCCATGGTCTCAGCATTCATAGCTCATCTTTGTGAGTGAGATTAAATGAGCTTATTTTTACAAATGATCTTTTAATTGGTAAAATTATGCTTTTTCAACCCTAAGCCATCCTCAAATCTGAAAGCTTACAGTGGTCCACGTGGCAGATCTAGTTAGATGTTTAGAAAACAAACCCATTCTGAAGACCTAACATATGCAGCTAACAATTTCTTCAGCATGAAATATTTATTACAATCTCAACCTTAGAAGAAAAGCTCTCCTTCTTAAAGGACCATCTGTCCTCCTTAGCAAAGGAGTATTTTAAACCAGCAAATGGGATTCTTTGTTAAATACCAATATGATCTACTATTTGTTCATGGTACTGTTTGTAGTGGAAAGCCACATCATAAAGGGTAGTTGCCATTATTTCTCTGTGGTTTACTTGATTAAACAGTGTTCAGTCTTAATAGAATGGTAGTATAAACCAATCCGCAGTCGTAGGCTGCTGTGGCTGAGGTACAGCTTGTCTCAGTTTCTGGCAGTGATTCACACGAGTGTAACTTGATTGACCAAGAGGTCATGAAAATGCTCCATTTTTATATTTCACAGCTTTCTGATTCAAAGTTGCCTGTAACAGAAATAGGTCGTTATCAGTTTCACTGGCTCCTAATGATGTATTCTAATGATTACAATTTTTTTGCTAAGCAGGCTGGGACCATCAAGCCGTCCGTCACAGGGACCAGTATCGCAACTGGTAAGTTTGGGGAGCAATGCTGCTTTTGAAAGCTAGTCATATATGTTTATAACCTATCCATTTACTGAATGATCTCCCTTAAGCAGAGATGGCTACCGTCCTTGCGCCATCCTTAGATGAGTTGTCTAGGATGCCAAACAGGTGTCCAGCGTTCAATGAAGCAATTTTGTTATGGAGAAAGCCATTTCACTGGCATCAGCTCTACACTTTGTAGACTGTTTCATTTGCTGCTTTAAAAACAATTATTAATCAGGCTCTAGCACCAGCGGCAGATTTGTTTGTGATGAATGCAGTAAGATTATTTGGATTTGCGTGGTATCCACAATCTTTGTAACTGCAGGTGCGTTTGATATGAGATAGTCTATTTGTTCAACTGACCTACCTTGTTTGATGCAGCGTTCCAGGATGTGTGTAGCAGTCTATTAATAAAATTTAACAGCAATTTTAAGAGCCCAGAAGGTGCCCGAAGTCCATGATACAAACATCAGTGCATTTGCTAGAGAACTAGCAAATGTACAGACACTCTACAAGACATTACTGAATTCCCAGACCTTTCTCACACCTTTTGTTTTTCCTCATTGCTTTACAGCTACTGTCAGTGGGAATGTTATTGTAAACACTGTTGCAGGCGTTCCATCTGCCACCTTCCAGCCCCTCAACAAACGTCTAGTGTCCCCAGTGGTGAGCGGCGCAGTGACGGTGAGAATGTCAAAAATGTTCTTTGTGTAATCCCAATACCCTGTAATCTTCCTGAAAAGTTTGGTTTTAGTTCTTTGCTCTGTGTGTGTTTCAGCTGGCAGACTTCTTTCACGGGTGCAGGTCCCCACTCAATAGATAGAAGTGGAAGATGTCCTCGTTGAACCTCTCTACAAAACCAAAATGAGCAATTGGTATTTACCCATGTTAAATACTTTGCTCATGTGCTCATGCATAACTTTGAAGACCCAATTAAAATAAGAGTGGAGCACACTGCAAAGACTTCCAGGGACAAGTACCCCTAGATTTGCTGATTGTAAAGAAAGACAAAAAAACACTTTCTTGCAGGTAATGGAGATACCTTGCTTCCCGATATAATTAAAAAAAAGACACAGCAAGTAGGGCGGTAACACAGTAGTGCATTGCCAGCTCACTGGCTCTGTTAATGCATAATAATAAGCACCCTTGGAGATGTTTCAACACCGATCTGATGCTCATCATAAAAAGGCACAGAACATTGACCAGGAGTTAGGAATATTTCTAATACCAGTATTTGGTGTGTCGTCCTCTGTCAAGCATGGCTTCAAATTTCAGGATTCTGACCAGAGGTACAGCAGCATCTCATAGCTTTGCCGATCCTAAAGAGACACGTTAGTGATAGTTTCCTTACCTTAGAATAACCCCAGGCGTCAGATTGGATCCGGAAAGTTTCCGTCAGCAGTGCCCCTGCGTCGGAAGGTGGCGTCGTGCAGCTCCGCATGCATCGCTGGCATCGTAAGCTCCGAGATGACGTCACGGAGACTACTTAGGCGCCACCCATGCGCGCTGACCTCAGTTCTTTCTTTTTCCTCGCCAGCAAGCTTAGATCCGGTTAGAGCACGTACCCTAGTCACTTTTTTTTTATATTACATTTTTTATTACAAACAACAAAGACCTGCATGTACACTTCAATACAGTTATTTCATTACATTTAGCGATATTCGACTTCACAACTACTCTCACTATTATTACATATCATCCTCTGACTCACTGTCTTCCTCAAGGGAGGTACATATCTCTCCTCCATACATATTTCATTTTCGCCATATTCTACTCAATTTTTTGGGGCATTTTCTATTAACAAATGTGGCCTTCTCCGCCACCATAGCAGCATCCATATCATTACTCCATTGCTCCGCAGATGGTTTATTTTCGGCCCCCCACTTTTGCGCAATGTTCCTTTTGGCTATCATCATGCCTGTCTTTTCCCATTTTCATTCGGCGTGTGTAAGGTCCGTAGGTCCCCATACATTTAAAAGACAGCACCTGGGCTCCATCGGGACTTGTTTCCCTGTTACCTCTACAATGGTCCCCAGCACTGTCTCCCAGTACAGTCTCAGTTTTGTACAGTCCCCCAATGTGTGGTAGAAGGTGCCCATGTCCCCACACTGCCGAAGACAACTCGGGTCAGTGGACCTTCCCATCTTATGTAGAACTACTACCTTGGTATAGTAGGACCTATGTAGTATTTTGAACTGTACCAGTCGTAATTTAGAGATGATTGCCACCTCCTTAGGCGATGCCACAGCGTCTCGACAGTCAGGGTCATCCATTTCAAATGGGTCCGCTCGGTTATTGATGATTTTTTTATATGTTAGTGAAGTTGCTTGCTTGTATAAGTGGTCTATGAGTAATCGGTCTTCTAGGGGAGACGACTCTGGGAGAGTCTCGGCCGGAGGGAGGACTGCCTCTATGGCATGTTTGATTTGCATACATCTAAACTGTTCCCTCTGAGCCATTTTGTACTGGTCTTGTAGATAAGCGAAACTGACCACCTTTCCACTACGCCAAAGGTCCCCCAGCCGGGAGATTCCGATTTCAAAACCCTTTGCTGTTACCCAATGTTCCCAGTCGGCCTGTGTCGCATAGGGGCGTGTGCTGTGTATATCTACCCGTCCACCCCAGGTGTCTATTAACCGTATGCCATATACGAACAGTATGCATCGCTGGGCCCATGAGGCCACCGGTTCTACTTTGGGCGTAAAGCTCTCTATTAACCCCTCCAACCTCCAGGGTCATCCTGTTCAGATGATATGTGGGATCCGTGTCTGGAACGTGCACCCATTGGTTAATTACCATGAGTTGCGAGGCCCAGTGGTACGCCTTTATGTCTGGCAGGGCTATTCCGCCATCATACCAACTCCGCGTCAATTTGTGTCCGGTCTTCTGGCCGTTTTCCCGTCCCATAAAAGGGCTGTCACTTCTGAGTTCACCGCTTTAAAGTATGTGTCGGGGACTGGGTATGGTGTGTTGTGTAGGATGTACAGGAATCTGGGCAGTGCCATCATCTTAAAGAGGGCCGCTCAGCCCACCAATGTAAGCGGTACTGCCCTCCAATGTTTGGTGTCCCGTTTCAGTCTCAGTCTTTGCAAGGGGGGCTGAAGGTTGAGGGTAAAAAAGGAATCTTGGTCTGAGGTAATATGAATGCCCAAGTACTTAAAACTATCCCTGACTATCTGGACTTTACAGTCTCTCGGCAGCCGTGGGGGGGCTCCATGCAGGACGTATAGTACCGATTTATCCCAGTTAATGGCATATCCTGATACTGAACCAAACACAGCACAAATATTAAGAATTGCCTGTAGAGATCGTGTAGGCAAAGGGATATATAGCAATACATCATCGGAATAGAGGGTTATACGGTCCCACCTTATCCAGGTCGCCAATGGCTCTAGGGCCAATGCAAACAGTAGGGGTGATAATGGACAGCCCTGTCTCGTCCTTCTACCCAGAGTGATTCCCTTTGATATATGCCCATTCACTACTACATTCGCTATGGGGTCGGTGTAAAGTAAGTGCACCCATGAGCAAAATTTTGGCCCGAATCCTAGGTGTTGGAGTACCGCAAATAGGGAGGCCCATTCCACCGAATCAAAGGCCATCTTGGCGTCCAGCGATAGGACTGCGGCGTCTTCCAGTATAGTGTGTTTTCTGCCCAATACACCGTGCAGGCGTCTCAGATTTAGTGTGGTGTTTCTACCGGGCATGAAACTGGACTGGTCCGGATGAATCAGTTTGGAGAGGTATGGTGTAACTCGAAGCGCCAGTGTTTTTGCTAATATTTTCCCTTCCACATTGATTAATGAGATCGGGCGGTACGATGAACATTCCTCCACTGGTTTGCCTGGTTTATATATGGCTACAATAGTGGCTAGCCGTTGGTCTTTAGGGAGTGTCCCCATTTCCCGACTCGTCTCATACATACGCAACAGGTATGGGGCTATCTTATCTGTTGTGCACTTACATAATTCTATTGGAATACCATTTGGGCCTGTGGCCTTCCCAGATTGTATTTTAGTGATAGCTACTTTGAGTTTGTCTATAGTCATGTCAGCTTCTAGTCTGTCAGCTTCTTGGGGTGTGAGTCGAGGCATATGATTATCTTTAAGAAAAGCAAGTGCTTCCTGTATGATGGTGGTATTTGTGGATGAGTAAACTCACTCATAGTGCCGTGCTAACGCGTTTACTTTGAGTTGTGGGTCTGTTGTAATTTTGCCCCTATCCGTTTTAATCTGTGCTATCCATTTGTTTGATTTTTCCCTTTTGCCAAGCCAAGCGAGGAGCTTGCCCGCTTTATCTCCGGATTCGTAGATCCGGTGTTGAGTGGCTGTCATATGAGACACGGCAGCGTTTCGAAGACTTTCACGATATTCCTGTCTTTTTATGTGTAAAGTGTGATTGATCCCCTCTGTAGGGTTCGTCATCTGTCATGATTCCAATCGCTTTATCCCATTCTCCAATTTTTCTATATCCTGTTTCACCCCTTTCTTATGCCCCTCAATTTGCGATATAGCATGACCTCTTATTACTGGCTTGTATGCTTCCCACAACGTAACTGGGGAAGGGACCGCAGCTTCATTATCTTGAGAGAAGTGCGTGGTTGCCCTGATTAAGGCTTTCTTAATCTTAGAATTCAGGAGGTACCCCGGGTATATAGGATACATACAACTTTGGATAGTGCGATGTGTGAGCAGTTCCGCCGTGATCGGAGATTCCCCTGGGTAAGTGTGCGGCTCTTCCTAGCTTATTCAGACTGTCTATTGCTACCAGTATGTTGTTTATACGGGAAAGGCTGTTATGTGCGCCGGAATGGAATGTGTAGTGTTTCTCATTTGGATTTTGGAACCTCCAGATGTCTAACAGGCCATGAGCATCTAAGAAGTCGGCCAGAGGGGAACTAACCCGATGTTGTGGGCGAGTCGGTGTGCGATCTAGTGTGTCGTTTGCGGTCATATTAAAATCTCCTATCATTAAGTCTCCTTCCGGTAATGTTAAGAGAAATTTGCCCAGATCTTGTAGGGCGGGAGTTTGCAGTGCAGGTGGTATGTAAACAGATACAAAATTAATCGTTCGTCTTTCCCACTGCATTGAAACTGCAGCAAATCGCCCCTGGTAGTCTTTAAAGGTACGATGGATGATGAGGGAGAACTGTTTTTGTATCAGTATCCCCACCCCCCCGGGATCCGGTCGTGAACTCGGAGTGTGACACTAATTGAAACCCCCATCTATCCAGGGCCCGACGTGTGGAGCCCGTCAGGTGTGTCTCTTGTAGCAGTGTAACTGCCTGAGATATACGTTTCAGGTATTGTAGTACCAAACCTCGTTTTATCTTATCCCGCAGGCCATCAACATTCCATATGAGAAAGGACAGCCTCGACCGTACGGTACGCTGTGTTATGTGACGCCATTGGGTATATTAGTCTTCATGAGTATCGTGAGGTGTGAAAGTCGTCATGCGTACTATTTCAAAGTGAATATACAGTGACAATTGCACATAGAGAACCATTAGAACTTCAACAGTGTACAGATTTCTACCAAGGAGATACACTGATAACAATAACATCTTCCCCATCCCTTCCCCCCCAAACACATCCCCCCCTCCCTGCATCCCTGCCTAGTAGGTTCAAAACTACCCACCTCCCCAATAGCAGAGTGCCTATGATCCCCAACAAAGAAGAAATCATAAACGTAGGGCTACGCGGTGTGGCGCCTGTGAGTCTCTCCCTCCCGGGCCCACAGCAATCCCAATTACATTGTATTTCCCTAATGGTGTACACGAGTGTCTCTAGTCCTCAACTGACACAGTGCGCCTCCAGTTCGTTCTTGAGGGCCGCCAAGGCATTTGTTCAGAGCTTTTCCACCCCCCATTATAGACAGGCTAATAAGTGAAATATCTGCCGACCATTGTCGTTGTTGCAGTCTTTTCATTTCCCGGATCGTGCAATGTCGCTGCCAGGACTCCCTGATCTGGAACTTCTGGATCTTGACGGTGAGTGTCGCCTGTTTTCGAGTCTGCGATCTGTGTCTTTGGAGTACGGACTGGCGCTTCTGTTGGCGGTGTCTTCTCTGCGGCGTTGGGACGTGGCCGGCCCTTCGTCAAGCCATCGTTGGGCGTCGTCTGGTGTCGTGAAGAACCAAGATTTTTCTCCATATAGTACCTTCAATTTAGCTGGGAAGAACATCGTATATTTTAGACCTCTGTCTCTGAGCGCCCGTTTGATGCCCTCGAAAGAGCGACGGTCTCTCTGCACTTTCAAGGTGAAATCTGGGAAGCATCTGATCATTGTGTTATCATAGGGAAGATCTTCTTTCACTCTAGCTGCTTGTAGGATTGCATCTCGGTCTCGGAAGGTCAAGATACGGGCAATAATAGTGCGGGCAGTGCACCAGGTCGTGGCTTCGGGATTGGAGCCCTGTGTGCCCTCTCGATGGAAAATAGCAGGGAGAGTCTCTTGGGTTTGAGTTGATGAAGGATAAGGTCTTCGAGGAAGAGGTCCACGCTGGGCCCTTCCTCCCCTTCAGGTACGCCCACGACTCGTATGTTGTTACGACGGGCCCGTCCTTCCTGATCATCCAAGTGAAGCGCCATTTCCTTATGTTGGTGTACAAGTTTTTGCACCTTTCTCTCAAATTCACGTGTGGCGTCTTGCAGTTCGCTTACATTTTCTTCCGTGGCCGTAACTCTTTCAGACGTCTTCCGCATATCGGCCCGCATAAGATTCATTTCGATCGTGACCTTGTCTATTTTGGTCTCCAGGTTAGTTCCAACTGCCAGTATTGCCGCCATTATTGAGCCTAGCCAAGGCTCGTTCGCTGGTGTGGCCTCTTCATTTCCTCCAGAATCAGTCGCGAGCTGTCGTGGTACTGCGTATATATCCATTTTGTTAACCTGGATGGTGGCAGTCCCATTCTTTGGTTTCGTCATGTTGAGATGGAGGAATCGCCTGGACCACTGCAGCGTCTCAGCTATACAATTGTCTTACGTTGGGTTAGCCACGCGATGAAGGGCAGCGATGTGGCACGTATGCTGTCCCGGTGATTCAGGGAGGAGGGGGGGGGAGGGTCTTGGTGTAGAACGTGAGCGGTCTTCTCTTATTAGCGGCTCCCCAGGATGTGGACTTGTCCCGGCTACTGTGTCGTAATCTGCCGGTGGCGCTCCGTGTCTAACTCTACTTGGTGGGTGTTTCCTCCAGTCCACGTCGGAGGTCTGCTTCAATGTTGCCGCCCGCCACTCCCCCCCCCCCCCCCCCCCGCTCCACCTCTGCCTGAATTGCTCTTTCTGAGGGTGACAGTGGAGCATGCAATGGCTGGCGCTTAGTTTCACGCCTTTTGTAACGTGGCTTACCCCGAACAGAACACCCCCGGTCTTCCTCTCCTCTGAGTCACGCTTGCCTGTGCCTCACTGTGTAGGGTTCTGCCTGCACCTTTCGCACCCCCAGGGAGGGGCCAAGTATGGGTGATGATCTCCCGCTTCGCCTCTGCTTTCTCGTGCACTGTGCAGATCCCGGCTTTCCCTGGCGCTATGTGCACTTCATACGTGGGGGAAAGGAGTGCTCACTAGTGATCTCCCCCTCCTCGATCTCTTCCGAGGCTGGGGCGAGTGTAACTGTAGTAGGCCTGAAGCCGGGATCCTCGAGTGCTGGGCCTTCGGCCTCAGTGTTCTGCCGTCTGCTATGAGGCTCCGCCCCCCGCCGTCTATGTCGGGTCCACGTTACGCTAATCTCCAGCGGCTCGGAGTTTCATGCGGTGCTCGCTTCTGGAATGGCGGGATTTTACCCACTGCCAGTCGTCAGCTACAGGGGCCAAACTGTACTTGTACCTTGCCAGGGATTTACGGATTAATGCCAGATTTGAGGTTTATCTCTGCGGACCCTGCTGGAGCTCCGGAGCTTTCACCGCCATTACGCTCGGCACCTAGCCACGCCCTCCCCCAGTCACTTTTTGACTAAACTTTTGTATTCCATTTTTGAGTCTTTGACTCCTGGTGCCACGTAGGGATGCCTGGATTTAAATACTGCGGGTCCTGTCGTCGTACAATGTCAGTGGCTGACCCCCATGGCATCTGTCTCTACTGTCTGGAGCGCAACCATAACTCCCGGTCATGTTCCAACTGTCTGGCCATGGCTACGTCGGCCTGGCGGGAGCAGTCCCGTAAGCTACAGGACGCCCGCGCCGTTCGAGGTCCAGGAGTCACTGGAGAAATCGCTTGCGGAGCCATCGTCAACGCTCCCAGGTGTCGAAGTATTACCACTCGGATTCAGGTAAGAGACGTCATAAGAAGTAGTCAAAGAAGCGTTTCCGCTCTCCGACATCCCCTCTCGGACGAGTGGGCCAGGGGTTGCACCCCCGCGGCTCCTTTGGAGCCTGAGAGTCCCGCAGCCTACCTGTCAGAAGCCCACAAGTCTTACCTGTTGTACTCGTGAAGCTATCTCGCAGGGACGCCGTGAGCAACCTCCACCGTTCACCTCCCTACCTGATCAAGGTGAAGAATCAGACCCAGGCACGGAGGAGACCAGGGAAAGATGCCTAATGGGAGCGGGGGAAAGATGTTGTCGAAGAGGATCAGAGGAGGAGTCACGCTAGACCGGGGATGCTCTCTAGGGTATCGCCAGCTAAACAGAGGGACAACAATGATTAGTGCACCTGCTTTCCTTTCGTGGATCACACATACAGGCGCAACAATAATACCATAATACAGGGCTGGTAGTAGGAGTCAATAGTCACCTGCCATCTGATGGTTTTAGGTCCCTTCGTGGTACTCCAGATAGAGGGTTGTCTTGGTGATCCCGACGTCTTACGTGCAGAGGGTCAAGGGCCGTCATACATGCTTGCCGGACAGCAGCATGTGATGGTGCCAACAAACGCGCTCCTGCGCGGTGAGGGGGCAAAGGAGACAAATACGTGACAACGCTTCCCTGTGCGTGTCACAAAGGTAGGTACAAATGCGCTCCTGCGCGGTGAGGGGACAAAGTAGGCAAATACGTGACCACGCTTCCCTGTGCGTGTCACAAAGGTAGGTACAAATGCGCTCCTGCGCCGTGAGGGGACAAAGTAGGTAAATACGTGACCACGCTTCCCTGTGCGTGTCACGAAGGTAGGTACAAATGCGCTCCTGCGCGGTGAAGGGGCAAAGCAGACAAAATACGTGACCACGCTTCCCTGTGCGTGTCACGGAAGGAGTCGGGATTTAAGGCGCTCCGGCGCGGTGAAGGGGAGGCAAGAAAGCCCGTGACCACGCTTCCTGCGTGTATCACGGAAGGAATAAGGTTTCAGGCGCTCCGGCGCTGTGAAGGGGAGGCAAGAAAGCCCGTGACCACGCTTCCTGCGTGCATCACGGAAGGAGTCAGGTTTCAGGCGCACCGGCGCGGTGAAGGGGAGGCAAGAAAGCCCGTGACCACGCTTCCTGCGTGTGACGCAGCATATACCTGCGGGGGGGAGTTGTAGGAAGTTCGTGGTTCTCTTCTACGAGAGTCCGGAGGCGGTGAGTCAATAGGTGGAAGCAGGCGGCCAAGCAGCAACACGTCTCAGTACTGGAAGCACTGACTGGAGTGGCCGCCGCGGTTAAATGCGGCCTCATCCGGAAGTGCTTCCTATGGTTTTCGTGAGCACTAGACCGCTGACCTGAAAGCGGTGCGTTCTCCGAAAACCGGAAGTCTGTTTCCTGCTGTAGAGCACCCCCGGCTGGGACCATGACACTACCCACCTTATCCGGGCCCGTCGGCGACTCCTGCCCAGGTGTGAGATTTTCTTGCAGCCATGGACCGCCTCTTCAGGCCTCGGGCTCCCAGTTGAGGCCCCTCCCTTGCCGCCGGCTCCGCTGCCGGCGGCTCCGGCCCCAGCGACGCGGGGAACTCCACCGGCAGCTCCGGCCCCACCCGTGGCTCCGATCCCGGCGCTCCAGTGGGTTACATTCGTTTCAACCCCACCCTTGCCCGGTTTCCCGGACAATTTTGCTCCCGGTTAGGACCCTAATTGGGACAAGGAGCCGGACCAGCGCCGTTCTCGGCGGCGCCGTTCCACCATTTATATTCCCCTTCCCCCCTCCCTCCCCCAAAGCCTGGGCAGTGGAAGAAGGGGACGACTGGGAGGGGTCTGAGGACCCTCTCGCACGGCAGTGTGGGTCCCAATGGGAATGGACAGAAGAGCTAGAGGATGCCGGTGGCCTTCACCTCTCCTTTAACCCTGGTTTTCTTTCTCCTCCTGCTGTGACTGTGGAGGAGGGTGCCACATACACTATGATGCCCCGTAGAGCAGCTGAGGCCCTTGACCTGCCTACAGTGACCCTCAAGACTGACAGGCTCTTCGGAGCCCCTGCTTCCGTTCAATGAAGCATTACCTAACGTCTTGATGGGCACCTGGTCTAGACCGACCACGGGGGTTCCCATGGATAAGAATGTGGCCCGGCGCCATCGCCCGTCCCCTGGTGTCCCGTTTTTTCTGTCCACCCACCCAACCCTGGAGAGCCTAGTCCTCCACGCCTCCACTTCGCATTCCCTTCCACTACGCCGGATAGGAATCCAAAAAGCTGGAACTGTTCGGCAAGAAACTGTTTGCATCTGCCTGCTTAGGGCTGCAGTTGGTGACCACCACATGCATCTTGGGCCGCTATTCCCATGCTGTGTTCCTGGGCCAGAAGTAGGACGTGGTTGTTATTCCCACTACTTTCTGGTCCCCAAGAAGGAAAAAGGGGACTTGCGTCCCATCTTGGACCTCAGGAACGTCAATTGCTTCCTCTGGAAGGAGCAGTTCAAGATGTTGACTCTGGATCAGGTCTTGGCTGTCCTCGACCCTGGGGACTGGATGGTAGCGTTGCACTTGCAGGACGCATATTTTCATATCCCCGTCCTGCCGGCCCACCGGCGTTAGCTGTGGTTCACGGTAGGCCTAGAGCACTTTCAGTTTGCCGTGCTCCCCTTCGGCCTTACCAGCCCCCCTAGGGTGTTCACGGAAGGGATGGCGGTGGTCGCAGCTCATCTGCGCAGCTCAGGGGTTCCAGTCTTCCCCTATCTCGACGACTGGTTGATGAAGGTGGGTTCGCCCCAGGCAGTCGTCTCCCACCTCCAGACTATGACCAACTTCCTGCATTTGCTGGGGTTCTCCATCATCGTGCCGAAGTCTCACCTGAGTTCCTCTCAGAAGCTCCCCTTCATCGGAGCGGTTCTGGGTTCGACACAGTTTTGGGTTTATCCTCCCACGCAGCGACTCCAGGATATTCAGGCTATGATTCTAATCTTTCGGCCTCTATTCCGGGTTTCAGTCAGGATGACCCTCCGGCTCCTGGGCCTAATGGCCTCCTGCATCCTGCTAGTGCATCATACCAGATGGCATATGCGGGCTCTGCAGTGGGACCTGAAGTTCCAGTGGGCACGGAATCGGGGCAACCTGGCCGCTCACATCCAGTTCTCGGTGGACGTTGCACGACAATTGCAGTGGTGGCTCACGCATCGCGATTGGGTCAATGGCAGATCCCTCTTCCTTCCCCAACCGGAGCACACAGTGGTGATGGATGCGTCCCTCCAGGGATGGGGCAGCTGTGAGAAAGTGCCCTCTTTCTTGCACGGTATGCCCCCACTTTTTGCTGAATTGCTGATGTGATTTGACTGAGTGTGCCCTAGGCTCCTGCCAATCAGGTACCCAGGGCCTGTGTTCCTTCCCTAAAACTGCATTGAAGCCTAAAACCCAATTGGCATCTCTGGCCACATGTCAGCCCCTGTTAAATGGTACCATAGGTACCCAGGGCACTGTGACCAGAGAAGGCCCCTAAGGGCTGCAGCACTTATTGTGCCACCCTTAGATGCCCTGTACACTGACACACACACATACACACTGCCTTTGCAGGCTGAGTGTCTGGGTGCAGAACAAAGCAAAGCGTCAACATGGTACACATCCCTGTGTGCCATGCCCACAAACCACTTCCCTGGCATACATCAGTCACCCCTCCAGATGGGTGCCCTATGCCAGTGGTGTGGGTACAGGTGCATGAGCCTTGTACCCCTACAGTGTCCAGGTCCATTCCTGGGCTCTGTAAGTGCAGTACTGCCATTAAAAGTATATGGTGCTGGGAGGTTGTCATTACGAACTCCACAGCACCATATTGGCTGCACTGAAGACTGGGAAGTTTGGTATCAAATTTCTCAGCACATTAAACCCACACTGGCATGCCAGTGTGGGATTTAATGTAAAATGCACCACAGAGGGCATCTTAGCGATGCCCCCTGAAAAACGACCAACTACCAGTGACCTTACTGAGTGGCTGCGCAGGCTGCCACCACCAGACATGTTTCTGGACCCCTGGGTCGAGAGCCTGCTGCTCTCAGGGGCCTGAAACAAGGCACATCCTGGGACGAGGTGCCAAGCCTCCTCCCCCAGGATAGGCAGGGTTCACGAAAGAGAAGCTTCAAAGGCAGACCACCTTTGTGAGCCTCTCCAGACCACTTGCTGTACTCAGTAACTGGTCCCGACTGGTTCTACCCCCCCCCCCCCCCTTCCCCAAACTTTGGGCGGGAGACCCGGCGGGAAAAACAAGTGAGGAAGAGAGGTGCCCACCTCTGCCAACTCCACCCCTAAGGTGGGGGAGGCGACGGTGAAGCACAACCTCGAGTCCCCGCCATCTTGAGGATGGGGGGACCCAGCCAACCAGGGACAGGCTCCTGTCCCCTCCCACTGGAGAGTGGCAGAATAGGGGGTATAACCACCCCAGGGAAGGGAGCCTTTAGTCCATGCCCTTTACCTACCTGTAACGCCCCTACATTTAGTATTTAGGGGCACCCCGAACCTTCCTTCCTCAGATCCAGCAACCACAAGAAAAGAAGGACGAGAAGCCGTGCAGAGCTAACAAGAGGACGACGCCCACTGACTTGGCCCCAGCCCTACAGGCCTGTCTCCCCTCAAACCTCCTCCTGCAAAACCCCGGCGTGTCCAGCGGCCAGCAACCTCAAAAACCCCTGAGAACCTGCCTGCATTCACTTTCCAAGCTGCTTCTCCTGGGAACACCGGACGTGTTTGAACTGCAGCCTCTGGTGCCAGCCAGAAACCACGAATCCAGCACACTCTGCACCCACCGAGCCCGGCCTGTGTTTGAGTGAACAAACACCACGAGGAGTTCCCCCTGGCGATCCTGACCCGAGATCCGGCGACCCCTGACCTGTCGCAAGCCTCCAGATGACGCCTGCAGCCTCAATCCAGGAGACCCCACCCCCACCAGAGCGGGTAAGAAAATCCGACGTCCAAAGGCACCCCTGCACCTGTCGCCCCACGGCCTTGTGTGCCCAACCCAGTGGTGCCTAACCATCCCTCTACAACCCAACTTACCCCTCGAAGTGGTTGTCACTCCTGAAAGATCTTCGTCCCCGAGCCTGCAGTGTTTTTGTCCCGGAGAATCTCCATTGAACTCAACAGGGCACCCAACCTCAAAACTGCAGCCTGCACCCGGCTGCCCTAGCGCCGCTGAGGGTGCCCCTTTGGTGCTAACTTGGTCCCCAACTTGCCCGGAGCTCAACCCTAGGAGCTTTGCTCCCACAACCCTGTGGCCTGCTTGCCAGCAGCCACCAACCGGAACCCCCTTATCCTCCATAGGATAACATTGGGCCGCAACACTCTGCACCCGGCCGCCCTAGTGCCACTGGGGGTGCAACAACAGTGCTTCACTGACCCTGGGAGACCCCTGAGTCTAACCCCAGAACCCTAACTCAAAAGACCGATTACTTACCTTGAAACCGATAACTCATTTTTCCTCATAGGATAACATTGACACTTTTTCTCTCAAAAAGTTTTTGTCCACTTTTGAAAACTGCAAATATTCCTTAAAAATCAGCCGATTAACCAAAACGTATTTTCTCAAATGTTTTCAGGAAATGTCCCAGTGCTGAATCCAGGATCCAGCACTGAGTAAGAAAAAGCAACAATAACCGAACTTACCTGCTAAGTGAATTTCCTCCCATAGGATAACATTGGTGATTCTGTGTGAAAATGTTTGTGTCAAACTTTTGAAATGCAATAATATTCCTTAAAAATCGTACCTTTAACCAAACTGCATTTACTCACCTGTTTTCAGGAAATGTCCCAGGGCTGAAACTAGGATCCAGTCCTGTGGTAACCAAAGTAATCTGAGAAGTAATTAACTGCATTTTACTTAAAAAGTCCATTCAATTGAATGTACTATACCTGCAATGTGTTGCAAACTGCTTTCTTAAACCTGTAATCAAAACCAGTATAAGTTATACTGCAATTCTGAACTGTGTTCAAACAAGTAAATTACTACTGCAAAGTATTTATATGCTTAACTGTGCCAGGCTTTCTTGGTTCTAGAAATAAAACAACAGTACATTTTTTTTTATACAAAACAATTGGCCTAGAGTAATAATAATAATAATAATATAAAATTTATAATGCGCTCAGCTTACCCGGGGGCATCCCGGCGCAGCCGACCAGAAGGAGAGACTCAGCTAATCACTACTATGGAAACAAGTGGGTCTTAAGAAGTTTCCTGAATGGTAGGATCTTGGGCTCTGAGCGAATCTTGAGGGGCAGAGAGTTCCAAAGAGAGGCCACTTGCACAGAGAAACGCCTGCCCCCAGAACGAGCTCTTCTTACTCTCGCTAACTGCAAAAGGTGTTTTTGGTCCGAGCGCAGCAGACGTGGGGGTTTGTAAGGACGGGCCATGTTAGCAAGGATGGGGGGGCCTTTGCCATGTAAAATTTTGTGGGCTGTACATAGCGCTTTAAATTTCACCCGCTCCTTCACGGGGAGCCAGTGAAGCGCTTTGAGGGCCGGAGCAGCAGACTGCCTTCTGGGAACATCCATAAGGACTCTCGCAGCTGCGTTTTGCACCTGTTGGAGGGTTTTGAAGGTCGCTTCAGGAGCACCGAGAAACAGCGCATTCCCATAATCGAGCCTCGATAGAATCAGGCCACGTATCAACAGCTTCCTTGCTGGATCAGGAAGCAGAGGTAGCACCTTTCGGGCTGATCTCAGTAAACCAAAGCAAACCCCTGCGGTCTTCCTGAGTTCAGTTCTTGAGTGTGTGAGACCATTTGCTGACTGTGTTCATCAAATGCTTTACACTATTCTCTGATACTGCCTTACTGCTCGACCAAGCTACCACTTTATTTATTTATTTATTTTTAAACCGTTTATTACAAAATTCAAAATATATACAAAGATGGGCCTACAACCTTCCGGCCGGCCGCTAGCAGACAAAAGGAGCATATGATACACACTGTAGAGCGCATGTTGCGGCAGAGGAAGATGCACAGGAGTTAGCAGCGTTGATAGCCACACCATCCGGACGCCACAGAACGGTTTCATTTTGAACTTAAATAACAACAAGAAAAACAAACCCACAAGGCAACCCACAATCGGAAACAGCAGCATGTGCTCCCCTAGAAGGGGGACCCTACCAATCCACAGGAGTATCAAGAGGGGGAAGAGGTCAGGACAGGGACTGGGTGGACTCAATGCCCGGTACCGGAGAGATAAATCGGCTAAGGGGACGGGGCAGGCGATGGATCGGGCAATAACGGCGGGGCACAGATTCCCCCGCGGTAGGCGTTCCAGGGGCCCCATACTTTCACCCATGTCCCAGGCTTACCTCTCGCCACATACACCACCTTTTCCCGAAACATGCACCAATCCATATTTTGCTTCCAGGCCGAGACGGTCGGGGACCTCTGGGAACCCCACAGTTGAGCAACATCGCGCTTGGCCACCATATATCCCAGAGTCACCCACCACGTCTGTGGCGCCGAGTAGTCGGTTGGTTCCCACACATTCAACAGGCATCTCCTCGCTTCGGGCAGCAGCGCCACACTCGTAACCACTCGCAGGACCTCATGCACACCACGCCAGAATCGCTCCACCTCCGGGCATTCCCACAAGATATGCAAAAAGGTCCCCAAAGCACCACACCCACGCTTACACAACCCGTCCACAGCATAGCCCATACGCAGGAGCCTTGGCCCCGTCATGTAGACCCTGTGGAGTATCTTGAGCTGGACGAAGCGAAGGCGGGCCGGTATGGCCACCTCTTTCGGGGAGGCCACCGCAGCGATCCAGTCCTCATCGTCCAGCTCCAGTCCATCGGCGACCCAAGCCTCACGAAGGGTAGTCAGCAATCCCGAGCGGTCATTAATCAGTTTTTTATAGATTAGTGAGATCGTGCTTTCCGGAACATGTCCATCCAGCACTCTATCCTCCAGGGGGGAATACTCCGGGATGGAGGCAACGTCCGGGAAGACGGAGCATAGTGCATGACGGATCTGCAGATACCGAAAGTACTCCCTGTCCTGTAACTGGAATTCCGTCTGCAGCATCTCGAACGTTTTGAATCCCCCCCTCGTCCAGAGATCCCCCACCCTGCTGATGCCTATCATGTCCCACTTCTCGAAGCCCTTCGAGGTCCACAGGGAGCCCAACTGCTCGGACGCGTATAGTGGTGACGCCCGAGTCAAACGATCCTTCCACCCCATCGCTACATTAGCCGCGTGCCACACTCGTACCATGACACGCGTGGGGCCCGTCAGACGTGCGTCGGGCGAGCTGGAGTAGAGCGCTCGATTATAGTCACCACCCGGCAGTAGCATCTTATCCATTTCAAAGGCCGGGTTTAGGGCGGGCCTGTATAGGCCGTGATTAATCGCAGCCAGCTGGGAGGCCCAATAGTACCGTTTGATATCCGGGAGGGCAATCCCCCCGTCATACCATGGGAGCGTCAGCTTCGCCAGGGCGATACGCGGCCTCCCGTCCCAGAACAGGCGGCGTTGCAAACTCTCCACCTCGCGGAAGTAGCGCGCCGGGACGAGGTCCATAGTATTCTGCAGAGCGTACAGGAAACGCGGCAGCGACATCATCTTAAACAATGCCGCCCGGCCGAGCGGCGAGAGCGGCAAGCGCCGCCAGCGCGCGACATCCTCCTTCAGGCGCTGGAGGGGGGGAAGCAAGTTCCGATCATACCGGGCCTCTGGGTCCAGAGTAATGAAGACACCCAGGTACCTAAATCCCTGCGGGGCGATCTGGATAGGACAGCCCCGCGGGAGGATAGGAGCCTCTCCAGAGAGAACATACACGCACGATTTAGCCCAGTTGATGACAAGGCCGGAGTTACGACCAAATGAATGCAAAACATCAACCAGTACTATCAGTGATTTACGTGGGGAAGCCAGGTACAAGAGAATGTCATCAGCGTATAGAGATACGCGGTCCTCATACTCGGGGGTCCAACGGAGACCACGGATAGAAGGATGCCACCGCAGCCACTCCGCCAGGGGCTCCAAGGCAAGCGCAAAAAGGAGCGGCGATAAAGGGCAGCCCTGCCGCGTGCCCCTGCCCAACTCGAACGGAGCCGACACTCTACCGTTCACCACCACCTGCGCCAGTGGGCCCGAGTACAACAATTTAACCCAACTGATAAACCCTGTGCCAAATCCAAACTTAGCAAGCGTCGCCCAGATGTATGGCCATTCAAGTGTGTCAAACGCCATAGTGGCGGCTCCCGTATGAACGGGACACATGCGAGCACCCCATGCAAACGCCGCAAGTTAAGGGCTGTGTTGCAATGGGGAATAAAGCCGGACTGGTCCTGGTGAACCAAGTCACCCACTACACCGACCAGCCAATTGGCCAACACCTTGGCGAGAATTTTGGGCTCCGCATTCAATAGCGAAATGGGCCAATAGGATGTAACCCGGTCCCGAGGCCTCCCCTCCTTGTGGATAACCACGATGGTAGCTAGACGCTAGTCCAACGGGAGGGAGCCCACCGAGTGGGCCGCAAGGAACATAGCGCGGAGATGTGGCGCCAGCGTATCCGGTCGCAACTTATA
Source organism: Triturus cristatus (assembly GCF_964204655.1). Taxonomy (NCBI): domain Eukaryota; kingdom Metazoa; phylum Chordata; class Amphibia; order Caudata; family Salamandridae; genus Triturus; species Triturus cristatus. The sequence goes on from NC_140594.1 coordinate 50,121,100, forward strand.
CAACTCGATGGGAAGACCATTAGGACCCATGGCCTTGCCGGAAGCGACCGAACGTATGGCGAGGGCGATTTCGTCGGAGGTTGGAGCGGCGTCCAACGACACTCTGTCCTCCTCCGAAAGGGAAGGCAGCGCAATATCTCTCAGCAGGGCATGGGAATCCTCTTCAGAGCGGGAAGAGACCGGGGAATACACCCCACGGAAATAGTCCGCGAAGCCGGAGACCATTTCTTCCGGTTCAGTGACACACACACCATTCGTTTTCTCAATCAACGGGACAACTCGACTCGCTCTCTTTTTTGTCCAGCCACGCAATCAATTTACCAGCCTTATCACCAACATCATACAGTCTCCCCTGTTGCTCTCTGCTGAGGCCCCTGGCCGCCTCCGTGACGAGGGCCTTATAGGCCGCTTGCTTGAGTTGGAGAACATGCAATTTGTCATCCGTCACCCCACATTCGAGATCACCCTCCAACTCGGTTATCTCAGCCTCAACACGGGTCACCTCCTCCCGCTCACGCCTCCGGGAGTGGGAAATAAGGGACAGGGCCTCTCCTCGGAGTACTGTCTTGAACGCCTCCCACAGTGAGACCGCCGATGACACAGACCCCACATTCTCATCAAAATAGCGCTTAAGGGATTTAATCAGCTCTGCGCGAATGGTGGGGTCACGCAGGTACCAGGGATTGATCGGGACCACCCTACCCTCTCCCCTTGGAAAAATATCAAAGTGCAACAAGAGCGGGGAGTGGTCCGAAATACCCCGTGCCAAATGGCGCACCTCTCCCACCCTCCCCACATAAGCCGCTGGGACCAGGACATAATCTAGCCGTGAGAGACTACCATGAGCCCCTGAATGGAAGGTATACTGTAGCTGCGTGGGATGTTTTAGACGCCAACAATCCACCAATCCCAAAGTATCCAAGAGGCCAGAGAGCCACGCTTGGGCCCGGGGGAGGTCCCTAGGGGGGTGACTATCCACAGTTCCGGAAACTACCGCATTAAAATCCCCCCCCACCACTAGAATCCCCCCCGGAAGGCCAAGGAGGAGGCGCCCCAGATCCGCAAAGGTAGTCGACTGCAGCCCCGGCGGGACATATACTGACACAAAAACGACCACTCTGCCCTCCATTCTTCCCACCAAAACCGTGTAACGCCCCCTGTCGTCATGGAGCACCTCATCAATCTCCAACGGGAGCGAGTTCTTAACCATAATGCCCACACCCCGTGAACCAGACGTGAAGCCCGAATGGGCCACAAGGCGGTAGCCCCGTCTATTCATGGCGCAAAAGGAGTTGCCAATGAGGTGTGTCTCCTGCAGAAAAACTATATCGGGCGAAATTCGCTTCAAGAACTGCAGGACCACACCTCGTTTAATCCTGTCCCCCAGTCCATTAACGTTCCAGGACAACAAAGTTAGTTCCCTACCCCCCATCATAAACCGAGGCCTTCACTCGTCCCCCAGAGAGCACTATAGAGCTAACACAATGATACTTTTGCCTTGTGGTGAAAACGAACAACACCCCACCCCAACCCACCCACCCCAACAAAACTCCCCCCTCCCTGCACCCCTGCATGAGCCCGGACAGCCCCCCCAACGTGCAGTGTGCCTGTCGCCCCTATATAGTGAAACTAGCTAAACCCCCTAGAGGAGGAAAGAGTACCCCCACTAGACCCCACACAACCTCCATGGGAGGGGAAATTACAAAGACAGACGCTTAATCGAAAGTGGCATCATATTCGTCAAGAGTGAGGCCCAATATTAACCCCTCAGTCCCGATCCAGTGGGCCTTCTCCTCCCGCCGCCCCCCCCCCGCCCCTTCGATCACGATCCCCAGACAGAGTGTCCAGCCAGTCCCCGGCCGCCTCGGGACGATCAAAAAAGTGCGTGCGACCATCTACCTCCACTCGCAGCTTGGCCGGGAAGAGCATGGCGTATTTTAAGTTTAGGTCCCGAAGTCGGCGTTTGACGCCCAGGAAGCTCAGTCTCTGCTTCTGGATAGCTTGGGTGAAATCAGGGTAAAAGTTCACCTCCATATTTTCAAACTTAACCGGCCCATGCAGTCTGGAGGCTTGCAGGATAGCGTCCCTGTCCCGAAAGTTGAAAATCCGGGCAATGAGAGGTCGCGGAGGGGCCCCGACCTTCGGCTTTCCCCCGGGAACTCTGTGGGCCCTCTCCACGGCAAAAAATTTACTCAGCCCCCGAGGCTGGAGATGGGTAGCGATCAGGTCCTCCACAAATAGATCCGCCGCCGCTTCCTCCCGTCCCTCGGGTACCCCGATAATGCGGATGTTATTCCTCCGGGCCCGACTCTCGGAGTCCTCCAGGCGCCGATCCATAAGTGCGCTCGCCTGACTAAGCCGGCGCACCTCCGTTTGTAGTGCCGCCACCTCAGTCGTAAGGCCCGATGCGGTGTGGGCCAAAGAATCAACTCGGTCGTTGGTCTTGGAAAGATCAGCCCTCACCAGGCCAACATCCACGAGAACCGCGTCGATCTTCTGTGCCAGTGTCGAACCGCTGGCCCACCGAGGCCTTCATCTCGGCAATGGCGCCCATGACGTCCTGCAAAGTCAGATCCGTGGGCAGGTCCGGGGCATCAGGAGGGCCCTCAGGGGACTTGTGCGGTCCGCCGGGAGATCCCTTCTGGAGGGTATAGCGGTCCATACTGTTGGCCTGATGGACGGTGCCACGCCGGGTCGACTTGGTCTTTGACCGATCTCCATCTTGTTTCGTGGCCATCGCCACAGGTCTCCCAATCGCACCAGCAACGCCGTGGAGGGCAGGCAATCAAGGCCACGAGCTCCGGGGGGGCCACCCCAGATCGGCGGGGTGGGTCACAGCCGGCAGGCAGGCAGGGTCTCCCAGCGAGGCCACACCAACACAAAGAGCCCCGCGACCCAACCCTGCAGAGACGGCAAGGGGGCGCGAAAGCGAAAGTGCGGGGTACGCGACTCGCCAGGCCCGGCCCGCCGTTGTTGTTCACTTTGTCACTGGGTCACCCCCCAGCGCAAACCCGGGGTCCGGCGAGGAGAAGGCCGCAAACTTCAATCGGTGCTCACTCCGGCACCCGAGGTCCGATTTGAGAACGGGAAACGGGTATCACCTCAGCTCAGGCTCACCAACACAGTCCCCTCATCCGAGGCAGGATGAATTCAGGATAGACGTCGGAGGTTGCGGAGGTCCTCGGGAGCCTCGCACCTACGCGGCCATCTTGGTTGCGCGCTAGGCTCCTCCCAAGCTACCACTTTAGAGTGTAAGGTTATATCTAACTTTAACCTCTGCCAAACCTCCGGAGACTCGTGGACTCTATATACACACTGTACCTCACTTTGGTGCAGTATATATAGAGCGAGTTTCTTACGGCGGCCACATGGGAGAGGCGGAGATCAGGGGCCGCTGGTCTCCCGCGGAGTCCCAGCTCCATATTAACCTTTTGGAGCTTCGGGCGATCCGACTTGCACTGAAAGCATTCCTTCCCTCTGTCCGGGGACGTGTAGTGCAGGTGTTCACGGACAACACCACCGCCATGTGGTATTGCAACAAACAGCGCGGGGTGGGGTCGTGGACCCTATGTCAGGAGGCTCTCCGCCTCTGGACTTGGCTGGAACATCAAGACATTCCCTTGGTGATTCACCACTTGGCAGGTTCTCTGAATGCCAGAGCGGCGACCTCAGCCGCCGGTGCATGATGGATCACGAATGGCGTCTTCACTCGGAGGTGGCGCAAGGTCTCTTTCTGCAGTGGGGAGAGCCTTGGTTAAATCTATTCGCCAGCGAAGGAATGGAGGATACCTTGCAATGTGCTCTTGTGCATCTGTTCTGTAGTCTGAATTTTAGCCTCAAATGCTTAAGGGAGTTAGAAACTGTACCCTTAATGTTTAGGTTTTGCTTGTGCAGCGCTTGCAAAATCTCTTGTAAGCAGAACGCTTAAAGGTTTAGAGCCCACCCATTACTTACAATTGGTTGGCTTCCACTGCACTCTGATTTACTACCTTCACATTGGGCAGCGGCTTCGGTTCCACTCTCTTCCTGTTTTTTGACTGATCCATGGAGCATGGACCAAGTACTGGTTCTGCCTGCATCCTTCCACTGGGCGTGGCACATCGGGGGTACTTTTTCTTTACTTTATTTGTCGCACTCCTTAAGAGTGCATGAGTTCTGTCTCTCCTGCTCCGTCATTGCTTGTGCCACCCCTCCGCACACACTCCAGCTATTATTTTTTTTACTCCCTCATGACCCTCTCAACCGCCCCTGTTGGGGCTTAACCCCTTCCACTGCTGTCCATGGTGTTCTTTTCTCTGCTCGCACACTTTGTGGCTGGTACCTCAGACGGGTTAACAATAATACTCCTAAGCAAGCATTGACAATGCCAATAGGTTTCACCCATTTGAGACCTAGTAGCGTTTTCAAGGCTTTTTGAAGATGTTGTACTGCAGCACAGGCTTAAAGTAATCCCAAAACATGCCATGACATAGTCAGTGCTGGCTGCACCATGGCACTTTGTATTTGAGCCATTTTACACAGAAGTGTACGCTGCTGTGCAACATCATTAAAAAACATCGACACCGCAATATGTCTTGCATAGGCGAAACCTATTGGCTTTGCCAATGCTTGTTTTCTCAACAGTCACCTATTCTGCAGTTTTGAGTAGTCTATTTAATTTCGATTTGGACCTAAGTCAGTCAAAGTTCATACACATGAATAGTTAATGTAGTATTCATTAGAAGGCTGCACTGATTATGAACACACACAGGAGGATGGCCCTGAGCACTTGAATAAGCTGTTAACAGACAGGAAACGGAGTAATTTAACTCAGCTGTCATCAGCTCGCTGTGGCTCATATCAATCCTGGTCTTTCATGAGACTTCGTCTGGATGCCCAGCATGGAATGTGCTCAACATCTGAATCCAACAGGATGATGAGGAGGGAGTTCAGTTGTGGCAAAGTTCTGTCTGGACCATCAGTCCGCTCCTTTTGATAATGTGCAGCAGAGTAGACTCAGCTTCTCAATGAAGACAAACACTCTCTGAGGTTCAAAGTATCCAGATCATGTTTAATGCGAGTGTCTCTAGCTCTAGGACAATTGTCAAAGCTCTTCCCCCGTCCATGAACAAGCAGCAGTTTATATAGAGGTGAAGGACGACCCTTAGCACTCCCCAGGTTCATAATAAGTCTGTGTCTATTTCCAGGCTATGTGGAACAGAAACTGCAACCTTATTAGGAATTAGAATTAAAATGCAAATGTTGCCAGAGTTTATTGTAAGAGTTCCATAATTGGATCAGTTTTTTGTCCTTTTGTGACCGAGAGAACTTTGCTGATGCTGCTGTCCATTCAGCCTGGAGTATGTGTTCTAGACGCTGAGTTTTTGTCAGACTTATGGCTTCACTTGGAGAAGGGCTAGTGCCTTACAGGATATTTTCTGACCGTGCACAGCTGATTATTGACCTGGTGACCTTTGTAGTATCTGGATAGTTTGTTTGAGGTAGTGTTGAGACAGAGGTACATTGTGTGAATTTGATGTTAAGGCAACTGACCCTCAGAATAGGCATACAAACTCCATGGAAGAGTAGGCCAACTGGCTTTTTGTAGGACACCTTCACTTGTACAGATGCTGGAGTACATTTTCAAACCCCATCCACTGCTCACATTTTCTGTTTTCTGGCCCACCTCCAGGGCATAGATGTAGGAAAGTGGGTTTCTGTTGCAGACCACTTTGTTCTGCACCAAGACACGCAGCCTGCAAAGGCAGTGTGTGTGTGAATAGATGTAGGGCCTCTAAGGGTTGCACAAAAAGTGCTGAAGCCCTTAGAGGTCTTCCCTGGTCACATTTCCCCTAGTACCTGTGGTACCATTTACCAGGGGCTGACCTGTGGCCAGAGATGCCAATTGGGTTAGTTTTGGGGAATAAACACAAGCCCTGGGAACTTGATTGGCAGGGACCCAGACCACTGATGCACTTTCACTTGATGTGCCCTGGGTCCCTGCCAATCAAGTTCCCAGGGCCTGTGTTTATTCCCCAAAACTAACCCAATTGGCATCTCTGGCCACAGGTCAGCCCCTAGTAAATGGTACCACAGGTACCCAGGGCACTGTGACCAGGGAAGACCTCTAAGGGCTTCAGCACTTTTTGTGCAACCCTTAGAGGCCCTACATCTTTTCACACACACACACTGCCTTTGCAGGCTGCGTGTCTTGGTGCAGAACAAAGTGAAGAGTCGACATGGCACACACCCCTGCCATGCCTACAACCCACTCCCATGGCATAGATCAGTCACTCCACTAGCTGGGTCCCCTATGCCAGCGGTGAGGGTACAGGTGCATGAGCCCTGTACCCCTACAGTGTCTAAGTCCATTCTTAGACATTGTAAGTGCAGTGCTGCCATTAAGAGTATATGGTGCTGGGAGCTTTTCATTACGAACTCCACAGCACCAAAATGGCTACACTGAAAACTGAAGTTTGGTATCAAACTTCTCAGCACATCAAACCCACACGGATGCCAGTGTGGGATCTAATAAAAATGCACACAGAAGGCATCTTAGAGATGCCCCCTGAAAAACGACCAGCCTCTGGTGGATTTTCCGACTGGTACACACCAGCCTGCCACCATTAGACATGTTTCTGGACCCCTAGTTTGGGAGCCTTCGCTACATGAGCCCACAAACAAAGCCTTTTCCTGGGTGGAGGTGTTCACACCTCCCCCAGGCCAGGAAGAGCCATCTGTGGCAGGGAAGCTTCAAAGGCCTGGCAGCCTTTGTAATGCGACCCCCAGCCTCTCCTTTTATCCGGAGCAGTCCCCCTTCCTGTCTCCCCTCTTTTTCAGCAGGAAGACAGGTGGGAAAAACTAGCCAGCCCAGAAGGCGTGCCACCTCAGTCAACTCCACCCCTCAGGTGGGGGAGGCGAGGTGAAACCCACTCTTCAGTGCCTGCCATCTTGTAGATTTACACTTACCTACCCTCCCTCCTGGGGCACCTTCTTGTAGTCAAATATGTGAATTGGTGAAAATATGTATTCATGATATCTTCTGATGAGACAAGAGATATCCATATCTGGTGTAAATAAATGTGTTTATATTTTTTCCGTTGAATATTGTGAATTACTTTTACAGGTGTATCTGAATTCATGTTTCTTAGTGTGTCCACTAAGGCCATTGTCACATGTACCGCATTTCTACCCAGGTCCTAGTGATTTAGCTGGGTCATCCCCTTGTTTTGTAACCCTCCGGGGGGTGGGGGGCATGAGCCTGTCCCTGGTTGGCCGAGCCCCCCCATCTGCAAGATGGCGGGGACTGAGAGTTGTGCTTCACCTTGCCTCCCCCACCTGAGGGGTGGAGTTGGCAGAGGTGGGCACACCTCTCTTCCGCACTTGTTTTTCCTGCCGGTTCTCCCGCCCAAAGTGAGGGTCAGAACCAGTGGGAACAGTTGCTGAAAGCAGCAAGTGGCCTGGGGAAGCTCGCAAAGGCGCAAGCCTTTGAAGCTTCCCCTTCGTGAACCCTGACCATCTTGCAGGAGGAGGCTTGGCACCTCATCCCATGATGTGCATTGTTTCAGGCCCCAGAGAGCAGCAGGCTCTCGACCCAGGGGTCCAGAAACATGTCTGGTGTGAAAGCAGCCACTCAGCCTGGACACTAGTGGTGTTAGTTTTCCGGGGGCATCTCTAAGATGCCCTCTGTGTGCATTTTTCCATTTAATCCCACACTGGCATCAGTGTGGGTTTAATGTGCTGAGAAGTTTGATACCAAAAGTTTCAGTTTTCAGTGTAGCCATTATCGTGCTGTGGAGTTTGTAATGACAAACTCCCAGCACCATATACTCTTAATGGCAGCACTGCACTTACAATGTCTAAGAATGGACTTAAACACTGTAGGGGTACAGGGCTCATGCTTCTGTACCCTCACCACTGGTATAGTGCACCCAGCTAGTGGGATGACTGATCTATGCCAAGGCAGTGGGTTGTAGGCAAGGCACACAGGGATGTGTGCCATGTCAACTCTTCACTTTGTTCTGCACCAAAACACGCAGCGTGCAAGGGCAGTGTGAGAGTGTAAGGGTACAGGACCTCTAAGCGTGGCACAATAAGTGCTGCAGCCCTTAGAGACCTTCTCTGGTCACAGTGCCCTGGGTACCTGTGGTACTATTTACCAGGGTCTGACCTGTGGCCAGAGATGCCAATTGGGTTTAGGCTTCAATGCAGTTTTAGGGAAAGAACATAGACCCTGGGTACCTGATTAGCAGGAGCCCAGGGCACATTCAGTCAAAGCACATCAGCAATTCAGCAAAAAGTGGGGACAACCATGCAGAAAGAGGGCACTTTCTCACACAGTGTCTTACCGTCACTCAGCAATCAGCTTAGTTGCATCATCAATGTAAAAAAAATCTGACATGTGGTGAGAAAGTGCCTCTTTTGACCTGGTTAGCCCCCTTTTTTGCCTGGATATAGATGTGGATTTGAATGTAGTGCACAGGGTCTCTACCAACCGGATCCCCTGTGCCAGTGCTTCTTCCGTAAAAACATATCCACGATTGGTACTTCTGCCCCCCTGTAAGTCTCTAGTAAGTGGTACCCTGGGTACCTAGGGCCTGGAGGCTGAGGAAGGTCCCCTGGGACCCCCTCACTAGGATCATGGCATTGCCCTTGCAGCCTCATGGCCCTGTGAGGTGAAAAACAACAGTCAGCATTTCATCCTGCCTGGGTGCCATGCCATAGTTACCTAGAAGGGTAAACCCAAAAAAGTCACTGGGACCTGGGTATAGCGTAGTGTATACGGAGAATGGTCGCAGTGTACAAATTACTGTGTTTTAAAGAACCAAGAAAATCATACACAGTTATACACAGAATCGTAGTATTCTTAATGAACAGTGTTATTTAATTACACTGAGCAACCTGTATTTTATAACATTTGTTGACACAATATTCAAAGCAGTGCCCCAGGAGGGAAGGGTGAGGGTGTAGTGGACGAAGTGAGGATAAGGTAGTGAATGGAATAGTGTACAATTCACAAACTCCGTTATTTCTCAGGAAGGGGCTCATACAAGAGCCTAGTAAATCACATTACATCCAGATATTTAATTAGCCCTAGTTATAGATAAAGCCACAGTGATCAATCACTGTTGGTCAGACTGGCTAGTGTGGTAGATGTCGAAGTTTCGACCCCTGGAAAGTGGTAGGTAAGTATGTCCCTTACGACACCTAAAGACACCCCCGCACCCGAAGCTCCTGGGCCTTGGGGAGCGCAACCAATGGTGTTCCCACGTCCCCTAACATCACTGCTTACCTAGGCAGCTGTGGGTTATCTTCGTCTGGCCTGATCCTGCTGCCTTTCTTCAAAACCTACCTTCCCCTATTGGTTTGTACTGGGTTGGCACTCTGCACCCGGGTGCTCCTGTGCCGCTGTGGTTGTACATTTAGTGCTGCCTTGTGGCCCCTGTGCTTACCTTAACCCCCGGAGGCTGGGTTACCAAACTGTGTTACTCACCTGTGACCCTCATCTCTGCGATTACCCCCTTTCTCCATTGGATAACATTGGCGCCAGATTCTGAATTTGAACCCTGCACCCAGCCGCCCCTGGTGCCGCAGGTGGTGCAGATTTGCTACTTACTTGAACCTTGCCTAATGCTAAGTGCTTGTAACTTTTGAAGTTGAAAGCAGATTTGTTATTTATTTATTTTTTACTTTGGCCTAATGCAGATTAATTGTAAATTGCTGATAAGAATATTGATGTTAGAATTACACTGTGGTGGACAGAGAAACAGATGTCATTGAAAATATTTTGATAAGAATTTTAGACATTTACAGTCCTTAGTCTCAAAATTGGCGATCCCCTTTCACAATGCATGTCTCTATAAACATTTATTTTTGCAACTTTTGCAGACGTCTGGGACGGTGGTTGGTCAGGTAATGCATGGACAACAGCGCACCGTAGCATCTTCTGCACTTCCTGCTGAAATGGTAACCATTACAACCAATCAAGGAGTGCGCACGATGACCTCTGCTGCGGCCTCCGCTGTCGTGCCTACGAGCCTGACTCCAGTTCAAACACAGACCAGGACGCTGGTGACGCAAGTCACACCAGGTAACTTTGTGGTTTGTCTCTGCAGCTCTGACTGCACCCCATTCTTCGGATGCCGTCGAAGGGTGGTAATAGACCTACAAGGCTCTGAGATGTATGTGAATTAACTCGAACCAAGGACATCACTCACATTGGTATGCATTGATTGAGGTAGATGAGGCTGCTGCACTCTAACCACATTGTGTGTAAATTGCAACAACTGGAGTCAGCCAAGCGAGACAGAAGGGGATGGTAGCAGTGAGTGCTCCTTTTTAGGTCTCGCAGACCTGCGTTGCAGCGCGCATGTGAGACATATTGTGGGTGAGTATATTTCAGAAGGGGCTAAAAGCCCCGCCCCTCATTTTCATTGGGTAGCGTCACCATTTATGGTAAACGGTGGCTTCCCATTGAAGGTCAGGCTTCTGTGTTACCGCCCTTTGTCCTTTTGGGATGGCCCATCCGGACTGGGTCTCCTACTTCACTGCTGTCGTGAAGCAATTTCTTATCTCAGAGGCGTGTTATGTAAACAAGCCTCTGAGATCCAGTCCTTGTGGGCCTCCCAAAAGGAGACAGGGCGCCGCTTGTTAATTTTTGCATTGTGCTTTCGCTTTCACTGAAAGTGAAAGCGCGATGCAAATGTAAACAGCGCTATGGCGAGCGCTTTTTTCACACCCCTCTGTGAATCTGGGCAGGAGGTGGGAAGCAGTCAACAGAAACAGGGCAACAGAACACCTAAAAGCCAAAGAAAATGGCGTGAAAGTGAGAGAATGCAAGTGTCAGGAAACGCACCTTTTCGGATCTTTTATCTCTCTCTGCCCCTCACTTCTCTGCCACCTCAAGGTCCTGTCTTTTCACAAAGCTCACACAGCCCCCATCCGCCCCACCACTGAGAAGGGTGAGAAAAATAGCACCTACGTCTGGTGGCTTCCAGGCCAGGAAGGAGCTAGTCATTTGTGTGCAGTTGCTAAAAGGCATGGGTTAGCCCACGATCACAAATGTGTCAGTGCAGATGCAGGGAGCTGATGCAAACCAAAGCTGCCTTTTCTGCCAGCGGCCTTTGCTGAGCAGAGAAGGGATTGTGTGTGGGCACTGGTGCAACATGCAGCAGCGTCAGCTTGTCAATGTAGTGACTTATCGGTTTATCATACTCCGCCCCCCAAACCCCATAGCCATCCATACGAAGGGTAATTGGGGGTAAAGGCAGTGACCGCGACCACTGTGTGGAAGAGGAGGAAGGTTTACGTTTATTAACTTGTGTTTTGGGGATGGGGGGGGGGGTGTCGCAACTAGTTGGGTATACAGATATTGTGGTTACCTTTTTTAGGTCTCGGCTGGCGTGGGCTGCGCACATGCGCAGTCTCGCTGGCGAGATTTAATGATTTAGAGGGAATTCTGTAAAGGGCTTCAAGCCCCGCCCCTCTTTCCCATTGGCCGGCGTCACCGTCTAAACGGTGGCCAGCCATTGGGAAAGAGGTCTTTGTGACGTTCACTTTTGGCTTTTTGAGCCGTCCCACTTGGACTGGCTCGTCTGCCTTCAGTGCGTCGCAAAAGGTTTCTTATCTTTATGGGGCCATGTGTTTCAAACACATGGCCCCATAAAGACAAGCTTCGCCGAGTGTTTATTTTTGCATCAGCACTTGTTAGTTTTATCGACCTCAGTGAGAAGGAAGCGAGAAGAAGGACCCGGATCTGACAGATGGGAAACCCTGAAAGGTAGCCCAGCATCTCTCTTGCTTGTATATTTCCCGATTCCTGCGTCCCCTCTGATTGATGTGACTGTGGCTGATATGTTGCGGCGGCCGGCAACACTGCTGACTCTGAATCCTGCGCTTACATCCAGGCCTCTGGGCACGATGCTACTGGCTGCCGGTAAATTGTTAGTGCCACCTGCTCCTTTCCCTGGTTGGCACAGTTCCTGTGCTTGTCCGCTTGCAGTTGGCAGCCTTTAAGAAGGCAAGAAGGAAAGGCCAGGCTAAGGACGCGCCCTCTGTGAACCCAGAGCGTGGCACCGGGTATGCAGGTGGTGGGGATTAAGGTGGCTTGAGCATATACGTACCTTTGTGTAATCTTAGATCCCGCCACCAGGCATTAGCATCAGTCAAGCGTATGTCCAAAGTCAGGATGGGCGATCGTTCATTCTCTAAATTAGCAGCGGTTAATTGGAACAAACTTCCTCTAGATTTACGTTTGACTGAAGAATATTTAATGTTTAGGAAAAAACTAAAAACCCATTTATTTCCCAGCTACTAAACTGCAATTTAAACTTCTTCACGTTATACTCGATTGTGTTTTGCAGCGCCGTGATGTCCCTTGGGATGAGTGTCGCGTTTTATAAATACATACAAATAAATAAATAAATAGACACAGCCACGGAGCAATGAAGCGATTTCTTTGTCTGGGGGAAGCGCGGCGCTAAAATGGAAGTGATGAACGAGGCTGGACAGCCAGAAAAAAAACGCATTGCACATGAGCTCACCATTCAGCACTACAACCCCAGCCACGTCCTGTGTGACTGGTGGTCGACTGCGCTTATCTGAATGGCAATTCACATAATTAAACAGCTGTAGCTGTTAGACGTCAGTAGCGCAACACTCATCACGTGAAATACTGGAAGCGTTGCATTGTTCTTTCATTTATATAGCGCTTCATTCCCTCGGACGCATCGAAGCCCATGATTTGCAGTCTTCTTTACTAGCGGAGCAAGATGCCTCGGTTGCCTCATGCCGCTAGAGACAGAACTGTAACCTAGGGGTGACGCGCTGTGGAATTATTTTTATACTTGAGCCTCAATTATCTATGAGTCCATGGACAGCACACTCACGTGTATTTGTGGTCACTGAACCCCCTCCCCCTCCCCCCCCATACTGGGATTTGTGTATTGCTGCTTGACTTGTGAATAGACACCGCTCCCCGGGTTAGGTTCGGGAGGGCTTACTAATGCTTTTCAGCCCTCAGTGAACACAAAGGGCATCCTCTTGACTTCAGACTGCAGACGGCTCCCTCATGCTGTTCTTGGCTCCCTCCCTGCCACCCAGTGGGCCTGCTCCGGGGCGTCTGGTGGTGTCTTTGTGTAGAAGGCGGCAGGGTTGGCATCTCTGTGAATGAAATAAACAGACCCCGGGTCCGGTTTCCCACAGTGGCGTGATTCATTCAAGCCCTGATTGGAACCACATTGGGAGCAGCCATAGATAACATGTTGGCGCTGGCAGTGCTTGGGTGCAGCCGGGGTGCCCTGCAAACCTCTTCCTGCAAAGGATGGTTGTTGCTTCTATTGTTCAGAGACTTGTTTTACTATGTTGCAGAGTGCATGTGCAGACTGCGCTCACCCATACACCGCCCACTCAGTTTGTTCCACCCCCACCTTCAAAGACCCATCTAAAACCCTCTCTGTGCCAGTCTCACCTACACTGCTATAGTGCTCTTATACTACCCCTACCCCCTCCCTCTCGCTTAGGCTTCCTCAACGCATTCCCGTTGCTGCTCATTCATCCAATGGTGTTTACTGTCCCGTCGTGCACGCCCGTGTGCTACCGCCAAAACTGGTCTACGCGCCCTCCAAGGAACAGTATATTTTCAGCACGCGCTGCTTGTTTGCTATCGTTGTCTTCACAGCGCTGGAGGTCTTGATGGGTGTACGGTCTGCACGGTTGGTCCCAAGGGTCGCTAGTATCTATGTTAATCAGCCACGACCTCTTTTCCGAGCAGTACTCACTTGTGAGTGAGTTGGAAGGTTCCGTTTTTACCTGTTTTCTGGAGCGCCTGTAGTTTTAGGTCCATACTGTTATTTGTGCAGTCTGATATAGCGCGCATTTTATGCACAGGTACTAGTGCTCTTTACAATGAAACGCAGCATTTCATGGGAGTTTAGGAGTGACACGTTCTATCATTTACATCATCTCGTTCATTCCATCCACTACACGCTAAGCAACTGGGCACCGTTACTTTGCAGCGCTCCAATGTCAAGTTTATTGTTGTCGCAAATTGGCACTTTACAAAACAAACAGTTTGAGTTCATAAACTGACATTCTCGCTCTCTCCTGTGAACAGGGTGTGTTCACGGGCCCTAATTATATGCTGCTGGGCGTTTGTGTGTTTCTCCATCTCAGTCTGGGAACTCGAATTAATTAAAATATTTTTAATAATGCTGTACACATTGAGCAGAAACTATCTTTTAACTCTAATTTGAATCCCAAAGTAGGAAAATATCACCCTATTTTCTCAAGCGGTTTTCGAGCCCCTGCCATCCCCAGGACCACCCCCAGGATACATTGCACCCTGTGAGTTGCGAAAATAACGCGCATTTCTGCACTCAGGAGTGTTCTGCGTTCTTACAGTGGGCACCTCACCTCATGCAAGCTCTTTCAAGCATGTTGAAATAATTATCCGCTCCTTTGCTTTGGTGAATGAAAGTGTAGCAAATTCACGTATCCCTCCTGCACCCCTCTCCCCCCCTCTGTCCAGGAGCGGTCATAAAAGGTTTGTTTCACGGCTCGAGATCTACTTGTGTTTTGAAAGGTGCCCTGATGTGTCCACTTGATCTCTGACATGTGTTGACTGAGGGCCACGCATGCAGCGGGCAAGGCTCGAGGCCTGGAGCTGTTGTGCCCTTGTGTTTGGAGCTGTGAAGTGCTGTCTAGTTCCCTAAACTCCTCCCCGGCCTGCCCACAAAGGGACGTTTAGCAGGTTAAGAGTCAGCTCTTCGCATAATACGTGCAAACAAAGCGGCCCGCGGGGAAGTGAAACTGATTTTATTTATGCTTTTTGCATTGTCTTTATTGCTATTAAAGTCTAAACTCTTGAAATCTGGGGTGATAAAAGACGGCTGTCGGCCTGCTTCAAAGCGGCGAACTCCGTGCACGCATGAGCGGCTTCACAAAGGAAACAGGGGGCTGTCCGGGGGTACATTCTGTTCATTTAGAGTATGGACTGAGGAGCAGGTGACCATGCTAGCCCAGTGTAATGGACTTTCAGCTGCTACAGATACAGAAATGCCTTTATGTGCTCCATTTTATAATGGATTTCTCTTGTTTCCTGCATGAAGTGAGATTTTCCACTGCCCGAAAAGCTGAATGTACTCCATAGCCCTAGGTTACAGACATGTGACTCCTTGTATTGTTAACATACAGATCCATGTGGAATATCGATATTCGTTATCAGAGATCCTCTCATTCCCAGCAGTGCGGGTGCTGCACCGGGCAGAGATGATCTGCACAGGCGGACAGAGGACCGTGCCCATATGGTGGGCGCCATGGAGCAGCTGGCTGTGGTCAGGCTCTAATGTATGGAGATCAGGCAGCGGGCATTGGGGCGGGTAACGCAGCTTGGTTTCGGAAAGCAACAGTGGGTCTCTTTGACGCACAGCAGCAGGAGGAGCGGCCTAAGTGGGGCCGCCCAGAACAGGAACAATGAGTCCAGCACTGCCTGCAGGCCCAGAATCCAGCGCACGTCAATGGCATGAGCCCAGCACTGGCTGCAGGCCCAGAATCCAGCGCGCGTCAATAGCATATGCCCAGCACTGCCTGCAGGCCCAGAATCCAGCGCGCGTCAATGGCATATGCCCAGCACTGCCTGCAGGCCCAGAATCCAGCGCGCGTCAATGGCATGAGCCCAGCACCGCCTGCAGGCCCAGAATCCAGCGCGCGTCAATAGCATATGCCCAGCACTGCCTGCAGGCCCAGAATCCAGCGCGCGTCAATGGCATATGCCCAGCACTGCCTGCAGGCCCAGAATCCAGCTAGCGTCAATGGCATGAGCCCAGCACTGCCTGCAGGCCCAGAATCCAGCGCGCGTCAATGGCATGAGCCCAGCACTGCCTGCAGGCCCTGAATCCAGCACGCGTCAATGGCATGAGCCCAGCACTGCCTGCAGGCCCAGAATCCAGCGCGCGTCAATAGCATATGCCCAGCACTGCCTGCAGGCCCAGAATCCAGCGCGCGTCAATGGCATGAACAGAGCACTGCATGCAGGCCCAGAATCCAGCGCGCATCAATGGCATGAGCCCAGCACTGCCTGCAGGCCCAGAATCCAGCGCGCGTCAATGGCATGAGCCCAGCACTGCCTGCAGGCCCTGAAACCAGCGCGCGTCAATGGCATGAGCAGGGCACTGCCTTCAGGCCCAGAATCCAGCGCGCGTCAATGGCATGAGCCCAGCACTGCCTGCAGGCCCAGAATCCAGCGCGCGTCAATGGCATGAGCCCAGCACTGCCTGCAGGCCCAGAATCCAGCGCACGTAAATGGCATGAGCCCAGCACTGCCTGCAGGCCCAGAATCCAGCGCACGTCAATGGCATGAGCCCAGCACTGCCTGCAGGCCCAGAATCCAGCGCGCGTCAATGGCATATGCCCAGCACTGCCTGCAGGCCCAGAGTCAAGCGCGCGTCAATGGCATGAGCCCAGCACTGCCTGCAGGCCCAGTATCCAGCGTGCGTCAATGGCATGAGCCCAGCACTGCATGCAGGCACAGAATCCAGCGTGCGTCAATGGCATGAGCCCAGCACTGCATGCAGGCCCAGAATCCAGCGTGCGTCAATGGCATGAGCCCAGCACTGCCTGCAGGCCCAGAATCCAGCGCGCGTCAATGGCATGAGCAGAGCACTGCATGCAGGCCCAGAATCCAGCGTGCGTCAATGGCATGAGCCCAACACTGCCTGCAGGCCCAGAATCCAGCGCGCGTCAATTGCATGAGCAGAGCACTGCCTGCAGGCCCAGAATCCAGCTCGCGTCAATGGCATGAGCCCAGCACTGCCTGCAGGCCCAGAATCCAGCGCGCGTCAATTGAATGAGCCCAGCACTGCCTGCAGGCCCAGAATCCAGCGCGCGTCAATTGAATGAGCCCAGCACTGCCTGCAGGCCCTGAATCCAGCGCGCGTCAATGGCATGAGCCCAGCACTGCCTGCAGGCCCAGAATCCAGCTCGCGTCAATGGCATGAGCCCAGCACTGCCTGCAGGCCCAGAATCCAGCGCGCGTCAATTGAATGAGCCCAGCACTGCCTGCAGGCCCAGAATCCAGCGCGCGTCAATAGCATATGCCCAGCACTGCCTGCAGGCCCAGAATCCAGCGCGCGTCAATGGCATGAGCAGAGCACTGCATGCAGGCCCAGAATCCAGCGCGCATCAATGGCATGAGCCCAGCACTGCCTGCAGGCCCAGAATCCAGCGCGTGTCAATGGCATGAGCCCAGCACTGCCTGCAGGCCCTGAATCCAGCGCGCGTCAATGGCATGAGCAGGGCACTGCCTGCAGGCCCAGAATCCAGCGTGCGTCAATGGCATGAGCCCAGCACTGCCTGCAGGCCCAGAATCCAGCGCGCGTCAATGGCATGAGCCCAGCACTGCCTGCAGGCCCAGAATCCAGCGCACGTCAATGGCATGAGCCCAGCACTGCCTGCAGGCCCAGAATCCAGCGCGCGTCAATGGCATATGCCCAGCACTGCCTGCAGGCCCAGAATCCAGCCCGCGTCAATGGCATGAGCCCAGCACTGCCTGCAGGCCCAGTATCCAGCGTGCGTCAATGGCATGAGCCCAGCACTGCATGCAGGCACAGAATCCAGCGTGCGTCAATGGCATGAGCCCAGCACTGCATGCAGGCCCAGAATCCAGCGTGCGTCAATGGCATGAGCCCAGCACTGCCTGCAGGCCCAGAATCCAGCGTGCGTCAATGGCATGAGCCCAGCACTGCCTGCAGGCCCAGAATCCAGCGCGCGTCAATGGCATGAGCAGAGCACTGCATGCAGGCCCAGAATCCAGCGTGCGTCAATGGCATGAGCAGAGCACTGCATGCAGGCCCAGAATCCAGCGTGCGTCAATGGCATGAGCCCAACACTGCCTGCAGGTCCAGAATCCAGCGCGCGTCAATGGCATGAGCCCAGCACTGCCTGCAGGCCCAGAATCCAGCGCGCGTCAATGGCATGAGCCCAGCACTGCCTGCAGGCCCAGAATCCAGCGCGCGTCAATGGCATGAGTCCAGCACTGCCTGCTGGCCCAGAATCCAGCGCGCGTCAATGGCATGAGCCCAGCACTGCCTGCAGGCCCAGAATCCAGCGCGCGTCAATGGCATGAGCACTGCCTGCAGGCCCAGAATCCAGCGCGCGTCAATGGCATGAGCAGAGCACTACCTGCAGGCCCAGAATCCAGCGCGCGTCAATGGCATGAGCCCAGCACTGCCTGCAGGCCCAGAATCCAGCGCGTCAATGGCATGAGCAGAGCACTGCATGCAGGCCCAGAATCCAGCGCGCGTCAATGGCATGAGCCCAGCACTTCCTGCAGGCTCAGAATCCAGCGCGCGTCAATGGCATGAGCAGAGCACTGCCTGCAGGTCCAGAATCCAGCTCGCGTCAATGGCTTGAGCCCAGCACTGCCCGCAGGCCCAGAATCCAGCGCGCGTCAATGGCACGAGCCCAGCACTGCCTGCAGGCCCAGAATCCAGCCCGCGTCAATGGCATGAGTAGAGCATCCCTTTAGGCACTCAGCGATGACACATCATTTGGTTTGTTCCAGTGACTCTGCAGGCAGTAGAAGCCATTGAGATACAGGACATTGAGTCGATGGTTCATCACCCGTTGATTGCAAGCGAGCCTTCCTTTTCTTGGCCCCGGGAGGGACGCGCGATTGAACATAAGAAATGTGTGCTAAGAATCTAGCAGTTACTTTCTGCCGAGAAGTTTGTGTTTTGGAAGTATACACTCCAATAGTTTCCACACTGTGGCATTTTCCACAACTGAGCTAAAACACAAAGAAGCATTGGCAACAGCAATTGTTCTCACGTACCTTTATATTCAAGCGAAGCTGGTTGGCATTATCACTGCTGCTTTACAGTGGTCTGATTTAGTCAACGTTGTATCCTCCACATTCTGCTGCAGTTTTTATAGTGACCACTGAGTGGCAATCAAATGAAGTCAATGGTGTCGGTTAAATGTGGCTTTGTTTCAAATGCTGCATTCGGAGCCGGAGAAACAACGAATATACCAACAGTGGAAGCAGAGTTACTATGGGAGGGTTAATTCACAAAAAAGGGAGGGAAGAAGCACATACAAGCAAGGCAGCTGAGAGCGACACGAAAGCCATCCATTCTTGAACCAGGACGGGCTCGGTGGAGTAAGGTATACAATGCTGTTTACTGACAGACAGCTGGAGCTAAACACTGTAAGATTGCAAACAGGCATTTGCAATGCAATAGGTCTTGCCTTTGTGGGAGTTTGAGCTATTGTCATTGTAAATGAGAATGCCTTTTATTTATGTGTTTTGAAAACCTGTAAGCCGCCCGTAAACACGCACTTTGTACTAATAGCTGGCAGTAAAAAAGGCGCACTTACTGCCAGCCTTGCTTCTCGTAAGCAACGACTATAAGTACAAAGTGAGGGTTTACGCACCGCTTGCAGGTTTTCAAAACACATAAATAAAAGGCATTCTCATTTACAATGCCAAGAGCTCAAACTCTCGCAAAGGCGAGACCTATTGCATTGCAAATGCTTGTTAGTCCATGTCACCTGGAAATGTCTTACTCTCCTTCGACCCTCCCTTTCAGATTCCGTTCCTTCCATGTTTCCCTGTCGCTTCGAAGTGATCTGGGCGAGTCGGGCTGCGCAGACACCGAGGGTGCCGTCGGGCATCCCTTTCGTCATCCCCTTCTCCGTTTATCATCATTGTGTCTCTTCACTCCCTCCTCCTCCCCTCGTTCCATTCAATTCAATTCAATTCAATAGTTCTTTATTCGATGGTTAAAAATCATCATAAAAGAGTACACATTTATACAATTAAAACAGTATTAAATCAGTATACAGAACATTGAATGACGCTATATATGTACAAATAATTCATTGCTCACGTACAATCCTCATGGGTGGGGTTCCTAGATCTAACCAATTAACAATCTACAATCATCAAGATTAGTGCTGCCCTCTGGAGACTCTAAGTCTCAATGCGAATTTTAAGAAACTTATCACTGCACATAAAGTTAACGGGTCACTGGCCCTTTGTAAAAAAATCAGTGCCTGCTTGGCTCTAGTAAATCTTTCCTTTTTAAGAATGCCTTTTAAAAATCTGCGTCTGGGGAGACTTTACATGGGACATAATAATACAAAGTGAAGGGTGTCCTGCGGAGACCTATTGTCGCAGGCACCCTTCTGCTCAATTGACATACTAAAACCAGCTGGATCAGCTAATAAATAAGGTAAAAAATTGAGCCTAAAACGTGCCATTAAAAACCTCTCTTGGGCATTATAAAGAACACAGAGGTACGGTTCCATCCCACCAGTCGTTTCAAGCCTACTGTGGGTGCTCACCGAGGGTTTGCTCCCTTCTAGTGTACTCCTAGCCGCTACTCTTGATTCCAGGAAGCTTCTCTTTAGTTTTAGCTTATCCTGTGCTGTGATCGATAGAGGGTTGAGAAACATCTCTAGGTGACCCATATTTTCTAAAGTGTTCTTAATATAGTTGATCCATGGGATTTTCAAGTGTTTGTCTCTTCCCAAACAATCTTGTATGATCAACCTACTCAGTACAGCTTCAGGGTTCGTCCATAGTTTAAGCCAGGCCAAAATTGGTCTAAACTTAATCAAATCCTCTATGTAGGGTCTTCCAAGTTCTTTGTGGGCAATAATAGCTGGCGTGCAATTGGAAACGTTCAATATTGAGCGAAATATTTAGTTTTCTTCCCTTTGCAGTCCATCCAGATTTATGAATCCCCATACTTCTGATCCATACATAGTTTTTGGGCAACACATCGAGCCATACAAATGTATTGTTTGTTCTGGGCACCAACGGCCAACTTTCCTCCCATAGCCGGAAATTGCACCAAAAGATGCCACCAGTTTTCCACCTCTTTCTTGCACAAGGGATGTAAATTTTAAAGATTCGTCAAATAACACCCCTAGATATGAAAATGATTGCACCCTTTCAAGAATGTGGGTGCCAATTCTATAGGTGAAACCGGTCAATGGCCTATGGCCTGCTGTCATTACATATGATTTTTTTAAGTTGACAGACAGGTCAATTGTCTCCATAAATTTAACGAACCCATCAATAAGAATCTGCAGACTATTGGGAGTCTGTGCCAGCAGGACCGCATCGTCTGCGTACAGCAGCACTGGGATGTTGCGGGTCCCAACCCTTGGGCAATCTGCTTTTAGGTTATTGAGGCATTGTTCCAGATTATTAATATACAACGAGAACAAAAAAGGGGCTAAGATACATCCCTGCCTCACTCCACTTGTGCAACTAAAAGACTGTCAGTCCCCCTCCTTTATTATACCGTACCCTAGCCGAGGTTTCGCTATGTAATTCCCTCAGTATAAGAATTAACCCGGGGTCAATTCCGAGCTGGTTCATCAATGCCCATAACTTGTTCCTGTTGACATGATCGAATGCAGCGGCCAAGTCCATGAACCCCAAATACATAGCTTCGTTGCTGGTTTTGGTGTACTTTGCTACCAGCATGTATAGGTTCAGGCATTGGTCACTGGTAGACCTGCCAGTCCGGAAACCATACTGGACATCTGAGATGATATTATTGTCCTCGGCCCACTCACTCAGGCGGTTCAAAATTACCCTACCCAAAATTTTGGCAGTGACATCTAACAAAGAGATGGGCCGATAACATTGAGGGTCATCTTTATTGCCTTTTTTGAAAATAGGGACTATAATGGCCGTTGACCATGATCGTGGCAAACCGGCCATTATAGCTGCGTTTAGCACTCTGGTTACAATAGGAGCCCAAAGATCCACTTGGCTCAGAAATAGGTCTGGGGGGATCCCATCTGGGCCTGGGGCTTTGTTTTTAGTAAGTCCGTCGATACCCAATCTGATCTCTTCCAGGTAGAATACCACTTGATTACTCGCCGAGTTCGTCCCCTTCTCCTTTAATAAAATCTCCTTCCCATGATTATATAGACCCTCAAAGTGAGTGATCCACTGTTCGGGTAGGATATTTGAGGCGATCTCCGGGGCATTATTGTCTTGAAAACAAGGGGAGTTTATTAATCTCCAAAATTCAGTGATATCCCTGTTTTCAGATGCCTCCCTCAGGGACGCCCATGCTTCTACCTGCAGCGTGACTTTCCGTCTTTTTAACTCCTTTCTGTATGCTGATCTACATATTTTTACTACAGCCTGTTCCCTCGGGTTGCCACTCGGGGCCAATTTTAAATTCTTCAGTGCTCGAGTACAACCCCTGTCAAACCATTTTGGTGAGTTTGATGGAGTTTTCTTAGGGGCCTTGGCCAACAATAGTCCGTCCACCAGACACGTTATTTGGTCAAACACTTTTATAAGGCGAGCCCCTACCACCGACGGGTCTAAGCACTCATCAATGAGGGACTTGCCTTTTTCCATCAGGGCTTTATAAAATCTGGGCCCGTCTATTTTTGCCCACTTAAGCCTCCTACCCTGGGCCGTCACACATTCCATGATGGTGCCTTCCACTGGCTTAATTTTTTGCCTTCCTTGATACAGGAGCTCCATGACCAAAGGGTTATGGTCACTAAATGGGCTCCACTCAATATCTGCCTTGGAAATGCGATTTTTTAAACCTCTTGAGACAAGTATATAATCTATATATGACAAGCACCCTCTCCCCTTAAAAGTGGGGGGGAGGGTGCCGTCCGGTCCCAGAGTAATCATATCGATTGTGTGCTCAAGGTCGTAGGAGTGAGTCAACTTGCCCCATTCCATGCCTCTAAAAGAGTGGCTAAAATGGGGACCCTTTTCTATGGGACATTTAGACCAATTAGCACTGATTGGGAACAGCCCCGGGCATAAATGACAGTTCAGGTCACCCATAACTACTAACAAATGGGCCGAAACACCCTAGGCTGGGACAAGTTCTTGTTTCAGCCTGACATCCAGTTCCTTCAAAATAGTGAAATCATTTTCTGAGGCAATGGCATTGTACACATTGAACAAAACAAGACCGAACCCTTTATTTCTGAACTTCAGGGCCTGTGTGTTCCATGTGAACCAATCCACCTTAGACCACTTGCCTTCTATGTTTAAATCAATATATGTTAGCAGGCCACCCTTAGCCCTGCCCGAGGAGGTTTTCTGTGCAGGTGTGAAGAAACATTTATAGCCGGCTATTTGGAAGTGGGTGTTATCTATGGCCCAAGTCTCTTGCAGGCAGATTATATTGAAAGAGGCCATGAACTGTCGCCATTCCTTGTTGTTAAATTTCCCTGCAATACCTGCTATATTCCTCGAGATAATTCTCAAGCCCTCTTTCTCCATAGTAACGGGCCCTACCACTTCCAATTCTTGACTGATGTTAATTCGCCCCCCTGTTTCCTTTCCTAGGGATTGTATCTGTGTATCACAAACCTGTTTTCTTCGTTTAATGGCTATAGTAACTAACTCGGGGGGTGTTTATGCGCAACCCACACCAAGAGTATCCGGGACTCCTCGAGTTTTAACTAAGGTAATGGGCCTGTCTCCCCCTGGTTCTGGATACCCATCTTCAGTGGGAAAACCATGTCCCAGAGAAACTTCCTCTAACGGGTCTACCAGATCAATTGTTGTAAGGTCCATATCAGCCTGTACTAGGGAAGAGGGAGAGTCAAATAGTCAATCAATCTCCTCTAGTGACCTTAATGGGGTGAACCTATTTACCCAACACGAGTGTCCCCCATCCCATAACCCAGTTGCTTGTTGCAAGAGATTTGGGCCTCTATTTGAGCCAGAGTGTCGCCCCTCCACACGTCTCCAAACGCTTTTAGTACCTGTTGCCTTGAATAAAAATAACTAAGTGACAGGGGCCTTATACTTGTCATGCATCCCGGGGGTCCCGGTCTCAAAATATGCTCGACCACCCTGCTGTCCCTGAAATTTGCAATGATACAGTTTCCCTCGATATGTTTCGGACTCCTCCCTATCCAGTTCACACGTCTGACCAAAAGAATTTCCCCATCCTTGTTGTTAGAAATTGGTCTATTCTGGTTAAGCCAGAAGATGAGTTTATTTTTTAACTCCTCATGGGATTCTTTCTGAGCCTCTTTTAGTTCTGGAACCCCTGCAAACACAACAACCAACGGGCACGCCTCAGGGGGAAGGTTTATCGTGGGGAATTGCTTATGTGTGAGGAGGGGCCTGTCTTCATGGGCAGCTTCCTCATTTAAAGGGCCAGCCGGGGGTCGAGACTGTGCATCTAACTTCTGTTTACCTAGTCCATTATCCGGGCACCGTTTACTCTCACTAGAGGTGTTTTTGCTCACCACTTGTCCATGAGGGGTCGGGGGGTCATGTATTTGTGCTAAAATTGTGTGTGTGTTCCTACTATCATTAAAATTGTTTGCCCTTTGAGTTACTGGATGGGTCTCTGAGTGACTAATAATGGTGCTTGAAGCACCTAATGGGCTGTCTTTTGACGCTCTATTTTTTAACTCACTTAGAATTTTATCCAGTCTGCTTGTCACCGGCTTTAATTGATTTATGATTAGTAATTCTACCTGGGCCTGAAGATCTAACATGATCTTATTTAACCAGCTTGGGGCCTCTGTTTGAGAATTTGTCTGTGTAGCTCGCTCAATCCCACTGAGGTTTCTATTAGTTGGGTTAGTAAAGGTGGCTGAGCTATTAATAATCCTACGCTTTTTAGGAGCACATTTCTTTCTTATGCGTGTGATGGCACGTTTGGTGGGGCCTGGATCCTTCTCGTGACTAATTAACATGGGTTGGGCACATGGAATGTCCCTCTCACTAGTTTCCGGGGAGCTAGGGGGTGAGATGAGCAGAATCTCCTCCTCCTGGTCCCGTATACTTGCGACGGGGTCAGGGTCAGGGGTTAAGGAGAGGCGCCTCTCTGTGCGCTCAATTTCACTAGATACAACCCCTAGCGCTCTTTTTAACATGCGGTCAATGGCTGTGGGCTGCATTATAACTGGAATTACCGAGCTGCTATCCTCTTTCAGTGCCTGGGAAACATCGGCAATACCTCGCTTAGCTCTTAACGAGCGTGTCTGTGTTTTGCCAGCCATATTTCCCCCAGCTGCGGGTCAGTATCTATACAACTACCGTGGATGGTTTTAATCACCCGCCTTCAGCAACACAGTCACTATGTCTCCCAAAGAGTTAATAAACCCAACATCCACATCAACTCCGATGAGAAGTCACGGAAAAGAAAATTAGGCTATAGTCTCAATTTCCACAATGTCTCAAGTGGTGTTACTCACATGTAGAGGTCCAAAACGATTGGTTAATAGGGTGGCCCAGCCCAGCCTCCTGCAGCCCCTGACGGCCACAGACGGCCCGCCCTCTGCCCGGGCTCAGCCCGGCGGCGCCCGCGCGCGTCCCGCGACGCGGAGGGAGCCTCGGTAGATATAGCGCCTCCGGGCGCGTTTTCCGGCGTCAATGGGCGGAGCAAGGGAGGATGCTGGGGCCTGAAGTTTCCCCCTACTGCGGCCTCGGATGACAGAAGGCGGCAGGGGAAACAAACCACGAAGGATTTGGGGCTGCAGACTCCTCACGGGTGCACAGGATGGCAGGTAGGTGGAGCGCTATGCTCAGGATGATGGATTTCACAGCAAAGGCCCCCCGCTCCACCGAGGGAGCCTCGGTAGATATAGCGCCTCCGGGCGCGTTTTCCGGCGTCAATGGGCGGAGCAAGGGAGGATGCTGGGGCCTGTAGTTTCCCCCTACTGCGGCCTCGGATGACAGAAGGCGGCAGGGGAAACAAACCACGAAGGATTTGGGGCTGCAGACTCCTCACGGGTGCACAGGATGGCAGGTAGGTGGAGCGCTATGCTCAGGATGATGGATTTCACAGCAAAGGCCCCCCGCTCCACCGAGGGAGCCTCGGTAGATATAGCGCCTCCGGGCGCGTTTTCCGGCGTCAATGGGCGGAGCAAGGGAGGATGCTGGGGCCTGTAGTTTCCCCCTACTGCGGCCTCGGATGACAGAAGGCGGCAGGGGAAACAAACCACAAAGGATTTGGGGCTGCAGACTCCTCACAGGTGCACAGGATGGCAGGTAGGTGGAGCGCTATGCTCAGGATGATGGATTTCACAGCAAAGGCCCCCCGCTCCACCGAGGGAGCCTCGGTAGATATAGCGCCTCCGGGCGCGTTTTCCGGCGTCAATGGGCGGAGCAAGGGAGGATGCTGGGGCCTGTAGTTTCCCCCTACTGCGGCCTCGGATGACAGAAGGCGACAGGGGAAACAAACCACAAAGGATTTGGGGCTGCAGACTCCTCACGGGTGCACAGGATGGCAGGTAGGTGGAGCGCTATGCTCAGGATGATGGATTTCACAGCAAAGGCCCCCCGCTCCACCGAGTGAGCCTCGGTAGATATAGCGCCTCCGGGCGCGTTTTCCTGCGTCAATTGGCGGAGCAAGGGAGGATGCTGGGGCCTGTAGTTTCCCCCTACTGCGGCCTCGGATGACAGAAGGCGGCAGGGGAAAAAAACCACGAAGGATTTGGGGCTGCAGACTCCTCACGGGTGCACAGGATGGCAGGTAGGTGGAGCGCTATGCTCAGGATGATGGATTTCACAGCAAAGGCCCCGTTCCATTCAAGATCCCTCCCCCTCACGTCTGCTTCTTCACAGCGCATTGAAGCTACCTACCTAATGATAGTCTAAGCGTAAGCGCTACACAATAAAAGACAACCAGACAATATACGTCTGTAGACCTAGCCTGGGATTTGATTCCACCGCCGTGGAGCCACATTGCAGTAGAAACCCCAGGACTGGAAAGTTCCCTGTGGTTCCCCAGCAGTTATGAGACTTTGAGTCGAGGCGATCCGAGTTAGAACCACAAATCCCAGAAAGCCATGGGAGGGACTTTTGGAGCAAAGTTCCTGTTTGAACAAAATACGATGATCCCGGGAGTGACTCCATTAGAGGCAACGTCGCTGCGCGTGAAGGGATCTCAAGCCTTCTCGTATCAAGAGCCCCTTCGCCCTCCCTCAAGCACCACCTGATACTGGACCATTGCGCTTTTCTTATTACTTGGCCTCTTGGCGCTTTGGCGCAGAGCTCGCCTGTGGTTGTCCACGGGTTTGGGGGATGGGGGAGGGTCGCTGGGTATGTGCGTGCAGGGGGGGGGTTACTTTGACTGACACTGGCCCCATGAGCGCGTGTGGACTGGAGTGGGGTTTTTCTGAATAGGGCATTTAGCATAAGGTGGTAAGAGGGGTATTCACCGTGAGCAAGGGCCTTAACAAGTTGAAGTCATGTTTCTGGGAGCTGCCCGTGTTACCTGCATGCCTGAAGCGTGGCTAACTTCAGGGCTTTAAGTGGGATGAAAAAACGGGGGGGGTGGGCTCTCAAAGGGGCGTGGCCAATGTAATTAAGGGCGTGGCTTAAAAACAAATAAGCTAAAAATCTGTGCTTAGTATAGTGTGCCACCCCACTTGTATTTTGCTGTTTCTGTCATTGCATCCAGATACATAAATACAACAAGTAACATCATACCTACAAGAAGTCAGTACTATTGGCTTTGTCAATGGTTGTTAGTCGCATAAGATAAATAAGCAGCAACTACGGCTTGTCGTACATAATATTTTCCACTTAAAGCCCAGGTGACACCACGACAATGTTGCTGCTCCTGAGTTTCAAAAGAGAAGGGAAATCCAGAGAGAAAATGACTTTTTAAAAGTTTTCCCTTCCCCTACAACGCTCACCTGGCATGACGTCATGCTGTCATTTGTCCACTAGTGAGAAGTGAGCAGTGTGAGCACGAGCACATCGATATGCCTGCTGTCACGGCAGTCAGGAATTCAACCGACCGTCTGTGGCAGAGCCGGATAGAGACCCGTTTGGAGGCCTCCTTTAAAAAACAGCTGGTGCTCAGCACCGGTGAGACCCGGCCCACTTAAAGCCCTGATTCTAGCAAATAAGACTTGAAACAAACTTGAGGGGAGTTGGCCTAGCGGCTAGGGCGGTCGACCTCGAATCTGGGGAGCTGGTTTCGAATTTCGGCAATGACGCTGAACATCTTGTGATTCTGGGCAAATCACTTAATCTCCCCGTGCCTGACAAAAATGAATGAGTCCTATGGTGCTATGTAAAGGCGCTCTGATACCCGATTCGGGTCAAGTTCGTGCTCTATAAATAAAACAGGATATCAGCAAAGCAATAGAGTGATGAATAAAAACCAATAAAATGTCAATTTTGTTGTAACAAAAAATGTAAATTGATACTTGTATAGCGCACTACTCACCCGCAAGGGTCTCAAGGCGCTTGTACGAATACCGCTGTGGAACCCATCCTGGCTTTCCCTGTGAGGCGTCCACTCCTGGGCACCCCCAAGGTGGAGGCCAGGCATCCTTAGCGTTGTGGGGGCCGTTGTGGAGATTAAGCAAGCTATTGCCCAGAGTTTGCAGTGGGACTCCATGATTGGAATAGGCACCGAGGCAAGAATTATCAGGTCCGTGGAATTTTTGAGCCCAAGACCCGCCGAGGCGGGGAATTGAACCCTGGTCCCGGGCTAGACCTCTGCATCAGGGTCTGCCGCTCTAATCATTGAGCCACACTTCTCACACTTGTCTGACAGTACCGTTGGGTCCCAGAAGGCGGCGTCGTTAATTGTAATGAATAATAATGATTCTGGCCCTGGGTTTTGCAGACTGTTAAAATGTGATCTAGACAACATAAAGGCGCTTTACTGTTATTTGACGTTAGATTCCAATGAGCTGGATAGTAAAAATAGTGCCCAGACTTATTTTACAACTAAGCATTGACACGGTACATGAACTAGTAATTTCCAGACGCCACCGCCTCCCTCCCCCAAAAATACTATGAACCCTTCTTCCAGGTAAGAAAGTGTCTCATCGACGCAACCGCTCCCTCTAAACGCTTTGTAGCACTTGCACGTAATAAATTAGAATCCCAAAGAGGCCAAGTTAGCCTTTCATCATGCCGAGGTCTGTACACAGAGTAAAGTGAAACTGTAAAACAAGAACACTTGTAATTTACAATGCTTGGAAGTAGAAACGCATATTATGAACCAGCATATAAATACCTTATTGTTTTCAGTTGCTTTTTTTTGTTTGCATTATCATTGGGGATGCAACAATCAATGCGCACAAATAAGCGACCACAGTTTACAAGCATGTTGTCGTCACAATTTTTTAAAAATCAGATCTCATAGGAAGAGGTTAACATTTCTCGCATATATCAATGATAATAGTATGATTATCACCTTAGCTGGAGGGAACGCCCCGCAGTGGCGGTTCATCCGTTGGGACGTTGCCCCCCTGATATTTTAGCCCCTGTGGCCCCCAGTTAAATTCAAGTAAAAGTCCTAAACGTTTTAGAACGTGTTAGGTATTTGTGCTGCGGGCCGGTTTCGGTTTCAGGCATGAGGAGGCAGGTACCTTAAGAATCCTCCCGTGCGGGCCTGAGGATGTGGAGCATTTTACTGACAGACCGTACACACTGTCAGCGGGGCCCAAATGCGCATGTCGGGTAAGGACGGCGGCCTCTCTCGGCCAGCCCGACATGCTCACTAGAGTCTTCCCCCTGCAGTATACTGGAGCCCGGGGTGTACTCATAGCCGCAGTCTGCGGGCTCAGTAATGAGCGTTACAGTCCCCTGCCCCAGCCAATCAAGGCGCGGCTGTGACAGCAGAGCCAGCGTCGGGATTGGCTGCAGCCTGGTATGCCTGGCGCTGAGCGTGGCAGCGGCAGCATGCACTGGGGGCTGGGCTTCTCCTCCTCGCCATTCTCGTGCCTGCTGGATCTGAGCAGGAGTTCAGAGCCCACTTTGTGAGCTGGTGCGGATGTGCAGCAGAGGAGCAGTGCGCCGCCTCTTTCTTCCATGGGGACATCGTGATCGTCGCCTTCTCTCCTTGCCTGCACAGGATGCCTGCAGGCGACAGCACCAGGGCTGGGCAGCACCATGTCAGGGCTGGGCTCCAACTCTTGGCGAAAGTGATAGAAAACCCTCTACCTGACGGGGGGGGTAGGGGTAGGGGTGAGGTGGGTGGGGAGGGAAGGGGCTTTCAGAACTGGGTGCACTGCTGTCAGCCGCTGCATACCTTCCTCACGAGCTGTTGTTGGCCACAGGTAAGAGGTGGGCGCATGGACACTGGGTAGTGGTAGGGTGGAAAACAAGCATTGGCATAGCCAATAGGTCTCGCCTTTAGGACCTTATAAGTCTTTAGCCGAGACCTATTGGCTATGCCAAGCGGCCGCGAAAGTGAAAGTAATTGCGGTAAAGCGCTGCGTGCGCGCCCGCGCACATGCACTGTAGCTCTAGGCTGGCCTGGTAGCACTTTTTGGAGTCCTCTCAATAAGTCTCGCCAGAGCAGCGCATGCGCTGGGTCAGGCGAGACCTAAAAAGGCGGGCTGCAGTGTGAGAGTGTGAAAGGCAGACCTTCCTTTCAGCAGCCCCACTGTTCTTACAGGCCCGGGCTGTGTTTTCACTAACATGTGTGGGGCCTGGGCTCTTGAATGTGGAGCGTTTGTGCTTTCGTGGTGCCCGGATATTGTTTTAGGAAGGGTCTGCCTCTGAATACATGCTTTAATCTACCATCTCGTAATACACTCCGTGACCTCCGCCACAAATCTAAAAGAAAATGGGGCTATGTTTGCAGTTTCGTTTTAAACCCTTTCAAACGTTTTGTGATCTGTGTACTGTTCCGTCAGTGGCTGTGCTGTGAAATTTGTTGTTACCAGCGTGGCAGATTTCAACTTGAGAAAAGTATATTCTGCTCTGCTTTCTTGTGAAATGCAAAGTCTCCTAAAGACCTTGATTTTAGTTCTGATAATTTTAATGGCCAGCCTCTGAAACTGTTTAGGATGAAAATGTCATTTGTCATGGATTTTCTGTGACTGCTGGAAACCAGAGGCTGCAGTTAGTGAAAACATGTCAAGCTGTGCAGGGCATGCTGCATGTAGTGTTTTGATAAAAGGAAGGAAAGGGTTATGACAACCTTGCCATATTTCCAAAATAAGCACAACCACTTACTAAGGGCTAGTAAACATCCAAGCAATGAAAGTATATGTTTCACTATTACGGTCCATGAGTGACAGGAGTTGTAGCTGGTTAGTAATTTGTTTACTGCATTGTGATCTACTATTCTGTAAAGAAGTGTGTGTTCAAATCTTTTCTACATTGCAGCGTTGTTGGGGTGGCGATAAGGGCTATGAGGATATTGTACCAGAGACTGGATGCAGAGATGGAAAATGCCTGCTGCGCAGTCTTGTTTTTACTTTATACACTTCTTAGTTTTCAGTCTGATAGTATCCTGTAGGACCCCCCCCCCACCCTCCCAAGCCCTCCTTATTTGTGGGGCTTGCACACTTCCCTATTCATCACAAACTTTTACGCCTCACCACTTTGAAATGTCACGAGCAGCCACTGAACGCCGGTGAAAATACTGTGAGACAAGTTGCCTGGAGTAGAAGAAATAGCTAGAAGTCAAATCCACAAACGTTTAATTGGGCCGATAAGGAGGCAGTTCTGCGTGTGCCCTTCTTCCAAGACTTTAAAAAAAAAGCATTTGCAATGCAATAGGTCTCGCATTTATGCAAGTTGGAGCTATTGACATTGTAAATGAGAATGCCTTTTATTTTTGTATTCGTTTGTAAAACATAAATAAAAGGCATTGTTATTTACAATGCCAATAGCTTAAAATCGTGTACATGCGAGACCTATTGCATTGCAAATGCTTTTTACATTCAGTGCTATGGTGTCAAACTGCACTGTACTACCTTTGTCTAGTCCGTAATATATTGCACAGTTGTTAATAGTGCTAATGCCGGTCTGTGCTGCACACGCTTGTAACAGTAGGTGGTACTGTGCTAACGCTGCTGAAGCCAACATGGTGGCACCACCATGTAATACAATAAAGAAACCTTGAGACAGGTGGCAAAAGGGGATTCTGCTTTCTCTATGGCAGCGTTAATTTTCTATTGTGGTGCTGGAGACTCCCTTTGTACAACAAATGCAATGCAACAGCTGTAGAACTTCCTTCCCTTCCATAGCTTATCTTTGAGTTGGTGGAATTTGTGCTTTTTACTCATGGACGGGTATTTTCATTTGCAGCTACAACGGTTGGAGTTCAGCTCACTGGTAAAACGATCACGCCGGCCCAGTTTCAGCTTCTCCGACAACAACAAGCTACTCAGGTGCAGGTGTCACAGATGCAAGCTCAGGCCCAGGCCCAGTCTCCAGGCCAAATTAAAACTGTGGGCAAGATCTCACAGGTAAGTTAGCATGTGCTCCTGTCCAGTGTCTGGACCTAATCAAAGCTTATCAACAGAAAGTCATGCTATGTGGAGATCAACATTGAGAGCATGTTAGGAAGTTTGAACCTGTGCATCTTAGCTAGACAAGCGTGAGAAATCAAATCTGAGCACAATATCCGATGTTAGAGTTGAAGACGCAAGTGAAGGAATTCAGGAGGCATGTTGATTCCTTAGCTAGCATCTTATTGGTGAAGAGGGATTTCAAAAGGCGCCTTGATTTTTGTTTTAAAGTTTTCATTACTCGTTAAAAGCAAACTTTAGAAGTGAACTCTGTTCTGATAAGATAGTGACATGGGTGTGTGTATTCAGGAAATCCATTATAAATTCCTCTTGCAGGGTGTGTCCAGTAAAGTGGGATATTTATGTGACAGTCATTATTTGCATTTGAGTACACAGTATTTTATCGGACAGAAGGTTGGCAGGTGATGGCTGGCCAGGCCTTGGTTTCTGTTTCCTGTTCGGCTGCAACTCCACCTCCCCACCCAACTCGGTCTTTGATCTTGTATAATAGTTACTGAACTTTTCCTTTGCCAAGCCACTTTTAATTCTTTTATCAGTTTTAAGCCTCAAATAGCCATGCAGGAAAATGAGCAGAATGTTGACTATGAAAGCTCCAGCCATCCCTTCTTCACTTTAGCTACAGCAGGTTTTATCCAACCCATCAGTGAGAAGTCTCCGTCTCAAAGCTGCCATGATGCTACTCCCCCTGTTAATGCAGAATGTTTTAGGAGTTGGGGTTATATGAGCCTTTGCTCCCTGTTATTTCGCTGTGCTATTGTAGTAATACTTGTTAGTAATATTTTACAAAGCCATCTCCTCCTGAAGTCACTATGACTTTGTCTACTTCAGAAATGTCATCTTTGCTGTCATAGGTAAGACACATGTTATTTTGTTCTCTCTTCAGGAACAGTTGATGAAATTGCAGAAACAGAAACTGCAGCTTCCTCAGCAACAGACTGTTCAGCAGGGTGCACCAGCGCCACACACGACGCAGGTGCAGGTGTCACAGCAGCAGGCTCAACAGCTCACTACTGGCACTGTCCTGACTGGCACCACTGTAACGAATCTGCAAGTTGCACGCCTGGTGAGTTATCTACAGAAACTATACCCATAACACCTGAGGGAAGCTTTGGACTGCAGGAAAGTGACCATGATCTTCAGTATATTCATAAACTGTATGGATGGATGAGCAGATATATATATATAGATGCAGATAAATATATATTTCCAATTATCTCTAATAGGTCAATAGCAAACCTTCATCTCTAGTGACAAGCCTTATAGTAGAATAAAGAGGGTATCAATACAGGCTTGTGAGTGCTTGGACAGGGCATTACCATGTCATACTCCAGTGTTGAAGCTGAAAATGGACAGCCTAACAAGCAGGTGTGTGCGGCTGGATGAGGAGCAGCAGGTCAGCCTCCAGTAACAGATCTAGTGGCAGAATGACCTGGGTATTAACAGGCTGGCAGCTCTAGTGGAAGGCTCAGCTTCTGGGTGGGATATGTAGTTTTGGGTGCTACCAGCATAATAACAAGCCTTAAATTCAGTGATAAGCTGTGAAGCTGAATGGGGTCTGTGAAAGGGTGTTTGCAGCGACGGGTCTGGATGAATAGCAGCAGGACGGGCCTTCACGTCAAGTGGACTGGTGATATAGCAGAGTGAGCAGGATAATAACAAGTCTCATCTCCAGTGATAAGCATTGAAGCTGTGCAAGGCTGGCCTAACAGGCTGTCTGCAGCAGCACGCCGGGGTGTTGGAAGAGAAGTAGAGCAGATCTTCATCGCTAGTCATGCGCCTTTGACCCTTGAATGGGGGGGGAGGGGGGGGGGATTTAGATACCTCCACTCCCTAATGCTTGAACGAGAGAGCCAATGGTAAGTCTGGTCTCAAATAGATTCACCTACACTGGAGAATTGAGGGCCCTGAAAAGATCTCATTTTTGTAACTAATCCATAAAGTAGTGGGTTAAAGAAATGGGGATGAAAGGAAGGTACTAAAGCACCGGATGTATTTGTCTCCTCTTACTCTCCTTTCTTGTTGGGTTATCCTTCTGTTTCTCCTTCACAGCTCCATGCGCAGGGGCAGATTCAAGCCCAGACTCCTCAGACGGCACAGGTTGCACTGTCAAAACCTCCAGTGGTGTCCGTTCCTGCTGCTGTTGTATCATCCGCTGGAGTTCCAACCCTCCCAGTCTCCGTCGCTGGAATTAGTGTTGCTATTGGTCAGCCTCATAAAGCTGCAGGTAATGTCTCTATATTTTTCTCTACAGCACGATATAACGAGATCTTACTGTGCTCGCAAACAGCCAAGAACCGCTTCTGGCTTAAAAGTTCCAGAAAAGGGTGTTTTTTGTTTTTACTGTGTATCACCTAACTTCTGTAGTAGGGGATCTCTGTGTATAGTCATAATCTATGAATAGTCCCGCCCATGTGCGGGGACCCCGGAGCAATCAAAATATCTCTTAAGCTGTCCTGCATTTGCAAACCTGCAAAGACACTTAAGAGACAGACAAAATAATACAGCCTAATAACAATATGGCTGCACTGGCCAGCACTTCCTCTGAAGTGAACACAAAAGCCAAAATAAAGTTTAAATGTCATTTTTATTCACATCTGACATGTTCCTTTATTGTATCATACTCCCTTCACCAAAATCCCTTTAAACAATAGAGAGGAAGGGGTGGACAGACAAGCCCTATAGGCTGTCATTATGTGTCTGCTAAAGGGATACCGTGCCTTTAAGAAACTCTCCAGAGACCCCCGATATCCCAGGATGCACAGCCAAAGCAAGTTACTTTCAGTTCTTTTTTCCGGCTCCTGCTAGCAGGACCCTGGAGCTTGAGCTCTACCCTTTTGGGTGGTTATTTGGAATAAATCTTAGATTTTTGGTTATATAGTGTGTTCATTCGACGTCTAGAGCCTTTCTGTACTACATCCTGAGTTTTGGTGCAGTTTGCTCACTCTTAGCATGGCTTTATTTGATAAATGCCCTGAGTGTGGGAGGAAGAAGGCCAAGACGGACCCACATGATGTCTGTATCCTCTGCTTGTCTTCCTCGCATGTCCCTGCTACGTGTGCCATCTGCAAGACCTTCTCCAAGAGGACCCTGAGGGACAGGGAGAAGATTCGCCTCCAGGGACAGGAGAAGCAGAGGACAGGTGGGACTTCGGGCATGGGGGATCCCATTCCCCTTCTTCTGCCCATGCTTCAGCCACTGGAGGGACCTCCGGGCAGAAACAGCAGCGGAAACGGCGCCTACCGGCTGGTAGATCGCGTTCGACCTCGAAGGCGACGACGTCGACGGCGAGAGGTAAAGCACCGGTGTGTTCGCCGTCGATCCCGGGCTCGGGATCGCGGCGTTCTCGACGTTCGGCGTCGAGAGAGGGGCCGGCGAGACCTAGGACTAGGTCGCCGTCGAGGATTCCACGGTCGTCGTCGACACACCATCGACGTCGTACCGAGCCCCGCGATGGATCGACGCCGACGACATTGACGCCGAGGCACCGGCGACTGCCGTCGAGACGGAGGGGATCGGCGTCGAGGCACAGATCGCCGTCGAGGCACAGATCGCCGTCGAGGCACAGATCGCCGTCGAGGCACAGATCGCCGTCAAGGCACAGATCGCCGTCGAGGCACAGATCGCCGTCGAGGCACAGCTCGACGTCGAGGCACAGCTCGACGTCGAGGCGAAGGAGATCGACGTCGAGGCGAAGGAGATCGACGTCGAGAAGAAGACGATCGGCGTCGAGGAGACGTTGGTTACCGTCGACGTCGAGGGGACGCCGGACGTCGAGGAGACGACGGTCGAGGTCGACGATCAGCTCGATGTCGGTGACATCGGGGAACACGTCTTCGGTGATTACAATCTCCAGTCGTGGTTCTAGGAGGCGACGGCGCTCCCCCTCGTTTACTTCAACACGGGATCTGCCCGCCAAGAGGAGAAGGGTGGCCGGGAGTCCGGACAGTGCTGGTCCTGGTTCCCCTGCAAGGAGTGATGGGGCTCCGCAGCCTCTCCCCCAGCCGTTGCCTCGGAAGCCTCCAACGCCTCCTCCGCCTCCGCCTCCGCCTCCTCCTCCTCCTCCTCCTCCTCCTCTTAAGCAGCCTACTCCACCTCCTCCACCGCCAGTGCCGCAGCTTCCACAGTCTCCTCGGCTACCAGCGGCTCCTAAGGCTCCTCGCAGGCAAAGGTCGCGTTCTCGATCTCGCCGGAGGTCACGGAGTAGACGCAGGTCGTCCACCCACACGAGACATGGGCGACGGAGGCATAGATCTCGTTCCAGAGGCACGTGGTATACGGACTCTTCTGGCAATGGACGGCTCTCCCCCTCACTTTCGGAGACCCCGCCTACTCGAATCTCGCCGGTGGATGATATTGCCACGTTCCAGGATGTGCTGATGAGGGGGGCGGCGAAGTTGGGGATCTCCGTAGCAGTCCCGGTTCCCACTACTTCGGTGATATTTGAGACATTGCACAAAGCTCACCTCTCACGCCCCCTCCTTCCTTTGGTTCCGGGTTTGGAGGAACCAGCCATGGAGGTTTTCTTGACTCCTGCGGTGGTGAAATCTGCTCCCTCACGGTTGCAGAAGAAGTACAGGGCCCCTGATTCGGACCCGGCCTTCCTCAGGGTGGACCCTCCCCCGGACTCTGTCATTGTGGTGGCGGCTCGTAAACAACACTCCACGACGCCCTCTTCCACGGCCCCTCCGGATAAGGAGAGCCGCAAGATGGACTCCTTGGGGAGGAGAATGTGCTCTACGTCGGCCACGACTATGAAGGCCGCTAGCGCCTCTGCCCTGCTGGGTCGCTATGACCGATCGCTTTGGGACTCTCTGCAACAGTTTGCTGCCTCCCTGCCTAGGGACAAAAGAGAGGACTTCCAGGAGGTGCTGAACGAAGGCATGATGGTCTCCAACCAGATCATCAGTGCGGCGGGGGATGTCTCGTTGCTGGCGGCCCATGGGTACTGTCATGGAGTGCACATGAGGAGACATTCCTGGCTGAGGCTTACCTCTCTCAAGCCTGAAGCGCAGCAGAAGATCGCAAACTTGCCTTTCTCTGGCTCGACGCTGTTCGGGTCTCATGCGGACGACGAGATGGCACGCATGAAGGCCGAAGCAGAAACCCTGAAGGCCGTGGGGTTGGAGCGCCCCAAGGAGCAGAAGAAGTCATTCCGTTCCTATGGCAGGCGTTATTCTAAGCAACGCGGTCAAGGGCGCCAGTCTGGTCACCAACAGCAGCATCAGCAACAACAGCAGTTCCCGAGGCAGTCCTTTCAGAAGCGCCAGAGGGGCAGAGGCCAGCATCAATCCTCGTCGGGGAACAAAGGCCCAGCCGGGTCGAAGCCCTGAAAGGTCACTTCCCCCTCGTCCGTTACCCGCTCCGGTGGGGGGGAAGTATTCAGTTCTACCTGGCAGAGTGGAGGACAATAACTCCGGACAAGTGGGTGCTGAATATTGTTTGCAATGGATACAGTCTTCGTTTCACCAGCCCGCCTCCTCAGATTCCACCAGTGCGCTCTCCCTTCATGGTACAGGAGCTCCAGGGGGAGGCGGACGTCCTGTTAAGGAAGAAGGCGATAGAAGCTGTTCCTTTGAGGCAAAGAGGAACTGGCCTGTTCTCCAGGTTCTTTCTCGTCAGAAAAAAGGACAAAAACGAGTTCAGGCCTATTCTAGATCTGCGTCAAGCAAACAAGTGGATCCGCAGAGAAAAGTTCTGTATGTTGTCCCTGCATCAGATTTACCCTCAGTTGCATCGAGGAGATTGGCTGTGCGCCATAGATCTGCAGGACGCTTACTTTCATGTGCCGATCGCACCAAAGCATCGCAAGTTCCTGAGGTTTCTGGTAGGCAACAACCATTACCAGTATACAGTACTCCCGTTTGTTCTGAAGTCTGCCCCACGGACGTTCTCCAAGTGCATGGCAGTGGTGGCAGCACACTTGCGGAAGACCAAAGTGTTTGTGTATCCATACCTGAACGATTGGCTGATCAAGGCTTCCACGTTCCGGGAAGCACAGTGTCACTTCAACAGGACAGCTGCCTTGCTTCATCGCCTGGGGCTGCACATCAACATGTCAAAATCAGTGCCGATTCCTGTGCAGTGTCTCCAGTACTTGGGGGCCTCAGTCAATACCTTGAACGCAAGCGTGTGTCCTTCGGAGGAGAGACGCTTATCGATCCGTGGGAAGGACCTGCACCTCCTCTCAGCCCACTCTCCTACAGTGAGGACGGTGTCCTCCTTACTGGGGTCGATGGCTTCCTGCATCTTTCTTACCCCCAATGCACGTCTGCATATGAGGCCTCTGCAGGAATGTCTGGAGGATCAATGGGACCAGAGGCGGGGGCGTTGGGAGGACAAGATTCATCTGTCCCAACACGCTCTCCAATCTCTGAAATGGTGGTGCTCCTCGGAGAATGTTTGCAAGGGGACTCCTTTCCACAAGGATATTCCGGTCCAGACCATAGTGACCGATGCGTCTCTCCAGGGCTGGGGAGCGCATTCGGGCCCTCTTCAGATTCAGGGGATATGGTCGCAGACGGAGATGACTTACCACATCAACTTTTTGGAACTCAGAGCAGTACACTTGGCCCTGAAGGCGTTCCATACCTCCTTCACGACGAACTCCCTGCTTGTTCAGACGGACAATACTACTACCATGTACTACCTCAACAAGCAGGGGGGCTCCCGTTCACGCACGCTGTCTCGGGAGGCACAGACGATCTGGAATTGGCTGGTGGCCAGGAACCTGACGATCACGGCAACCCATCTGCCGGGAGTGCAGAATGCCCAAGCCGATGCGCTCAGCAGGCTCGTTCAAGAAAATCACGAGTGGGTGCTAAACGACGACGTGCTCAGAGACGTCTTCGCAGAGTGGGGCACTCCGGATATCGATCTGTTCGCTACGGCAGAAAACAACAAATGCCACGACTTCGCGTCCAGGTACTACCAACCAGGGACACTGGGGAATGCCCTATGGATCAGCTGGTCCAACAGCTTTCTTTACGCCTTTCCACCCATTCCCCTGATTCCGGCGGTGCTGATCAAGCTGTCACAATCCAGAGCCAGAATGATCCTGATTGCTCCGGAGTGGCCGAGGCAATGGTGGTTCACCGACCTTCTTCACCGGTCTGTTCTGCCACACCGGCGCCTGCCGTGTCGGCCGGACCTTCTCACGAAGTTCCGAGGACAGATGGTTCACCCCAATCTCTCGTCCTTGAGTTTGGCAGCATGGCTCCTGAGCTAGTACAGTATGGACACTTGAACCTACCTCAGGACTGTATGGAGATCTTGAAGGAGGCGAAGAGACCGTCTACGAGGACTTCTTACGCCTATAAGTGGAAGAGATTCTGCTTATGGTGCAAGGCAAAGGACATTGACCCTACATCCTGTAAAGAAGATGTTATTTTGCCTTATCTGCTGCAGTTAGCTCAATCTGGGATTAATTTTCAGTCTATTAAAGTTCATCTCGCAGCTTTGACTGCGTATAGAAAGGGCCCTTCCCAAACCTAATTTTTTCAAATCCCTGTGATTAAAGATTTTTTAGAGGGTTTGCGTAAGGTGTTTCCCCCTGTTAGACGACCTTCTCCGCCATGGGAATTGAACGTGGTGTTGTCCAGATTGATGAGGGAGCCTTTTGAGCCTATTCATAAGGCTTCTCTGCAGCATTTGTCCTGGAAGGCCGCCTTCCTTGTGGCCATTACATCGGCCAGGAGAGTAAGTGAGATTCAGGCTCTATGTTGTCAAGAGCCGTATACTGTATTCCATGCTTCTAAAGTGGTGATGCGTACTCATCCTAAGTTTTTACCTAAAGTGATATCTGATTTCCATGTAAATCAAATGATAACTTTGCCTACATTTTTTCAGCATCCCTCCTCTCCGGCAAAGAGGTCTCTGCATTCCTTAGATGTGCGTAGGGTGTTGAAATTCTATCTAGATAAGACAAAAGACATCCGCAGGTCGGATCAACTGTTTGTGAATTATGGTTCAGTAAGAACTGGTCTAGCTACCTCAAAACA
This sequence comes from Triturus cristatus, assembly GCF_964204655.1. Lineage (NCBI taxonomy): Eukaryota > Metazoa > Chordata > Amphibia > Caudata > Salamandridae > Triturus > Triturus cristatus. The sequence goes on from NC_140594.1 coordinate 50,161,335, forward strand.
GTCCATCTCCAGATGGATTGTGTACTGTATTCAGCTTTGTTATCAGAAAGCTAATAAGACGTTGGGGGGGTAAGCCTCCAGCGCATTCAACTAGGGGCAAAGAAGCGACTACAGCTTTGCTTAGGAATGTTCCGATTGCTGACATTTGTAAGGCTGCCACCTGGAAGTCGTTCCATACGTTTACAAAGCATTACTGCCTGGATTCTGATGCTAGGGCAGATGCGCAGGTTGGACAGGCTTCGCTGAGGAATTTGTTTGCACAGTAGTTTGTTGGTGTTTGGTTTTTACTCCACCGCTGTTTGTTGGTTGGGATGGGCTTGCCATTCTATTCATAGATTATGACTATACACAGAGATCCCCACTACAGAAGGAGTAGTTTCTTACCTGTAACTCCAGTTCTGTAGTAGGGGTATCTGTTATAGTCATAAGCGACCCTCCCTCCTCCCCGGTGGAGTAATTCTGGCAGTATCAGGCCTGTTGTTGTACACCTTCAAAAAGAACTGAAAGTAACTTGCTTTGGCTGTGCATCCTGGGATACCGGGGGTCTCTGGAGAGTTTCTTAAAGGCACGGTATCCCTTTAGCAGACACATAATGACAGCCTATAGGGCTTGTCTGTCCACCCCTTCCTCTCTATTGTTTAAAGGGATTTTGGTGAAGGGAGTGTGATACAATAAAGGAACATGTCAGATGTGAATAAAAATGACATTTAAACTTTATTTTGGCTTTTGTGTTCACTTCAGAGGAAGTGCTGGCCAGTGCAGCCATATTGTTATTAGGCTGTATTATTTTGTCTGTCTCTTAAGTGTCTTTGCAGGTTTGCAAATGCAGGACAGCTTAAGAGATATTTTGATTGCTCCGGGGTCCCCGCACATGGGCGGGACTATTCATAGATTATGACTATAACAGAGATACCCCTACTACAGAACTGGAGTTACAGGTAAGAAACTACTCCTTCATCTCAAATGGGCAATTCCATTGGTCCAGATGCTTAGACTATCCTCCGCATTTAGGGGACAGTGATGATATATCCTAGAGTCATGAAATACTACTTCCAGAAATGTTTGACATTCCAATGATTTCGAAATAGTGAGTTCCGAATTGGTAATTCTTTATCAAAGTAGAGGAAGTGGCATTGGATTAGCACATAACCTCCTGTTATTGTAACATTGAAAAGGGGAAACACCCTGAAGGATGGGACCCACATGATGTACTGTGTCTTGGGAGCAGCCTCCAAACTACAAAAGGAGTGTGAAAATATGCCTTCAGTAAGCCTGAATGAAAGATTCAGGTTTGGTACATGATGCTGCATCTAACTCCTTATTGTGGAGTAAATTATCTTTGCATTCCCTGTTGTAACATTCGGTTTAGCAGCAAAGAGCACATGCTTTCTGAGGGGTATGGAGCATTCAGGAAGACCAAGGCCCTCCCTTCTGGTGCACAAGGCATTTTATATGCTCCCTCAGTGAGCACAGATTATATTTTAAGCTCTGTGATGAGCACAGCGCAATTATACTCTCCGTCAGTGACCCCCGCAGGGTTCATTAGTTGTTTCCTTAGTGAACACTGAGCACTTGATAATTTTCTTCATATACCAGTAAGTATGATCTGATGACAAGTAAATATGATCTGATGAGCAGAGGATGCAAGTTTGTCATGGAGCACAAGGCACAGGGCACACTTACTGAGTATACTGCACATAATCTGCTCCTTCAGGGAGAACAAGACACATAATGCTCTGTTTGAGGCATATGAGCTGCAGATCACACACTAAGCATAGATCGCCATCTGGTGTTGGGCCCGGATGTTTGCACTTGTTTTTGTCTTGGAAAAGTCTTTGGAAGTCACGAGATAGGTGACTCCTCCTTTGGATGATAGTGCGCATGGGCATCGGCTCCATTTTCAGATTGTTTTTTCCGCCATCAGGCTCGGATGTGTTTCTCGCGCACCAGTTCGGAACAGTCACCGATTCCACTCTCGACACGCAATCCTTAACCCTTCTCCGGTATTGTCTTCGATCGTGATCCCTAGTCGTCGAGCATCTCTTCAACATCGAAGTCTTCGATTCCGGTCGCCGACGAAGGCCTTCGGGCCTACCTGGGCCTTGGTATCTGGCTCATGGAAAGGACGCCATTCAAGAAATGTCCTCAATGTGGGTCGAAATTTCCCCACACCGATCTGCATGAGGTGTGCAACCTCTGCTTGTCCCCGGAGCACGAGGCCAGAGACTATGCAGCTTGTGCCTCTTTCCGCTCGATAAAGTCCATTCGAGATCGTCGAGCCAGGAGAACAATGGCTCGCTCGTCGGCGCCCATTCCCGATGACATCTTCCAGGAGGGCGTCGATGTACCTGAACAGGAGCGAATCGAAGGCGGCACCGTCAGCGCCTCCGAAGCCGGTGACTCTGACATAGAGGACATCCCTCCTGGGCAGCGGGTCGTAAGTAGAGACGTCGACCTCCTCCCTACACCATCGAAAAAGGCTTCGGTCACACCTTCACCTTTGGGCCCAGGAGCACACTGAGAGACTGCTTCACATGCTCCGGCCCGACAAAGAACCCTACTAAGCCTTCAGGCGACTCGGGCTCGAGTCAGTCTACCATCGGTACCGAGCGGACACAGGCACCGAAAAAGAAACCGCCGCCCTCCTCTGTGCCGATCGCTGCCTCCACATCCAAGCACTCGGCACCGAAATCTGCATTCACCGCCCCATCAACTCCAAAAAAAAAACACTCAGAGCCAAGCAAAAAGCTGATTCCTAAAGCTTCGGATTCACACCCTTCGGAGACGAAAAAAGCCTCGGATCCGAAAAACACCTGGTTCCACAAGCGGCCACAGAGACTGTAAAACATCACAGTTATAAGCCAAAGGAGCACAAAACCGTTCCAGAGTCTGTGCCGCGAAAGTCTTCCGAACCGAAACAGTCGGCGCCGAAAGACCAACCTCTATCAGAATAGCTATTTTAACCAGACCCTAAACAAAAAACTCTTCTAAAAGACCCTAAAACTGGTCAGCTGACTTTAAGTACAAAGAAGAGACCGTTGGATACGCCTGTACCGGCTCCACCACCTAAAAGAAGGGACATTGCCACATCTCCCCCTCAGGGTCCCTTCTCCACCACCTCCTCCCCCACCTCCTCCCCCATCTCCACCCCCACCACACCATTCTCCTACACCAATAGATGATTATGATGACACCTCTGATGACACAAGAAGGGGTTGCGGATGATGAGCCACTAGGGGATCCACCTTATTCCCCTGAGCCCTGGGACGATTATAGTACGCCAGATGTCCCTAATCTTCCACAGGATGACATCTACCCCTCCAGGCCTCCCCCTCCCGAGGACACAATGGGTTTCCATCAACTTCTACGCAGAGCTGCCCAATACCACGGGGTTGACTTACATACTGACCCTGTGTAAGAGGATTTCCTTATGGGCACCTTTGGTAACCCACAGAGGTCCACCACTATTCTGTCCATGCTAAAAGGAGTTACCAAGCATGCACCTGAGGTATTTAAAGATCCTGTCAGGACTAGGGTTATAAACCCCAGGATCGAGAAAAAATACAAGGCTGCCCCAGCAAACCCAGCGTACATTAAGGTTCCCGTACCACTAGACTCCCTTGTAGTCTCCAATGCTAGCAAGAGGGCCAACTCTCAAACATCAGGGGGCGCTCCACCCTGATAAAGAGTCCAAACTCTTAGACGCCTCTGGCAAAAGAACCGCTTCACAGGCAGCTAACATATGACGTATCGCCAACACTCAAGCACTGTTAGCTAGGTACGATAGGGCACATTACAACCAACTTGAAACCCTATTTCAACACCTCCCAGACAAATATAAGGAAAAAGCCAATCACCTTATACAAGAGGGGAAACTCCTCACCAAAACCTCCATTTGTTGCGCGCTGGACGTGGCAGATACCGCCTCCAGAGCTGTCAACACAAGTGTTCTCCTGCGTAGACATGCCTGGCTACGCATTTCAGGTTTCAAACCTGAAGTACAAATTTCCATCTTCAACCAGCCATTCGATCAGGAACACTTATTTGGCCCTAATGTTGATTCATCGTTTGAAAAGTTGAAGAAAGACACGGACACAGCTAAATCAATGGGAGCCTTGCAATCGCAAGCTCCCAGACGTTCCTTTTGTCGTTCCTCTTACAATGGCACCTCCAGAGGCTACTCCTCTGACAACCCCTCCACCTCTTATAAGACTCCCACCCAGTCTACATTCACCAGGGTTTACCAGAGAGGAGGCTACAGAGGCAACAATAACAAAGGTAGAGGCAAGACCAACAACACCCGCTCTGCCTCCACCCCTACCCAGTGACTTCTCACCGTTCCACCCGGCCCATTCCACTCCAGTCGGGGGAAGATTACAACAGTGTGAGAAAGTGCCATCTTTCTTGCCTGGTATGCCCCCACTTTTTGCTGAATTGCTGAATGTACTTTGATTGAGTATGCCCTGGACTCCTGCCAATCAGGTGCCCAGGGCCTATGTTCCTTCCCTAAAACAAACCAAACCCAAATTGGCAAACCTTGGCCACATGTCAGCCCCTGGTAAATGGTACCCCAAGTACCCAGGGCTTTGTGACCCAGGAAGGCCTCTAAGAGCTGCAGCACTCATTGTGCCACTCTTAGAGGCCCTGTACCCTTACACACACACACACACACTGCCTTTGCAGGCTGAGTGTTTGGGTGCAAGACAAAAACAAAGTCGACATGGCACACATCCCTGTGTGCCATGCCCATCACATACACTGCCATGGCATACATCAGTCACCCCTCTAGCTGGGTGCCTTATGCCAATAGTGTGGGCACAGGAGCAAGAGCCCTGTGCCCCTACAGTGCCCAGGTCCATCCCTGAGCCCAGTAAGTGCAGTGCTGCCATTTAAAGAGTACATGGTGCTGGGAGCTCGTCAAACACGAGCTCCACAGCACCATAATGGCAACATTAAAGACTGGGAAGTTTGGTATCAAACTTCTCAGCACATTAAACCCACACTGATGCCAGTGTGGGATTTAATGCACCCAGCACCCCAGAGGGCATCTTAGAGGTGCCCCCTCGAACCTAACCTACAAATCCTCGTCTGCTCTGAGGCTGCCTAGGCTGCCACCCAGCAGACATGTTGCTGGACCCCTGGGTAGGAGAGCCCCTGCTCTCCTGGATCTGCAACAATGCACATCCTGGGCGAGGTGCTAAATCTCCTCCCCCCAGGATGGGCAGGGGGAAGCTTCAAAGGCATGCCACCTCTGTGAGTTTCCCCAGGCCCCTGCAACCCCCCACTCGAGTGGGAAGCTTTGGCCGGAAACCCCAAATAAGGACAGGGGATGTGCCAGCCTGCCAACCCCACCCCTCAGGTGGGGGAGGCGAGGTGAAGCACATCTCCGGGCTCTCGCCATCTTGAAGATGGGGAGCCCTACCCTATCAGGACTAGGCTACTGCCGCCCTCACAGGAGAGAGGCAGGATAGAGGGTGTACCCACCCCAGGACGGGGAACCATTGGTCCCTGCCCTTCATCTACCTGTAACGCCCCTAAATCTAGTATTTAGGGGCACCCTGAACCTTCCTTCCCCAGATTCCAGATTCGAAACTACAAGAAGAGCAAGAAGAACAAAGACCTGCCCTGCAGCTGCTAAAAATAGGAAGACACCAACTGCTTTGGCCCCAGCCCTACCGGCCTGTCGACCCTCGAACCTGCTCCTGCTCCAGTGCGGCATCTCTCGTGGCCAGCAACCTCACCAACCCTGGAGGACCTGGCTACCTTTTGGCTCTAAGCCCCTGGGACTCCCATGAGTAGAGGCTCTACTCGAAACCGATTTCTAACCCCTGGCAGCAGCCCGGAACCGCGAACCCAGCACACTCTGCACCAGCCGAGCCTGGCCAGTGCCGGAGTGAATAAAGACCCTGAGGACGACCCCACGGCGACTGTGACCCCGAGTCCGGCACCCAAGGACCTCCCTCGACATTCCTGAAGAAGCCTGCAGCCTCAGAACCAGGTGCCCCCCCAACCGCGACCAACTGAGGGTAAGATTTCCCGACACCTAAAGGCACCCCTGCACGCGGCGCCCCACGGCCCCCTGTGTCCAACCCCGGGGTACCTACCTATCCTCCAACTACCCAACTTACCTCTCGAAGTGGTGGTGGCACCTGAAGAGTCCTCGTCCCCGAGCTTACAGCCTTTTTCCTAACCGGAGATCTCCCATTGACATCCATTGAGCACCCGAAGGCTCAAAAGCACTCTGCACCCAGCCGCCCGAGTGGCCCTGGCAGTGAAAACTCTATTCCTTCCTACTTCCCCACTTGCCCTGAGTAAGTGACCAGGAGCCCAGCTCCCACAGCCGCGTGGCTTGCCAGTCAGCAGCCACCAAACAAGGCCCCCCCTATCCCTCATAGGATAACATTGGGCCTAACTCTCTCTGCACCCGGCCGCCCTAGAGCCACTGAGGCTGAACCAACTGTACCTACCTGACCCTGGGAGACCCCTGAGTCTGTGCCCAGAACCTCAACTCTCCCAGTCGAGTACTTACCCTTAAACCGCAAACTCTATGTTCGAGGCATATGAGCTGCAGATTGTACACTTAGCATAGATCGCCATCTGGTGTTGGGCCCGGATGTTTGCAGTTTGTTTTTCTTCTTGGACAGTCTTTGGAAGTCACGAGTTTGGTGACTCCTCCTTCGGTCCGTACTGCGCATGGGCTTCGGCTCCATCCTCAGATTGTTTTTTTCCGCCATCGGGCTCGGATGTGATACTTCGTGCTCCGGCTTCGAACTTCTACGGTTCCAGCCTCGACGGAAAATCCTCGTTTCTTCGAGTTTCTTCATCATCATCTTCATTTCTCGAAGCGGCACTTTCTCCATCCCGTACATCGGCACCGGCCTTCGGGCCCTCCTCGACTCCGGTCCCGGCCGATGGAAAGGACTCCGTTCAAAAAGTGCCCAAAATGTGGGTCTAAATTTCCCCACACCGACCTCCATCAGGTGTGTAATCTTTGCCTCTCTCCAGAACACGAGGCCAGAGACTGCCCCGCCTGTAAGTCTTTTCGATCGAAGAAAACCATCCGGGATCGAAAAGCTCGACGCACCATGGCGCACTCATCGTCTGCAGCTCCACCGGACATCTTCGGAGACGGCGCCGAAGCTTCGGGGCAAATACACACCCAGCAGGAGGAAGACGTCGTCAGCGCTTCCGAGGCCGACGACTCCGACGTGGAGGACATCTCACCGGCGCAGCGGGTCGTGAGTACTGTGCCCCCTCCCACCCCCGCGCCCAAAACCAAAGAGACTCAGGTTACTCCCTCGCCTGCCGGCCTGGGCAAAACCAAGACCAAAGCTTCTATCACCCCACCTTCGGGCCCGGTGTCGAAGCCTCCAAAGTCTCACGGCAGCTCGGGATCGAGTCAGCCGACGCCCGGTGCCGAAAAACAGCATCCGGCACCGAAGAAAGTAATATCCAGCTCGGCTCCGAAGCCACCAGTGCCGAAGCCTGGACTCTCGGTGCCGACCAAACACAAACACAAACACAAATCTGTCGGCACCGACGCTCCGGCGCCGAAAACTCCTTCGACGCCGAAAAAACCGGAGGCCCCAAAAAAGCATGGCGCACACAAACCATCGAAGCCCTCGGTTCCGAAATCACCGGTGCCGACGGACGATTCGGCACCATTGGCTCTGTTTACACCAGACCCTTTACAAAAGACTCTGTCCAAAGATCCAAAGACTGGGCTATTGACTTTAATTATCAAGAAAAGACGCCTTGATACTCCGGCTCCTCCTCCACCGCCCAAACGGAAGGACTCTGCTACTTCTCCCCTCAGAGTGCCCTCCCACTACCGCCTCCCCTACCTCCTCCACCTCCTCCACCCCCTCCCCCTCCCAGGTCTCCGCCACCTTTACCTCATTACTCTCCGACCCCGTCCCCAGATCCAGATGACGGGGACCCGGACAATTACCCGGCATATGCCCCAATGGATCCCACTCCACCGGGGACCCCAGACCCATGGGAGGATTACAATAACCCTGATGTACCCGATATACCTCAGGACGACCTATACCCATCCAGGCCGTCTCCTCCAGAGGACTCCTTAGGGTTCCATCATATAGTGCAGAGAGCAGCACACTACCATGGGGTGGACATGCACACTGAACCAGTGGAAGACGACTTCTTACTGGATACATTTGACATACAGGACAAATCCACTTCTATTTTACCCATGCTTAAGGGTGTCACCAAGCATACCGCAGAGGTGTTCAAAGACCCTGTCAGGGCCAGGGTACTAAACCCTAGAATAGAGAAAAAGTACAAGGCGGCACCCACAGACCCTGCATACATTAAGGGCCCTGCTCCCTTAGATTCCCTAGTTGTCTCTACAGCTAGAAAGCGGGCTAACTCCCAGTCCTCAGGAGAAGCCCCACCGCCAGACAAGGAATCCAAACTCCTAGACGCGTCTGGCAAACGCACCGCCTCTCAAGCTGCAAACATGTGGCGCATTGCAAACACACAAGCGCTACTTGCGCGCTATGACAGAGCACACTACGATGAACTTGAGGCTCTTATGCAGCACCTTCCCGAGAAACACAAGCGTAGGGCTCATGAGCTAATACAGGAGGGTAAACTAATTACAAACACCTCCATTAAGTGTGCCCTCGATGCAGCCGACACTGCTTCTAGAGCCATAAATACCAGCGTCCTGCTTCGTCGCCATGCCTGGCTCAGGATCTCAGGGTTTAAGCCTGAAGTCCAGGCGTCCATACTCAATCACCCCTTTGACCAACAAACTCTCTTTGGGCCCAAGGTAGACGAAGCGTTGGAAAAGATGGAAAAGGACACAGACACAGCAAAGTCTATGGGGGCACTCCAAACACAAGCCTCTAAACGTTCCTTTCGACGCTCCTCCTTTCGTGGCACAGGCAGAGGCTTCTCCACCGATAGCACCTCTACCTCCTACAAATCCCCTCCTCAAAATACCTTTTCAAAGGGCAACCAAAGGGGTGGTTACAGAGGCAACAATAATAAGGGCAGGGGCAAAACTAACACCACCCGTTCTGCCACCCCGCCCAAACAATGACTTCCCTCCGCTCCCCCCAGACCATTCCACTCCGGTCGGGGGCAGACTACAAAACTTTATCCACACATGGGAGTCCATAACATCGGACAAATGGGTGACCCAAATCATTCGGTCAGGGTACTGTCTCGAGCTAACATCTACCCCACCCAATATCCCACCAAGGCACCGTCCAATGTCTCAAGAACATTCCACACTGCTCAAACAGGAGGTACTCTCCCTCCTCCAAAAACACGCTATAGAGCAGGTCCCCATCAATCAGCAAAATCTAGGGGTTTACTCCCTATATTTCTTAATACCAAAGAAAGACGGGACCCTCAGGCCCATTCTGGACCTCCGGCCTCTAAATGCCTACATACATTCAGACCATTTCCATATGGTCACCCTACAACAAGTCCTCCCGCTCCTCTGTCAGGGAGACTTTCTCACAACCTTGGATCTGAAAGACGCATACTTTCACATTCCAATACACCCCTCTCACAGGAAATACCTCAGGTTCGTGGTGGACGGGCAACATTACCAATTCACGGTTCTCCCCTTCGGGGTCACCACCGCACCACGGGTATTTACCAAATGCCTAGCGGTAGTAGCAGCACACCTCAGACGTCAACACATTCACGTCTTCCCTTACTTAGACGACTGGCTGATAAAAGCCACGTCCTACCACCAATGCGTGCAGCATACAAACAGCACCATCCAACTGCTCCACCAGCTAGGCTTCACGGTGAACTACCAAAAGTCCCACCTCATACCATCTCACACAAAGCAATATCTCGGGGCCACTATAGACACCTCCAAAGGTATTGCCTATCCAAACTCAGCCAGAATCACAAGCATTCAAGCCTTACGCAAAACGTTCCTTCCCCAACACTCTCTTCCAGCAAGAGTGTTCATGAAGCTCATAGGAATGATGGCGTCTTGCATCTTTATAGTGCCCCATGCAAGACTCCACATGCGTCCACTTCAAGAGTGCCTAGCACAACAGTGGAACCAGGCCCAGGGTCAGCTGACGGATCTGGTGTTGGTGGACGGCCGCACACATCACTCTCTGCAGTGGTGGAACACCACAAACCTTTCCAAAGGGCGGCCGTTCCTGGACCCGGTTCCTCAGGTGATTCTAACAGCGGACGCATCGCTCTCCGGCTGGGGAGCGCACCTCCTACACCTCACAATGCAAGGTCTATGGACGCCACAGCAAAAATCGCTCCACATCAACCATTTGGAGCTCTTGGCGATCTTTCTAGCCCTATAATCTTTCCAAAAACAGATGTCGGGCAAAGCAGTCCTCATTCGCACAGACAACATGACTGCAATGTATTGTATCCAAAAACAGGGGGGGGGGCACTCTCCCCAGCTCTCCCGCTTAGCCCAGAGCATATGGAGATGGGCAATTCCCCAAAACATCTTTCTCCTGGCACAACACGTTCCAGGCGTACAAAACACCATGGCAGATCTGCTCAGCAGACAAACGCAACAACTACACGAATGGGAACTGCATCCACAAGTTCTTCAGCCATTCTTCCAACAGTGGGGGCATCCTCAGATAGACCTCTTCGCCACCCACGAAAACAAAAAATGCCCAAGCTTCGCCGCCAGATACCCACACCCATTGTCCAAGGGCAATGCGATATGGATGAACTGGTCAGGCAGATTTGCATACGCCTTTCCACCTCTCCCACTAATTCCATTAGTGGTAAGGAAGCTACAACAACACTCCCTCACACTCATTCTAGTAGCTCCGACATGGGCCAGGCAGCCGTGGTACACCACGCTACTACAACTGTCAGTGGTACCACATCAAAAACTGCACCTATCCCCATACCTCCTAACCCAGAACCATGGAGAAATCAGGCACCCGGACCCAGCTCAGCTCAACCTGGCGATCTGGCTCCTGAAATATTAGAATTCGGATACCTTAACCTTCCCCCTGATTGCATGAACTTCATCATGGAAGCCAGACGTCCTACCACTAGAGCATGCTATGCCGCAAAGTGGAAAAGATTTGTAATTTACTGCCGTAACAATACAATCAACCCTTTAGATGCATCCATACAGCACATCATATGCTATCTGCTCCATCTTCACAGGTGTAACCTGGCATATTCATCCATACGCCTACACCTAGCAGCGATCGCTGCTTATCTACAAAACAGACAGCATTTATCACTCTTCAGAGTGCCCGCTATTAAAGCCTTCATGGAAGGCCTTAAACAAGTAATTCCTCCCAGGGCACCACCTTCCCCTGTATGGAATCTAAATTTAGTTCTTACACGACTAATGGGTCCGCCCTTCGAACCAATGCATAAATGCGAGCTACAGTTTCTCACCTGGAAAACAGCTTTTCTCGTAGCTATCACTTCCCTTAGAAGGGTTGGTGAAATACAAGCGTTCACTATACAGGAACCCTTCATACAAATACATCACAGCAAGGTCATACTTCGCACAAATCCGAAGTTCCTGCCCAAGGTCATTTCCCCCTTCCATCTCAATCAATCGGTGGAATTACCTGTCTTCTTCTCGCAACCTCAATCTGTTGCAGAAAGGGCCTTACACACACTCGATGTAAAAAGAGCCTTGCTATATTACATACAAAGAACGCAACCCTTCAGGAAGACTAAACAATTGTTCGTCTCCTTCTCTCCACCACATAAAGGCAACCCCATTTCTAAATCAGGGATAGCTAGGTGGATTGTAAAATGCATACAAATTTGCTATCAAAGGGCAAAAAGAACATTATCTGTTCCGCCTCGAGCCCATTCTACAAGATAATTAGGGGCTTCTATGGCCTTTCTAGGGAATATACCCTTAGATGACATCTGCAAAGCAGCCACATGGTCTACACCGCACACCTTCACAAAACATTACTGTGTAGATGTGCATTCCAAGCAGCAAGCTAGAGTGGGCCAGGCTGTACTAAAGACACTATTTCAAACCACTGCAACGGATACCGGTGGTCGCCGCTAAGGTTGGGTACTGCTATATAATCTATGCTAAGTGTACAATCTGCAGCTCATATGCCTCGAACGGAATATGCTACTTACCAGTATGCATCTGTTCTTGGCATGTAGAGCTGCAGAGTTGTACACGCCCACCCGCCTCCCCGGCTACCTGTATCCGTTCCAGTACATCTTATTTAGATACAACACACATGGGTTTCTCACTGTGATTACTAAGCTCCATCATTTCCCTGTTGGCGAAAAACAATCTGAGGATGGAGCCGAAGCCCATGCGCAGTACGGACCGAAGGAGGAGTCACACTCGTGACTTCCAAAGACTGTCCAAGAAGAAAAACAAACTGCAAACATCCGGGCCCAACACCAGATGGCGATCTATGCTAAGTGTACAACTCTGCAGCTCTACATGCCAAGAACAGATGCATACTGGTAAGTAGCATATTCCTTTCCTCATAGGTTAACATTGACTGGCTTTTTCCTGAAATTTCTTCTAAGTGTGGACTTTTCAAATCTTCAAATATTCACTAAAAATCAGCCGAGTGACAAAAACGAATTTACTCACCTGTTCCTAGGTGAACTCCCAGTGCTGGATCTTGGTGCCCAGCACTGACTCTGAAAAATCTCTACAACTGTACTTACCCTTAACTCAATTTTCTTCCATAGGAAACCATTGACTGTTTTTCTGTGAAATTTCTTCCAAGTGTCAAATTCTGCATTCTTTAAATATTCTTCAAAAATCGTATAATATCTGAAAACGTAATTGCTTACCTGTTTTTGATAAAGGTCCCAGTACTGAGTCTAGGCACCCAGTACTGGATTACAAAAGTAACGAGAACGTACTGTACCTGTAACCTGCATTTTCTTCCATAGGGAATCATTGATTGTTTTCTCTGAAATATTTTATAAGTGTCAACTTTTAAAATGGCTAAATATTAGTTAAAAATCATTACAATACTAAAGTCGACTTTCATCACTTGATTCTGAGAACTGACCCAGGACTGAATCTAGGATCCAGTCCTGGAATTCCAAAAGTAATCTAAAAAGTAATCTGTTGCAAATAACTTGAATTTACCATTGGGTCCAATGTATTGTTGTGTTTCAAAATAGAGTTGCCTACTGCAAACTCTTGTAACTGTTTACTAAAATCTACTGCATATTGCAAAAGTATTTATATGAAACATCTTCTGTTGAGAAAGTATATTTTAACTCCAAGTGTTGTTTCTAAAATAAAACAAGCATATATTTTTTTATATATAAACCATTGGCCTAGAGTTCAGTTATTGAGTGTGTGAAACCATTTGCTGACTGTGTACAACAAATGCTTTACACTGTCCTCTGTTACTGCCTTACTGCTCGACCAAGCTACCACTTCAGAGAGTAAGGTTATACCTAACTTTAACCTCTGTCAAACCCTGGGAGACTGTGGACTCTGTACACCCTGTACCTATTGAGGAACAGTATATACAGAGCCACTTTCTCACATTGGTGGATCAGCGGTGGGATACAAACTTGCATTTGTTCGACTACTTGGTTACCATCTGATCACACGACAGAACTCTTAAAAATTGCCTTTAGAATTCTGATTGGTCTTTTCCAAAATTACTAAAAGTCTTGTTAGGGCCTTGCTTAAGTCCCATTAGAATTTTAGAAAAATAAGTCACTACAGTCAGGGTAGAGGGTTAGAACTGTCAGGTTAAAATGTCTCAAACAAACCCAGCTGTTAGTGATAATAATAACATGGACCTGGTGGAGGAGCTCGACCTCACACCTTACTTACACTTGTCTTTCAAGGAATTGAGGTCCTTATGCAAATTTAAAAATTTAACAATGGGCCTGCATCCAACCAAACTAGGGCTCCAGGAGCTCTTGGCTGAGTATGCTAAGGACCACCCATCTGAACATGGTGATGGCCAGTCAGATGAGGAAAGGGAAGCAGAGGAGGTTGACAATACCCCCCCCCCCCCCCATGCTATTCCCTAGGGAGGAGAGGGCACCCATACCCTCCAACCCAAGAATTAGCATCTGAGCACCTAGAGACTACACAGGTGGCTCTGGTACCAGAGAGAACACCGGGGGACCCACCAGTGAAGAGGACAGCCTTTTGAGGCTGGCCAAAAGACTAGAGCTACAGTCCAGACTCCTGGCTCTAGAAAAAGAAAGGAGAGAGATGGGTTTAGCACCCATCAATGGTGGCAGCAATAATAAAAATAAAGATAGGGAGGAAGCTTCTGACCTTAAAATCCCCAAAGGGATTGTCCCTAAATTTGAGGAAGGTGATGATATCACCAATTGGTTCACAGCCTTTGAGAGGGCTTGTGATATCAGAAAAGTAAAGAAACCTCTCTGGGGGGCACTCCTGTGGGAACTGTTCTCTGGTAACTGCAGAGACAGGCTTCTGACCCTTTCTGGGCCAGAAGCAGGATCCTATGACCTCATGAAGAGAGCTCTGATTGAGGGATTTGGATTCACCACTGAGGAGTATAGAATTAGATTCAGGGAAGCACACAAAACCCAGACCCAGTCCTGGATTGATTTTGTAGACTTCTCAGTGAAGACACTGGATGGTTGGTTAGCTGGACATGGTGTGCAGGGTTTTACTGGATTGTATAATTTATTCATGAAGGAACATATATTGAGTAACTGCACAAATGAAAAGTTGCATCAGCATTTGGTAGACCTAGGTCTAATTTCTTCCCAAGAATTGGGAAAGAAGGCAGACCACTGATTCAAGACTAGGGTGACCAAGACAGCCACTGGGGGTGACCAAAAGAAAGTGGTCCCAAAACCTCCCCAGGGCAAAGGTGGTGAGAATCCCCAAGATAAAAAGTCTGAGTCTTCCAAAGGGCCCCAAAAACCTGTTCAGGTGGGTGGGACCCAAACTACTCCCTATGTGCCCCAACCATATAGGGGTAAGAACTTTGATCCCTTAAAGGCCTGGTGTAATTACTGTAAGAAGCAAGGACACCTAACTGTAGCTTGCCCCCAAAACAAAGCCCCTAAGGCACCCAGTACAGCTACTCCTGAGCCAGCAAGCATACAAAGGGGATCAGAGGTGTACCCTGAGCAAATCTGGGAACACACTGAAGCAAGTCTAGTCTCCTTGGGAGAAGTGGAGTTTGCCACTGTAGCTGTGTGGCCCCCCAACTTAAAGAAATACTTACAGTACCCCTGGGTGAATGGAACTAGGGTAGAAGCTCTGAGGGATACAGGTGCCAGTGTCACTATGGTGAAAGACACACTGGTTTCCCCTGAGCAATACTTGATTGGGAAGTCTTACCCAGTCACCAACGCTGACAGTGTCACCACTAGTCATCCCATGGCCATGGTAACAGGCTGGGGGGGGGTTACTGGCTTGAAACAGGTAGTGGTCTCTCCAAAGTTGCCAGCTGCCTGTCTGCTTGGAAATGATCTGGAAACCTCCGCCTGGGCTGAGTTTGAGTTAAAGGCCCATGCAGCCATGCTGGGCATCCCTGAATTGGTGTGTGTGCAAACCAGAGCACAGAGCAAGAGGAAGGGTGACAAAGTAGGTCTGGAGCCTGAAATACTGGCCCAGCCAACCAAGAGAAAAGGAAAGAAGACTGGGGAACCAGCTTCTACACAGCAAAACATTCAGGACCCCTCTTCCCAGGGAGAGGATTTGGATACCCCTGAGGGAACTGAGTCCATGGAGCTTGACCCTTACCAGGTTGAACTCTTGGGCCCAGGGGGATCCTCTAGGGAAGAGCTGTGCCAGGGTCAGCGAGACTGTCCCACTCTTGAAAGCCTGAGGCAGCAAGCTGTTTCAGATGCCAGGGGAGATGTCAGTGGTACTCACAGAGCTTATTGGGAAGAGGGATTGCTGTATGCTGAGGCAAGAAACCCCACTCCTGGAGCCACCAGGAGGGTGGTAGTGCCACAGAAATACAGGGAGTTCCTCCTAACTTTGGCTCATGACATCCCCCTAGCTGGACATCTGGGGCAATCCAAAACTTGAGAAAGGCTAGTAAGTCACTTTTACTGGCCCCAGATGCACCCTAAGGAGAAGGAGTTAGTCAGCTCCTGTGTTACCGGTCAGGCCAGTGGCAAGACAGGTGGCCACCCAAAGGCCCCCCTCATCCCACTACCAGTGGTGGGGGTCCCCTTTGAAAGGGTAGGAGTGGACATTGTGGGTCCACTTGAACCTCCCACAGCCTCAGGGAACAAATGTATTCTAGTGGTAGTGGATCATGCCACTAGGTACCCTGAAGCAATTCCACTTAGGACTACTACAGCTCCTGCAGTAGCCAAGGCCCTCCTGGGTGTCTTCACCAGGGTGGGTTTTCCTAAGGAGGGGGTTTCAGACAGAGGTGTGAGAAGTTGGCCTGATGTATGATGTCACTAGTTATAGTGTACACCTTATATCAGTCCAAATACCCTTATGGTGATTGGTTGTAAAGTCAACCTTATAGACCAGCTATCCTAGTGGTAGCATGGACAAGAGCAGTCTTAGGCTAAACTCTGAATGGCATGTGAAGCCAGCTGTGATACCATATATAATCCCTTGAATACCAAATGAAAGGACACCACAACAGATATATATATAAAATAAAGTGTATTTATTCTAAGCAAACCCTCAGCACTCTTTATGAGTTTAGAGGTAAGTACAACACAGTCTTATTAATGCATACAGTAAGTCACACAGGTAAGTAATACAGTTAGGCCCTAGGGGCCACGCAAACCATATACTAAGTAAGTGGTATAAGAACCACTGTCACGGAAATAGAATAGGCCTAGGCCTAGGGAATCGCTGGGGCTGCACTACACTAGCGTTAGTTAGGAAGTGGGAGGCCCACGGGATTCGTGTGCAGAGTGGAAACACTCACGCGTAATGCGTAAAAGTCAATAGCAATGTTACAGTTTAGAAATAGATAGATTTAGGACACTTCCGGAGTAGCTAGGAAGTTGAGACTTGAAAACTAGACACTAGGATAGTCACTATCCTGATGAGCACCGGAGTACCCAAGTTACCTAGCCCACAGGCTGCGGGTGCATAGGGGTGAAGATGCGTCGTTTTCGTCGTCGACTCCTATGGATGCCTGAAGAAAGATGCTGACAGGCAGTCAGTGAAGAGTGTCCGGTGGATCCCAAGGCTGGGATCAAGAAGAGAAGAAACCTGCAAGCAGAAGGGACAGAGTCAAGGTCACTAGCCAGTGACCACGTGGAACCAGGAAGGAACCAGGCGATGTCGTGAAGAGTTGCAGGTGAAGGTGAAGCTTGTCGCTGCAGCCAGGAGGACCAGGAAGCGTCGAGGACGACCAGGACCAGGAGGCGAGCTGTCCCACGAAGGCTCTTGCTGTCGGCGGCGTCGAAGTTGGACTAGGACTCACCAAGCCTTGGCAAGCGGAACCCACGAAGAACAAGGGACTTGCTTCTGGTGCAGACCAGGAAGGTCTGGGGTGCTTCTTCTTTGCAGAGAAGCGGGAGCCAGTCTGGAGGAGCCAAACCAGCGCAGAAGATTTCAGGGAGCGTCGTCACAGAGGCCACTAGCCAGCGGGCAAGCAACCGGACAGACGCGGCAAGCAGGAAAATGCTGAAGGGCCCCACGCAGGACTCGTGGAGTGTGGGGGGCTGATCTTCGGTGCAGTTGGTGCTTGGGGTTGGGGCTTCTCAATCCCCGGTGCACAACTTCGAGGGTACCTCAGAAGCTGCGCTGTAAGTTACTAGCCACTTTTCCCAGGTAGCCGGTCCCACGTCGCTCGTCGCCTCCACGGATCTCAGCTCTGCTGCAGATGTGGATGAGGGTCGGAGAAGTCTGGAAGTCAAGGCTCTGGTCGGGCTCTGCAGTCGGTTCCTCGTAGAACGGTCGCAAAGCAAAGGGTAGTCTCTTGATGGTGCCTGTTTGCACAGGGTAGCCACTCCTTGGCTACAAGGGAGATTCTTCAGTCTTCTTCTTTCGTCGAATGTCGAAGGTCCAGAGTTTCTGTTCAGTTTTGCAGGTTCAGGATAATCTAAAGTCTTGAGGCCCAACTCCCACTCTTATACTAATCTGGGGGGCTGGGATACCTGCTAGGTCACGCCTTATGGGTGGGACCTGGGAGGGGGTGGTTACACCCACTTCCCTTTGTCCAGTTTCGCGCCAGAGCTGGGGCTGGAGTGCCCCAGCGCCGGTTTGAACTGGACTATGCAAGGAACACCTTGTGTGCCCCAGGCATGTCTCATTCCTTTCAGCCCACCCTGCCCCAATACACTAAAGGCTGTCTGGGGAGGTGCTAGCACCTCCCCAAGCAGGAAACCTATTGTCCAGGCCTCCCTGGCTGGGATCACTCCCAGCTGCAGGAGGTCAGACTTGTGTCGTGGCAGCAGCATCCATTTTGTGATGCTGAGACTTTGGTCAGAGGCTAACAGTTGAAGTATGATTTTAACATGTCTTTCCCTCTAGAAGGGGGGAATAATATTCTCATGTCCAGAAATGGCATGGGGGTATTATTCCCGAGTGTTAGACACCTTACACGACATGTTTTATAAAGCCAAACCATAGTTACCATAACCGTCTAAGATTATAAGGCACTTTAAGAGTATATGGTAGGCTATATCATAGAACAGCTATAAGGACAAGGTTCCGAAAGCTGCAGACAGGCTCAGCTCATGCTAGAGCACCATCTCACATGTTACCAAGCACTCTGCCTCCAGGATTGTCAAGGCCTGCCATAGGAGTGACTGATAGGTACACATGTGTCTATATGTAAGTTAGGTATAGGAATACTACACCTAAGCAAGGGGTGATTACACAACCTTGCCCCAGCTGAGTGATCAGCCAGTTGTGTCAAAATGGAAGGCCAGGCCAGGGGTGGCACAATACATGCTGCAGCCCCTGGTAGGCCTAGGGTACACCTATGCCCTGGGTACCTAGGGTACACTGTACAGGGGCCAATAAGGTGATCCTATCCAAATGGGTTATGCACCTAAAGTACATAGTATTAATTTAGAGAGAGAACAGCAGGGCTGTGGGTCTGATTAGCAGGCCCACAGCCACATCTAAGTCGAAAACCAGTAAAGCAAAAGCAAAAAGTGGGGGTGAACATAGAAAGCAGACCCTACTCTCCTACAAGAGGTTCCAACTTCATGTCTGCTTACCTAACACACATGTGGAAAGAGTGTGGGGTGCAGTATAAGTTTACTA
Source organism: Triturus cristatus (assembly GCF_964204655.1). NCBI lineage: Eukaryota > Metazoa > Chordata > Amphibia > Caudata > Salamandridae > Triturus > Triturus cristatus. The sequence continues at coordinate 50,180,491 of NC_140594.1, forward strand.
CCCCCTACCACCCACAAACCAATGGCCTTGTTGAGAGATTCAACAAGACATTGAAAGGTATGATCATGGGGCTCCCTGACAAACTCAAAAGGAGATGGGATGTCCTGTTACCATGCCTGCTTTTCGCTTACAGGGAAGTACCACAGAAGGGAGTAGGTTTCTCACCCTTTGAACTTCTGTTTGGTCATCCTGTAAGGGGACCACTTTGTCTTGTAAAAGAGGGCTGGGAGAGGCCTCTTCAAGAGCCCAAACAAGACATAGTGGACTATGTGCTTGGCCTAAGGTCCAGAATGGCTGAGTATATGGAAAAAGCATCCAAGAACCTTGAGGCCAGCCAGGAGCTCCAGAAGCACTGGTCTGACCAAAAAGCTGCACTGGTTGAATTTCAACCTGGGCAACAGGTGTGGGTTTTGGAGCCAGTGGCACCAAGGGCTCTCCAAGACAAATGGAGTGGCCCTTACCCTATCCTAGAAAGAAAGAGTGAGGTCACCTACTTAGTTGACCTGGGCACTAGCAGAACACCCAAAAGGGTCATCCATGTGAACCGCCTCAAGCTCTACAATGATAGGGCTGACATCACCATGCTGATGGTGACTGATGAGGAGCAGGAAGCAGAAAGTGAACCTATCCCTGACCTCCTCTCCTACAGCCCAAAAGATGGATCAGTAGATGGTGTGATCTTCTCAGACACCCTCTCTGCCCAACAGTAAACTGACTGCAAGCAAGTCTTGCAGCATTATGCTAGCCTCTTTTCCCTGACCCCTGGTCTGACAAACTGGTGTACCCATGATGTGGACACTGGTGACAGTGCACCTGTCAAAAACAAAATCTATTGACAGTCAGACCAAGTCAAGGAGAGCATCAAAGCTGAGGTCAGCAAGATGCTGGAGTTAGGGGTCATTGAACCCTCTGAGAGCCCCTGGGCCAGCCCAGTGGTTCTAGTTCCCAAACCTCATCAACAAGGTGAAAAGAGAGAGATGAGGTTCTATGTGGACTAGTACCTTTGACTTAACTGCAGGGTACTGGCAGATTGGCATGGCCCCAGGAGCAAAAGAAAAGACAGCATTCTCCACCCCTGATGGGCATTACCAGTTTACTGTGATGCCCTTTGGGTTAAAGAACTTCTGTTTGGTCATCCTGTGAGGGGACCACTGTGTCTTGTGAAAGAGGGTTGGGAGAGGCCTCTCCAAGAACCCAAGCAAGACATTGTAGACTATGTGCTTGGCCTAAGGTCCAGAATGGATGAGTACATGGAAAAGGCATCCAAGAATGTTGAGGCGAGCCAGGAGCTTCAGAAGCACTGGTATGACCAAAAAGCTGCACTCGTTGAATTTCAACCTGGGCAGCAGGTGTGGGTTTTGGAGCCAGTGGCACCAAGGGCACTTCAAGATAGATGGAGTGGCCCTTACCCTATTCTAGAAAAAGAGAGTGAGGTCACTTACTTAGTTGACCTGGGCACTAGCAGGACACCCAAAAGGGTTATCCATGTGAACCGCCTTAAACTCTACAATGACAGGGCTGACATCACCATGCTGATGAGGAACAGGAAGCAGAGAGTGAACCTCTCCCTGATCTCCTCTCCTACAGCCCACAAGATGGGTCAGTAGATGGTGTAGTCTTTTCAGACACCCTCTCTGCCCAACAGCACACTGACTGCAAGCAAGTCTTGCAACAGTATGCTAGCCTCTTTTCCCTGACCCTTGGTCTGACGAACTGGTGTACCCATGATGTGGACACTGGTGACAGTGCACCTGTCAAAAACAAAATCTATCGCCAGTCAGACCAAGTCAAGGAAAACATCAAAGCTAAAGTCAGCAAGATGCTGGAGTTCGGGGTTACTGAACCCTCTGAGAGCCCCTGGGCTAGCCCAGTGGTTCTGGTCCCCAAACCTCATCCACAGGTTGGAAAGAGAGAGATGAGGTTCTGTCTGGACTATAGAGGGCACAACTCTGTCACCAAGGCAGATGCTCACCCTTTTCCAAGAGCAGATTAATTGATAGTTAAATTAGGAGCAGCCAAATTTCTCAGTACCGTTGACTTAACTGCAGGGTACTGGCAGATTGGCATGGCCCCAGGAGCAAAAGAGAAAACCACATTATCCAGTATTAGGGGTGTCTTTCATAGATTCACATGCCTGAATCTTTCTCCGTCGTCGAGACGGGAGCCTCCGGTACATAAAAAAGTAATGTCCTATAGACATACATAGAGAAAAATAGGCCTAAGGGCCTCCCCTTAGCCGCCTATCCTAGTCCTTATGTAAAAAGGACCAAACTCTTAGAGTCAGCCAATCAGCTATCACCTCCCTCTAGAACCTTCCTGGCAGGAGCCTCAGTCCCTCAGATTTTCTACCGCACGTTGTGCTAGGGAGTCTCCAGCCTGAGTTCTCCTCAGGATCTTTTTCAAGCCAGATTATTCACGTTTTTTGGTGACTTTTTTCTTCAGGATTTCAACGCTGACTACTTCAGGCCTCTTATTGCTGCAGTGAGTGTTTATTTCATCTACAACTCCTGGCATGTCTGAATCCCAGAAGAAAGCCCTTTTCAGGGCTTGTTCTTCATGTGGGAAGAAGAGGCTGCATGTGGACGACAAGCATGAACTATGCTTGTATTGCCTTTATCCGGACCACGTCCCTAAGGACTGTAAAATATGTAGGTCTTTTCCACATAAGACCTTGAGAGACAGGGAGGGCCGCCTGCTTATCTGGCTGGACAGGCTCAAGGACAAAGACAGTGTGGTGTCCTCAGAGGCGAGCTTTTCCGGAACCTCTGAAGTCTCCCTGAAGAGGCCGAGAGTGACATCTCCTGGCCCCTCAGACGCTCCTCCTAAGAAGACACACAAGACGTCTTCAGAGGCAAGATCTTCGAAATCTTCAGCGTCTGGCAAGGTCTCTCTCACTTTCAAGAAGCCTACTCTGTCGGCCACAAAAATTGCGACACCATCCTCTGCGCAAAAAAGGCCATCAGGACATGTCTCCACAGCAACGACGACCGTGTCCACATCCACAGCGGCGTCGGTCCGCTCATCGACGACGACGACCCCTTCATCATCGTCTGCAGGTACCCCTATCTCGTCTATTATACTCTTAAAACCGTCGTCTAAATCATCGTCGACGACGAGGATAGTCCCGTCGAGGACCTCGTCGATGAGGAGCCCTCCGTCGACGGAAGAGTCGACGACGAGGATATCAGTGACGAGCGCGTCGACGACGAAGGCATCGTCGACGAAGATGTCGACGAAGATGTCGACGACCAAGGCATCGTCGTCGAAAGCGTCGACGACGAAAGCGTCGACGACGAAAGCGTCGACGACGAAAGCGTCGACGACGGAAGCGTCGACGACGAAAGCGTCGACGACGGAAGCGTCGACGACGAAAGCGTCGACGACGGAAGCGTCGACGACGGAAGCGTCGACGACGGAGGCGTCGACGACGGAGGCGTCGACGACGACTGAATCGTCTACGACCGCATCGTCGACGAAGACTTCGTCGACGAGGAAATTATCGTCGATGGGGACCCCGTTGGTGACAGCCATACCGTCGACAACGGAGCCATCGACGGGAATGTCGTCGTCGTCCATGGGACGGAAAACCACGGAGGTTTCTGTGCAAGGATCTGCTGGCAAACTTTCCAGACCACAGATTACCCCGGAAACAACATCTCCAAGCAAGGTCCAAACCAATTTACCTCTGGAGATTCTGCAGAGCGAAGAGTCCGAGGAGGAGCTCTTTCAGCAAGCTACTTCCCCTTCCGAGCTGTTTGTCAAATGCCAAAGCACGGACGAGGAGCAGGAAGATTCAAGCGCGCAGGAGCGCCCCGTCCAGGAACAGGTCCGCACGGAGGTCACTCCAATGGTCTGCCTCCCTCTGGCAATAGTTAAGGACCTCCAGTTCCTTATCAGGGATTACAAACAACGTTTCCCAGAACCACCAAGGATGGGTACAGGGGTCCCAATGCCAACTACAAACCCCCCATCGACAGCCCCAAGGCAATCACGGCCGGTTACGCAGGTCTGCCACGAGCCGCCACCTCAGGTGATAGAGTCATCGGATGAGGAGGCTGAGGAGATGGAAGAGGGAGAGGTCCAGGGAGACCAAACAGACCAGGATGAGGAGGAGGAGTATGTAGCATCTTCACCACCTTCCCCATAACCGCGCCAGGCGGATTCACCACCTGTGGATATTGGTGGTTTTCATAAGCTCGTTGAACGGGCTGCAACGCGCTTCCATATGGTCATGGAGTCGGCGGAGACGGAATGCTTCCTCCATGACTTTAAAGAGCAGACAAAGAAGACGACCAAATCAATACCTATCATCGACTTACTCTGGGACCAGGGAAAGAAGTTGATGCTGACGCCAGCCTCAGTTCCTGCGGTTGTTCCGCGCCTGGATAAGAAGTATAAGGCACCGTCCACGGCACCAGCTTGCCTGACTGGCCACCCGAAGCCGGATTCTGTCGTGACTAAAGCAGCCCAGAAAAATTCTCGAAATCCCTCCTCGCCTCTGTCAGCACCACCGGACAAGGAGGGCAGAAAATTAGACACAATAGGCAAAAGGTTTTCGACCACTTCGGCAATGACCATCAAGGTGGCCAATTCCATAGCCCTTTTAGGGCGTTATAACCGCCAACTTTGGGAGGATATTGCCCCATATTTAGAAGAACTTCCGAGTGCGGTTCATGATGAGGTGAAGGCACTACTGTCCGAAGGCCAGACTTCTGCGGCCGAGATTATCGACTGCGCCATAGATGTAGCCATGACAGGCTTTCGTCAACTGGCTGGGGCTGCAGTCCTGCGCCGTCAAGGATGGCTCAAGGCGACATCGTTCAGGCAGGAAGTACAGACGAAGGTGCTAGATATGCCCTTCGACGGACAGCATCTATTTGGAGATAAAATAGACGAGGCGCTACAAGCCATTAAAAAGGACACGGACACGGCTAGAGCGCTTGGAACCCTGCAGGCAAGGAACCTGTCCTTTCGGGGCAACAAATCTAGAGGTCAGTCCTCCTACAGAGGATCCTTCCAGAATAAGTCCTCATATTCTTTCCAGAATAAGACCCAGTACCAGCAAAAGCATCAACAGGGTCGACAGTCATCTTACGGAAGATCTAATTTCAAGGGTAAGAACCAGAAGAGGGGCACCGGCGGACGCCAGTGACCGCTTACTCCAGCCAGTCCAGCTACCATCTTCTTCTTCACAAGTTGGAGGAAAATTGACCCATTTCCTAAAAAATTGGCGCATCATCACCTCAGATCGTTGGGTGCTCCAACTCCTCAGATTCGGCCATTCCCTAGAATTTACCGCCATCCCGCCTGCAACCCCTCCCCGCAAGTTTCCACACAGACATCTGCGGCTGCTGCTCCGGGAAATATCGGAGATGTTACGCAAGGGAGCAATCGAGCGAGTTCCATCAGCTCAGAAGGAGAAAGGATTCTACTCCCGTTTCTTTCTGATACGAAAGAAAGAAAAGAAGTGGAGGCCTATCTTGGACCTCGGAGCACTCAACTCTTTCCTGAAGAGTCAGTCGTTCAGGATGGTGACGCTCCAAGAAATCCTAGGCATTCTGGAGGAAGGAGATTTCATGACATCCTTGGATCTTCAGGATGCTTACTATCACATCCCGATTCTCAGGGGGCACAGAAAGTTTCTACGTTTCGAAGTGGCAGGACAGCACTACCAGTTCAAGGTCCTCCCGTTTGGCCTCAAATCCGCTCCGCGGATTTTCACCAAGTGCCTTTCTCCTGTGGCAGCTTTCCTACGTCAAATGGGTCACCAAGTTTTCCCCTACCTAGACGACTGGCTGGTCAAGGCGCCCACGGCCGTAGGCGCAACCAAATCCTCCAACGCTTGTACCAATCTTTTCCAACATCTAGGACTGACACTCAATCTTCAGAAATCAGATATGTCCCCAACGAGAAGCATCACCTTTCTCGGGGCTACCTTAAATACGGAATGTGCGAGAGCATTTCCTTCAGACGAAAGAAAATACAGGATCATATCGCTGGCCAAGACGGTGGCATCAAGGAAATCCCTGAGGGTTCGCACCTTCAAGTCACTCCTGGGAATGATGTCTTCATGTATACTACTGATCCCTCACTGCAGGCTCCGGATGCGTCCTCTGCAGGAGGCTCTCTCGAACCAGTGGACTCAGAGTACAGGTTCGTTCAAAGACATTATAAGCATAACACCGCAAATATCCAAGAGTCTCGAGTGGTGGAAGGACTCCACAAACCTCTCGAGAGGACTACCGTTCCTGCTCCCAGCAGCGCCACTGGTGATCACCACAGATGCATCTCTAGCGGGCTGGGGAGCTGTCCTTCAGGACCTCAGAGTAAGTGGCAAATGGTCGGATCGGGAACAACGCCTCCATATCAATCTGCTGGAGTTGAGGGCTGTGTATCTAGCGCTGCAGGCCTTTTTACCACGCATCCAGAACTCCCAGGTGCTCGTCAGAACGGACAACACCACGACGATGCATTATCTGAACAAGCAGGGAGGAACGCGTTCGCTCACTCTATCGCGCGAATCGCAGAAGATCTGGAACTGGCTTGTTCTCCATGGGATCACCCTCAGGGCGGACTACGTCCCGGGAAAGGACAACACCATTGCGGACGCCCTAAGCAGGCAGAAATCCCTCTCCCACGAATGGGAGCTCAACGAGAGTGCACTAACACACGTATTCTCGGAGTGGGGGGTTCCAGGAATCGACCTGTTCGCCACCAGGGAGAACGCCAAATGCCCAAGCTACGCAAGTTGGCATCCCCAACCGGAGTCGCTCGGAAATGCCTTTTCCATAGGCTGGTTCAGCGTATTTGCGTACGCTTTTCCACCGTTCCCGATGATTCCCAGGGTCCTCCGGAAGATGAAGGCGGAGCCCTGTACTCTAATTCTGATCGCCCCGTACTGGCCGAGGCAGCACTGGTTCTCGGACCTTCATCGCCTCTCCATCAGGACACCGATTCGTCTAACACAGCACCCGAACCTACTGACGATGTCCAACGGGCAGGTGCAATACCCGAACCTCCAATCGCTCAGGTTATCGGCCTGGCTCCTGAGCACAGAGAGTTCTGCCATTTGAACATCCCGCAGGAATGCAGGGACGTGCTAGCAAAAGCGAGGGCGGACAGTACCAACAAAACCTACTCTCTCAAATGGAAACGCTTCTGCGTTTGGTGCTCGGGGAAGGGCCTGAGACCACTTCATATCACGCCCGAACAGATATTGCCATATCTCTTGCTCTTGGCACAGTCCGGATTAGCGCATGCATCCATAAAGGTGCATCTGGCGGCAATTTCACGTTTTACCAGGACTTTCAAAGGCCCGTCTCTCTGGTCCAGTAGACTTGTTAAACAGTTCCTTAAGGGTCTTTATAGGTCCTTTCCAAGACCTCGAAGGGTCCCACCGACATGGCACCTCAACTTGGTCCTTAACCAACTCATGAAGCACCCCTTTGAGCCCATCCACCGAGCTTCCATCAAGTACATCTCATGGAAAACGGCTCTATTACTCGCTCTAACATCTGCCAGGAGAGTCAGCGAGTTGCAAGCTCTCTCCATTCAGGAGCCCTTCATGCAGTTCAAACAGGACAGGGTGGTGCTGAGGACAAATCCCAAGTTCATACCGAAAGTGCCTTCAGACTTTCACTTCAACGAGCCGGTGGTCCTACGCTCCTTCTTTGCAAACCCTACCACGGCAGCAGAAAGGACGCTCCATTCTCTGGATCTCAAACGGTGTCTTAAGTTTTATATAGAATAGACAAAAACCTTCAGAAAGTCTTCGCAGTTATTTGTGGCCTACAGCAGACCAAGGCTGGGTATGCCACTAACAAAACAGAGCATTTCAAGGTGGATCTCTTCTGCAATAACGTTCTGCCATGAAGGGGCCGGACGGCCGTTGCGAGACAGGGTGGAAGCACACTCCACCAGAGCGATGTCCACATCAGCAGCACTGTTCGCTGGAGTGCCGATTTTGGACATCTGTAGAGCGGCGACGTGGAAGTCACCGCATACCTTCTCCAGACACTACTGCCTGGATGCCGAACTTACAAAGGATGCGGCAGTGGGCCAGGCGGTGCTCCACCATCTGTTCCAGTGAGGTGAGCCTTCCAACAACCCGCCTTCCTGGTATGCACATTCTTTACTGTTTTACTGTTTGTTGTATGCCAATGTTTCAAACTGTTATGGTAATATGTGTATTATCTAAAATAACTATATGGCATGTTACATCAGAAATGTGCATAATGTATTGCTAACTACTCTGATTCAGGCATGTGAATCTATGAAAGACACCCCTAATACTGGATAAGAAACGCGTTACCTGTAACAGCAGTTATCCAGTATTGGTGTCTTTCATAGATTCACATGCAACCCTCCCGCCTCCCCTGGAAGGACTCACTTCTCTCTCTAACTGTATTACGCCTACCTAGCTTGGTGCGTACGAAAATCTGAGGGACTGAGGCTCCTGCCAGGAAGGTTCTAGAGGGAGGTGATAGCTGATTGGCTGACTCTAAGAGTTTGGTCCTTTTTACATAAGGACTAGGATAGGCGGCTAAGGGGAGGCCCTTAGGCCTATTTTTCTCTATGTATGTCTATAGGACATTACTTTTTTATGTACCGGAGGCTCCCGTCTCGACGACGGGGAAAGATTCAGGCATGTGAATCTATGAAAGACACCAATACTGGATAACTGCTGTTACAGGTAAGTAACGCGTTTCTTCTCCACACCTGATGGGCATTATCAGTTCACTGTGATGCCTTTTGGGTTAAAGAATGCCCCTGCCACCTTCCAGAGGTTGGTGAACCATGTCCTGGCTGGGTTGGAGTCCTTTAGTACAGATTATCGTGATGATATTGCTGTCATTAGCTCCACCTGGCAGGATCACCTGATCCACCTTGGGAAGACTTTAGAGGCTCTGTAAAATGCCGGCCTCACTATCAAGGCATCCAAATGCCAGATAGGGCAGGGCACTGTGGTGTAATTGGGACACCTTGTTCGTGGAGGCCAGGTACAAACCTTACAGCCCAAGATCCAGGCCATCCTGGACTGGGCAGCTCCAACAAACCAGACCCAAGTCAGGGCATTCCTTGGCTTGACTGGGTACTACAGGAGGTTTGTGAAGGGATATGGGTCCATTGTGACTCCCCTCACAGAACTCACCTCCAAGAAAATGCCCAAGAAGGTTAACTGGACAGTTAGTTGCCAAAAGGCTTTTGACACCCTGAAAGAAGCAATGTGCTCAGCACCAATTCTAAAAGCTCCAGATTATGCCACGCAGTTCATAGTGCAGACTGATGCCTCTGAGCTAGGGATAGGAGCGATCCTATCCCAGACCAATGATGAAGGCCAAGACCAACCTGTTGCTTTTATAAGCAGAAGGCTTCTCCCCAGGAAGCAGCGTTGGAGTGCCATTGAGAGGGAGGCCTTTGCTGTGGTTTGGTCTCTGAAGAAGTTGAGGCCATACTTGATTGGTACTCACTTCCTGGTTCAAACTGACCACAGACCTCTCATATGGTTAGTGCAAATGAAAGGAGAAAATCCTAAACTGTTGAGGTGGTCCATCTCCCCACAGGGAATGGACTTTGAAGTGGAACACAGACCTGGGACTGCCCATGCCAATGCAGATGGACTTTCCAGGTTCTTCCACTTCGACAATGAAGACTCTCTAGGGCAAGGTTAGTCTCATCATCTTTCGTTTGGGGGGAGGGGGGTTGTGTGAGAAAGTGCCCTCTTTCTTGCATGGTATGCCCCCACTTTTTGCTGAATTGCTGATGTACTTTGACTGAGTGTGCCCTGGGCTCCTGCTAATCCGGTACCCAGGGCTGTGTTCCTTCCCTAAAACTGCATTAAAGCCGAAAACCCAATTGGCATCTCTGCCCACATGTCACCTGGCCCCTGGTAAATGGTACCATAGGTACCCAGGACACTGTGACCAGAGAAGGCCCCTAAGGGCTGTAGTACTTATGCCACCCTTAGAGGCCCTGTACCCTGACACACACACTGCCTTTGCACCCAAACCACTGCCCTGGCATACCTCAGTCACCCCTCTAGCTGGGTGCCCTATGCCAGTGGTGAGGGGATAGGTGCATGAGCCCTGTACCCCTACAGTGCCCAGGTCCATTCCTGGGCCCTTTAAGTGCAGTGCTGCCATTAAGAGTACATGGTGCTGGGAGGTTGTCATTACGAACTCCACAGCACCATAATGGCTGCACTGTAGACTGGGAAGTTTGGTATCAAACTTATCAGCACATTAAACCCACACTGATGCCAGTGTGGGATTTAATGTAAAATGCACGACAGAGGGCATCTTAGAGATGCCCCCTGAAACTCGACCACCTCCCAGTGACCTGACTGAGTGATTGCGCAGACTGCCACCACCAGACATGTTTCTGGACCCCTGGGTCGAGAGCTAGCTGCTCTCGGGGGCCTGAAACAATGCACATCCTGGGACGAGGTGCCAAGCCTCCTCCCCCAGGATGGGAAGGGTTCACAAAGGAGTAGCTTCAAAGGCATACCGCCTTTGTGAGCTTCTCCAGACCACTTGCTTTACTCAGCAACTGGTCCCCACTGGTTCTACCCACCACTTTGGGCGGGAGACCTGGCAGGAAAAACAAAGTGAGGAAGAGAGGTGTGCCCACCTCTGCCAACCCCACCCCTAAGGTGGGGGTGGCGAGGTGAAGCACAACCTCGAGTCCCCGCCATCCTGAGGATGGGGGGACCCAGCCATCCAGGGACAGGCTCCTTCCCCCCTCCCACTGGAGAGTGGCAGGATAGGGGGTGTACCCACCCCAGGGAAGGGACCCATTTGTCCCTGTCCTTTACCTACCTGTAACACCCCTAAATTTAGTATTTAGGGGCACCCTGAGCCTTCCCTCCTCAGAACCAGCAACCACAAGAAAAGAAGAAGAAAGAAGGACAAGAAGCCGTGCAGAGCTAGCAAGAGGACGACGCCCACTGACTTGGTCCCAGCCCTACAGGCCTGTCTACCCTCGAACCTGCTCCTGCAGAATCCCAGCGTGTCCAGCGGCCAGAAACCTCAAAAACTCCGGAGGACCTGCCTGCATTCACTCTCCAAGCTGTTTCTCCCGTGAACACCAGATGTGTTTGAACTGCAGCCTCTGGTGCCAGCCAGAAACCGCGAATCCAGCACACTCTACACCCGCCGAGTTTGGCCTGTGTTTGAGTGAACAAACACCACAAGTTTGCCCCCAGCGATCCTGACACGAGATCCTGTGACCCCTGACCTGCCTCAAGCCTCCAGACGACGCCTGCAGCCTCAATCCAGTAGACACCCCCCCCCCCCCCACGACCAGAGCGGGTAAGAAAATCCGACGTCTAAAGGCACCCGACGCCCCACAACCTTATGTGCCCAACGCAGTGGTGCCTGACCATCCCTCTACATCCCAACTTACCCCTCGAAGTGGTGGCCTCTCCTGGAAGATCTGCAGTGTTTCTTTGTCCCGGAAAATCTCCATTGAATTCAACAAGGCACCGACCTCAAAACTACACCCTGCACCCGGCTGCCCCCGCGCCGCTGAGGTTGCCCCTTTTGTGCTAACTTGGTCCCCAACGTGGCCTGATCTTAACCCTAGGAGCTTTGCTCCCACAACCATGTTTAGTAGGAGGAGTTGTTTGCTACCAAGCACTCCTGGGTTCAGTGAAGCCATGATGGTGCTGGGGAACTAGAGTTGTCGAGTTTCCAGCCCATGAACTCTCTATGGCTTCCCGGGCACTTTCAATATTAAAAATAGACTTAAATATTGTAGGGGTATATCTGCTCATGCACATATGCCCACACCTGCGATATAGTGCACCCTTCCTTAGGGCTTGTAAGGCCTGCTAGACTGGTGACTTACCTATACCTTCGGTAGTGCTGCTTTGACAATGAACCCAGACAGTATGCCATGTCAACTTAGTAGTTTTTGTCTGCACCACGGCGTGCAGGCTGCAGTGGCAGTTAGCATGGCCTTGGTGAGTGGTCCCTCGGGGGCCCTCTTCAGTCCCAATGCCTTAGGTACCAGGAGTACCATTTACTAGGGACTTAAAGGGGAATCTGAAGTTGTGCCAATCATGTTACAGTTTTAGGTTAGGAGCTCTGGCACAGGGGACCTGTTTGCAGGGCCTTACTAGCCGTAGTGGGCACCGGACAGTTCCTTGGTGGGCGGCCAGGGTGGGGGCCATTTTGGGCCCCTGAGGGGCCATTTTTGTTACCGGGGGTCTGCAATATCGCACCCTGTAACAAAATAGGCCAAAATCGGCCCTCGCAAACAGCTCGGCTGCACCCGTCCTCCCCCTAGGGGGGCCTGGTCGAGCTGTTTCGGTTTCCAGTCCGGCCCTGCCTGTTTGGCAGCGACCCTGTGCACATCATGTTCCAGGCAAAAAGAGGGGGTCAACTATGTCCAGTTCCAGTTTAAATACTTTCTTTCGGTCAGCAACCATAAAAGCAATACAAAATAGAAAGCATTTTGTGATATTAATCAAGTGAATTCAAGATAAACATTTTCCAAGTAAAAGGACCACAATGTAAAATTTTAGATCAAATAAAATCTCCGCGTAAGATCGAATTACATTTTTTTAAATACCATTTTAAAAGCAGAAATGCATAAATATATCATTTTGTTAAAAAAAACGAACGTTTCTTGGCAAGTAATATTTAATGTTCGGCTGGGCGAGGATGTACAATGGCAACTATCATGATCAAACTCCGTGTTTGGATTCTAGCGTTTGCGTAATTGTCCTGACACGAACAGGCCAGACTGCTTCTGAAAAGATTTTTTACAGAAAGGACCACGCAAGACCCAGTGTCTTACCTGCAAATCTGCAAGTCTTGTTTATGGAACCGTTGTTCCGAGGTCTGCATAAGGGTACAATCCAGTGTCATCTTTATCTGGTATATGCTAGGCAAAATAAAGTAGATGAGCATCTGTCTACTGCGCTGCTCCACAGGCCGGGTAGACTGCGCTGCTCTCCGTGTGGGGCCTCCATTTACAGGTGAAAGATGCAAGTGGCAGTCCGATAAGCTGCGACTACTAGTAGATGTCGGTGCCTTCCTCCTCTTATTATTCCAGAAAGCGTATTTGACCCCTTTTACGGAAGAAACAGAGATGCTCTCTGGGCATTGCCAAAGATCAGAAACCCTCAAAAAGAGATTGCTTAATGTAGCTTAGCCACTGCAAAGGGTTAACACACCTGGGGGTTAGGAGAATATTCTTTACTACGTTCCTAAAGAATTCTAGCTCTCGACCCAGGGGGCCAGATATATGTCTGGTGGTGGCCGGCCGCCTAAAGCCAGTCAGAGTCTACATCAGGGTTGGTTGGTTTTCAGGGTGCCCTCTGGGTACCTGTTTTAGGAAATCCAACACTGGCATCAGTATGGGTTTATTCAGAGGAGTTGTTTGGTACCAACCACTCCTGGGTTCAGTGAAGCCATTGTGGTGCTGGGGAACTCGAGTTGTCGAGTTTCCAGCCCATGTACTCTCTATGGCTTACCTGGCACTTAAAATATTAAGTATAAACTTGAATATTGTAGGGGTATATCTGCTCATGCAGATATTCCCACACCTGAGATATAGTGCAGCCTGCCTTAGGACTTGTGAGGCCTGCTAGGGGGTGTCTTACCTATACCTTCGGTAGTACTACTTTGACTTGGCACACAGGCAGTGTGCCATGTCGACTATCTTGTTTTTTACTGCTCCAAGGCATGCCCGCTGCGGTGGCAGTTAGCATGGCCTTGGTGAAGGGTGCCTAGGGGACCCTTTTCAGTCCCAATGCCCTTGGTGCCATCTACTAGGGACTTGCAGGGGATCTGAAGTTGTGCCAATCGTTGTACAGTTTTAGGGAAACCGCTCTGGCACAGGGGAGCTGGTTGGCAGGGATCCTGTGAATTTTCACTTGAAACCACCTCATGTTCCAGTCAAAAAAGTGGGAGGCTAACCATGTCAAATGAGCACTTTCTCCCATAATGTCTTCACTGAAAATAATGGTGTTTGGTATCAAACAACTTGTTTTCATAAATCCAACCTCAGAGATTCCAGTAGCTGACCTTTACCAGTACCCTGGGTAGCAACCCCTTGCAGCAACCAACGCTTGTTTGAAGTCCAATCCCAACTCCAACACCACAAAGACTGACCAGCCGACAAGGGGCGCCAGCCTGACTGAGGCCAGTACCGAGAGTGGCCTAGCTGTCCTGCTTTGTCCTCTTCTGCAGGCATGACCAAAAACTGAGAGCACCTTCGCACGGAAACAGTCAACCAAGTCCCTCTCTCCCTGCCCGGTTCCATGAACACCAAATGTGCCCTTCACTTCCAAGACCCTCAATAACTGTCCCTCCTCCTCCCCATTGTGAGGAGCTACCGACCTTGTCCCCAAGTCCCTATCTGCATCATTTTTCTAGGTGGTCCCCCTTCTTTGCCTATGGTGTAGCGCACAAGGCTACCAACCTGTCCAGCACCGGACACTCCAGGGCAGGTAAACCCAAACTGCTGGTGGAGCTTGCGACCGATTCCCTAGCACCTCAAGTAGACCCCCGAAATATGATTGCCAAAACTTGTATGCAGTACGTTTCTTTCCCTTATGGAATCATTTATGTGCCATTTTTGCTTAACTGTAAAAATTGTTAACTCGAAAAATACTTACCCAATTAAGACGTTCTTGGTGTCTAAAATTCTATAAAAAATATATGTTGATGTTGATTTTCATCTTGTGTGTTTCTCATTTTATTGACTCTGCGTTCAACAAATGCTTAACACTACCTGCTGATAAGCCTAAACTGCTCGCCCACTCTACCACAAAAGACAGCATTTGGGATTATTAATTTAAGCCCTGTAAATTAATAAGGGTTGTCTTGACTTTCTACATAGTGTACCTTATTTAGGTACACCACATAAAATACCAGCTCCCTACAAATCTGTAGTTTCTGGCTCGTTTCTAACTGATGCTGCACATTAATAACGTGCAGATCCTAAAGACTAGGAGGTGCAGATTCACCATAAAGGGAATCTTGTCCTCCTAACCCTCTGCTAAACGTTCAAAGTCTGCTTTCAACTGGGCAGTGAGATGGTACTTGGGAGGGGGTGCTGTTTGGAATATTGATGATGTCCTACAATTTCCCAAAATATGGCAAGGTTTCTAGTGAAGTGGCTATCTTACGCTCTCCCTGAAGACTTGGCATATTGTAAGAAGTTTGTATCTCCGCAGACAGTTGTCACACCAGGAAACAGGTTATGTGCAAGTTTCTTTGTTATCCAGAGCCATTTCTCTGACCTATCCCTTTTGGAGTCTTATATGATTTGTGTACATCCAACAGACCAGTAAAGAATTGTGAATGTTTTATTTTTTGTAGGAGGGCAGCCTTTGCACGTCCAGCCTCTTCTGAAACTGAAACAACACCATGCGGCTCAGCAGCAGCAGCAGAAAGCCTTGCAATCACAGGGGGCTGCAGGCCAGCCTACCATGCAGCAGAAGGTAGTGACCGGGGTCTGGGAAGGGTTGCAACGTATGGACGTGTTCATATGTGGGAAGCCGCTCTCACTGATACACTCCGTAAGAATGTATGTGCATGTTCTGTGTTAATGCAGTCCAAAACAAAAACCATACCGCCTGTGTGAGAAATTGGTCATTAATCTTCATGTTTCAAGTAACTTCGAAATCCACGGGCTGTTTTAATAATTAATTAGGCATCATTGGTTTTAGTTATGTGATTTTGATAGGTATCTTAAACATTCTACGAATGTTTGGAGTCAGATATACTGTTCAGTGTGAACCTTTGGAGTGCTAATGCTAAACATTTCGATAAAGTATCCATAATAGAAATCTGAAGTAGAATATCAGTTGGGTATATTGCGTAAGCGGTTCTCCTTGTGTCTGCTTAGAGCAATTTGAGACCCTGGCAAAGAGTGATGGAGAAGAAAAGATACGGATGTATGGATCCTTATATGAAGTGGTGGCCCTTTTATGGCCAATAGACATTAGCAATAGAATGTTTCAATGTGGAATGGAAGATCTTGGGGCGGCCACACCCCAGCTGTTTGCTGATTAACCACTGGCATTGCTTTAGATTTCTATCCAAAGGCTAGTCAGTTGGACCCCAAGACAGTTTGCTTCTGGGGAACACACTGTGCCATCTTGTGGATGTTAAAAGTTAATTCCCGTTTTAATCTTTGAAGAAGCACTTGTCGTGCACACTAGGTGCCGTTATTTTTTCAAAATATTCACCTTTATGCATGTTTGTATGTATAAAGTGCACAGCATTTTCAGGTTCTTATTTATGTCCTGTTGCATTTGTATTACCCATTTTTAGAATATCCATAATTCATTTATAATCTACCGCTATGGAAGGTTTACATGCATGGAAATGGGTGCCCTTCTATAAACTTGACTTGTGGGCCAGAACTAGAACTATTCTCTGTGACAAAGGATACCACTAACAGGGACGTGCGACGTTAGCAGTATCTCCTAATCTTCCATCGGTTGCAATCTGGGTGGTCATCCTGCGCCCCAAGTAGGCTGCATGCCTTCGGAGAGCTAGCAGTCTGTAGAAGCCTGACTTTGTGTTTTCACTTGATTGCTCGCCTCCTTGCTGTGCCATCCTATAAGCTTCTCACCTGGGCTGGTAATGCTCAGTCTTACTTTTCCCTCCAGATCACGGCACAACAGGCACAGGCACAGCAGCAGAAAATGACCTACACCACCCAGCCAACTATCAAAACACAGTTTCTCACAACGTCAATGGCTCAGACCCAAAAACCACCTGGTTCCCAGCAAGTCCAGACCCAGATCCAGGTAGGCATTTCTGGCCAGGATATTTCTGTTTTTAAATAATGTTCTGAAGTTCTCTTCTTTGTGATTTCATATTGTGATTTTGTTCTTTTAGATGCTCCCTTTTCCATTGTCCTGCTCTGTTATTTCTCATTCGTACTATGACCTGCTGTCGCTTTTTCCAAATTGATTGGTATCGTAGCTTTTAATGGATATTTCTTCACATGGATTCTCCATCCATTGAAAATATTCTCAGGCAGGTGAATTTTTAATATCGACAGATATGTGGGCCATTCTGATGTGATGTATATGATGCATATAGACTGCCATTTAAAATGTCAGTTCCTTTCTCCTGCGGGCTGCTAAAACTAGTTCTCAATTTTTTGCCATATTATCAGTTTTTGCTTCCCCTGTAGTTGACATTAAATCACTTTTCAAAATATAGGCTCAAAATGTTGGTCTCTAAGAACTCTGGTTGCACTATGTAGTGCCTAGCTTGGAACCACAACATAGTCAATTTAGCATAGAAGAGCACTCTAAAGTGGGGAATCTTGGTCAAACGCTTTCATGTTTTTTATCCCGTTGGTATTCTCAAAATGTACTGCACTTGGAAGAAGTTAACTGATTTGGGAAACCTCATTCCCAGATCTTCTAATGCGGTTTGTCTTTTGTTGTGGCACAAACAAACCATGCGTGAAATGATCGGGTAATATCGTCCATGTCTCCCTGATCACATGCAGGACACTTCTGATGGCTACAGCGGTAGGTCGCGTCATGTGGCTCCTCATCTGTTCCATCCCCGCCCCAGAAATTACATTGTGGCCACCATATACCTGCCACGTTGTGAGTTAACATCCAAACCTTTCTTTCCGTGTCTCCAGAGCTTGTTCCCCTGATTTCTGTCGCTTACAGAACATATCGCTTTAAAATATTTCCAGTGTGCAAGGTACACACGGGGTTTTAACCCTCTTGTGAGGTGTGGTTGTGTGACCTGACCGTGGAATACACTTACCAACCCTTTTAAGTCCAGTAGTTTTAGTCTGTTGAACCCTCAGCTCAACCCTGGGTAGCTGTGGCACTGAGCAGCAAGGCTAATGCGGAGGAACAAGTGTTAAGCATTTAAACAGCAGCAAAACAATTGAAGAAGAAATCAACACGACACTCCACAAACCTGATACAAATTCATAAAAATACTGTATTTTTATAAGACACTGGAACAAAAAAGATCCCCATAGGGTTCTGGAGATATAGATTTTACAAGCATTAATCAATAAATGCAATTTCACTAAACTGTGGAAAAAGGCCTTAATTTTACCACTCCTTAAAAAACCCAATTTGGACACTGTTAATCCAGCAAATTATCGCCCTATCTCAAGGCTGCCTTTTCCAACGAAAATAGTTGAAAAACTATTTAATTCTCAAATGACACATTTCATCCAGGGTATTCAGATATTGTACCCTGCCCAATTCGGCTTTAGGGCCGAGCATAGCACGGAGACGGCTCTAATCGAGACTACAGATGAAATACAAACTATGTTTGATAAAGTAGGGTCTGCAGCACTTATCCTCCTCGATCTGTTGGCGGCGTTTGATACTGTGGACCATGCCATACTCGTTGACTGCCTTGAAAAATTGGGTATCACTGATAAAGCTCTTGACTTACTCCAGTCATTTTTAACAGATAGGGAGCACTTAGTCAGGTTGGGAAACTTTACATCCAAGCCCTTTTCCCTCCCTAGTGGGGTCCCTAAGGGATCCTCCCTGAGTCCCCTACTGTTCATTATTTGTCATCGAACTCTCCTCTCCAATTAGATCATTCGGGTTTTCACCCACTTCTTATGCAGACGATACACAGATTGTTCTTTCAGCATCAAACGAAGTAGAATTTAATACCTCCCAGTTTCACGACTGTATGAGAGCAGTCAGTAAGTGGATGAGTAAGCACTGCCTTAAATTGAACTCGGGGCAAACCAAGGTAATTCTATTTGGCAACAAACCCCAATTCTGGAGGCGAGCATGCTGGCCTACGGAGTTGGGAACTCTTCCCATCCCGGTCTAAAATGTAAAAAATCTGTGCAGTCATTGACGAGAAATTGAATCTTAATAAACACATCACCTCGTTCATCTCCTCTAGTTATAATTCTTTGAGAATCATTAAGAAGATTCTCTCGTTCATTCCCCTTACCTCCAGAAAAACAGTGATATCTGGAAGAGACACGTTAGTGATAGATTCCTTACCTTAGAATATCCCCAGACGTCAGACTGGATCCAGAAAGTTTTCGTCAGCAGTACCCCTGCGCGTCGGTAGCCGTCATCGTACGGCTCGGCGTATGTGGTTGGCATCGTAGTCTGCGAGATGACGTCGCTGGAGCTACTTGGACGCGCCCACGCGCGATGACGTCAGTTCTTTCTTTTTCCGCGCCAGCAAGCGCAGATCCGGAGAGAGCGGTACCCCCAGTCATTTTTTGACTGAGTTTTTGGGGATTTTTGTCTCTATTTTCTGAAACCTTACACTCCAGGTGCACAGGGATGCCCGGTTTCAAGTCTTGCGCGGCCTGTCCCCGCACGATGTCAGTTACGGATCCGCACAGTGAGTGTCTCTACTGCCTGGGGCGCGACCACGAGTCGTGCTCCCACTGCCGGACCATGGCTCCAAAAACTTTGCGGGAGCAGTCCCGAAAGTGGCTAGAGGCCCGGGAGTCGGCTCCGTGCCGTTCCCGGTCCCGTGGGAGGTCGAGGGAGTGTCCACAGAGCCATCACCACCATTCCAAGTCTTCGCACTCGGAGTCAGGTAAGGCGAAGCACAAGAAGTCGAAGAAGCGCTGTTGCTCTTCCCCTTCCCATAGCCTCCGCAGTTGCCGATGGCCTACCCGCCCTTTCCGGGTCCATCGGCGACTCCAGCCCAGCTGCAGGAGTTCCTGTCAGCCATTGCACGTGTCTTCGGACCGTCCTGCCCCGCCGGTGCCCTTCGGGCCCCATGGGCCCGACTGGGGGGGGTCCTCGTTCTTCGACATCGCCGGATCCAGCCCTGACATCATCGACGACTTTGGTCTCGACGCCAAGAGACCCCCATGGATCCGCGCATGGATCCCCGTCCATGTCGGTTGGCCCAGTACGACTCCCACCGACATGGACGGCACCGACTCGTCCCTGGCCTCCTCCCCGACATGGAGACTGTGCCGGAAGGGTGTTGACCGACGCTGATTCCGACGCTGTTTGGGAATTTCTATCCCTTTCTTCAACCACCTCCTTATGTTCCACCTGTTTGGCAGGCTGTGAAGGACTGGGAGGGGTTTGAGGACCCTCTCACAGCACAATGCGAGTTAGACACGGACTGGGATGAGGATCCGGGGGATGCAGGTGACCAGGATTATACTCCTGAACCTGACTTACTACCATGCCTACAGAGGAGGGTGGTTCCTACTCTATGGTGTTGCGTAGGGCGGCCGAGGCTCCCCACCTCGAGCTTCCTACTGTGGCTGTCAGGACTAACCTCCTGACAGAAGTGCTTCGGCCGACGTCTTCTTCTATGGAGCCGCTGCTGCCCTTTAATGATGCACTCTCGGACGTTCTTTTGGGCATCTGGTCCATGCCCAACATAGGGGCTCCTGTGGATAAGAACGTGGCCTGACGCCATCGCCCAGCCCCGGGCGACCCCGTTTCCCTCTCCCAACACCCTACCCCTGAGAGCTTGGTTGTCCAGGCCTCTGCGTCCCAGAGCGCGTTCCCTTCCGCACCAGCGGACAGGGAATCCAAGAAACTGGAGCAGTTTGGGAAGAAGATCTTATCTTCCGCCAGTTCAGGACTGCGGGCTGTGAACACCGCATGTCTCTTGGGCAGTTATTCCCATTCTGTGTGGGATACGGTTGCGCAAGTGCTGCCTCAGTGTCCGGTGGCTCGGACAGTACTCTCCCAAGCTATTGCTGAGGGGAGAGATGCAGCCAAGTTCACGATCCGTTGTGGTCTTGACACTGCTGACTCGCTGGGCATGGCGATTTGCACCACAGTGGCGCTACGCCGCCACGTCTGGCTGAGAACGACTGGCTTTTCTGGGGATGTCCAGAACACATTGATGGACATGCCCTTTGATGTCTCTCGCCTGTGTGGCGATAAGGTGGATTGCGCGTTGGAGCGTTTTAAGGACTCGTGGGCGACAGACAAGTCTTTAGGCCTTTCGGCCACACGCACTCCTTCCGCTTCTGCTTTTCGCTCCTTTCGTGGTCAAGGAAGGGGCGCCCAAGCACGTTCGTTTCAGAGCCACAGGCCTGCGCAGCAACAGTCTCAGCGCAGCCGCGGACCCGTAGAGGCGGGTCACGGGGCCAGCGCGCAGGTCAGTCCACTGCTTCCCCTGCCTCCAAAGCTTCCTAGTCCATTGTTTCAGGCCCACCAGACGCCAGTGGGTGGCAGGATTCCCCATCACCTCCACCACTTGCGCACCATCACATCGGACAGGTGGGTTTTGCAAATTGTCCGAAGGAGTTACTCCCTCCCCTTCGAGACAACCCCCCCAGCCATGCCACCTCAGTATCACCGCATGTCGGGGATCACTTGGCACTTCTCCAGCAGGAAGTTACGGCCCTCTTGGCCAAGGGGGCCATCGAGCGCGTTTCGATACCAGAAGTAGGTCGTGGTTGTTACTCCCACAACTTCTTTGTTCCAAAGAAGGACAAAGGCCTGCGTCCCATCTTAGACCTTCGGAACGTCAATCACTTCCTCCGGAAGGAGAAGTTCAAGATGCTCACACTTGCTCAGGTCTTGTCGGCCCTCGACCCGCAAGACTGGATGGTAGCGTTGGACCTGCAGGACTCGTATTTTCAGATCTCTGTCCTGCCGGTCCACCGGCGTTACCTGCGATTCACGGTAGGGCAGGAGCATTTTCAGTTCACCATGTTCCCCTTTGGCCTTACCAGCACCCCTCGGGTGTTCACCAAAGTGATGGCGGTGGTCGCAGCTCATCTGCGCAGACCAGGGGTTTCAGTCTTCCCCCTATCTCGACAACTGGTTGTTGAAGGCAGGCTTGCCCCAAACAGTCCTCTTACACCTCCAGACTACGGCCGACCTCCTGCATTTGCTGGGGTTCTCCATCAACGTGCCGAAGTCGCACCTGATTCCCTCTCAGAAGCTCCTCTTCATCGGAGCGGTTCTGGACACGGCGCAGTTTCGGGGTTATCCTCCCAAACAGCGAGTCTAGGACATTCGGGCTATGATTCCGATCTTTCAGCTCTTGTCCTGGGTTTCGGTCAGGATGACCTTGAGGCTGCTGGGCCTCATGGCCTCCTGCATCCTGCTAACCAACCATGCCAGATGACATATGCGGGCTCTGCAGTGGGACCTGAGGTTCCAGTGGGCGCAGCATCAGGGGAACCTGTCCGACTACGTCCAGATCTCGGAGGGCGCTGCACAACAATTGCAGTGGTGGCTCACGAATCAGCATTGGGTCAGCGGCAGATCCCTCTCCCTTCCCCAGCCGGAGCACACAGTGGTGACGGATGCGTCCCTCCTGGGATGGGGTGGCCACATGGGAGAGGCGGAAATCAGAGGCCTCTGGTCTCCGTCGGAGTCCCAGCTCCATATCAATCTTCTGGAGCTTCGGGCGATCCTTCTTGCACTGAAGGCATTCCTTCCCTCTGTCAAGGGGAGGATGGTGCAGGTGTTCACGGACAACACCACCGCCATGTGGTATTGCTACAAACAAGGCGGGGTGGGGTCATGGACCCTATGTCAGGAGGCTGTGCGCCTCTGGACATGGCTAGAACGTCAAGGCATTTCCTTGACTGTTCAACACCTGGCAGGTTCTTTGAACGCCAGGGCGGACGAACTCAGCCGCCGCTGCCTGATTGATCACGAATGGCGACTTCACTCGGAGGTGGCGCAAGGTCTCTTTCAACAGTGGTGAGAGCCTTGGTTAGATCTGTTTGCCACCGAAGAGAACGTGCAATGTCATCACTTCTGCGTGTTGGGGTTTCCAAGGCGTCACTCGCTCAGAGACGCTTTTCGTCACAAGTGGAGCTGCGGTCTATTGTACGTCTTTCCCCCTATACCACTTCTACCCAGAGTGCTGAAGAAGAACAGGCGCGACCGGGCCCAAGTCATTCTTGTGGCCCTGGACTGGGCTCGAAGAGTTTGGTATCCCGAGCTACTCAGTATAAGCATGGATTCCCCGATCCGATTGCCTCTTCGGGAGGATCTTCTGTCGCAGCAGCAGGGGACTGTCCTCCACCCGAACCTGTCCAGCCTCCACCTGCATGCATGGAGATTGAGTGACGACAGTTGATTCCGTTTGACTTGCCTCCTGAAGTCTGTGATGTCATTCTGGCAGCCAGGCGTCCCTCCACAAAATCGGTATACGCCTGCGCTTGTGGCATGGTGCACAGCAAAGGCTGTGGATCCCCTTCCTGTCCCTCTTTCAGAGGTCCTTTCGTTCCTTCTTTCTCTGGCCCAGCAGGGCTCTGCTCTGGGCACTATTAAGGGCTAACTTTCTGCAATTTCAGCTTTTCTCAGGCTTTCCTGATCAGCCCTCTCTTTTCAAGTCCCCTGTTGTTAATAAATTTCTCAAAGGCATTACTCACCTTTTCCTTCCTATTCTGTTTGTGATGCCGCAGTGGGACTTGGATCTAGTTCTTACTTTTCTGCTGTGCGCTCCTTTTGAGCCGCTTCACAACTGTCCTCTTCGTTTATTAACTTTGAAGACTGCTTTCCTGGTTGCCATCACCTCCGCTAGGCGTGTGAGTGAGCTCCAGGCTCTTTCCTGTAAGCCTCTTTTTCTGTCGGTTCATCCGGACAAGGTTGTGCTTCGCACTCGTCCTTCCTTCTTGCCAAAGGTTGTCACTGCCTTCAACATTGGGCAAATTATCACCTTGCCCACTTTCTTTCCGCCTCCGCACCCTTCCAGAGAGGAAGAGAGGCTCCATCGTCTGGACCCAAAACGTGCGCTATCATTTTATTTGAATCGCACACAACCGGTCCGGGTGGATGACCAGCTCTTTGTTGGCTACGTAGGCGCAAAGAATGGCCAGCCTGTACACAAGAAGACTATCTCCCGCTAGGTCGTCTTGTGTATCAAAGCCTGTTATTCTCTGGCTGTAGGTTGCCCGCCCATTCTACCAGGGCGACAGCAGCTACTACTGCATTGGGACGTGGTGTCCCCTGCAAGACATCTGTCAGGCAGCTTCGTGGGTCTCGCTGCACACTTTTACTACGCATTATTGCCTTGACAGTCCAGTCTGGAGAGACTGCCTCTTTGGCCTCTCTGTTCTCTGTGACTTTCTGGTGTGATCTTGGTTCACAGACCCACCACCGGGTTTGGTATTGCTGGGGTATCTATTCTAAGGTAAGGAATCTATCACTAACGTGTCTCTTTCAGATGCACAAGTTACTTACTTGTGTAACGATATATCTGTAAGAGACATTAGTTAGTGATAGATTCCTTACCGCCCCACCCATCCTCCCCGTTCTGCGAACTGATTTCTAGGGTTAAGGTCATCCCTTTCAGGGCCCTAGTTTCAATGTACCAGTGGTCAGTATCTTGCATGGCTCTGCGTTCCTGGCACGGGAAGACATGTACAGAACTGATGTCCGTGCGCAGGGGGACGTCTAAGTAGCTCCTGCAACGTCATCTCAGTGACTACGACGTATGCGGAGCCGTACGACAACGCCTACCGACGCGCAGGGGTACTGCTGACGAAAACTTTCCGGATCCAGTCTGACGCCTGGGGATATTCTAAGGTAAGGAATCTATCACTAACTAATGTCTCTTACAGATATATCGTAACATAAGTAACTTGTGCTTCTCTACTAATCCTTTCCAAATTGGATTACTGTAACAGTCTATATGTTAAGGTCCAAAAACAGTACACAAGAAAATTACAAAGTGTTCAAAACGCAGCAGCTAAGCTTATTCTTGATTTGCCAACATTTTATTCTGTCTCAGCTTGCATCAAAAAGCTGCACTGGCTTACAGTGGCTAACTAGATCAAATTCAAGGCACTGTGCCTTACTTATAAAGCCTTACATGATTCCGGCCCCAGGTACCTTAAACAATCCCTCTCCTGGTACATAGCCAATCGAGATCTAAGATCTAAAAATACATTAATGATCTTGCGCCCTAGATTTAAAGATTCAAATGGGGGTCCAGTTGTTTCTCCTCTGAAGCTGCAGTGCTTTGGAATAGCTTGCCCATAAATATCAAAGCAGCTCCCACGTTTCTGAGTTTTAGGGAACTTGTTAAAACTTGGCTTTTTAATACTTCGCCTCCCCTGCTCCTCTCACACTGTAACATCCCAACTCATTGTCAAGACACCCTTGGGTAATCGTGCGCTTTAGAAGTTTCCATAACATAACACTCAACTGCGAACAAGCCTTGGCAAAGTCAAGGAATTGAACAGTGACATTTTTTCAAGGAAAATGTAGGTAAGTGTCAATGCGGTCGGTTTCAAGTACTTGGGGTGACCATCTCCGGCAGGCAGCTAGTTAGGGGGGACCAGCAGGGCTCTCGAGAATTTACCTTCCCTGAAGAAGCAGTCCTTCAGCAGTTCCAGGCACTGTATCCATGTTGCAATAGATTGCTATGGAGTGGTCCTGATGCAAGGGATAAAGGATGCTGAAGATTCTCCAAGTATTATGTGGATGCAACACGGTCGACGGGGATCTTCCTGCTGGGATTCCTTGATCCACAAAGATGGTGAAAAGGTCCTGGTTGCAGGGTTGATATTCTACGAAGTTGCGGTATCTTCATTTCTATGCCATCCATTCTCCTCAGTGTATCTCCCCTGCTGCTCAGCCAGAGTGATTGGGGTGTAATTAGAATGCTGATGTGTTCCTGGTTGAGTGAATGTCAGTTGGAGTGTGTGCGCTGAGCAGCAAGGATGCTGCTTTCGGTGGGGCTTCCTTAACCTGTAACCTGTGACTCCTATGTTGTGAATAAACTTTATCCTGTTACACCAATACTACTGGCTACCTTGCATCTTTATTCACCACATTGGTGGCGAGGATGGGATAAGACCTGCCTGTGCAAGAAACTATTGGAGTAATCGCAAGTTGAAGAACTGCTGAACAGGAGGAAGACTAAAAGAAATTACATTGAAGCTTAAAGTAAACAGAGCCACCCTTGAAGCCCCACTGGTGTCCTTTTAACCTGACAGCCCATAGACAGCTGTAGTGTTGGGTGTTTCTTTTATTTAACTCATCTATATAGTCAGCACTGATAAGTGAACATGCAGTTACACTTTCCAGCATATAATACTGATGATCTCTGAGCCGCTGGCAAGTGACTGTTTACTAGCTTGGCTGATACCTACGTGATTCTACTGAAACTGCACGCATCTGGTGCATACGTGATTGATCTGAAACTGGACATGCTAAATGGTGAAGAGCGAGCCAGCACCGTTCACTATTGAGGAAGGCAACAAATGCAGCTACAATTACATGCGAGTGGTCTGGGTGTATAATTTTCTACTTTACAGATGAACGTAAGCTTTATTGGAGCATGTTGGGAACAACGTTTCTGGACATCGGGCAGTGAGAGCATTCTCTTCAAATATTTGCTTGGTAAAAAGGCGTTGGGTTTTATGGAGTTGAATTTGTTGCACTAGTGTTTTGGTTTAAAATCATACCTTTTATTCTTGTGTGCACCGTTTGAGCTATCTGTGTATTCCTGATATGCTTGGATTCCGGACACAAGGACTACTATGCGTGCTGAAGCTGGTGTCTTCATAGATCTGCATCGGCATCTACGCTATCATAAGGGAAATTTCTTAGCGTGAGTGCCACTAGTACAGAACTTTGATCACCTACGATGGGGCGGCTATATCTAAAAACCTGAGCTTGCTCTCCTCTCTGCATCCCCAGCTCAAAGACCTGGGAAAGGAAGATTGGTAGGCCGTAGGCACGTCAAAGGCTTGCAGCCGCGGTTGTGAAGTGATCAAGTGCTTCCTGGACAATGCTTTGTGACTGAGACCTACAGTGCCTTGCTGGGGTCTCGCAGCCTAAGCCTTCCAGGAGAAGTGGTGACGAATGAAAAAGTAATAAAAGTACTTCACAGGAGGAATGTTTCCTTAAGCAAGTGCGCAGAGCACTCTCGCTGATGTGAACAGCTTTTACATCAACATTTAAAAGAACCTGGTACTTTTGTTTATAGGTCTCGCCTAAGCAGTGCTTGCGTTGTCTCTTTGAGACATGCTGTATTCAGGTATGGACTTTAAGTTCCACCCATCGTTTCAATTGGCTCCTTCTACTGTCCTTTGTAAATGGTGGCTTTTGAATCGTCAATAGGTTTACTAGTCCCTCTTTAGTACCTCCTTTTCTCCTTGTGTAACCTCCCATGAGGACTGCCCCTGTTACATGTGTTGTTACTCTGGATGTTTTAATTACAGTCTGTGAGCACCTTTCTCTTAAATTACTTTCTCTTGCCTGCGGTTGCATGCAGCATACGCTTTCCCGCAACCATTTTCTTTTTTACCCAGCACAGCACGCCTGCAGCTGCCTCCTCCCTCCTGATTCTCAGGCTCTTTTCTCCCTGCAACCCGGTGGCGCTGCTGATGTTTCTTCCCTTGTTCCTCTTCCAGTCTGTTTATATCTGCAACCTGTCCTGTCTCGAACCCCACCCTCCCACCTCCAATTCCACCCACTATTATTTCTGCCCCATCCCCCTCGTTTCTCCTTGCTTCCTTGCTCCATGATTGTGTTTGCGCCCTTCCTCCCTCTTTGTCCTCCCGGTAGCCCCCACCTCCTCCACCCTCCTTCCTGGTGTGTACACGCTTGTTGTACAGCAGGAATGCCTTAGTCTCCCTCTCAGCGAGAGATGTAGGCAGTGGAGAACAGATGCGTTGTTCTTCTCCAGGGTGTCTAATAAATCACGCCTCAGTTTTCTCACAGTCAGTGCTGAGACATGGCTGTTTACTTCATGGTGGTCTTCGTGGGGAAGGGGATGGGTTTTCCGTTGGCCAACTTAAATTGTAATAGTTAGAGCTCAGGCAAAAATATATATTTAAATAACAAATATTATTTTTACATATTTAATCAATATTGCTGTTTCATAAACATGGCTTGTTTTACATATTCCACCAGTGCTGCAAATAATAGGGTAAAATGCATCTGTATCGAAAAAATAATACACGCTAATCAACATTGATATTTCTATTTTGTGACATACTTAACTGGGTTTAGTGATGCTTGCAGGTCATATACCTATATGTGAAGCAGTTCAAGGTGGCCGCAACCGTGAATCACACTGTATGTAGCAGTTTCTGTCTGCTACCTTAATCCTTCCCAACCCCGGGGCTGGGCCTTGGACATGCGCTGCTTGTGGCCTACACTGGAGTGGACTCAGCGGAGCTGCCAGTGTATAGTCTGCTGAGCAGCGGCACAGACACAGTGGGAGGATGTGCTCCTCTTGCCTTGACCCGAGGGCCTGATTCGATCCGCTGCCATGAGCCGGGACATGGGTGCATCATGGGGCTGTGCGCTGCTCTGCCTGGTGCTGTTCTATGTGATCGCCTGCGCGGGGGAAGCGGCCATGGGCCGGGCGGAGAAGCAGGGTCTCTGGGAGGGAGCTTGTGCAGGGGTTTGGCTTCAATACCCATAAACCTCATGTGACATTGCTGCACCTGTATAACGTTTGACAATTGAACCTTTGAATCCATTTACATTATACTTGCATCTTGAGAACCACTACCTCACCAACTGTACTGTTGCCACCTTGTACGAGCCTCTAAATTCTCTTATTTTCATGAGTGGAATTACTGTCCTCATCTTCCTTTAGCTTTCGTGAAAATGATTTACCATATCCCCTGTTCCTGTCCGATTATCGCCAGCGCCTTGCATTCTACTCCATAGGTATTCCTTTTTTTCATTCTCTTGGAATCAAAACCCGTGCTTGACAAATTCATAGATACAGTCTTCCTTTACAAGAGTAGCAAATCAGTAGTAAGCAGCACCATGACGGTGTATAAAGCACCCTAATCCTGGGAAATTAGCAATAATACATGATACGTGTAAGCAGTGCAGTAAATTTAAGAACAATTACTCTTTGGTTTACCCCTTTAGAATTTGGACTTCATATGAAAAACTAAATTCCACTTTCCAGAATTAATTTACACACTCATATAATACACACACAAATGTAGAGGTATTCACAGCACATTTGTGGTTATTTTTCCATTTTTTGTTACTAAACACTGTAAATGAAAGGTGTTCTTGCCATCTCAGTGATGCATGTTTTATCAAGTTTGGAAGCTTGAAAAGGGCCGTTGGCCTCAATGAGCTTTTCACGTTTGACCAGTAAGCTTACACATTTTTGCAGTAGGAAATAAACCCTGCAAATTAATGACCATATTTTCTAGCCAAGCGCATCAGCTGGTAAGGAAGCTCAGTGGAAGGTACCCACAACTAAAATGTGTTTATTCAGAAAGTATGTCCTTCATATTGTAGTCAAATTACTCCGGTGTTTTGCATGTTTCCTACTTGTGGGTAAGGAGTAGGTCATAGTTTAGGAATCCTCTACCGTGCACAACTACCATTTGCTTTGAAGTTGGCTACATTTTTTTTTTTAAACTCATAAAATTACTATAATTACTATTTTTTTTTACTTCCCCCTCCTTTACCAATGACATCGACTGACGTAGCAAGAGACCCGGGCAACCACTCAGCCTCCGCGCAACTCCAATGCAGCACCACTTCAGCACAGCTCGAACTCCGCATCACTCTGCACCATCTGAGCAGCAACTCAGCACCAGCGCAGCACCACCACCTCAACATAACTCACCATCACTCGGCATCACCTGAGCACCACCACATCACCACCACATCACCACCTCGTCATCAGTGCATAATCCCCAGTGCAGCACCATCTCGGCATCAGCGCAGCACCCCCTCATCACCAGCTGAGCACCAACTCAACATCAGCTGCTCTCCTCCTCAATCTCCTTCCTTGTGCCTCACGCTGCTCTTCTCACTCTTCATCCTTGTGCCTCACGCTGCTCTTCTCCTCACTCTCCTTCCTTGTGCCTCATGCTGCTCTTCTCTTCACTCTCCTTCCTTGTACCTCATGCTGCTCTTCCCCTCACTCTCCTTCCTTGTGCCTCATTCTGCTCTTCTCCTCACTCTCCTTATGTACGCCTCATGCTGCGCTTCTCCTCACTCTCCTTACATACGCCTCATGCTGCTCTTCTCATCACTCTCCTTCCTTGTGCCTCATGCTGCGCTTCTCCTCTCTCCTTACATATGCCTCATGCTGCTCTTCTCCTCACTCTCCTGCTGTGTGCCTCAGGCTGCTCTCCTCCTCACTCTCCTTTCTTGTGCCTCATGCTGCTCTTCTCATCACTCTCCTTCCTTGTACCTCACACAGCTCTTCTCATCACTCTCCTTCCTTGTGCCTCATGCTGCTCTTCTCCTCACTCTCCTTACATACCCCTCATGCTGCTCTTCTCCTCACTCTCCTTCTGCAGCTTCACGCAGCTCTCTTCCTCCCTCTCCTTTCTTGTGCCTCACGCTGCTCTCCTCCTCACTCTCCTTCCTTGTGCCTCATGCTGCTCTTCTCTTCACTCTCCTCTCTTGTGCCTCACGCTGCTCTCCTCCTCACTCTCCTTCCTTGTGCCTCACGCTGCTCTTCTCCTCCTCACTCTCCTTCCTGGTGCCTCACGCTGCTCTTCTCTTCACTCTCCTTCCTTGTGCCTCACGCTGCTCTCCTCCTCACTCTCCTTCCTTGTGCCTCACGCTGCTCTTCTCCTCCTCACTCTCCTTCCTGGTGCCTCACGCTGCTCTTCTCTTCACTCTCCTTTCTTGTGCCTCACGCTGCTCTTCTCCTCCTCACTCTCCTTCCTTGTGCCTCATGCTGCTCTTCTCTTCACTCTCCTTCCTGGTGCCTCATGCTGCTCTCCTCCTCACTCTGCTTACGTATGCCTCATGCTGCGCTTCCCCTCACTCTCCTTCCTTGTGCCTCATGCTGCTCTCCTCCTCATTCTCCTGCTGCGTGCCTCATGCTGCTCTTCTCATCACTCTCCTTCATAATACCTCACACTGCTCTTCTCATCACTCTCCTTCTGTATACCTCATGCTGCTCTTCTCACTCTCCTTCCTTGTACCTCACACAGCTCTTCTCATCACTCTCCTTCCTTGTACCTCACACAGCACTTCTCCTCACTCTCCTTCCTTGTGCATCATGCTGCTCTTCTCCTCACTCTCCTTCCTTGTGCCTCACGCTGCTCTTCTCTTCACTCTCCTTCCTTGTGCCTCAAGCTGCTCTCCTCCTCACTCTCCTTCCTTGTGCCTCAAGCTGCTCTCCTCCTCACTCTCCTTCCTTGTGCCTCAAGCTGCTCTCCTCCTTCCTTGTGCCTCACGCTGCTCTTCTCTTCACTCTCCTTCCTTGTGCCTCATGCTGCTCTCCTCCTCACTCTCCTTACGTATGCCTCATGCTGCTCTTCCCCTCACTCTCCTTCCTTGTGCCTCATGCTGCTCTTCTCTTCACTCTCCTTCCTTGTACCTCATGCTGCTCTTCCCCTCACTCTCCTTCCTTGTGCCTCATGCTGCTCTTCTCCTCACTCTCCTTATGTACGCCTCATGCTGCGCTTCTCCTCACTCTCCTTACATACGCCTCATGCTGCTCTTCTCATCACTCTCCTTCCTTGTGCCTCATGCTGCGCTTCTCCTCACTCTCCTTACATATGCCTCATGCTGCTCTTCTCCTCACTCTCCTGCTGCGTGCCTCAGGCTGCTCTCCTCCTCACTCTCCTTTCTTGTGCCTCATGCTGCTCTTCTCATCACTCTCCTTCCTTGTACCTCACACAGCTCTTCTCATCACTCTCCTTCCTTGTGCCTCATGCTGCTCTTCTCCTCACTCTCCTTCTGCAGCTTCACGCAGCTCTCTTCCTCCCTCTCCTTTCTTGTGCCTCACGCTGCTCTTCTCTTCACTCTCCTTTCTTGTGCATCAAGCTGCTCTCCTCCTCACTCTCCTTCCTTGTGCCTCATGCTGCTCTTCTCTTCACTCTCCTTTCTTGTGCCTCACGCTGCTCTCCTTCTCACTCTCCTTCCTTGTGCCTCACGCTGCTCTTCTCCTCCTCACTCTCCTTCCTGGTGCCTCACGCCGCTCTTCTCTTCACTCTCCTTCCTTGTGCCTCACGCTGCTCTCCTCCTCACTCTCCTTCCTTGTGCCTCACGCTGCTCTTCTCCTCCTCACTCTCCTTCCTGGTGCCTCACGCTGCTCTTCTCTTCACTCTCCTTTCTTGTGCCTCACGCTGCTCTTCTCCTCCTCACTCTACTTCCTTGTGCCTCATGCTGCTCTTCTCTTCACTCTCCTTCCTTGTGCCTCATGCTGCACTTCTCATCGCTCTCCTTCCTTGTGCCTCATGCTGCTCTCCTCCTCACTCTCCTTACGTATGCCTCATGCTGCTCTTCTCATCACTCTCCTTCATAATACCTCACGCTGCTCTTCTCATCACTCCTTCTGTATACCTCATGCTGCTCTTCTCACTCTCCTTCCTTGTACCTCACACAGCTCTTCTCATCACTCTCCTTCCTTGTACCTCACACAGCACTTCTCCTCACTCTCCTTCCTTGTGCATCATGCTGCTCTTCTCCTCACTCTCCTTCTGCGTTCCTCACGCTGCTCTCTTCCTCCCTCTCCTTTCTTGTGCCTCACGCTGCTCCTCTTCACTCTCCTTCCTTGTGCCTCACGCTGCTCTCCTCCTCACTCTCCTTCATAATACCTCACGCTGCTCTTCTCATCACTCTCCTTCTGTATACCTCATGCTGCTCTTCTCACTCTCCTTCCTTGTACCTCACACAGCTCTTCTCATCACTCTCCTTCCTTGTACCTCACACAGCACTCCTCCTCACTCTCCTTCCTTGTGCATCATGCTGCTCTTCTCCTCACTCTCCTTCTGCGTGCCTCACGCTGCTCTCTTCCTCCCTCTCCTTTCTTGTGCCTCACGCTGCTCTTCTCTTCACTCTCCTTCCTTGTGCCTCAAGCTGCTCTCCTCCTCACTCTCCTTCCTTGTGCCTCAAGCTGCTCTCCTCCTCACTCTCCTTCCTTGTGCCTCACGCTGCTCTTCTCTGCACTCTCCTTCCTTGTGCCTCATGCTGCTCTCCTCCTCACTCTCCTTACGTATGCCTCATGCTGCTCTTCCCCTCACTCTCCTTCCTTGTGCCTCCTGCTGCACTTCACCTTCTCACTCTCCTTCCTTATGCTTCATGTTGCTCCACAACTAATAATTCCAATCCAACCCACATACTGCACACCACATGCATACACTCCATAACATATGGGTAAAAGACATTGCCATTTACAACGCTAAAAGCTCAAAATAAAACAAATGCGAGACCTATTGCATTTCCAGTGCTTGTTTTTGAATGATGGGTCCTTCTTTCAGATTCAGTTGAACACTGCTCTGCTCAAGCTGCGTTCCAAGCGGATTTCAAAGATTGCATCATTATTCATGTGCATTCTTTCTTGAATGTTTGCTGGTTTTAGTTCTAGCTGCCATATGGCTTCTATGTCTTAATCATTCTGTCCAGTGAGTTTTCATTACATAATCTGCTGCACTGTTGGATTCAGCTTATATATTTAAGCCATGTTTTAATTTCTCACGTGCTTCTTTTAATACTGTTGACTATGTTCCGTATTGGTTGACATTTATTACATGCATAGATTTTTGTGATTCAGCATGTCTCCGTGGGGTTGGGGATTTCCATACTTTACTGTGTGCTGCGGTGAGAGTTATGTTTTGGGCCCAAATGTTATTTGTTATTACTTGTGCTGGGGCATATCAGTTTGTGTGCTTCCCAAACAATTTGTATAGTGTTTAGTGATGGAGCAGGGATCCTGTGACCCGAACCTTCTTGCTGTTACTACTTATTTTGGTGAGGAGGCATGCTCAATCGCTCAAACCTTGTTTTCATTTACTTGTGATGAGGTCTATAACTTGCTACCCCAAAATGTTACTTACATTCGCTGATGTTGGGGCATGTTTATTGCCCTTGCCTTACACCTAGACATTACTTACCATTATTGCATTGCGCACCAACCTTACTAATTGTTGCGTGTCTTGGTGCCTAGAAAATGCACCCAGATGTTACTTACTTTTGCTGGTGAAGGGGCATCTGCTTTGCGCCCATACCATATTTTTCTGTTGCATTTTTCTGGGCATATGGTTTGCACCCCGACTCTACTTTGTGAGTTGCAACCCAAACAAATAATACTTTACAACTTCTTTCTAGTGCAGGTGTTGGGGCAGTTTTCCTTCTGCCCAAACCTTTTGCTTTGGGACATATGTTTTGCACTTTGTTATTGGGCAGGTGTATGGGGCACCCGATGGGGCAAACGTATTGCACCCTTGTACTATACTGCAGAGTCAGTGACTATTATGAGGTGTTGCTTGTGTTGCTCTTCCATATTCTGTCTGCGGAGGGGGGCGAGTGTGGGTGTTTCTCCCTAGTTATGTATGGATGTGTTATTCTTAACTTTGTATCATTATGCTCTTCTCTGGTCCTTTTATTTGTATGAATTGCTTCATTCTCATGTTTGTGGATGTTGTGTATTATTGTCTTATTTGGATTTATATTTTCTACTTTTCCATAAAGAGGGGTGTGTGGTACTTTCATTTCTATGCCATGCATTCTCCCCTCAGTGTTATGTCCCCTGTTGTTCAGCCAGAGTGACTGTGATGTAATTAGAATGCTGATGTGTGCCTGGTTGAGTGGATGTCAGTTGGAGTTTGCGAGCTGAGCAGCAAAGATGCTGCTCCTGGTGGGGGTCTTCTTTACTACCATCTTTACCAGTAACCTGAGACTCCTACCTTGTGAATAAACTTCATCTTGTTTCACTTATAATACTGGCTACCCTGCATCTTTATTCACCACAGAAGTCCTCTTCTGTCTGGCCAAAGTCCAGCTGCCCGTTGTTGCGGCCACATGCCAATCCTTCCTGGGATGATCACCGCCTTCTGATGGTCCCAGCAACTCTCTGACAGCATTCCCAGGCTCTGCGTACTGGGTGCAACTCTGTGCGTCTGGTCTTGTTCCTCAGTGCAGCACAGCAGCTGTAGTTGCAGGCTTGAAGACTTTAGGCTACCAACTTGCCACAGCTGGCTTCTTCAGCTGTTGTGTCCTTGTGCTGCGAACAGGCCAGTCAGCTGGCCCTTGGAGTTCTCTAGGTTTGACTGGGCTCTGGAGACACCAGGTGCAGCAGAGGCAGTCCTTGTCGGTACAGTCTCTTTGCAGGTCCCACGGTGCAGCAGGGATTTCCTTCTTTGGTCCTTCTTCCGAGTCTGTCGAGATCTGAGTTCTGGGTGCCCGGGGTGGCATATGTATCTTCATAAAATGCCCTCAGGGTAGGATGCCGTTGGTAGCCAGTAGCTACCAGGTTCCCTCCCTCTCTCCTGAAGACCACTTCCTGAGAATATCTTAGAACTCCCTTGGGATAGCCCAGCCCGAGGTTGAGTCTGCCTTGGTGGGACCATCTTACCAGGGTGGGACGAGGCGGCCTATGATGAAGCATGTCACATTACGTGAGAGGGCCCACCTCGTCCAATTCTTGGAATTGCCATCTTCAGTAGAAGACACAAACATAATATTTTTCTTTACATAAACAACTGAATCATTTTATTTTCTTCTTGCATTTCCCTCCAGGTGCTTCCAATATAGGGACACCACACCATCATTGTGTTTTATAGTAACTTAATCAGTCAATCATAGCATTTATAAAGCGCTCTACATACCCGTGAGGGTCTCAAGGTGCTAGGGGGGGGGGGGGGGTGGGGGGGGGGGGGGGGGGAGCTGCTATTCTTCGAAGAGCCAGGTCTTGAGAAGTATCCTGAAGGTTAGAAGGTCTTCGGTCTGCCGCAGGCGGATGGGGAGGGTGTTACATGTCTTGGCGGCGAGGTGGGAGAATGATTTGCCGCCGGTGGTAACCGTTCGGATGCGGGGGACGGTGGCGAGGGCTCGGTCTGCTGCGCGAAGCTGGCGGGTGGGGGTGTAGAGGCTGAGTTGGCTGTTGAGGTACGCTGGTCCGGTGTTGTGGAGTGCCTTGTGTGCGTGGGTGAGGAGTTTGAAGGTTATCCTCTTGTTGATGGGGAGCCAGTGCAGGTCTCTCAAGTGGGGTGCAATGTGGCTGTGGCGGGGGATGTCGAGGATCAGGCGTGCGGAGGCGTTCTGGATGCGTTGGAGCCGTTTCAGGAGTTTGGCCGGGGCTCCTGCGTAGAGTGCGTTTCCATAGTCCAGTCTACTGCTGACAAGGGCCTGGGTGATCGTCCTTCTTGTTTCGGTGGGGATCCACTTGAAGATCCTGCGAAGCATGTGGAACCTAAGAAGCAGGTGTAGGCCACTCTCAGCCTCTCTTTCTCCCTTAGTGTTCTGTATCATCTGGCTGTCCCAGGATGCACCATTCTTCCCACTCCCAAGTTGATGAGACCACTCTCTCGACAATCAGGGCTCCGTAGCCCACCCCTAGAGGTGGCTATCAAGGGGCTACACACCCCTGAAAAAACAGGTTTCACAACTGGCTTCTCCTCACCTGTCCCCAGTGCCAGCCTGTTTGCCTAAACAGAGTTTACCTCTCCCAAGTGTTTCACATTTGTCCTTCAAAGGTGGCGTCTGTATTTTTCATTTCAAAGGATTTTGTTGGATTATTGTGCAAAAGGAATAAAAGAGAAATGGGAATGTAAATACATGTCGGGGTATGCGGGTACTGTGAACATTCTCTTGTACGAGGTTGGTTACTAAACTGTAAGGGAAACAGAAAAAAATGCAAAACATAAGGTAAATCAAAACAAATCCTGAGTGCGAAATAAAACTTAAGAAGAAACAGGATTAGGAAATTAACAGCAGTGGGCATGACAAACCTGCATTTAGACATACTAAAATACATATTTTCAAAGTACATATTTTTTAAAATACATATTTTAAGAAGGCGACAAGCTGGCTATAGATAAGAGAGGGAAAGGTAGTGGTTGTGAGGCCATTTTAGGACATGTTAGGAGAATCATGGAGGTTTGGTAGTGGCAAAGTAGTTGTTGAGTGTCTTTGAAACAGAACTGTTCTGTGGTCTCCAGGGGTAATTTTGAACGGTGATGTTGTCGGCCCCCCTTAAGTAAGCAACCTAGTTCAGCCAAGATCGAAATGAGGTAGCAGCTGTGTTTTTCCAGTTAGTGAGGATGGACTTACACACAGCAGATAAACGAATGTCTTCCAGGAGACTATCAAATCAAATCAAGGGATATTTATTAAGCGCACATATCACTACAAAAGTCTCATGGCGCTGGTGGATAACTCTAAGATAAGATAGAATTTGTGCAGTTAGATGTCAAACAGCAATGCCTTCAGCTTCCTACGAAAGCAATTATGATCCATTATAGTATGTAACTGGAGAGGCAATTTATTCCAGAACAAAGGGGCCAAAAAAGAGAAAGATCTACCTCCATTAGTGGCGGTACGAATTCTGGGAGATACAAGAAGGGCTGTGTTACTGGATCTCAAAGTTCTACCAGGGAGATACCAGTTAAGCTTTTTAGTCCAGAAACCCGGACCTTTTACATACATGTTCTTATGTGTCAAGCAAAGAATCTTAAATTGAATACGCTTCCTAACAGGCAACCAATGCAAAAGTTTCAGAGTGGGAGCCGATGAAGATCTGGGTGGAAGATTAAGTACCAGCCTAGCTGCAGTATTCTGCACGACCTGAAGCCTTGACAGTAGATTATCATTTATGGCGGCAAGTAAGGCATTACCTTAATCCATTCTGCTAACAATAAGTCCCTGAACTAAGGGCCTTCTAGCCTCAATCGGAATCCATTTAAAAACTTTACGCAAATTGCGCATAACACCAAAACAGGTACTCACTGTCTTGTTAACATGGTCTTTCATGGACAGTTTATTGTCCATTTGAAAACCGAGATTGCGCACAGTTGCTTTTGGAGTGGGACAAGGGCCAAGGTTAGAATGCCACCAATCATGGGACCAAAACTCTTGAGCCCTACCATAAAGCACTATCTCTGTCTTTCCACCATTTAGCTGCAGGTGATTAGCACACATCCAATTTTCAATGTGAGACATACAGTTTCTAAAACGGAACCTAGTTTCCATTGGGTCAGGACCAATAGTGATCAGAATCTGAGTGTCGTCAGCATATGAGACGACATCAAAACCAAAGGATCTAATCACTTCAGCCAAAGGGGTCACATAAAGATTAAAAAGAGTAGGGCCCAGAATAGAACCTTGGGGCACTCCCATCTTCACTGATCTACTAGAAGAGATGGTGTCGTCAACCTGAACAATTGTAGTACGATCAGACAGATAATTTTTTAGCCACTGCAGAGCTTTTCCCCTGACACCAATCTCCCACAGTCGACGTTCAAGAATGCCGTGGGAGATGGTGTCAAATGCTGCAGACAGATCCAACAGAACGAGAATGGAAGACTGCCCTCTATCCAGAGCACGTCTGATGTTGTCTGTCACTTCCAACAGGGCTATTTCCGTACTATGTGCTGCCCTGAAGCCCGTCTGTGAGGGGTCAAGCAGCCCATAGCTATCAAGATGGTCAACAAGCTACCTCTTCAACTATCATTATGTGACTTTAGTTGTGGATCCAGGAAGCCCTTAATTAGTGAAAGAAAGTCCCTTTTAAGATGTACCCAAGTAGAGTTCGAATAAAATCAAATATGCAATCCCGGAAAGGAGAGACCGCGCTACAATAAAAAAGTAAATGGTGGAGATCCCCAATGATTTCATTACAGTTCCCACATAATGAGTTCTCTCTAAGGGACATCTTCTGAAGTTGTGCAGGGATCCAGACTGTCCTATGTAGGAGCCAGTATTTTGTCTGGGATAGAGAAGAGGTGATTGTATGGGATACAACTGATTTCCAGTTTAGATGGCAGATGTCTGGAGAAATAAATAGAGCCCAGGGAGTCCCATTTCTTTTGAGTTTTGAGGTCAAATGTGTAGATTTAGGTTTTAAAAGTGGTTGGAACTTGGGGGATTGGTGGCTGGATTTATTAAAAGAAAGTATTAACTTGAGGAGTGAGGGATCTCCTTTGGGGCTCTTAATTTTAGACAAGCTAACTTTGAGTTTGATGAAATCATAGAAGTCTGTCTAACAGATTATATTGCTGTTGTAGTTACCTGAAGGAAAGAGGTGCATGCTGAGGGCCTTGTTGTTTTAGAAAGTGGATGCCCTTAGACTCCCTTGAGTGCCCAAAATTTAGACACCCCCCTTCCCTTGGATTTTGATGTTAGGGTTGTGCCAGAGAAAGATTGTGCTAGAGCAGGCAATTATGGGTCCCTAGGAGTCTATCAATCCACAGGAGGGCTCTTTTTGTATTTTTGAGTATATATTTGTCCGAACAGGGATATTTTGTCTTGATAGTTAGAAGTGTTATGGGGGTAGATCTACAAGGATCTCTTTCTCGATTAGTAGGCATGTGGAGGTGTAATCCAGAGTTAGGGAGAACCAAAGAGAGCCTTGCCTGGCTAAAAAAAGCAGTTTAATAATTTTTTTAATCTGCCAAATTGACTCCTCCCAGATGTATGTGAAGATGTCGTTTTTTGATAGAGATTCTGGGGCGTTCTGCTAAATAAATTTTGTTATCAACTTGTCTAGTTTTTGATGGAATTAATTGGATAATACTAGAGGCAACATACGTATGTGGTAATTGACCATCAGGATGACCATCATTTTGATAGTGTTAATGCAACCAAGTGATGAATTTGCAGTTCCATCCATCCAGCAGGTTCTTGATTTTCTTTAGAGTTACATTTTCGTGGTGGTAGAGTGACTCCAGTAGGTCTGAGTTAAACTATAGACCCAAATAGTTTATGAAGTGGGGTAGCCAGGACAGCCCTGTAGCTTTGAAAAGATCGCCACTGCAGAGATTGTTTAGTCCCTTGGTTTCAGATTTGTCCTTATTGAGCTCAAAGCTTGCAGCTTGGGCATATTCATCTATTGTCTGCAACACAGGAGGGATTGACTGGGCTGAATTTTCAGTCATGATTAAAATATCGTTGGTGTAGTATGCCACCTTCACCGTGGTTTTATTAAAGGAAACACCGGCAAGGGAGGACTTAGATAGGATGTTATGGAGTAAACACTCCACAGAGTCCAAATGAATAGAGAGGGGGATAGGGAACAACCTTGCCAAGTGCCTCCTTCTAATTTAAACGAAGGGGACATTAGTCCGTCGGAGCTCACCTTGACAGAGGGACCACTATAAAGGACCATGACCATCTTAGTAAAGGCCTCACCTAGGTTATACTTCAGTAGGGTCTCACGCAGGAGTACCCAGAAGACCCTATTGAATGCTTTTTCAGCACCCAGTCCTAGGGTAATCGCGAGGGTGTCTGAATTAGTTGATATTGCTCTCTCACTGATGTGGCTTAGGAGGCGAGTGTTGTCATTAGATAGTCTATTCTTCTTGAACCCCCTTGTGTGTGTAGTCAATCAGACGTGGTAATAATGGCTCGAGTCTCTTACAAAGGATTTTGCCATATATTTTTGCTTTCAGATTAATTAAGGGGATTGACCTGTAATTTTTCACCAGGGTCAGGTCCTTACCCTCGTTTGGGATTACCAATATAGTGGCCCCGCTGCCGTGTCTGTAATGACACCTGAATCTGAGAAGTGATGCAAGAGGTCAAGAAGTGTAGGAATATGAACGGAAGCAAATGTTTTATTAAAGTTAGCCGTAAAGCAATCAGGGCCTGGGGCCTCATGTGATTTAAGGGATTTGTTGCCACTGCAATTTCTTCCATCATCACAGGTGAGCTGACGACTATCTTCTCTAGGCCAGTGATAGCAGGTAGGTGCATGGTATTTAAGTAAGCCTTGCAATTCGTCAAAGGGGAGTTTGAGTTATCCTTGTATAGAGATTGGTAAAAGTATCTGCAGATGTTTAAGATTTCTTGAGGGTTCTTATGGGTGATATTTGCTTTATCCTTTAGTGTATTGATACCTTTATGGCTCTGATTGTGTTTCAAGTAGGACACCAGAATTTTACCTGCTTTGTTTGCCTCACATAGTTTTAGGCTTTTATATTTGTTAATCCGGACCCCAGCCCTCTCACTCGGGATTCTATTGTATTCGTATTTTTTATTGGTGAGGGTGGAGAGTGTTTGAGCATCTGAGTTGGAAATGTGAGCAGCCTGTAGGAATGTAATCTCTTTTTCCAGCTCTAGGAGATTCTTATTGTGCCATTGTGAGAAAGTGCTTCTTTTGACCTGGTTAGCCCCCACATTTGCCTGGAAAATGATGTGGTTTTGATTGTAGTGAACAGGGTCCCTGCCAACAAGGTTTCCTGTGCCAGTGCTCCTTCCCAAAATTATTCCACTATTGGCAACTTCATCCCCCTGTAAGTCCCTAGTTAATGGTACCCTTGGGACCTAGGGCCTGGGAGCTGAAGAGGGCCCCCTGGGGACCCCTCACCAAGGCCATGCCACTGCAGCTTTTATGCCTTGGTGCACTGGACAATGACAGTCAAAATGGCACACTGCCTGTGTGCCATGCCAACCAGCACTACCTAAGTTATATGTAAGTCACCCCTCTAGCAGGCCTTACAGCCTTTAGGCAGGATGCACTATATTACAGTTGTGGGCATATCTGCATGTGCAGATATGCCCCTACAATATTTAAGTCTGTTCTTAGCTATTGCAAGTGCCAGGGGAGCAATAGCGGGTACATGGGCTAGAAACTCGACAACTCGAGTTCCACAGCACCATGATGGCTTCTCTGAACACAGGAGTGTTTGGTACCACACTACTCCTCTCAATAAATCCACACTGATGCCAGTGTGGGATTTATCGTACCATGTACCCAGAGGGCACCTCAGAGGTGCCCCCTGAAAACCTTCCAACCTTGGTGTGATCATAGACTGGCTTTAGGCTGCCGCCACCAGACAAGTTTCTGAACCCCTGGATTGAGAGTCCCTGCTCTCTGGGACTACAAACTAAGCACATCCAGGGTGGATGCGTCACATCCTATCCAGGATAGGCACAGTGCTCGATAGAGGAGCTTCAAAGGCCTATATCAAACAACAAAGTTCGCGGGTCTAACAGACTCTCCAAAAGGATGTCCAGAGCACTGAAAGTACAAGTAAATTGCTCCTACTAAACCATGGAAGGATTTCTTATTAAGAGGACTGAATCCCATCACCCACCGAGGTGGCATGCTTCATCATCTGGGATCTCCTCTTGGTTGCAAATCCTAGTGCAACCAAGGGCTACAACCCCCTCACTGTGAGAGAGGAGCTCAGGGATGTTTTTGGTAGATCAGTGTTGGATCTCTTAAAATCCGTATAGATGTGAAGCAAATTGCAGTGCAAAAGTCATTGTGAAAAAGTGAAGTTAAAATTGGCTACCAGGAGAAAGAGGCCATTTTAATAGTTATCTCATGGTGTCAATATTAAAAGACCGTGCAAGCTCGATCTGAACAAATTATCGAGCGGCAGGTCTATACAGAGGGTCTACATGTTTCGGCCATGATGATCAGTCTTTGATCGCGGCCTTCTTCAGGACCTAGATGACTATTGCTACTGCAAATATAATGTGAAAAATAGTAATATAAAGTAATAAAATTGAGATGATACAACATACAAACACCTGTGATATCCTATGTTTTGGTAAGATCTACAGGATTTGTTGTCATCACCTGTGAAAGAAAAACCATGGCGATGAAACTCATCCATGACAAAAAGAAGAAACAAATTCAAAATATTTGTACTGTACTTAGTGCTCTAAATCATGGAACAGTTTGCTTAATATTATTCCAAGATTGTAACAAGTGCCTTTCGCACTGAAAAATAAATGAACAAATATTCCTTACCCTTAATTTCACGGGTGGATACCTCACCTCTCCAAATGACGAAGATATAGTCGATGTAGGGTTTCCATAGAACAATCTGTTCATGGGAAGGGTTGTCTGCAGTAAGGACGTGATCCTGTTCAAATAAATGGACGTATAGGTTAGCTAGACTGGGAGCGAAAACGCTTCCCTTCGATGTTCCCGATGTTTGGAGGTAGATGTTATCTTCAAACTTCAAGAAGTTTTATTTTATTGCTAACCTAGCGCACTCCATAATAAAGTGCACTGGTGTAATGGTTTCCAATGTTTCTTGGTCCAGGAGTAGTCTTATAGCATCAAGGGTTTCGTCCTGGGGGATGCAGGTATTCAAAGATTCCACTTCGAAAGAGACCAAACAATCAGTTTCGACATTGAAATTCATCTCCAGGAGTAGCCTCAGGATATCTTTTGTATCTTGGAGATATGTTGGCATCTCCTTTACCAATGGTCTTAGAAAAAAATCCACAAAAGTGGATAATGGT
This sequence comes from Triturus cristatus, assembly GCF_964204655.1. NCBI lineage: Eukaryota > Metazoa > Chordata > Amphibia > Caudata > Salamandridae > Triturus > Triturus cristatus. The sequence continues at coordinate 50,223,536 of NC_140594.1, forward strand.
TCTATCAAAGAACCAATCCCCGAGATGATCGGCCTACCTGGTGGTGGCCTCTGGGGTTTATGTATTTTTGGTAAAATTTAGAAGTATGGCATCACCGGGTGTGGAGTGGTGAGGAAGTTCGCTTCTTGTACAGTTATCCATCCTTCTATTTCCGTCTCTTCCACGAGGTCACCGATCTCTCTAGTCCGCCTCGGTGTAGGATCCATTTTGAGTTGACGGTAAAATCGTCTATCGGTTAATTGTCTGAGGCATTCAGTACGATAGTCAGAAGTGTTCAAGAGCACTATCGCACTGCCCTTGTCAGCTGGTTTGATTGTTATGGTGACATCTTGTGTTAAAGTGTCCAGTGCTTTCTTTTCACGTAATGGTAAATTGTGAAAATGGCGAGTTTGCATGGCACTCATGAAGGACACGTCTTAGATAACTGCCTTCTCAAATGTTAACACCTCATCCGGTACAAGATGAGCTGGAGGATTGAAAGTGGATCGTGGTCGCAGGCCACTGTTGGTACATTCAGTGTCAGACATATTGTTTTCTTTTCTTTTTCTTGGAAGAAAAAATGAAGTCTGATTTTTCTAAAAAATAGGGCGAGTTCACACTGTGTTTGAAAGGAATCACCACTGTGAGTTGGGGCAAATCCTAGTCCTCTGTCAAGTACTGCTTGTTCTTCCTGAGTGAGTGAACGGTCACTTAGGTTGACTACTAAATTGTTGTATCGGTGCTCGTTCCCGCTTGTTGTGGACCTTTGTTCGTGCTGCGTGTGCTGCGGGGTGATGGTGGAGGGCTCCAGTGTACCTGTGCGTGCTGGCCTCTTCTCCTCCCCCGTGAACGTCCTCGGCCCAAACCTAAAAAAGGCTGGTTTGGAAAAAATTGTTGGGATTGTGGCCTACCACCTTTGTAATGCAACTCCCAGCCACCTGCTGCTAGCAGCAGATGGCAGTCCCCGGTTTAGACCCTGACTTTGGGTGGGAAAAGCTAGGAAGAATAGGAGGTTTGCTCACCTCTGCCAACTCCACTCCTAAGGTGCAGGTGGCGAGGGGAAGCATATCTTTTAGTCCCCACCATCTTGAAAATGGTGCGTCTCCTCCCATCAGGGTTAGGACTATCCCCATCCCATAGAATGGTGGCATAATTGAGGGTGTAGACACCCCTGGTAAGGTGGCCATTGGCCCTATATGGTCACTCCCTTAAACCTAAATCTAGTATTTAGGTGGCTCCACCAGACCCTGAAACTAGTTCCTGCTGATCTTAGAAGAAAAAGGGCAAAGAAGACGCCGTGCACAGAAGACTGACAATGCCCACTGATTTAGTACTACCCCTACCGGCCTGTCTTCAGCTTCAAAGACCCTGCGAAGAGAACAACGCCTGTCCTGCAGCCAGCGACCTACACAACCCCTGGGAGGACTGCCTGCCTTTGAAAAAGACCGGAACTCTCGAGGACAGCAGCTATGTCCACAAGAAATCAACCCAAAGGACTCTGGTGCCCTCCGGAACCACGATTCCGGACCACTCTACACCCGGCGCCTCTGGGCTGTGTCCAGGTGTCCCACTGTTCCAGAAAAGATTCCCCAGCGATCCTGAGTCCAAGTCCAGCGTTTGCTTACCCCTCCTCGACTCCACAACGACGTCTGCAGTGTAAATCCTAAGGCTTCCCTCAACCGCACCCGGCTCCAGTAAGAGAAACCCAACATCAAAGGACACCCCAGCACCCAAAGCCCCTGGGCCTTGGAGAGCTCCACCGACTGTATCCCTGCGACCCACAGCATCCCAACTTAGCTCTGCTGTAGCTGGTTTTCTTTGTGTAGCCTCCGGTTCGACGCCCGCAGCCTGTTTCCAAAACTATGTTCCTCTATTCACTTGCATTGGGTACCTTGCACCTGCTGCTCCAGTGCCACTGGTGGTGTATGTTTGGTGCTACCTTGTGGACCTCCCATGCTTGCCTAAACCTCTGAAGCTTGAGCCCAGCAGCAGCTGTACTTACCTGCAAGCAGCATGTCTTCAAGCACCCCCAGTCTCCATTGGTTAACATTGGGCCCCAATTCCAGATTTGACCTCTGCACCCGGCTGCACCTGTGCCACTGGTGGTGCAGTGTTTGTGTTTACCTGACCCATGCCCTCTGCTGATCTCCAACCCAGAAGACTGGAACTGTAAGTTGCGTACTTAGCCGCTAAACGGCATTGTTTTCCTCTCATAGGTCAACACTGCAAAGTATCCACTTTTGAAACTGAAAACTATTTTTATTTAAAAATGTATTTGATTCTATGAGAGTTTTGTGGCCTTAGTAAATAAATATACGAAAGTTCTATTTTATAAATTGGTCTCTGATTTTTTTAATTAAGTGTGTCTCATTTGTTACCACTGTGTACAACAAATGCATTAACACAACCCTCTAATAATCCTAACTGCTCGCCCACACTATCACACAATAGAGCATTAGTTTTATCCATTTAACCTCTGTACAACCTCTGGAGATGCACTGGACTCACTGCACGCTATACCTCTTTTTGATATAGTATATGGCCTCTTACAGGCATTTGTTTTGATTGAATCTCGATCATCTCGAGAGCTGAGTCTAGGGGGATACACATGTTCAAATAATGTTGATTGGGATAATGTTTGAATTGCTGCACAGCCAAGCCGATTGAAAAACAGGCATACAGAATGGCACTGGACACAAGGCATTGGGAGCGACTGCACAAACTGGTCATAGGTACACCAGTGGTCCCTCATGGGCTGAAGCATGTATTATGCCACCCATGGGTGACCCCTCAAATTGAGACTACAGGCCTGGCATTGCAGTCTGTGTAAGCTGGTGCTAGCACCACTTATGACAGATATGTTTCCTTATATCTGAGGTCATTGCACTTAAAAACTAAGGCAGGCCTTTCAATCCTGAGGGCAGGGTGCACGTTTATAAGTGTGAGGGTACCCCTGCATGAGCAGGACACCCCTACGACCCTCGCAGTCCATTCTCCTGGGTTGTAAGTGCATCAGCCATTATGACACATAGAGTGGCCATGCGTCATACCGCGATGGCTATCTCTAAACTGGCTGAAATTAATCCTGTTGTGTTTGGTATCAAATATGTTAGAAACATACCCCTTCACCGTAAGCGGTGTGGGCGGTATGATTCCATGCACTGTAAAGCTCCTACGGGAGGCCCATAGTGCTCCCGGTACCGGTCTTCTAGACCCAGACAGCATACTATGGCTGCTGCCGACCAGAGACACAATTCTGCCCTCCGGCTGCTGACCCAAGCTCAAGCAGGGGAAGGCAGGACAATAGGTTTTCTGTCACAGGGAGGTGGGACCACCTCCCAGACAGGATTTAGTGTACTGGGACAGGGTGCGGGTGATTGCCAGCACCACTAGACTTATTTAAATGGCATATTTGGTGCCCTCCTTGCATACTCCAGTTGGAAACAGTTCAGGGAGCCATTGGCACTCGCTCTGGCGCAAAACTGGACAAGGAAAATGTGTGAGAAAGTGCCCTCTTTCTGCATGGTAGCCCCCACTTTGTGCTGAACTGCTGATGTGCTTTGACTGAGTGTGACTTGGGCTCCTGCCAATCAGGTGCCCAGGACCTATGTTCTTTCCCTAAACCTGCACTAAAAACAAAACCCAATTGGCATCTCTGGCCACAGGTCAGCCCCTGGTAAATGATACCACAGGTACCCAGGGCACTGTGACCAGGGAAGACCTCTAAGGGCTGCAGCACTTATTGTGCTACCCTTAGAGTCCCTGTACCATTACACTCATACACTACCTTTGCAGGCTGTGTGTCTTGGTGCAGAACAAAGTGAAGAGTCGACATGGCACACATCCCTGTGTGCCGTGCCTACAACCTACTGCCCTGGCATTGGTCCGCCACCCGTCAAGCTGAGATCTCTATTACAGTTCGGAGGGTACAGGTGCATGAGCCCTGTACCCCTACAATGTCTAAGTCCATTCTTAGACATTGTAAGTGCAGTGCTGCCATTAAGAGTTCATGGTGCTGGGAGTTTGTCATTACGAACTCCACAGCACCATAATGGCTGCACTGAAAACTGAGAAGTTTGGTATCAAACTTCTCAGCACATTAAAACCACACTGATGCCAGTGTGGGATCTAATGAAAAATGCACACAGAGGGCACCTTAGAGATACCCCCTGAAAAACGACCTACCACTAGTGTCCAGGCGGAGTGGCTGCTTTCAGCTGCCACCACCAAACATGTTTCTGGACCCCTGGGTCAAGAGCCTGCTGCTCTCAGGGGCCTGAAACAATGCACATCCTGGGACGAGGTGCCAAGCCTCCTCCCCCCCCCCCCCCCGCCTTTGTGAGTTTCCCCAGGCCACTTGCTGTTTCAGCAACTGGTCCCCACTGGTTCGACCCCCACTTTTGGCGGGGAGTACAGGTGGGAAAAACAAGTGAGGAAGAGAGGTGTGCCCACCTCGTCCAACTCCACCCCTCAGGTGGGAGAGGCGAGGTGAAGCGCAACTCTGTTTCCTCCATCTTGCAGATGGGGGTACCCAGCCAGCCAGGAAAAGGGTGGCATAACAGGGGGTGTACCCACCCCAGGGAAGAGATCCATTGGTCCCAACCTTTTACCTACGTGTAACACGATTAAATATAGTATTTAGGGGCACCCCTGAAACTTGTTTCCTCCGACAAGAACCTGCAAGAAGAAAAGGAAGACCGAACAGCCATGCTGAAGCTAACAAGAGGAGGACGCCCACTGACTTGGCCCCAGCCCTACCGGCCTGTCCCCACCTCGAACCTGCTCCAGTGAAATCCTGGTGTGTCCTGCAGCCAGCAACCTCGACAAACCCGGAGGACCTGCCTGCCTTCAATACCAAAGACTCTGTCTCCCGTGAGCACCGGATTTCTTCAAACAACACTCTAGTTCCGCATGGATACCCGGGTCTGCACCACTCGGCCCAACACCAAGAGGAGGTAACCCCGGTGATCCTGACCCGAGATCCGACAACCCCTGATCTGCCTCAAACCGCCAGCCGACGCCTGCAGCTTCAAACCGCAAGGCCTCCCCAACCGCGACCAGGCGCTGGTAAGAAGATCCGACCCTAAAAGGCACCCCTGCACCCGACACCCCACGGCCTTGAGTGGCCCAACCGACGATGCCTAACCAACCTCCAAGATCCCAACTTAAATCTCCAAGTGGTGGTCACACCCAGAAGACCTTCGTCCCCGAGCCTGCAGTGCTTTTGCAAACCAGAGACTCCCCATTGAAAGCTACAGGGCTTCGGACGCCAAAACAGCACTCTACACCAGTCCGCCCCAGTGCCGATGAGGGTGCATCTTTTGTGGTAGCGTAAACCCCCATTTTCCCTGAGCTCAAGTCCAGGAACTTTGCTCCTACAACCTAGTGGCCTGCTCCTCAGCAGCCACCAACCGGAGGCCCCCTATCCCCCATTGGATGACATTGGACCTCAGCACTCTGCACCCGGCCGCCCTAGTGCCGCTGAGGGTGTAACAAGAGTGCTTATTTGACCCTGGGGGACCCATGAATCTAACCTCAGAACACCATCTCCCACAACAAAGTACTTACCTTTAGTCCGATAACACTGTTTTCCTCCATAGGATAACTGACTGTTTTTCTATGAAAAGGTTTTAAGTGTGGAGTTGAAAAACCTAAAGAAATTCTTTAAAATTGTACTAACTAATAAAAATGCTTTTACCTACCTGTTTCCAGGAAATGTCCTAGTGTAGTATCCAGGTATACTACACTGTGTAAGAAAAGTAATCTGAAGTAATCTACTGGCCATTCAAAGTATATGTACTGTATTTACAAAGCATTGCATTTCTCAGTAACAATACTGAAAACAAAGTGCATATACAATTACAATCCAAACTGTATTACAACTGTATATTTACTGCAAAGTATTTATTGCTTACCTGTGCCAGGCTTGCTTGGTTCTAAAAATAAAATATTTAAAAGAATATTTTCATACAAAAGCTATTGGTCTGAAGTTCAGTCTTTGAGTGTGTGATTTCATTTGCTGACTGAGTGTGTACAACAAATGCTTAACACTGTCCTCTGATACTGCCTTACTGCTCGACCACACATAGAGAGTGAGGTGCTATCTACTTTCACCTCTGCCTACCTTTGGGGTTCCACTGGAATCTGTGCACACTAACTCACTTTGGTATGGTATATACAGAGCCAGCTTCCTACACCCATCACCAGCTACAGTAAGAAGTTGTAAGTATGTATTTGTTTGGGTAATAAATAATAAGCCCCATCACAAAGTAACTCATAGGGTGCAAGAAAATGCCCCGAAATATGTAACTGTAACTATGGTTTGGAAGCAAATGCCCACCACCAGTAAACATGAGTAATGTTTGGGGTTACAACCAATATACCCCCTCACAGATAAATGTAAGAATGGTTTCAGCGTAAAGCAAATGCCCACCACCATGAAACGTGAATACAGTTTGAGATCATAAACAATATACCTCACAACAGGTAAATGTAAGAATGATTTGAGCACAACGCAAATGCCCACCACTATGAAACAATAAAGCAGTTTTTAGATGTTTACAGTTTTTCAAGTTCTCATATTAAACCAACTCCACACTTAAAACAATTTTCACAAGAAAGCAGTCAATGCAGTCTTATGGGAGGAAATTAGGTTATCGGTTTCGAGTTAAGTACTTGGGTTTGGGATTTGGTCTTCTGGGGTTATAACCAGGGTCAAGTATGAACTCTCAAAGCACCCTCAGGGGTACTAGGGCAGCCGGGTGCAGAGTGCTGAGGCCCAATGTTATATAAGGAGGGATAGTGGGCCTCTGGTTGGTGGCTGCTCACAAGCAGGCCACAACGTTGTGCGAGCAAAGCTCCTGGTGTTAGGCTCAGGGCAAAGGGGATCAGAGTTAGCAAACAAAGTACACCTGCAGCGGCGCAGGGACGGCTGGGTGCTGTTTTGGCATCCGGTGCCCTGTTGTTTTCAGTGGGTATTCTCCGGTTGCAACAAAAACTGCAGGCTCAGGGACAAAGATCTTGTGGAGTTGACCACCGGTTGGAAAGGTAAGTATGGATGCCTAGGGATGCTGGGACAGGACCACCCAAAGCCGTGGGACGTCTGGTGCAAAGGTGTCTTTAGGCATCTGGTTTTCTTACCAGCTCTGATTGTGTTCAGGGGGGATCCTCCAGAAAGAGACTGCAGGCGTCGATTGGAGATGCGAGGCAGATTAGAGATCACAAGATCTCAGGTCAGGATCACCGGGGAGACCTCTTTGTGGTGTTGGGCCACTCTAACTCGAGACATTGGCCTCTAGTGCAGACTGGCAAATTTGGCCGGAGCCTGTTGGTGAGCAAATCCTGTGCTCACAGGAGACAAAGTCTTAGGTTTGGAAGGCAGGGCAGGTCCTTCGGGTGCTTGAGGGCTGGCTGGGGCCAAGTCAGTGGGCATCCTCCTCTTGTTAGTTCAGCACGTCTTCTTCGTTCCTTCTTCTTCTGGTTGGTTCTTGTCTGAGGAGGCAAGGTTCAGGGTTGCCCCTAAATACTAGATTTAGGGGCGTTACAGGTAATAAAGGACAGGACCAATAGGTCCCTTTCTTGGGGTTGGTACACCTCCTATTATGCCACCCTCCAGTGGGAGGGGGGAATATGCCTCTCTCTGGTTTGCTTGGTCCCCCCATCTGCAAGATGGTAGGGACTGAGAGTTGTGCTTCACCTCGCCTCCCCCACCTGACGGGTGGGGTTGGCAGAGATGGGCACGCCTCATTTTCTCACTTGGTTTTCCCGCCAATTCTCCCACCCAAAGTGGGGGTCCGAACCGGTGGGGGCCAGTTGCTGAAAGCAGCAAATGGCTGGGATAGCTCAAAAGGCGGCAAGCCTTTGAAGCTTCCCCTTCGTGGACCCCGACCATCCTGGGGGAGAAGGTTTGGTACCACGTCCCAGGATGTGCATTGTTTCAGATCCCCAAGAGCAGCAGGCTCTTGACCCAGGGGTCCAGAAACATACTTGGTAGTGGGAGCTGGCAGGCAGCCACTCAGCCAGGACACTAGTGTTGAGTGGTTTTTCAGGTGGAATCTCTAAGATGCCCTTTGAGTGCATTTTTCATTAAATCCCACACTGGCATCAGTGTGGGTTTAATGTGCTGAGAGGTTTGATACCAAACTTCCCAGTTTTCAGTAAAGCCATTATGGTGCTGTGGAGTTCGTAATGACAAACTCCCAGCACCATATACTTTTAATCGCATTACTGCACTTACAATGTCTAAGAATTTGGTTAGATACTGTAGGGGTACAGGGTTCGTGCACAAGTACGCTCAGAACTGGTATAGTGAACCCAGCTAGAGGGGTGGCTGACCTATGCCAGGGCAGTGGGTTGTAGGAATGGCACACAGGGATGTGTACCATGATGACTCTTCACTTTCTTCTGCACCAAAACACGCAGCCTGCAATGGCAGTGTCTGTTTGTAAAGGTGCAGGGCCTCTAAGGGTGACACAATAAGTGCTGCAGGCCTTAGGAGCCTTCACTGGCCACAATGCACTTGGTACCTGTGGTACCATTTACAAGGGACTGACATGTAGCCAAAGAGTGCCAATTGGATTTTTTCTTAAAGCAGTTTTAGGGAAAGAACATAGGCCCTGGGTACCTGGTTGGCAGGAACCCAGGGCACACTCAGTCAAAGTACATCAACAGTTTGGCAACAAGTGGGGGCACCCATGCAAAAAGAGGGCAATTTTTTACAATTGGGCATTTATTTGGCACCCGAACCTTGCTTTGGGGCATATGTGTTGCACCAGCAGGGGCATATATTTTGCACTTGAATATTGGACAAGTGTATGGCATTCGTAGGGGCACACATATTGCACCCTTGTGTATGGGGCATATGTGTTGCACCCGCAGCGGGATATCTTTTTGCACTTTAATATTGGTCAGGTGTATGGCACCCACAAGGGCACACGTGTTGTACCCTTCCTTGTACTATGCAACAGAGTCGGTGACTCTATTTTTGTGTCACTTTTGTTGCGCCTCTATATTTTGTTTGTGTAAACGTGAGAGTGCCTGTGTTTCTCCAAAGTGATGCACATATGTGTTGTTCTAATCCTTGTGTCTTTATTCTCTTCTCTGGTCCTTTTATTTATATGAATTGCATGATCGAATTTTGTACTTCCTTTTTTGGTTCTCATTTTTATTGCTGTTGTGTATTACTGTCTTACTCAGATTTATATTGTCTGTTTGTTCCATAAAGAAGGGAAGTGTGTGGTATCTTCTTCTTTGCCGTGCTTTCTCCTCTTAGTGTTATGTCCCCTGCTGCTCAGCCAGAGTGACTGCGATGTAATTAGAATGCTGGTGTGTTAATGGTTTGAGAGAGTCAGTTGAATGCGTGGGCTAAGCAGCAAGGATGCTGCTCCCGGTGGAGCTTCCTTCATACCTAATTTACCTGTAACCTGAGGCTCCTACCTTATGAATAACCCTGATCCTACATCACCTTACTACTGGCTATCCTGCATCTTCATTTACCACAACTTGCTACCTGTGGATGCATTGCATAGGATTTTTTGTAGGTGTACAAGCCTATGCCTTTTGATGTCTCATGTTTGTTTTTTGTGAAAAAAATGATTCTGATGGAAACTTCTGTTTACAGATTACTCAGCTTTTGAATACCCCTGCTATCAAAATAATTACAGAAACTTTTCAATAGTTCTCCATGCTGGTAATGGATGTTGGCTCGACATGGCACAGGAAGCAGCATCCTCGTGCCTCCACTGAAGCCGTAAATGCCCTTGTTAGCACATTGACCTCCGTTCCTGTGGGAAGTTGGCTCTTCACATGATATATAAAAACTCAAAATATCGTGCAAAGAGTCCAGGGGTTCCCTTATGAGCGGACGGAGGCTTTCTCTAGCAATCCTAAAGTGCCCTTCTTGGGGGTAGTGTGATCAGGAACCTTAGAATTATCAGAGATGAGTGTAAGACATCTGCAAATACACAAAATAGTCAATAAATGATGCACACAACTGAATTAGGAGATCCACACCAATTTATAAAAATTACTTATCTTTATATATATATATATATATATATATATATATATATATATATATGTATGCACCAGAATCAATACGATCAGGTAAGGACTTTTTTCAATAGAAATAGTTTTTGCTTTCAAAAAGCCAACACTTCTCAGAAGCTTTAATGTTATCCTATGGGAGGAAGAACCAGTACGGGATTCAGGTTCAATACAGCGACTTACAGGACCAATCTCCTGGACTTAGGGGGAGTGGTGGGCAAGGTCCAAGGCAGCACCAGCAAGACACCACCAGCGGCACTAGGCGGTCGAATGCAGGGGTGCAAAACAACGTTGTGTGCCTGAAGTTAGTCTATGGGGATCGATCTTTGTGTTAAGGAGGCTGCAGATTTGGACTGGAAAGCGAGTCTGGCTCAACCACTAGGGGGACTCAGGGATGTAGAGACACCTTTGATCATCTTCTCTACGGCCTGTGACCGACGGGTGCGGAAGTGTCCTTATGCGTTGGGTTTTACTTACCGGAAACAGTCGCGGTAGAGGGGGCCTGCGGGAAGTGGCTGCAGGCAACGTCTAGAGTTCATTAGGGGTGTAACCAGAGTGGGCTCGATCTCTGCAGGGCTGGGGGACCATGTTGGCATCATTGGCCCACTTCACCGCTGGCTTGGAGAGACGGGTGCAGTGGCTGGAATGCCTGTTGTAGGGGTGACTTACTTATACTCCATGCAGTGTCTTTGGGGATAGCACACACGACTGTGTGCCATGTCGCGTTTGCACTTTTGTCTGCACCACGACACGCAGCCTGTATGAGTTTGGTGAGGGGTCCTTTAGGGTGGCACAATTCGTGCTGCAACCTTTAAGGGCCCTCTTTGGCCTCCTTGCCCTAGGTAGCATGGGTAACATTTACTAGGGATTTCTAGGAAGTGCGAAAGGTATTGCCGATGGGGGTACAATTTCACAGGTTAGGGAGAGAGATCTGGCAATGGGGGCCTTGTTAGCAGGGACCCAGTGCACCTCCAGTTGAAATCACATCAAATACCAGGCAAAAAGTGGGGGTGGCCATGTTAAAAAGGGGCCCTTTCCTACAGTTCCCTTTCTTCCACACCATTGGCGCGAATGCAGAGCTTGAATCTCCTCAGGAGTTTGCAAACATTTTCAACACAATCTTTCTCTCTTCAGGTGCAGATTTTGTGATAATGTCATAACCTAAACATTAAGGTGTTCTGAATGGACTAATGGAGATATGTCCATTAGGGACTCACTCGAAATTTGCCTGTGATTCTTTGGGACAATGATATAATGGCCTGAGGCTCCTCTTTTAGTATGCACCAGAAGGCCTTCAAGGGGAGGCAGGCGAATATCTTTGTGGCCTGAGTGCAGGATGAGCATTGAGGAAGACTCAAGTCCGGGGAGGGGTTGAAGCCGCCACTGTCATCAAAGAAGGAACAACGGATGAAGAGACTACACAAATTGAAACAGTGCCACTCCAAGTGTAAGTCACCCACAAGCATCTGCATCGGAGCTGGAGCTAGTGGAAGGCAACACGAAGGACCCTATGCTGGCAGTTTCCTTGGACCCAACGCTTTGACGCGGACCCCGAGGCCCCCGTCTGGTCAGTTTTAACAGAGTTCCCCACTACTGGGACAGATGCAGCAAAGTTTCTGAATATAATGTACAACATGTTCTGAAGAAGAATGGCCCGCTTTGGAGCACCGGCTTGCCCCATGGGTCCAATGGGATTCTTGTTTGGCGCTCTTCTGACACTGTATCACCTGGTGACCTTCACTCCATTCCTCTGGTGATCTGGAATATGATCCCAAATACGGCTCCTTGATGCCAGTGGTGCTGCAATGTTTGTCTCCTGCCCCATACCCAACACCACCGGCTCGACCAGAAACATTGCCACAAAACCTTTCACGCCATGAGGTTCAGCACCTCATTGAGGAGGAGAGATTCTTTTTCGTGGACTTGCAACCCCAGCCCAACACATGGATGATGGGGACAGACTATCCCTGACTTTGTTCCAGGTTTTGAGGGGTTAAAAGATGCAAGTGGGCTGGATATCTCACTGGAATAGGAATTCTGTTCCCCATCTGGGTTGTCTCCACCTGAAGTCACTACTTATTGGTCAGTGATAAAGAAGGTGGCACAGATGTTACACCTTCAGTTACCTGTGACAGAGACCAAAGCCAACATCCTTACAGCGGTTCTCCATATATCCACACACACAACAGAGCCCCTTCTACCCTTAAATGATGCTTTCATAGAACCCATTCTGGCAATTCGGGAGTAACCCACTTCTTCCACCTCATTCCACAAAGCAATTACAACACACTAGAAACTGGCCCCTTGAGATTCTCCTTTCCCTTCTTTTCATCTGCCATTGGAAAGAATGGTGGTTTAAGTAGCTTTCTCCTCAAAACTCACCAGGCACGCCACACAGCGACGAGTATACGATCTGGGAGACAAAGCAAATAAAATGATAGCCTGGCTTGAGAAGAGAGACAGGGATAGGAACTGGGTGGCCGAAGTGCAGGACGAGAGTGCACATACGTACAACACCGGGGAGGACATAGCGCGAGAGTTCGCAGACTATTATGAAAAAATATACGCGTCCCAGCCAGAAAGGACGGCAGTGGATTGTAGCGAATTATTGGCCGAGAAGCGACTACCGGAATTGTCCGCTGACCATAAGGCACACATAGACGAGGACATTACCCCGGAGGAAATAATTGGGGCAATACAAGATTTACAGGCAGGGAAGGCACCGGGTCCAAATGGATTGCCCGTGGAGCTTTTTTAATGTACTGCGAGTGTAGTGGCCCCGTACCTCCGGGAGATGTTTTATGGAGCAAGAACACAGGGGCGGCTGCCGACGGACCAGCGGACAGCAGCAATCGTGATTCCGAAACCGGGCTAGCCTGCCTACCATTGCGGCTCATACCGACCAATATCTTTGCTGAATATTGAAGTTAAAATACTAGCTAAATTATTGGTAAATCGGCTATTGGAACCTATAACAACCCTGATTCACCCAGATCAGTCTGGTTTTATGCCCCGTCTGAGCACCAGGCTCAATCTTAGACGTTTGTATGGGGTGATGCACCTAGTGAAAACGAATCCGAAGGAGGAAGCGGCAGTGCTATTCCTTGACGCCCGTATGGCATTCAATAGCATAGAATGGCACTATCTCTTTGAAGTTCTGAAGCGATTTGGGTTTGGCCCCCAATTCCAATCCTGGATTAAACTGCTTTACACAGCCCCCTTGGCCAGGGTCCGAGTGAACGGCTCTGTGTCTTGCTGCTTTGCCCTCCATAAGTGTACCAGACAGGGGTGCCCTCTATCCCCGATGTTATTCGCACTAGCGTTGGAGCCGCTGGCAGGGGACCCTGTGATATCCGGTATTTATTGGGGGCACCAATGAGAAGAGAAGATCTCGCTTTATGCCAACGATGTTCTTTTGTACGCAACACGGCCGAGGTTCACGGTGAACCAGCTCTTACAGATTTTTAACCTATTCGGTGGATACTCAGGATATCAGATTAATTGCGACAAATCCTTGTTGTGTATGTTGACAGATAGTCCCCCACCGCTACTCGGGGCAGGTGCCCAACTGCAGGTTAAGGACCGCTTTAAATATTTGGGCATTCAAATTGCTAAAACAAATGCCGACTTTCTCACAAAGAACTTACAACCGCAACTAGACAGGTTAAAAAGTGACGTAGCCCACTGGAGGAACCTGCCGATCTCCCTTATGGAACGAGCGGTTCTTTTTAAAATTATGTCCCTCCTCAGAATGCTATACATCCTGCAGAACACGCCATGTCCAGTCCCAGATAAATTCTTTAAGGAAGTGGAGAGTGAATTATGGACGCTATTATGGACGGTGGGGGTGCCAGGATAGCATTGGTTAAGTTACAGAGAGGCGTATACGAAGGTGGTTTGGCCATACCAGACATCCGGAAATATTATTGGGCATCACAGTGAATGGTCATCAATGACTGGGTGTTCATGGACAGAAACGACCCGGCATATCGAGTGGACCACTGGGCGATGGGTGCAAGAGGGTACATAGGGGCGCTATACATCCGTGTAATGAACAAACATGCCACCCCATACGAGCACTGTGATCAAGGTGTGGATGAAAGCCATTAGATTTCTTTGGTGGGATAACCAGCTGACAGAACAAACCCCCCTGTGGGATAGTGAATTTCTCAGGGAAGTAAGTAAGCTACAAGGGTTTGGTAAGTGGAAGGAAACTAATAGATATAATGCGATTAGGAGATGTACGGCGGGGACAGGCCCTTCTCCGTTCTCTACACTGCAAAAAGAGTTCCAGCTAACAGAATCAGAGTGGTATAGATACTTGCATTTGTGACATGTGATACATAGACATATCAAAGAGGGGATACACCTCCCTGAATACAGCCCATTAGAAGATAGGCTACAGCTGGACCCGATACCTGAGAAGGCGCTGTCTTGTACATATAAGAAAATTATTAACAACTCGCCCGACCCCCTTGTGAAGTTGAGAGGCATGGGAATCAGACGTGGGCTTGCTTGAGGATGACGATCGGGTGGAAGCGATGCAAAGCCCTAGGGAGGTGACAATCAGGGCATGCTTTCGGTTGGTCCAGTTATGAATATTACATCGGTCTTATTCCACCAGCACACTCAAGTTCAGGCTGGGTCGCACCCTCACAGTGGATTGCCAGAAGGGCTGTAGACAGAGGGGCACCCTTTTCCATATATTGAGGGATTGTCAGATTATACAACAATTCTGGAAGAGGGTGACGCGAGTAATACCAGAAGTCCTAGGGCTTACAATACCTCTGGAGGCACGGTGGCATGTTCTATGTGCATCTGGGAAACAAACATGGCCTAAGTATCAAAACATCTGGTTACTAGTGGCTGCAATGGTAGCTAAGAGAAATATCGTGGGGGCCTGGGGTGCCAGCCAGCCACCGACAGTGGCACGTTGGAAAATGGACATGGACTGGTGCTGTGCCGCGGAGAAAACAATATATGAGAGTCGTGGCTGCCCGAAGAAATGGGAAAGGGTATGGAACCAGTGGGAATTATATTGGGGTATTTAAAGGAAATCAGGATATATCAATGAGATGGGGTGTACGAACATGATAGTTTCGAGGATAGCTCTCAGGAGGTCCCAGCTCAGTTCAAAAAGACATTATTTTTCAAGAATGTACAATATGCTGCTCTGTATGTACTGTCACAAATGTATTGCGGTAAGGTTGCTCATTAACACTGCTGATGTTTTAATCAAAAGACTTTTTTTTTTTTTTTTTAAACAACTCACCAGGCACCTTCCCTACTACCATGTCAGATAGGGAATCCAGGAAGATAGTGCAATATTAAAAGACCACCACCTCTGCAGGTTGAATGGCTCTCAAGTCGCTGAATACCACAGTCTCCTCCGACACTATGTACACGCTCTCTGTGACATGGCACAGAAGGTTCGGCCCAGTCTACCAGATTATCTGCTACCCTACTTTTTGGAGTTAATCGGGCTAGACAAGAGGTGGCAAAACTGGTGATCCAGTCTGGTCTGGACGCAACAGACTCTGTTCCCATAGATATTGGGACATGTATATATCTACTTCACCATGCATGGCTGAGAAATTCAATGTTCTCCAAACTTCACTTACCGACCACTTTGTTTTTTACTGTTCTCGGCTCTCTGGGGCCAAGGCTGATTCTGCCGTAGAGAGGTTTAAGAGAAGCAAGGCAACTGCAAGATCTCTGGGTCTTCAGATGCAACAAAGGAATTGCCGCCAATTTAAGACATTTTTGGGAGTTCACAAGAAGTTTTTCCTTTCAATACCATCAACAACAATCTCACCACTACCACCAGCAAACAAACCTGCTGTATAGACAATATAGAGGCCACAGCAAAGGGATAAAACAAGCACTACCCTTTTCCTTCTCCTCCTCCTCCCCCTACCCAGCCACCCCTGGGAAGCAGCTTTAATTCTCTTTTACAGGATCACGAGAAACCAGTTAGAAGATGGGAGTCCTCTTTTCCACAGGCCTAGAGGGCCATTACTTCAGACCAATGTTTTTTGCAAATTGTGGAAAAGGGTGTACCCTACCCTTTCAACAGGTATCTCCACCCTTTTCTCCCAAACACCAAACACCCCCTTCAGCACTACCACCAGACCACCTATAAGTCTTGCAACAGGAGGTAGAAGTGATACAGTGGAGTTGGTGCCAGAGCAGGAGTGTGGTCAGGGGTGCTACTTCCGGTACTTTTTGGTCCCAAAGAGGTATAGTGGAGTTCATACGATGCTAGACCTCAGGGTTCTGAACTGGTTCCTCAAAAAAGAAAAATGCTATCCCTAACTCAGGTTCTTCTTGCATTAGGTGATGGCAACTGGATGGTGTCTGTTGACTGCAGGATGCTTATTGCCACCTTCTGATGCTGCGGTCGCACAAGAAGTATCTTCGCCATATGGTAGGGTCCATATCCTACCAGTTTGCGGTCCTTCTGTTTGATCGGACTTCAGCATAACAAGTCTTCACGAAGGTGATGGCAGTAGTAGCGGGCCATCCCAGAGGTGCAGGGATCCCAGTATTCTCTTCCGTGAATGAAAGGATCATGAAAGCCAGATTTCCAGAGATGATGTTGAACCTCCTGCCAACAATGGCTACATTGCATTTTGATCTGGGCTTCTTCATCAACAAGCCCATCTACCACCTGGTGCCCTCTCAGCATTCTGTTCGTAGTAACAGTACTGAACACTATATCGAGTCAAGCTTTTCCCCTCCACAAAGGATTCAGGCTATGATTCTGATGTCTCGGAATGAAGCTCACTCGCCAGTCCTGATGGTGTTACACCTTCTGGGCCTGCTTGCTTCCTGCATTCTGTTGTTCACTCACGCTGGCACATGCAGGCCCTCCAGTGGTGCCGCCACAGACAGAGCCATTGCAGAGATCTTTAGAGCTCCATAATGCTCTCTAGGCAGATTTGCAGTTGTGGAGTGTGTACGGCACTTAGACTTGAGGTAAGCCATTACAACCCCCACAGGCTGTGACAACGTCATCATGAGACCTCTACCCTAGAGTGGTGTGCTCTTCTGAAGATCAAAGGTCTCTGGGCTCCAGAGGAGCAAATGTTGCACACCAGTCTGCTAGAGTTCCAAGACAATACAACCATGATGTGGGACATCAGCGAGCGGGGAGAGTAGGGTCGCACCTTCTTTGCCGGGAAGTTCCACGACTCTGGTCCTGGACTCAGGACCATCAAATGTGGCAGGTTGCCAACCACCTAGCTATTGTACTCCATATTCGAGTAGACCGTCTGTCAGCTTCATCTTGCTGATCACAAGTGGTGCTTAAATCCAGTGCTTAATTTGTAAAATGAGTACCTGTGCCTACAGCTCTGCTCAGAAGATTGCCACCAGCACAACCAGTGGAAACTCCTCCGCTAAGGAGCCACGGCATGATCCCTGCTCTTCTGACCCTGCCAAGCAGTTGCCACAGTAGTTCAGAAATTGCCATGAGGTTGACATATGGACGGCAACAGTTGCCCAACCCCTGTAGCAGTCACCCCCAGGTCTTTCTAAGCTGGGTGTGTGGGCCTGGCAGGCAACACTCAGGCCAGCAGAGTCATCAATCCTCCCAGGCCCCTTCACCTGCGACAACAGCCATTAAGCCTTTTTAGTTTGCCCTTGTAGGAAGTTGGCTCTTTATATAGTGGACCAAAGGTAGGTACCCTATATAAAGAGTCCAGGCAAACCCCAATTGGTTTACAGAGGTACAAATGATATCCGAAATGCTAACTTATGTGGTAGTGGGCGGGCATTTTTTGTACTCACAGGGGTAATAAATGAGACGCACATTCAAGAATAATTCCTAGACCAATTTAGAAAAATTATTCATATTTTTATCTACATTTTGATATCAAGAACTTCGTTAGCAAACCAGTACTTTTTTAAATATGAATTTTTACAGGTAATTAAATAGTTATATTCAATGTGTCTTTACACAGCACTGCTTCCCTATTGGAGGAAAGGCCTATGTTGCATAGAGTTATTTGCAATCGGTTTCTTGGGTTCTCCTTTGGAACATAGGTTCGTAATGGGACCAAAAGGTCCAAAGTACCACCAGCAGTTACTCGTTACCTGCCCTGGGGCAGCCGGGTGCACGGTTGCTGGTCGGGTTGGTAGTTGTGCATGCTATGTCGGTGGAAGAATGGGGGAGGCTAGAAAAAGGCTGCAGAGGGTAACTTCGGGACAAGTCTGGGAGCTAGCATTGAGGGGCTCTGGTCACAAGGGTCCTTGGGAAAAGGGGGCACAGACGGTTCATCAATAGTTATGCCAGGGCACTCAGGTGCAGAGTGAAAATGTCGGCTAGACTCTGTGCTTCCTAGCCCTTGTGGTTGTCTGTCCTCTCGAGTTGAGGGTGCAAAATCAGGACAGCCGTGCCACTCTGGATGTGGGTCCCTGCGATGCTGATGTCCCTTGACGTCTGCTTCGTGTCAGTGTAAGCGGAGTCTGTATTGGACTTTCACAGGCGCTGTATGCTCCAAGGGGTCCAGTACCCCAGGTATTGGTCCTGTGAGACTCCTGTTGGTCCTAGTGTCCTCTCACTTGGTGGTGAGACAGTGGTGACCTTCAGGAACATATGGTTCTCTTTCTGGGGGGGTGCTGCGTTGGGCTGGCCTGGGAGCAGCAACTCAGTAGACCAGACTTTGCGTTTCGGTGTCTGAGGACTGCAGAGGAGTAGCTCCTCTACTGCAAGGGAGATTGCTTGGCAATTGCGAAGGTTGGCAGTTGTCTGGGGTTCTTGGAAGCTAGTCAGCTGCAGGGCGAGTAGCTGGTCACAATTGATGAGACTTTGTGCAGATAGGCAGAGTTTGGCGCTAAAAGTCCACATCAGTCTTCAGTTCTCGCTGCTCTTCTTTGTCCTCTCGTCTTGATTAGTCATATCTAAGTTCTGGTGTCAAGGGTGCCGCCTAATGTTGCAGGGATTCTACTCTGGTACCAAACTATGCATCTATGCATGGGACCATAGAACATTAGTAGATAAGGACTGAGTCACCATACCACCTCGGAATCTATGAGCCTGAGTCCGACTAGCTATAGTGTCTCGCTTGCCCTCCTACTCATAACCAGGGGAACAAGTGAATTGACACCCCAGAACACAACACTCCTGACCCACTCTGGGATGGTGGTGACGGGAATCCCCCTTTCGCTCACTCACTCATACTCGTCCACAATGAGATATGACGGAGCCACAAAGGAAGTTTGAAATGTTTATTTGAACTATAAACATCCAGAATGCAGTACACATGCCACAATCCGAAAACTGCCTAGCAAAAATACCATCAGCATTGTCAATAAACCATATATTATGGAAAGCCCTGTCATATTATAAGACAGGATAGCCTAACCCCCGCCCCCTTTGCAGAAGCAAACTGATTTTACAGCAACAATCTCTGGGTTTATCAGCAAACCCCGTACCTTAGTATACACAGTTGGACGTTCTACATCTCAGAACCAGCCGTGATCTTCTCGCTGAAAATATCCGACTCTCTCTTACATTGCTGTGCATACCTATATGACAAGGTTCACAACTTCATAAACAGCTGCATTTCTGTGTTGTGTCTAGCTGCGAGTGCCTGACCAGAACAAAATAACAAGGGACATTGTTGTTTGACCTTGCCTGCCGATCAGACTAAATCCCAGGAAAGAACAGAGCAAGAAAACAACTGCAGGTTCTGTGTGAAACTATAATGTGGCACAGAAGCAAACGTGTATTTATATAGTAACGTGTGCAAAGCTAACACGGTCTATGTTAGGCTAACATAGGGAAAACTGCAATGGGCGATGTACAACCCACATGACACTAAATACTCAATTTAAGGGCCTTACAGGGAGTGGCAGGTAGTAGCCAATGGGCTTACCTTTAGGGATCTACACCCTAAAGTCATAACCCTAACCCAGAGAGCCTAATTCCGCCAAAACTAAGAGGGTGGAATTCTAAAAGTTGTGTTCACTTTAGGTAGCCCACCTTACGGATGGTGTTAACCTGAGAGGGGAACACGCATCCTGACTAGCTAATTTTCCTGCCCATCCTGGTGCCAAATGGGCCCGGGTAAGGGTGACTGTGAGAAAGTGCCCTCTTTCTGCATGGTTTCCCCCACTTTTTGCTGAATTGCTGATGAGCTTTGCTGAGTGTGCCCTGGGCTCCTGCTAATCAGGTACCCAGGGCCTATGTTCTTTCCCTAAAACTGCATTGAACCCTAAACCCAATTGGCATCTCTGGCCACAGGTCAGCCCCTGGTAAATGGTACCCAGGCACCCAGGGCATTGTGACCAGAGAAGGCATCCAACCTCTGCTGTGCTTATTGTGCCACCCTTAGAGGTCCTGCGTGCGCGCGCACCCACACACACACTTTTGTTTTTTGCAGACTGCATGTTTTGGTGCCATGCCTACAACCCACTTCCCTGGCATAGATCAGTCACCCCTCTAGCTGGGTGCACTATACCAGTGGTGAGGGTACAGGTGCATGAGCCCAGTACCCCTACAGTGTCTAAGTCCATTCTCAGACATAGTAAGTGCAGTACTGCCATTAAGAGTATATGGTGCTGGGAGTTTGTCATTACGAACTGCACAGCACCATAATGGTTACACTGAAAACCAAGAAGTTTGGTATTAAACTTCTTAGCACATCAAACCCACACTGTGGGATTTAATGAAAAATGCACACAGAGGGCATCTTAGAGATGCCTCCTGAAAACGAACCCAACACTAGTGTCCAGGCTGAGTGGCTTCTTTCAGCTACCACCACCAGACATGTTTCTGGACCCCTGGGTTGAGAGCCTGCTGCTCTCTGGGGCCTGAAAGAAAAAATGCACATCCTGGGACAAGGTGCCAAGCCTTCTCCCACAGGAAGGGCAGGGTTCACAAAGGGGACGATTCAAGGGCTTGCCACCTTTGTGAGCTTCCCCAGGACACTTGCTGCTTTCAGCCACTGGTCCCCACTGGTTCTGACGACCCCCACTATGGGCGGGAGAACAGGCGGGAAAAACAAGTGAGGAAGAGTGGTGTGCCCACTTCTGCCAACTCCACCCCTTCGGTGGGGAAGCAAGGTGAAGCACAACTCCCAGTCCCTGCCATCTTGCAGATGGGGGACTCAGCCAACCAGGGATAGGCTCCTGCCCCCCTCCCACTGGAGGGTGGCATAATAGGGGTGTACCCACCCCAGGGAAGGGACCCATTGGTCCTTGCCTTTTACCTACCTGTAACGCCCCTAAATCTAGTATTTTGGGGCGCCCCTGAACTTTGCTTCCTCAGACAAGAAGAAACAACAACAAGAAGAAACAGAAGGACCGAACAGCCGTGCAGCAGCTAACAAGAGGAAGACACCCACTGACTTGGCCCCAGCCCTACTGGCCTGTCTCCCCCTCGAAGCTGCTCCTGCGAAATCCCAGTGTGTCCAGCAGCCAGCAACCTCAAAAACCCCGGAGGACCTGCCTGTCTTCAACCCCAAAGACGTTGTCTCCCGTGAACATTGGATTTATTCATCTGCAAACTCTGGCCCCGGCCGGAAACTGCGAATTCGCACCTCTCTGCACCTGCCATCCACGGCCCAAACTCGAGTGGGCAAACACCACGAGGAGGTCTCCCCGGCGATCCTGACCTGAGATCCGGCGACTCCTGACCTGCCTCAAACCTACAGCCAAAGCCTGCAGCCTAAATCCGGATGGTCCCCCCAAACACTACCAGGAGCTGGTAAGAAGATCTGACCCTAAAAGGGCCCTCCTACAACCGACGCCCCACAGCCTTGGTTGGCCAAACCGACTGTGCCTAACCAAGCCCCAACATCCCAAATTACCTCTTGAAGTGGTGGTCGCACCCAGAAGACCTTCGTCCACAAGCCTACAGTGCCTTTGTAAACCGGAGGTTCCCCATTGCAAACAGGGTACCCGACGTCGAAACAGCACCCTGCACCCGGCTGCCCTAGTGCCGCTGAGGGTGCACCTTTGGTGCTATTTTGTTTCCCCATTTGCCCTGAGCTAAAGTCTAGGAGCTTTGCTCCCACAACCAAGTGGCCCGCTCGTCAGCAGCCACCAGCCGGAGGCCCCGTATCCTCATTGGATAACATTGGGCCTCAGCACTCTGCACCCGGCCACCATAGTGCCGCTGAGAGTGTAACAACAGTGCATCCCTGACCCTGGGAGACCCCCCCCCCACCCCCCCCCCCCCCCCCCCCGAGTCTAACCCCAGAACCTCAACCCCCACTACCGAGTACTTACCCTAAAACCAATAACACTATATTCCTCCATAGGATAACATTGACTGTTTTTCTTGGAAAAAAAATTAAGTGTGGAGTTTGTACACCTAAAGAAATTCTTTAAAATTGCACTAACTCCTGTTTGCAGGAAATGTCTCAGAGTAGTATCCAGGTATAGTACTCTGAGTAAGAAAAGTAATCTCAAAAGTAACTTACCTGTAATTTTACTGAAAAGTCCATTCAAGTCTATGTACTGTATTTACAAAGTATTGCATTTCTCTGAAACCATACTGTAAGTCAAAACAAAGTGCATATACAATTTCAATTCAAACTGTTTACAATCTGCATATTTACTGCAAAGTATTTATTGCTTACCTGTGCTAGGCTTGCTTGGTTCTAGAAAATAAAATATTTAAAATAATATTTTCATACAAAAGCATTTGGTCTGAAGTTCAGTCTTTGAGTGTGTGAATTCATTTGCTGACTGAGTGTGTACAACAAATGCTTAACACTGTCCTCTGATACTGCCTTACTGCTCGACAACACCACCACAAATAGAGATTGAGGTGCTATCTAACTTTACCTCTGCCTACCTTTGGAGATCCACTGGACTCTGTGCTGACTATTCCTCACTTTGGCATAGTATATACAGAGCCAGCTTCCTACAGTGACATTTCATTTCCCCTGTCTGGGGAAGCCTTGGGTCACACATCAAAGACAGCAGAGGCCTTTGAAGCCTTCTGCCCTCATATGCTGATTACTTAGCCATTCTGCTGGAGGAAGTGACAACAGTTCTGACCTGAGCAGGTACTGTTTCTTCCCTCAGACTGCGGGCTCACACCTGCAGGGGGTCAGAAACCTGTCTGTGGTGGTAGGCTGGTCTGCACCAGTCAGCCAGTACACAGTGAGTGGGTAGGTTTCCAAGGGGGCATCTCTGTGGTGCCCTCTGGGTGCATATATTAATAAATCTGTCACTGAAATCAGTGTGGGCTTATTAATATGAGATGTTTGATAGCAAATATCTTTAGTTGCAGTTAAGCCATCATGTATCAGGGGAACTCGTAAACACCAGTGTGTCCAGTACATGTGCTTAAAATGGCTTCCCTGCCCACTTGTAATATCTAAGAATCGACTTCGACATCACAGGGGCATATCTGCTCATGCAGATATGTTCACACATGTACTATAGTGCACCCTGCCTTCGGGCTGTAAGGCCTGCTGTAGGGGTTACGTACCTATACTGCATGCAGTATCTGCAGGCATGGCACACATGAGGTGTCTTCCCTTTTCTCTGCACCATGGCGCGCAGCCTGCAATGGCAGTTTGCTTGTTTGGTGCAGACTGGTCTCTTAGGGTGGCACAAGCTGCAGCCCTTAGAGATCCTCTTTATCTTACCTGCCCTAGGTACCAGGGGTACCATCTACTAAGGACTTACAGGAGGTGCTAAAGGTATTACCAATTGAGGAACAATTGTACAGTTTTTAGGGAAAGAGATCTGGCACTGGGGACCTGGAAGGGAGGAACCCAGTGGACTTCTGTCAAAATTGTATCATATACCAGGCAAAAAATGGGGATGACCATGTCAAAACAGGGTACTCTCCTACAGCCCGTAGTGGTGCGCACTGGTCCTGTGGGGGTGCAGGATTCAGAATTTCCACCTGGGGTGGTGATCCTTCACATCCATCCAACAGAAGGATCATTCAAATTGTTAAGCATTGCTGTGGCTACTGCGTGGAAATGAGGTGTATTATATGATGTGGTTCTGCGACTTCACCGTGTAATACACTTACCAACGCCTTCAGACCCAGTAGGTTTGTTTAAGTCCTTAGCTCCACCCTGGGTAGCTGTGGCTCTGAGCAGCCAGGCTAGCACAAAGGAACAAGTGTAAAACAATTAAACAGCACCAAAACAATTGGAGAAGAACTACCAGAGACACTTAAGAATTCCGAAACAAGTTGAGAGAAATAGACTTTATTTTTAGGTATTTTTAGACACCAAAACAAAATAGATTCACCTGAGGGTTCTGGAAATACAGCAGTTACAGGGTATAGCATGTAAATTGATACTTGTATAGCGCACTACTCACCCGCAAGGGTCTCAAGGCGCTTGTACGAATACCGCTGTGGAACCCATCCTGTCTTTCCCTGTGAGGTGTCCACTCCTGGGCACCCCCAAGGTGGAGGCCAGGCATCCTTAGCGTTGTGGGGGCCGTTGTGGAGATTAAGCAAGCTATTGCCCAGAGTTGCAGAGCGGGACTCCATGATTGGAATAGGCACCGAGGCGAGAATTATCAGGTCCGTGGAAATTTGAGCCCAAGACCCGCCGAGGCGGGGAATTGAACCCTGGTCCCGGGCCAGACCTCTGCATCAGGGTCTGCCGCTCTAACCATTGAGCCACACTTCTCCACAAGCACTTTCCACGTAACTGCGAATAAGCATTGGCGAATTAATGGAATTTTACACTTAGAAACTTTTTCAAGAAAAACTTGGGTAAGTATCACTGCAGTTACTTTGGTTTACTTAGGCAGCCAACCCTGGCAGGAAGCCAGTCAAGGGCACTAGCAAAGTCCTCAGAAATAGTTACCTCGGGGAAAGAAGCAGTCTTTCATTAGTTCCAAGCCCTTTTATCTCCTTGCCATAGACTCCTATAGAAATGGTCTGGATGCAGGGTATACAGGATGCTAAAGATGCTCAAGGATGCTGTGGATGCAATGTGGTCTACAGGGGTCTTCCTGTAGCTACTCCTTGGTTGTTTTGTTATGATATGTTTATTTATAGAGCGCACAACTACTCGGCAGAGGATCCTGGCGCTAGGTAGTGGGGGATCAGACAGGCCGTGGGTTTAGCTGTTAAAAAGGCAGGATTTTAACTTCCTCTTGAACATATCCAGGCTGTGAATTAGCCGGAGATTTTAGTGAGTCTATTTCAGAAGAATGATCCTAAATAGGAAAAGGATCTCCCACCTATTCTGAGGCGACCAATGCGGGGCACCTTTGCCAGGAACGCGGAGGGTGCGAGCAGGGGTGTATGTGCTGATTCTCTCCTTGAGATAGGATGCCCCCGTCCTTTGCAAGGCCTTATGCATCAGGACCATGGCTTAAAAACCACCCTCTTTTTCACTGGGAGCCAATGCAGGGCCCTTAGGTGAGGGGTCATGTGGGACCTGGGAGGAAGTCTGGGTAGCAGTCTTGCTGCGGAGTTCTGAACCACCTGTAGTCAATTAGGGAGAGAGTCAGGAAGCCAATCTTGGCTACAGGGTCAACGTCACTTGAAGTCCTCTCGATCCTGACAAAGTCCAGTTGCCACTAGGCTACTAGTCTCCCGCTATCATGGTCACAGTGGAATCCTTCCTTGAATGATCGCTTGCCTTCTGGGCAACCAAGCTGCACTCCGACAACTGTCCCGTGTTCAGCAGACTCTAGGGCATCTTTGAGCACCGGGTCCTGGTCCCTGGTGCTACACGGCGGTGAGGAACAGCAGTTAGAAGATGTGGGCTACCAACTCGTCCCGGCAGGCTTCTTCATCTGTCGTGGCCCTGTGCTGTGAACAAGTCAGCCAACTGACCCTTGGAGTCTCTTGCTTTGCCCGGGCTCGAAAAAACGACTCCTCCACAAGCAAGACACAATAACACAGTCCCTTCTCCTTTGCTAGCCACTAGGTGCTGCAGGTGTGGCTGCGAAGGGGGCTACACACATCTGGAAAACCGTTTGATATCCGGTTTTCCATCTCTGTCCCTGTCTGCCTACACAAAGGGCAGCCCCTCCCACATGTGCTTCCTAGCTGTGACAGTAAGGACGGTGGGTAAACTCTTGGGCATGATGGCATCATGAATACCACTCAAACCAAATGCCTGGCTCCACATGAGACCAATCCAGGAGTTACTGCAAACATACCGATCACAGGCAAGAGGGAGCTGGGAGGATACAGTGGGTTGTAAAAGGGAGAGTACACAAGGAGGTATAATGGTGGAGCATCAAGAACATTACAATAGGCAGATCTTTCAGAAAACCAGTTCCCAAAGTTACCATAACAACGTATGCTCCCCACACTGGGTGGGGAGAAAATATAAATGAGATGCACATCGTGGGCCTGTGAAGCTCAAAGAATGCAGTGAGCACCCAAATATCCTGCAACTCTAGATAGTCTTTCTAGCTCTTGAGGCTTTCCACTTGCAAATCTAAGGGAAAGTGGTACAAATACAAACTGACAATACTACCACCATGTTCTATCTCGACAAACTAGGAGGGACGTGTTCACATGCACTATCCAGTCTACCACAGGAGATGTTCATGACACAGCGAACACATGGCGATCAATCCATATTTTCTCAAACCACTTGTGTAGATAGTCAAATAGATAAGCACAGGTGAATCAGATGATATTATAACATCTGTTTGCAAACACACACTCACTTCAGCCCAACTTTCCAGTTAGAGGGAATACCAATATGTTATCAAAGCACATCATGTGAATACAGAAATCATGAAGGCTGCAAAACTAAAAGGTTACTTACTTGGTAGAAATTGTTTTGCAGCTTGAAGAATTTCCCAGATTCACATGTGACCTACCTCTGCATACAAGACGTGTCCGCTCAAGGAAAACGTGAGGAAACAATATACCACAAAGGTGCTATCCTATCTGGAACCCTTTAATATCCTACCATATCCAACAATGGAACAGATCTAAATATAGTGACCAAATACTGGGGCATTGTGGTCATATGTCTGACGTCATAGGAGTACGGCTACAACCACCTACTGGTCTATGAATGGGGGGGTTGCCGAGGATCAAACAAAGGAGCAACATAGGGAACATTCCAGGCCCAAACACTAGATGACCTAATAATACGCAGCACGTAAATCCAGAAAATGTTAAACGCTGTAAAACTATTCCTACAGGTAAGTAACTTTTTATTTTTTATTTTTATAAAGGTTGTTCTTGGCACACTATCTCAGCACCTGACTTGCACATTCCATGCTGACACCTTTTGCTTTTACTTACCAGAATTGAACATTATTGAAAAATGAAGATAGTTTCCACATGGCATATGCTGGGGTAGGCATGCTTATATAAGCTGCACCAGCGCAATTTCTATATTTTCTCAAAATGCTGCCAGCTGCTCTGCTTGCAGCCTGCGTTTGGTAATCTGAAGATGAGACTCCTGGAGCAGAATAAAAAGATTCAATTTTTTTTTTACTAATAGCAATTTTGTTGTATATTCTAGCTGGCAAGCCTGAAATACTTCCATGTGTATAGCTCTACCATGTTCCTTTGTAGAATTAGGATGTTTTAAATCTTTGTGCAACTAAAAGAATCTGCCTATCGAGGTTTTGTCAGAAGCAGCAATATGCTACAACATTCTCTTTCAGAAAAAGCCACAAAAGGAAGCTTTTCACACAGTTTCACATTTCAAGTGATTTAGAAGCCTGATTAAACTGATCTATTGTAAGATATGTCATTTGTCTTGGCATAATTGCTGGCTGTTCATTAAAAAATGGGTTTCCATGTAAGTGTAGTAATCTGGACTGTGCTAATATTACTTTCCTCTTCTCTCCTGAAAGGTGGCAAAGCTTCCTCAAGTGGTCCAGCAGCAAGCAACCGTGGCCAATATCCAGCAGATGGTATCTGCCCCTCAACAGGTAGGTGAAGTAGCAAGAGACCATTTCTAATGCCCAGCAGAGTTGTATTTGTAATCCAACTTATAGGTGCAGCGGCAAAGTGGCATTGTTCTGCAGTTGATGTCTATTCCCCCCCCCCCTACCTCCCCCCTCGCAAGTAGGTGTTTATGTAGTAAACAGGGCGGATGAGCTCTTTGTTGAACAGTATTTGTTATTTGGAACTGCCTTTGCAATATTCAATGGCCTGGCTTAAAATTACTTTATGCACGAATTTTCATTATTTCCCCCCTGATGTTCTTGAACAGTAATTAATTAATTAATTAATTAAGGATTTATAAAGCGCCTGGTTACTCCGAAGGAGTGTCCCTGCGCTAACCAGTAGCATCCTATCAGGGTCAGGAAAGTCAAGAGCAAGAAGGCTTCTAACTCTGTCTAAAGAGCCAGGTCTTCAGATTTTTGCGGAAACTTGTCTCAGACTGTTTAAGTCATTGGTTGAGTGGCATGGTGTTCCAAAGCTTGGCTGCACGAAGACCAAAGGAGCGCCCTCCCAGCTGGGCAAGATGTACTCTGGGAATCCCTGCCAGCGCTGCTTCTCAAGATCTGGAAGGAGTGTGAGCATTGACCAAGGGGAAGAGAGAACCGGTAGCCTCCAATCCATTATCCTCCGTGTGAAACACAGACCTTTAAATGAGATTCTGTGTTTAATTGGAAGCCAGTGAAGTTCAGCCAAACCGGAAGTAATGGAGGTCCATTTCGGAATTCTTAATAGCATCCGGACTGCTGCGTCTTGTACTCTATGAAGCATTGCCAGTCTGCCTCTAGAAGTCCATAAGTAGAGCTCAGTGCAGTAGTCAATCTGCGACACCAGCAGGGCCTGTGGAACTGTTTTTTGGTCTGAGGCTGGTATTAGCCTTAGAAACTTCCTTAACAGTCTCAGTACTCCGAAACAGGTGCCCACAGTGACCCTGATCTGACTTTCAAATGATAGCGAAGCGTCAGAGAGGATGCCTAGATTTTTCACTTTAGGTTTAGGAATAAGGGTGGGGCCCAGATCCGCAGGCCACCATGACTAGGACCAGATAAAAGGCTGTTTCCCAACCACCAGCACCGCTGTTTTATCTGCATTTAACTTCAGGCAACTAGCCTGCATCCATGTCGCTAGGCCCTGTCGTCATCATTAGGTAGGTTGATAACAAGCTGAGTGTCTTCAACATATGACCCCATTCTCACTCCATGGCCCTCAATAACGTCAGCCAGTGGGTGAAGGTATAGGTTAAAAAGAGTAGGGCTCAATGCCGATCCCTGGGGCACTCCCCGCTGTAATGGGATAATGTGAGAAAGTGCCCGCATTTTGCATGGTTGCCCCCACTTTTTGCTGAACTGCTTATGTACTTTGACTGAGTGTGCCCCGTGCACCTGCCAATCAGGTACCCAGGGCCTATGTTCTTTCTCTAAAACTGCATTAAAGACAAAACCCAATTGGCACTCTCTAGCCATAGGTCAGTCCCTGGTAAATGGTACCACAGGTGCCCAGGGCACTGTGACCAGGGAAGGCACTTATTGTGCCACCCTTAGAGGCCCTGTACCTTTACACTCGCATTCTGCCTTTGCAGGCTGCGTGTTTTGCGTACAGAACAAAGTGAATAGTCGACATGGCACACATCCCATTGTGAGTGCAGTGCTGCCATTAGGAGTATATTATGCTGGGAGTTTGTCATTACGTCCTCCACAGTACCATAATGGCTGCACTGAACACTGAGAAGTTTGGTATCAAACTTCTCAGCACATTAAACCCACACTGATGCCAGTGTGGGATTTAATGAAAAATGCACACAGAGGGCATCTTAGAGATCCCCCCTGAAAAACGACCTACCACTAGTGTCCAGCCTGAGTGGCTGCTTTCAGCTGCCACTATCAGACATGTTTCTGGACTCCTGGGTCGGGAGCCTGCTTCTCTCGGGGGGGCCTAAAGCAATGCACATCCTGGGACGAGGTGCCAAGCCTTCTCCCCATAGGATGGGCAGGGTCCACAAAGGGGAAGCTTCAAAGGCTTACCGCTTTTGTGAGCTTTCTCAGGCCTTTTGCTGCCCCCAGCAACTGGTCCCCACCGGTTCTGACCCCCACTTAGGTTGGGAGAACCCGTCGGAAAACCAAGTGAGGAAGGGAGGTGTGCTCACCTCTGTCAACTCCACCCCTCAGGTGTGGGAGGCGAGCTGAAGCACAACTCTCAGTCCCTGCCATCTTGGAGCTGGGGGGACCCAGCCAACCAGGGTGAGGCTTATGCCTCCCTCCCACTGGAGGGTGGCATAATAGGGGGTGTACCCACCCCTATTGGTCCCAACCTTTTACCTACCCGTAACACCCCTAAATCTAGTATTTAGGGGCACCCCAGAACCTTGCATCCTCAGTCAAGAAACTACAAGAAGAAAAGGAGGACCGAATAGCCGTGCCGAAGCTAAGAAGAGGACGACGCCCACTGACTTTTCCCCAGCCCTACCGGCCTATCCACTCCTCGGACCTGCAGAAGAGAATCTCCGGTGTGTCCTGCAGCCAGCAGCCCCAAGGAACCCCGAGGACCTGCCCTGCCTTCAAAAGAAGAGACTCTGCCTCCCATGAACACTGGATTTGTTAACCCACAGACTCCAGGTCCTGCAAAGTCTGCGAGTCCCCGAGCCTGCAGTGTGTTTGCAAACCGGAGACTCCCCATTGAAAGCTACAAGGCGCCCGACGCCAAATCAGAACTCTGCACCCGGCCGCCCCAGTGCCGCTGAGGGTGCTCCTTTTGTGCTGGCTTGAACCCCCATTTGCCCTGAGCGCAAGTCCAGGAGCTTTGCTCCCACAACCCTGTGGCCTGCTCGTAAGCAGCCACCAACCGGAGGCCCCCTATCCCCAATTGGATAACATTGAGCCCCAGCACTCTGCACCCGGCCGCCCTAGTGCCGCTGAGGGTGTAACAAGAGTGCATCCTTGACCCTGGGGGACACCTGAGTCTACCCCCATAATACCAACTGCCACAACCGAATACTTACCTTTGAACTGATAACCCTATTTTCCTCCATAGGATATCATTGACTGTTTCTCTGTGAAAAGTTTGTAAGTGTGGAGTTGGAAAATCTATAAAAGTCTCTAAACCTGTAACAAAATAACCAAACGCTTTTACTTGCCTGTTTACAGGAGATGTCCTAGTGCAGTATTCAGGTATACTGCACTGTGTGAGAAAAGTAATCTGTAAAGTAAGTTACTTGACATTCTACTGAAAAGCCACTACAAAGTATATGTACAATATTTCAAAGCTTTGCATTACTAGTAGTTCTGCTGTAATCAAACCAAAAGTATGTATACAACTGCAATACAAACTGTATTATTATTGCAAAGTGCTTATCACTTACCTGTGCCAGACTTGCTTGGTTCTAGGAAATAAAATAACTAAAAGAATATTTTTAGACAAAACCAGTTGGTCTGAAGTTCAGTCTTTGAGTGGGTGATATCCTTTGCTGATTGAGTGTGTACAACAAATGCTTAACACTACCCTCTGATAAAGCCTTACTGCTCGCCCACACTACCACAAATAGAGAGTAAGGTGCTATCTACTTTTACCTCTGGCTACCTTTGGGGTTCCACTGGACGCTGTGCACACTATATCTCACTTTGGTGTAGTATATACAAGCCAGCTTCCTTCACTCAGTCAACATCCTACTCCTTAGAGTTTGGTGGTCCAAGCTTTGACGTCCCACGGTGTGTTCCCTTTCTGTCCTTGCCCCCCGGATAGGAACTCCAAGAGGCTGGAGGCACTTGGGAAGAGGTTTTCTTCTACCAGCATGGCATTGAGGATCGGTGAACACTGCATGCTTTTCAGGCTGTTTCTCACACTTCCTATGGGAAATGGTTGTGCAAGTGCTGACAGGTCCCGGAGGAGGCCCGGGCTGTGCGCTCTCAGGCAGTGCAAGATGGGAGAGATGCAGCAATGTTCACCATTAGGTGTGGTTTGGATACGACTGGCTCCCTAGGAAGAGTGGTTTTGTTGACTATGACCTTGCGGCGCCAGGCCTGACTAAGAACATCTGGCTTCTCGGGAGATGTCCATGCCAACCTCATGGACATGCCCTTCGATGGGACTCGTCTCTGTAGAGAAAAGGCAGACTCTGCGCTGGAGCACTTTGAGGATTCTCAGGGTACGGCCAGGTCCTTGGGCCTTTCGGTGACTCCTCGCCCTCAGGCTGCCTTCCTCTCTTTTCATGGCAATGGAAGGGATTTTCAACCACGTTAGCCATACTCTAGCCACTGTCCTGCACAGACTTCCCAAGTTGTGCGAGGACGAGGTGCATTCCGACTTTGTGGGAATGGTAGCCAGATGTCGTCCACCACTCATCCTGCGACAGCTGCAGGCTCTAAGCCTTCCTAATTAGTTTCTGCAAGACCATGGGTGTCCAGTTGGAGAGAGAATTCAACATCACCCCCTCCACTGATGGTCCATAACAACGGACAAATGGGTTGGTTATTCCTTCCCTTTTCTATCTTTTCTCCCTCCTTTACCGCCATCTCAAGAATGGCTGGCTGATGATCATCTTGTTTTGCTCAGAGAGGTAGTTGCAGTTCTCCTGGCCAAGAGGACTATAGAGAGAGTTCCAATTTCAGAAGTAGGCAGTGGTTGTTATTCTCGCTACTTTCTCATAGCTAAAAATAACAAAGGTCTTTGTCCTATTCTAGATCTTTGGACCGTCAAACTCTTCCTCAAAAAGGAGAAATTCAAGATGCTCACGTTGGCTCAGGTCTTGTCCGCCCTAGAACAAGGAGATTAGATGGTAGTGTTGGACTTGCAGGATGGGTATTTTCCCATCCCCATCCTGCTAGCCCATAGGCGCTTCCTGTGGTTCAAGGTAGGCCACGAGCACTTTCAGATCACTGTGCTACCTTTGGCCTTACCAGCGCCCATCGGGTGTTCACCAAGGTGATGGTGGTGGTTGCAGCTAACCTGCGCAGGCTGGGGGTTCCAGTCTTCTCCTACCTCGACGACTGGCTGTTGAAGGCATCCTCATCCCAGACTATTGTTTCCCACCTCCAGACTAAGGCAGACCGTCTGCATTTGCTGGTGTTCACTATAAACGTGCCAGGCACACCTGACTCCATCTCAGACGCTTCCTTTAATCGGAGCTGTTCTGGACACAGTGAAGTTTCTGGCTTATCCTCCCGAGCAGCATGTCCAGGATATTCAGGTTATGATACCGATGTTTCGGCCTCCATCCCATATTTCGGTGAGAATGACTGGGGCTGCTGAAGCTCATGGCGTCCTGCATTCTGTTGATTAATCATGCCAGATGGAGTATGCGGGCTCTGCACTGGAACCTGAAGTTCCAGTGGGCACAGCATATGGGGAACTTCTCCTACATGGTCCAGATCTTGGAGGGAACTGCAAAAATCATGCAGTGGTGGCTAACTAACCGCGATTGGGTCAGAGGCAGACCCCTCTCCTAACCAGATCTCACATTAGTGACAGATGCGTCACTACTGGGGTGGGGTGGCCATTTGGGAGAGGTGGAGATCAGAGGACTCCGATCTCTGGTAGAGTCGGGCTCCACATCAACTTGTAGGAGCTGTAGGCAATCGACTAGCTTTGAAATAATTTGTTCCATCTATCAAGGGGAAATTGGTGCAGGTGTTCATGGACTACACAACTGCCATGTGCTACTGCAACAGCAGGGTGGTTTGGGTTCGTGGACCCTTTGTCAGGAGACCCTACGCCTCTGGACATTGTTGAAACAGCAGGGCATAACCTTGGAGGTTCAACACCTAGCAGGTCCCCTGAACCCCAGGGCAGACAAACTTAGCAGTCGATTCCTAGTGGATCATGAATGGCGTCTCAGGCTGGTGGCGCAAGGTCTCTTTCAACAGTTGGAGAGCCTTGGTTCGATATGTTCGCCTCAGAAGAGAACGCGCATTGTCAGCAGTATTGCGCTTTGGAGTTTCCAAGGCGGACGGCGCTCGGCAACTCTTTTATTGCGAATGGAGCTCAGGCCTCCTTTCCATCCAAATCACTTCTGCCCAGAGTTCTCAAGAAGATCAAGAACAACCGGGCACAAGTCATTCTTGTGGCTCCGGACTGGATATGGAGAGTCTGGTATACTGAGCTTCTTAGAATGAGCATCGATCCTCCAAGTAATCTGACCCTTTGGTAGGATCTTCTGTTGCAGCAGCAGGGCCGGGTCCTCCGCTGGTCCGGTAAACTCTCCGCCTACTTGCGTGGAGATTGAGTGGCGAGTGTTGATAGCTTTTGACCTTCCTCCCGAAGTCTGTAAAGTTATTTTGGCTGCCAGGTGGCCCTCCACCAGAACAGTATAGGCTGCCATTGGCAAACGTTTGTATAATATTGTTTATGAAGGTCTATTGATCATCTTTCTGTTTCTCTTTCTGATATTCTTCAATTTATTTTTACCCTTGTCCATAAGGGCTCTACTCTGGGCACTGTGAACGGTTATCTTTCTGCTCTGTCAGCTTTCCTGCGGCTGCCTGACCAACCCTCGCTGTTCAAGTCCCCTATTGTAGATAGGTTCCTGAAATGGCTTGTACATATGTTTTCCCCTATGCCCTTCATTATACCCCAGTGGGATCTCAACCTAGTTCTCTCATTTCTCATGTGCTCTCCTTTTGAGCCGCAACATAATTGTCCCCTCCAGTTGCTTACTGTCAAAACAGCATTTCTAGTGGCTATTTCAAATGCCAGGAGGGTGAGTGAGCTACAGACTTTATCATCCAAGCCTCCCCATCTCATGACATTGCCGGATAAGTTGTTGCTTCATGCCCGAGCCTCATGCCTTCCTAAAGTGGTGACCCCATTTCATCTGGGTCAGTCGGTCACTCTGCGTACCTTTTTTGCTGCTCCTCATCTATCTAAGAAAGAGGAGCGTCTCCGTTGTCTGGACCAAAAAAAGCATTGTCGTTCTACCATGAGCGCATAAAAGTTCTGGGCTGATGACCAACTCTTCGTGGGTTATGTGGGAACACAAAAGGGGCGGGCAGTGCACAATCAAACTGTTTTGTGTAGGTCGTTATCTGTATTAAGATCTGCTACACCCTGGCAAAGAAGCAGCCTCCCAAGAGCTTAAGGGCCCATTCCACCAGGGGGAAGGGTGCGACCACAGGGCTTGCTCGTGGTGTTCCAGTTCTGGATATCTGCCAGGCTGCAACGTGGGATTCACTTAGCATGTTGGCTAAACCCTACAGCCTGGACAGTTAGGTCCGCAGGGACAGGCATTTTGCCTGTTTGGTCCTGCAGGACTTTCTAGTCTAGTAACCTGTCAGCAGCCCGCCGCCAGGAAGTATGGCTTGGGTATCTATTCAAAGGTAAGGAATCTACAGCTAGAAGTCTCTATCAGTTGAAGAAGTTGCTTACCTTTGGTAATGCATTATCCAGTAGGGACAATATCTAGCTGCAGATTCCTTTCAGACCCACCCATGCCTCCTTGCTCTGGGACTCATTTATGGGGCTAGGGTTGCTCCCTTGTCAGGGCCCTAGTTTTGACACACACTAGTCAGTTCACTTCATGGCTTTGCGCTTTTGGTGTGGAAAAAGTGAAAAGTAACTGATGTCCGCACTTCTGGGTGGCACCTATATACGTGACCGCGACATCACGACGGAGCCATCATACAGCGCGCAGGGGTACTGCTGTAGCAAAGGTTTCCGCATCTAGTACAACGCCTGGAAAATTCAAAAGTAAGGAATCAGCAGATAGATATTGTCTCTACCAGATAATGTGTTACCGAAGGGGAGAGGATGTAGCCTTGCGGCTAGACCAGTCGACCTCTAAGCTGGGGACCCGGTTCAAGTCTCGGCATGAACGCTCAACATCCTGAGATTCTGGGCAAATCATTTATTCCAGGGGTGCCAACTGTCAATTACACCCACGGCACTCTACTATTTAGGTTTTAAAACACGAGATATACTTCCAACATAATCCATGTGTATAGAAGAGCTACATCTGTTATAATAAAAACACATCGCTATTACATCCAAGCCTCAAACATTCTTTTAAGGAGCTTGCCCAGCCTCATCGGGGGCAGTGGGAGCACCGGTTCACATGTGCTTGCCAAAATCATCCACATTTTAGTTGCAGTGGGGCCATCACTGACTCATACTTCTAATCCCCTGTGTAGCGTGATGGAGCCAAATCGTAAAACAAAAAAGAACTAACTTATTTTGTCAAGCGGTATACTGCCATACTGCACTCATGTTAGGAGTATATGATCACCGTGCATGATTATCACTTGAGTGCCACACATACATTGATTGTTAAGTTAGGCCACTGTACTGTTTCGCCATCCTCTGTTTTCTATGTTTTAGCTGCACGTAAGGTACCCTCTATTAAAGGTATTGTTCTGGGTGTACTCTAAGGTATTTTAGTCTTTCTGGATCCCATCTTGTCCAATAGGTTTTATCAAGAACTCTCTCATAATGAGGGTGAGTCTGCCCTGGTAGTACCATCTTACCGGGGTGGGATGAGGTCGCTAATAAGAAATGCCACATCCAGTGGGTGAAGCTTCCTCGTTGAATTTAATTGTCACTCTGTGCTAAATTATGTATCCCCTTGTAATTTAAAGTATGGGGTTACAGTTTTTTCACTTGTAGGGACCAAACTTGGCCTAACACTGTCTAGCCATCGCGTTTTGGTGGATTTATCTTCAAGTGTTTGTGGAGGCTGTGCAGTGGCGTTCCTCCTCATCTCCCTTTGTGTTAGTAGTCGTCCTTTTCACCGGAGTCAGTCCATTACCCTTCTGACCTTCTACCCCCACCCCACCAAGGATGACGAGAGCGCTTGCATAGGTTGGATCTTAGTTGAGCGGTCAACTACTACTTGGACTGCACCAAGGATATATATGACTGCTCCTAATCGGGTACTGTTGTGCCAAGCAATGCAAAGCGGTGCAGAAGTGAACTCCATCCAGCTGGATCATCCTCTGTTGCAAGACTGGTTATGCTTCGGTATGGAAGTACCCTCCGGAAGGGATCAGGCCAGATCCACCAGAGCCAAATCGATCACTTCTGCTCTTGCCAGTGGACTTCTGATCGCAGACATCTTCAAGGCAGCTGTGTTGACATACCTACACACCTTCAGCATGCATTACTACCTGGATTCCGAAGGGCATAGAGACAGCCACTTCGCCAGATTCGTGTTGCAGGATTTCATCATCAACCCTTTTCCTGAAAAGGGTGGTACTATTAAATCTACTCTCCAAGTGGGAAATCTGCAAGTGAAAGTATCCATCGGAAGAAAAAGTTGCTTCGCTGCCGTCAAATCTTTCTGGTCGATCCTGCATCTACCTGCAGAATCCTCACCTACCCGCCCACCTGCCCGTTTGATGGCTGTGTTTAGGGAAAATAATAAAGATCCCAAAATATTTTATTTTGGAACTGCACTACTCAGTGTTGATGTCAGTCCATCTGCTCACCTTAAAGGCTTGGGGAAAGAAATGGATGGAAACTGACATTGCTGCTCCAGGGTGGGCGCTATATGGCTTTGGTGACATCTGACGCCACTTCTGAAGTCAATATAAAGCCCACACCCCATACCGGCAGCAAGAAAACCTATGAAGTTTTCAGATCCAGTCTGATGCCTGGAATTGTCCTACAGTGGAGTAAGCTGCAGGTTGATGGAGTATCCACCAGGTGAGTTACTTTATTTCCATTAAAAGTAGGGAGTAGTCTTAGCTGAAGCAGTCGGCTTACTTTGTTGGTCTTTTAGGTATTCTATAAGCTTCCATCCACCCATCTCCTGAAACCAGTAGATCCGATAGAGACATCTAGCCGCAGATTCATCAGAATTACCTAGCAAATCATTCTCTTTTAGTCTCTCTTAAAAGTTGAGTAGATGTAATGGCCAGGCCTTAAAAAGGCGCGCAAATTATCTGTTAAAGTGAAACAGAATACCTGAGCTAAAAGGTCAGGTTTTTATAATTGCCATCTTTTTTGCGCCATGTTGCTGAGTTCTAAAGTGTTAGATCCAAAAAACCTTTGACTTTCACATTTGTTCATTTGCATTTGGGGTTGGATTGCAGAGGATTTTCTAAAGTAATTTGCTCCTACAAGTTAGAAGTTGCTTTACAGTGTCTTATTCTTCCGGTCACTTCTGAATACTGTTTGCTTGTGCACGATGGAGCCATCTTAGCAGCAATTCATCTATTCATTTATTATGAACTGATACTGTGTTACTTAAGCTTACCTGTGTGTTTCCACAGTATCATTTAAGCAGTGATACTGAGGACTGAAGCATTGTTCCATAGATGGCGACGACCAATGAATCTTATCTTTCTACATCTCTTCCAGGTTCAGCAACAAACTGTGACATTCTCCCAGACTACGACAGCTGGTCAGCAGGTGCAGGTAATCCCAGCCGGCTCTGCTGCAGCACAGGTGGTCCAGCAGAAGATCATGCAACAGCAAGCAGCCGCCGCTGCTGCAGCCGCAGCTGCGGCATCTTCCCAGATTCAGGCCCCAACCCTTCAGGGCCCATCACAGGCAGCTGCGGACACCCAAAACCAGCAGTTGAAACTGCCTGTGAGGACACCAACTGTTCGGTTAAAAGCTCCTACTAAGCCCAGTTGAACTTTTTTAAGGCAATCTGGGGCATACATCATTTTTCTTTGGCTGCACACGTACAAAGACTTTGGCAGCTAGATGATCTGAAGTTGGAACGAACAGCCCCTCTTCAACAGGAGACTGTACATGTTTGTGTGTACATATGTGTGTGTGTTTGTAAGTGACCTGCGTTGTGCTCGGCTGGAAGCCTGATTCTGGTATACATGGGTGCAGCAACATTGATCAGTATTTAACAGTGCCTGTCTTCATCAGCAGTAAGAACTGGTCCAGAACTCTTCACAGTAGACCTGCTGTCTAGCATCTTGCAGCCAGTGGAGTCATGAATGGCAGGGCGCAGTTGTCACTGTGTCACCATGCGTGTGACTGGAAGGCCATCTCTTCATACACTGGAGTTCATTTCTCCTGCCATGTTTAAATGTCAAACATTTGTTAATCTGTGCATTAAACGTCTTTTTTATTTTTAAAAAAAAGATATTGATATTTTTTATCAGTCACTTGTTGAGCGTAACAAATCCTTTAATAAAACTAACAACATATTTTTCTCATTCTAGGAAGAACTTAAGCTGTTACTGAATTGTTAAAACCTCTTAATGAATCTTGCCTGAATCTAGGATCAATCAGGCTGGTAGTAGATACTAAAGCATTAGCTCGTGAGATCGGTTAGTGAGATTCATTCTCTACCATTATCCCTCCATTCCAGCAACATCAAGGAGTCACAAAACTGTGGTCATGGAACTCTCAGCCAGGCACCTCAACCCCTTTACCTCTGTGTTTCATCATAAAAGGAATCTTAAAATATCAGAAATCCCCCTTGTATCCAAACACAGATGTTTCAGAAGTGCAGGCTGTTCTTGTTACCGCTGCCGACCAATGAAATGTTTGAAGTTCACTTCTGCATTCGGCACTCATTCGTGGACAGAAGGCAAGAGTAGCTCCGAACAAGGACATTAGTGTGTCAGGAGAAGGGGTCAGTTGGTTAAAAGAGAATGCCAGTGTGTCTAGATGTTCCTATCAGAAGCCCTGTGTTTTGGTAAATCTGGTTGTCATTGTCTGTGTATACTGTAATTGTATAATTGTAAAAGGGCATGACGGGTACATTTCCTTGTGAGCCTACAATCTGGGAACCTTCCTGTGCCTGCAAGCACATTGTGCTATTTTTTGATACATCAGGTCATGGTGTGACTTTATCTGCTAAGAATTTATCATAATTACAGAACAGGATCAGAGAAGACTTTGTAGATGTTCGATCATTGTAGAACCAATAAAAATTCAAATAGTTTACCCTTTGCAGAGTGATGGAAGTTCCAGGCTCTTTCGATGGTGCTGTTTTACGCTCTAATCCTACCTATTTGTTTCAATGCCTTTGGCGTTCCTGTCACTCTAATTAGGCTATGAATGACCCCTTACTGTCCAAGGTTCCCAGAACTGCAGGGCTGAGCATACCCAGTCATAATGTAGCACTTGTACAACAATATTATTATTTTGTGGGTCACATATAGATGATCTGGCATCAGTAGTCACATGATTAAATAATGCATGACCAAGCGAATTGTTTTAGGTCCTCTTTCTAATAATACATTAAAGGGATTTACAGGTGCTTTTCTTTCAAAGAAAATTCTCATTGCTGACGCATGCAACTGTGTCTGATATTGTTAAAGCTAAAGAAAAATATTAGATTTATTCACAGTTAAATAACATTTGAAGATCTTTCAGTGGACCATTATTTTCCAAAAGAGTTCCTCAATCCAATTTAGGGGTGGCTGTAATCTCTGGTTTTTGGCTCAGAATCTTGGACAGAGGAGGAAGAAGCAGCACTCAATTGTTGTAGATGCAGAACCCTAACTGAGGAGGAATTTACAGCCTCTAATAGCTGTGGGCGAAAAGTCCTTAAAAGGGGGGAGTGGCAGTAACTGCTATTTCTGGACCATAGCTTGGATTGAAGGCTAGTTTTGACCCCACCTACCATCATGCAAACCACCTCCAGCAATGGCTCATTTGGTTTGATGTAATCACGTAAACTCTGTAAAATGAAAGTTTTTAATTTCATAAACCTTGTTAAATATCTCAGATTTGTTGATATGATCGTATATGTTTGTCATAGCAGACATGGGAAGATGAGGTTGATGTGCTACCTGAAAGCCGTCCGATTGTTGCTTTTCGAAGTAATGGTCTGTGCTCGAAGAGGTTCTGAGACAGGCTGTAGGATGGTCGAGCCGGCCTCTTCAGTTAAAAGGATGGGATTTAACCAAATGCATCCACCTCGTTTCAGACAGTGGGATGTTATCCCACATGATACTCCTGTTGAAATTTTGCATTCTGTCCTGTGATGGCCCATCGGCTGGAATAGAGCAACTTGCTCACGTGAGTAGGTCATTTAGCACAAGAGTTTCCTTACTTGAGGAGCACATTGACTGGGACAGTTTGTTGCTTTCTGTAGTTCATTGTCTGAAGTAGCACATTGCCTGATGATGATCATTTACTTGCTCATTGGCTTTATAATTTGTTTGTATTGCTTACTGGCTGAGAGAGCTTATTGGCTAGATAGCATGTGGGTTGAGTTAATTTGTAATCTGGGTAGGCCATGGGCTGGAGGTGGCAGTTTGGCGGGTAGCTGGTTTACTTGGGTAGTCCATTAGTTTGGGTAGATCCTTTATTTCAGGTATGGTTATCACAACTTTATATTCAGGGTAGGTTGTTCAAATCCAACTTAGAACAGTGACCAGCAACCATTAACATCTGGCCGGCATCTTAGACAATAATGTAATAGGCTTCCACTATCCATTACCTTTTGGGCAATCTTCAGCAAGTTCCACATTCTCCTTCATACTTCTCACCCAACAGAGGCCCAGGCACTGAGATTTCAGTTATTCAGAATTACCCACTTTATAGATTTTAATTAGAGCAGGAGTGGGAGACCATTGAAAACATCCTTTGTAGATGGTTCCATATTATGGTCTTGTTCAATGAATGTCTTTTCGTGCTGTCAGTGCAACACCTTTCAAGAGCACTAAATTGAATCTGTTAAGAAGTGAACAAAATTAAGTGGTATACAGAAACAAAAGATGCCCTGTTTTCTTTTGAGTTCCCGTCCAAATCCGCTAAGTTATATTTTCTATTTGTCAGAAAATTATGCAAGCTTTGACCAAGCCCAGAACTTTGTAGGTACAAATTGATGTGTTAATTGAAGTTCTTTACAGAACGGCTATGGAGTAGACTGGTGTGTGTATTGTCCACGTGTTGTTCAAAGTGTATGTCTTTTGGGGTCACTTTGAGTAGATGTTTACCTTTGTAAGTAGGCGTACCTCGATAGTTATGTCTTGTTAATATACAGCTAAAACGTTCTGAAATGTAAATATTTTGTAAACAGGCGCATTTGTACTTACTAAGTATACTTTTCGGTAGCACTGATGTATCCAACCAAATTGATGGAATATTAAAGTGTCAATATTTATATAATTGCCATAAAAACAGGCTTTTCTTTCTTTAGACTGTGCTATAATTTCTCTGATGAGATGTCGCTCTTTTGTCAAACTACCAGCTAATTGTGATATGTGATGTATGTGACACCAGCAATATTTGACTAATTTAAACATTTGTGAAGGGAACCTTGAAACAAAAGTAGCACCTCTCCAACATGTAAACGTGAGAATAGCATGTGTGCATTGTGGGTAAAAGAGTGGGTGTGAGTCATGGTAGGCACATCTCCCTTCATTCCTAATTGTGTGAAGTTTAAAAACAAATGTCTGAGGTTAGGAGGATTCCCTTGGTGAAAGTTGACTCTGGGGTCAAACACTGAATCTATATCACATGCCAATTTTTATGAAATTCCACCTTTGCAAATTGTCTTCTCATTGTTGTGGCCTTGGC
Source organism: Triturus cristatus (assembly GCF_964204655.1). NCBI lineage: Eukaryota > Metazoa > Chordata > Amphibia > Caudata > Salamandridae > Triturus > Triturus cristatus. The sequence goes on from NC_140594.1 coordinate 50,265,846, forward strand.
CCCTACCTCTGTTGTAGGTTAAGTCCATCCATAACTATGGGGGCATGGGCGTGGGGGGGGGGGGGGAGGGGATATACCATTTCCAATAGGACATGTGGGGGTAGACTGGATGGTGGGATATGGTGAAGGCATCAATATTTGGTCTTTCACTGTAACTGAGAAAATAGTGTGCTTAGCAGTGTAGCTGTAGATCACATGCTTAGCACCTTCCTGCTATATAGTGTTGAGCTGGAAATGTTACAACTTTTTTTTTTTTTTAAAGAAATTCTTTCAGTTTCAAGGTGACTCGCGATATGTCCCCGGAAACGCACAAATCCCCTTAGATTGTTTTTCTTCTGCTATTAAGTTCAGATGTGTTTTTTCCAGTGCTCTGTTTCACTGTGCACCGAAGTCTACATTTGGTGCTGGATGATCTGAACTCAGTTGGTGCAAATGTCGAGTTCAACTTACTGCTGTCAACTGCTTCAATATCAAATCATCGGAAGATTCTGGCACTAGGTTTACAAGAATGACTCAGCTTGGGATGGAAAAGTCAGACGTATGGTAATAAATGTGAACTTCTGCATTGAGTGCCTCAGCTGCTGTCATATCTGGATCCTTGGTAACAATATTTGGTCATGGGGTTCGAACACAGATCCTGCGTGCACGCTTTGACCCAGGGTTGTCCCACGGATTTTGGTCTTACTAAGCCCGGAAGAGATGTTCAATGCGCTGCCCTCATAGGAGTGAAGGGTTACTGCCCTATCCAAAGTAGTACAAGCCCGGTGGTGGTAGCCTAGCGTTTTAAGTAATCCGTAGGATGACCAACCCTTGTTACCTGTGTCAAGGGAATTGGGCCTACTGGCCCACTCATTTAAAGTTCTGCTGCTGTGGTCTTGGCTCCTTCTTGTCCTACATAAGGTTGAACTTGGTGCCAGATGGTGCTTGGTTGTCTGCATATGCACACCGGGATGTCTATGCCCTAGTGAGTGGTCCTATACATGGAATGCAGCAAATGTGTCTGCATGTGTGCCCTTAGTCCCCATTGACTAGCATTGGCACTCCTGCTCTCTGCACCTGGCTGGCCTAGTGCCGCTGGTTGTGCCCCTTGATAGCAGAATCGAACATTGAGGAACCTTGGTTCTACCCCCAAAAGTCGTTTTACTTACCTGCAATTGCTAACTTTGTTTTCCCCATTGGATTGCATGGTGTGGTTTTTCTCTGAAAAATGTTCTAAGTGTTGACTCTGCCTCGTATTGCAACAAACTAACTTAGTTTCTACAACTGAGTTGTCCTGCTTACTGATGTACTGCAGTGCCAGAACTGTTATTAGTTTGTTTTGCACTAAGTTAAAAAAAACTAACTAAAAACTAACGAGAAAGTAATCTAAAGTAATTACAAGTATCCTAAAGAGTTTACAACACATTTGCTCTACTGCAAAGTAACTTGTAGGCTCCTACAAAACGAGTACACACAGTATTTTGAAAGTATTATTGCTTTGAAAGTATCACTTACCTGCTACTAAGTCAATCTTGGTTCTAGTAATAAAAAAAAAATAACTTTTTATACAAACAATTGATTGGGATTCAGTCTTTGAGTGTGTGACATCATTTCTTGCCTGGGTGTGTACAACAAATGCTTAACACTACCCTCCTTATAAGCCTGACTGCTCAACTACACTATACAATTATCTACTTTAGCCTCTGCTATACCTCTGGGGATCCACTGAACCCTGTGCACACTATACCTTACTTTGGTATAGTATATACAGAGCCAGCTTCCTACATTGGTGGATCAGCGGTGGGATCTATGACTTTGCATTTGTTGGACCACTTGGTCAACACCTGATCACGCAACTTCAATCCAAAAATTGTCTTTAGTTCAACTCCTTTTTTGAATTGACAATTTTTCCAAAATTTTAAAAAGTCTTGCTAGGGCCTTGGTTAAGTCCCTTTAGCATTGTAAAAGTTTAAAACTCATAATTAGGGGTAAAAGTATTCTAGAACCTTTTGACCTCTGGTAAAAAGATTCCCAGTATTAGTAAAATAATGACTGATGCACATAATATGGTTTAGGAGCTCGACCTCACCCCTACCTCCAACTAGAGATGAGAGAGTTAAGGTCTCTGTGCAAACTTAAAAATATTCCCATGCAGTCCCATCCTTCTAAGACAAAGCTCCAGGAGCTCTTGGTAGAGCATGCTAAGGACCCCCTTCTGAGGGGAGAGATTCCAACTCAGAAGAAGATGTTAGAGATGTGGAGGACAACCCCAACCTCCCTCACTAAATAGGGAGTACAGGGCCCATGTGCCCCTGACTCCGAGGGTAATACAGCACCTAGAACCAACACAGGCGGTTCAGGTCCTCATGAGATCACAAAGGACAGCCTCAGTGAAGAGGACATCCTTCTAGCAAGGTTGACCAAAAGATTAGATCTAGAGTCCAGACTCCTGGCTCTAGAAAAAGTGACCAGAAATTCTTACCCCACCCCCCTCCAAAATCAATGGTGACAGCAATGTCAAACCTAGGGAAATATAAAGTTCTTATGACCCTAAAATCCCTGAAGGGATTGTTACCAAATATGAGGAAGCTGATGATTGTGCCCAATGGTTCACAGCCTTTGAGATGGCCTGTGGAATGAGGCAAGTAAAGAAGTCACACTGGGGAGCCTTACTCTGGGAACTGTTCTCTGGTAACTGCAGAGACAAACATCTGACCCTCACTGGGCCAGATGCTGGGTCCCATGACCTCATGAAGGGCACCATGATTGAGGGCTTTGAATTTACAACTAAGGAGTAGATTCAGGGGGCTCAAGAAAACTCAAGCCAATCCTGGGTTGACTTCATGGACTACTCATTAAAACACTAGATAGTAGGTTAACATGAAAGTGATGTGCAGGACTATGTTGGACTTTACAATCTGTTCATGAAAGAACACATGTTAAGTAATTGCACAAATGAAACGTTTTATCAGTATCTGGCGAATCTAGGTCTAATTTCTCTGCAAGAATTGGGAAAGAAGGCAGACCATTGGGTCAAGACTAGGGTGACCACAACTTATACTGGGTGTGACCAAAAGAAAGGGGTTACAAAACCTCCCCAGGGAGTGATTCCCCCAAAGACAAAAACCAAGAGTCTTCAAAAGGCCCCCAAAAACCTGTTCAGGAGGGTGGGACCCAGATGTCTTCCCAGCCCACTGGTGGGTATAAGGGTAAAAATGTTGATCCCCTAAATACCTGGTGTTGCACCTGTAAGAAGGTTGGACACCAAACTGGAGATTTTGCCAGTCCCAACAAAAATGCCCCTCGTCCACCTCCAGTTAGCACTGGTGTGGCAAACCTCCAGATGGGATCAGCAGTGTGCCCAGAGCAAATCAGGATCCACACTGAAGCAGTTCTAGTTTCTGGAGGGGGTGGAGAGTTGGCCACTTAAACTGTCTGGCCCCCTAACTTAAAACGTACTTGCAATGCCCCTTAGTGAATGGGACTAGGATAGACGCCCTAAGGGATACAGGTGCCAGTGTCAACATGGTGAGAGAAATGCTGGTTTCCCCAGGACAATACCTGACTGGAAAAACCTAGTCACCAACGCGGACTGTGTCACTACAGTCCATTCCATGGCTATGGTGACCTAAGACCTGAGACCTGAAGCAGATGGTGGTCTCTCCAAAGTTTCCAGCTACCTGTCTGCTTGGAAATGACCTGGAGACCTCAGCATGGGTTGAGGTAGAACAATAAACCCGTGCAGCCATGCTGCAAATCCCTGAGGTAGTTTGTGTGAAGACAAGAGCACACACTCGAGCATAGGGTGAACAAGAAGTGTTGGAGCCTGAAAGGAAGGCTCAACCTTCCAAGAGGAAAGGCAAGAAGACTGGGTGACCAGCTTCTACACAGAAACAAGCTCAGGACCCCTCTCCTCAGGTAGAGGACTTGTTAGCCCCAGAGGGAACTAAGCCTATGGAACTTGGACCTTGCCAAGTTGAGCTCCTGGGCCCAGGAGGATCCTTTAGGCAACCGCTGTGCCTTGGACAGCAGGTCGGTCCCACTCTTGAGAGCCTGCGACAGGAAGCTGCTGCACAGTAAAAGGGAGATGGCAGTCGCTTCCACAGGAGGTCAACAGCCATTACAACGCGGCTTTTACACCGCATACCATTACATCGCAGGCGTTACAATGCATGCGTTGTAAAAGCGGATGCGATGTAATAACATGCGTAGTAATCGCTACGCGTTGTTACAACGCATGCAATGCAATGGCGATCCACCTCGTGAGGAAACTGAGGCTCTTCCATTTCCTCACGACGACGTGCATCATGCACCGCCCCTCAGCCGACGTGAAGCGAAGTAGGAACCAGGGAGAGGAACCACGAGGAGAGAGAGGTAAGGGGGATTGGGCCTAGGGTGGGGTAGTGTTTTAGGGTTTGGGGTAGTGTTGTGGTGTTTGTGTAGTGTAGGGTAGTGTTCTAGGGTTTAGGGTAGTGTCGGGGGGTCGTGCAGGGTAGTGTTTGAGTGTAGGGACTGGACTTGGGATCGGAGGTCGTCGTGCTGGAGGTAGTGTTTTAGGGTCTAGGTTAGTGCTGTGGTGTTTGTGTAGTGCGGGGTAGTGTTTTAGGGTTTAGGTTAGTGTCGGAGGTTGTGCAGGGTAGTGTTTAAGTGTAGGGTGGACTGGGGGTTGGCGGAGGGTTGTGCTGGTGGTAGTGTTTTAGGGTTGAGAGTAGTGTTTTAGGGTTTAGGGTAGTGTTGTGGTGTTTGTGTAGAGTAGGGTAGTGTTTTAGGGTTTAGGATAGTGCTGTGGTGTGTGTGTAGTGCAGGGTAGTGATTTAGGGTTTAGGGTAGTGTGTGTGTAGTGCAGGGTAGTGGTTTTGGGTAGTGTCGGGAGGGTTGTGCAGGGTAGTGTTTACGTGTAGGGAGCAGACTTTGATTCGGGGGAAGGTCGTGCTGGAGGTAGTGGTTTAGGGTAGTGCAGTGGTCTGTGTGTAGTGCAGGGAAGTGTTCGGTTTAGGGTAGTGTCAGGGGGTCCTGCTGGGTAGTCAGGGAGGGTCGTGCGGAGGTACTAAATTAGGGTGCAGGGCAGGGTAGTGTCACTTACATTGCATACTTTTACCATGAGTATAGCTTTACCATGCATGCCTTTGCGTTGTAATGGTATGCGTGGTAAAAGCATATGCATGGTAAAAGTATGCGATGTAATAGCATGTCGTAATTGCGACGCATAGTAATTGCAACGCGTAGTAATACCCACGTTGTAATGGCACACGTGGTATTAGTATGCGTTGTAATGAGTCATATTTCCCACAGGGCCTTTAGGGAGTAGGTGCTCCTGTACATTGAGGCCAGAGACCCCAAACCTGGTGCCACTAGGACAGTGTAGTTTCCCAGCTGTATGGGAGTTCTTACATTGACCCATGGTATTCCCCTAGCTGAGCACCTGGGCCATACTAAAATGTGGGAAAGGCTTGTCAGCCATTTCTATTGGCCCAGATGTCCCAGAAAGTTGGGGAGTGTCAGTTCCTGTCTCATCTGTCAGGCCAGTGGCAAAACAGGGGTACACCCAAAAAAAGGGTTGGTGTGGACATAGTGGGTCCACTTGAACCACCCACAACCTCAGGAAACAAATTTAAACTGGTAGTAGTGGATCATGCTACCAGGTGTCCTGAAGCAATTCCCCTTATGACTACTACAGCTCCTGCAGTAACTAAGGCCCTCATTGGTGTTTTCACAAGTGTAGGGTTTCTTAAGGAGGTGGTATCAGACAGAAGTACCAACTTCATATCTGCATACCTGAAACACATATGGGATGAGTATGAAGTAAACTACAAATTCACTACCCCTTACCACCCACAAGCCAATGGACGTGTTGAGAGATTCAACAAGACATTGAAGAGCATGATCATGGGACTCCCTGAAAAACTCAAAAGGAGATGGGATGTCCTCTTGCCATGTCTGCTTTTCGCTTACAGATTGTTGCCTCAGAAGGGATTAGGGTTTTCCCCCTTTAAACTTCTGTTTGGCCATCCTGTGAGGGGACCACTTGCTCTTGTAATAGAAGGTTGGAAGAGACCTTTCTATGAGCCTAAACAAGATGTGGTGGACTATGTACTAGGCCTATCTAGGCCTACGTTCTAGGATGGCAGAGTACATGGAAAAGGCATTCAAAAATCTTGAGGCCAGTCAACAGTTCCAGAATCTGTGGTATGATGAAAAAGATGCACTGGTGGAGTTTCAACCAAGGCAACCAGCGTGGGTTTAGGAGCCTTTGGCACCAAAGGCCCTACAGGACAATTGCAGTGGCCCTTACCCTATACTGGAAAATTAAAATGAGGTCTCCTATTTGGTAAGCCTGGGCACTAGCAGGCACCCCAATAGGTTAAACCATGTGAAACCCCTGAAACTTTTTTGTGACCAGGCTGATGTGTCCATGATGTTGGTCACTGATGAGGAGCAGAAAACGGAGTGAACCATTCCCTGCCCTCCTCTCTTACAGTCCACAAGATGGGTCAGTTGATGGAGTTATCTACTCAGAGGCCCTCACTGCCCAACAGCAGACTAGCTGTAGGCATGTTCTACAGCTGTATGCTGGGCTCTTCTCATTAACCCCTAACCAGATACACTGGTGTATCCATGATGTGGACACTGGGGACAACTTACCTGTCAAAACCTAGATCTATCTGCAGTCTCACCAAGTTAAAGAGAGCATCAAAGCTGAAGTAAGCAAGAGGCTGGAGTTAGGGTTTTTGAGCCCTTTGAAAGTCCCTGGGCCAGCCCACTGGTCTTAGTCCCCAAACCTCACCCCCAGGGTGGAAAGAGCTGAGGTTCTGTGTGGGCTTTAGAAGAATCAATTCTGTCACTAAGACAGATGCTCACCCCATATCCATGGCTGATGACGTGATAGATAAGCTAGGATCAGCCCAGTTACTCAGCACCTTTGACATAACTGCGGGGTACTGGCAGATTGGCATGGCCCCAGGAGCCAAAGAGAAAACCACATTTATTCTCCACACCTGATGGGCATTATCGGTTTACTGTGATGCTCTTTGGTATAAAGAATGCCCCTGCCACTTTCTAAAGGTTGGTGAATCAAGTCCTTGCTGGGTTGTAGACCTTTAGTGCAGTGTTAGAAATGGGTGTCTCTAGTTGGCCAGGGCTGGCGCCACTGTCCAAATAGGGACCCTTCTTCCTAAGTCAGGGTAAGTGGGCTACCCCCTTTGACAACCCCTGCTCAACCCTGTGGTAACGTAGCATGAGCAGTTAGGCCTATCTCAGAGGCGGTGTGTAAAGCGTTTATGACCACGTACAATAAGGCAGCAACGACACCACAAAAGGGACACGACTCAGGTAGGTATATGTTGTAAATGTTGTAAATGTTGTAAGCTTGTAAAGCGCACAGCTGCCCACCAACGGGGGCGTCCCGGCGCTGTGGACCGCTGGGGAACCCGTCCTGGCTATCCCTGTGAGATGGTCCCTTTCTGGGTATCTCCAAGGTGAAACCAGGCATCCCCGGCGTCTGTGGGGGGCCGTTGTAGAGATGAGGCAAGCTTAATGCCCAGAGTTGCCGAGTGTGTTCCTGGTTAGAGTAGGTACCGAGGCGAGAATTATCAAGTCCATTTTGACCCTGGTCCACGACCCTGCCGCGTCGGGAATTGAACCCTGGTCCATGGCTGATTCTCTGCTTACGGGTCTGCCGCCTCTACCTAGTGAGCCACACCACATATCTTTATCCAACAGTTTAACTCAAGACTTAAAGCGTTTCAACAACTACAATTCACGTCCCCCCCAGAGGGACTCAAAAAGGCAATAACGTATTCACCCAAAGCGTGACACAGACTGAGTTCGGGGCCGGGGCCTACGCGACACGGCTGCACACCAGATACCTGTCGTCGAAAAGGGGCACAGCGTGCAGCTTCTCAAAGAAGCAGAGTCGGTGACAGGAGGACTCCCAGCGACCACACGTTTTGGAGGTTGAGGTCCGCAGCGTGCAGCCACAACGATTCGGGCACTCGGAGACAGGCGAGCGCTCAGCAGCAGCAGCAGCAGCATGCAGCTGCGGCGGCCCGGGCTCGTGGTGGCGATGACTCTCGTCGTGCAGCTCCATGGTGGGCTCACAGCGGCAGCAGCTCTCTTAGCTGCAGCGGCCCACAGGATAATAGCGACAATACTCAACAAGGGGGGACAAGGTGCGGGTGCACAGCAGCAGCTGCTCTCTCTCGGCTGCGGCAGCCCACAGGACAAGTCCCAAGGATGCAAAGTTTACCAAAAGTGCCGGCGCTCAGCGGCCACAACTCTCTCTTAGCTGCGGCGGCCCACGGGACCAGTCACGAAGATGCAAAGTAGCAAAAGGGTGTGGGTCCTCAGTGGCGACAGCTCTCTTCTTGCCGGTCGCGGCCCACGAGACAACTCACGATGATGTCAATTCGCAAAAGGGTGTGGGCACTCAGCGGCTACAGCTCTCTTCTCGGCTGCAGCGGCCCACGGGACTAATCATGATGCTGCTAAGTAGCGGAGGGTGCGGGCACTCAGCGGCTACAGCTATCTTCTTGGGTACAGTGGCCCATGGGACAAATCACGATGATGCCAAGTAGCAAAGGGTGCGGGCACTCAGCGGCTACAGCTCTCTTCTTGGCTGCAGTGGCCCACGGGACAAATCACGATGGTGCCAAGTAGCAAAGGGTGCGGGCTCTCTTCTTGGCTGCAGTGGCCCACTGGACAAATCACGATGATGCCAAGTAGCAAAGGGTGCAGGCACTCAGTGGCTACAGCTCTCTTCTTGGCTGCAGCGGCCCACGGGACAGAGGATGGTCTCTGCCTGGCTGGCACCACGGTGGACACTCAGCGGCTACAGCTCTCTGTTGCAGCGGTCCCCACAGGTTCAGCGAAGGGCTCGGAGTTGCCGGTTCCGGTGGGCTCTACGCAGCGGCAGCTCTCTCTCAGCGGCAGCGGCCCCCCTACACGGATCCAGCGGAAGAGTTGCAGGTGTAGATTTAGGCGGGCTCTCAGCAGCGGCAGCTCTCCCTTAGCTGCAGCGGCCCCCACAGGGTTAGCAAAAGGGTTCCAAGGTTCAGACCTAGGCGGGCTCTCAGCGGCGGCAGCTCTTCCTTAACTGCAGCGGCCTGCTTCGGTTTTAGCAGAAGATTTCAAAGGTTCAGGTTTAGGCGGGCTCTCAGCATCGGCAGCTCTCTCTTAGCTGCAGCGGCCCTCTTTGGGTTTAGAAAAAGATTCAAAGATGCCCAGTCCGTGGTCCTCACAGTAGAACTAGAGGCTCCGGATTACTCGACGGAGGCCTCACCTGTAAGTAGGATTCCTCGCACAGGAATCCCGACGGCTGGCGGGGTGAAGTCTAATGTCCCTGAGACTTCTGCAGGAGGCGCTCTCGATTTAGGCCCTCGGGTAGTTTCTTCGGCAAGCTTGGTGAAAGTTTCAAAGTCTTTTCATCGGTCCGCTCGGACAGAGTTTCGTCTTGACATCCAGAAGGAACACACTTGGGCAAAGTTCCAGCGGAGCATTCTATACCTAAAATGTCTTTGTTCTCTAAGGTCACAAATCATTGACTCCAGCCAGAACCAGTTCGGTGGGGTCGGGGAGCACTTGGTTTACGAGGCAACATCCTGCCCTTTCAGAATGAGGGGGTCTGCTATCAGACACCCAGTGGGAGGTGGAGCCATCATTCATCTTGCCAGGCGCAGCCCTGCTCGGATCAAAGAGTCACCCCTCCCCATGCTCTGAATGCCGATCTCTCTCTCCAGCCAGGTCTGACCCAGCTGGCCCACCTGCTCCAAAACCAGACGGCCAATACACGTACTCGCAACAGCCTACAGTAAAGCTTAGGCCACAAACTACCGCGTTTTAAGGAAAGGTATTCCAAACATGCAACATACAAACGTTCCCTACCAAAAGGTGCCCCTCATGTCCCGAGCACAAACATACCAAACTCGAAGTTCCTATTAGGTACCTAGGGACAGATAGGAGGATAGAAAGTAATCTTTAACCGACACATTCTGGCCTATGAGAATGGATCCTTTCCCAGTAGCAACAGTGAAATGGAGGGTAACTCGCTATTGAAACCGGCTACACAGATGTAGGCATTATGGTTATCCTTATTCATACAATTCATTTATATACAGGGAGCATTCGTGCTGTTGCACTGAGTAGCAGTGGCACGGCGCCCTGAACATCTAAATCCAGCCAATATAAAATATAGGGAAAGTAGAGAGGAAGGGAGACCCGCGCCAATGATGCCAGGTCTAACATGCAGCATATCTTGATGATATTGCTGTCTTTAGCTCCTGTTGGAAGGATCACCTGGTCCAACTGGGGAAGGTTTTACAGGCCCTGCAATCTGCAGGCCTAACTATCAAGGCATCCAAGTGCCACATAGGGCAGGGGACTGTTGTATTCCTGAGCCACCTTATAGGTGGAGGCCAGGTACAACCCTTACAGCCCAAGATCCAGACAATTCTGGGCTGGGACCCAAGTTAGGGCAGTCCTTGGCTTGACTGGGTATTACAGGAGGTTTGTGGAGGAATATAGGTCCATTGTGACTCCCTCACAGAACTTATCTCCAAGAAGTTGCCAAAGAAAGTGAACTGAATAGTTGGCTGTCAAAAGGCTTTTGACACCCTGGAAGAGGCAATGTGCTCAGCACCTATTCTCAAAGCTCCAGACTACTCCAAGGAGGTCATTGTGCAGACTGATGCCTCTGAGCTAGGAGCGGTCCTATCCCAGACCAGTGATGATGACCAAGACAATCTGTTGCTTTTACAAAAAGGAGGCTACTCCCCAGGGAACAGAGTTTGAGTGCCATTGAGAGGGGAAGCCTTTGCTGTGGTTTGGTCCCTGAAGAAGTTGAGACCATACCTGTTTGGGATTCACTTCCTAATCCAAACTGACCACAGACCTCTCAAATGGCTAATGCAAATGAAAGGTGAAAATCCCAAACTGATGAGGTGGCCAATCTCCCTAAAGAGAATAGACTTTACAGTCGAACACAAACCTGGGACTGCCCATTCCAATGCAGATGGCCTTTCCAGGTTCTTCCACGTAGACAAGAAAGACTCTCTTGGGAAAGGGTATTCTCATACTCTTTCGTTAGGGGGTGGGGGTGGGTGTAGGAAAGTGCCCTTTTTGCATGGTTACCCCCTAACTTTTTTGCCAGATACCGAATGCACTTTGACTGAGTGTGCCCTGGGTCCCTGCCCATCAGGTTCCCAGGGACTGTGTTCGTTCCCCAACCTGTATAATTGTTTCCACAATAGACACAACTCTGGCATACTTACAAGTCCCTTGTAAGGGGTATTCATGGTACCAAGAGCATGGTAGCCAGGGTAAGCCCTCTGAGGGCTGCAGCATCTATTATGCCACCCTCAGAGACCTCTCACCACAAACATGTGCCACTGTGATTGCAGCCTTCGTGTTTTGGTGCAGTTAAAAGTGAAGCGTCTACATTGCACATATCCCTGTGTACCATTCCTGCCCAGCACTGTATGAGGCCTAGGTAAGTCACCCTTAAGGCAGGGTGCACTATACCCCACGTGAGGACCTAACTGCATGAGCAGACATGCCCCTATAATATCTAAGGCCATTCTTAGATATTGTTAGTGCCCTGTAAATTCATACTGAGTATATGATCTAGAAACTTGTTATTCTGATTTTCCTTGCACCATATTGGCTTTACTGTATCCTGGGATATTTGGTATCAAATATCTCTGAATAATAAACCTGCACTGATTCCAGTGTCAGATTTATTATCCCATGCACTCAGAGATCACTTCTAGAGGGGACCTCTGAACCAAACCATCTGTTTGTGGGTTTCTGACTGGTGAACACCAGCCTGCTACAACAGGACTGGTTTCTGGACCCCTGGGACGGGAGCCTTCACTCCCGGAGCCCACAAACAAAAGCCTTCACTGGGCGGAGGTGTTCACACCTCCCCCAGGTAAGGAAGCGCCATCTATAGTGTTGCAGGGATTCTGCTCATGCACAGAACTATGCGCAGGAAACCAGGACCTCAGTGAATTGCGATGTACCAAAAACTCACCTCAGTGCCCAGAACCCCTATCCGACCAGCATTAGTGTCTCATTCGCTCTTCATACCATATAGAAGCTACCAATGATTAGACAACCCAGATCAAGCGACTTTAAAGTACTCTCAGGAATGGTGGGAATCAGAAATACCTGTTCGTTATTATTCTCATATCAGTCCACAAGAGTATTCAGAGACACAGTAAATTTTAAAATGTTTATTTTATAAAGTACGTGTCCTAAGTTGCAGTACTTTTGCTAACATAAGCAAATGATTACAATTAAAACCATTAGCATTGTTACAATACCATAGAAAATGAAGGGAGAAATCATATTACAAATGATAGTGGAATACAGCCACCCTCCCTTCACTAGTAAGCTAGTATTATTAGACTAATATAAGGTCTCTAGGCTTGAATGGAGAACCCCATACCGTAAAGATCAGCTTAGGTGAATCACATCACAGGATCAGCTTTGTCTGCGCCTGGAAAAGTTCTTCTCCAGAATGTGTGTGTAATGCATGCAGACTGCAATATTAAAGGTGTTCGAGTTTCAGATATTTGCAGCTGTGTGCGTGTTATGGCTAGAGCGTGGGCCGATCAACCTGAATTCAAAAGCATACATTCTTTGTTGGCCCGGACTGTTTCTGCACACAATGTTCAGACCAAGGTCGCAGTGCACGTCTAGGGATGTGAACAACAGACAGTTCTCATGTGAAGAAAAGGCAAGCCAGCAGTTTTCAAATAATATCTATCTGCAGTGTCGTGTGCAAAAGCAGCAAAAGTGGCAAGATGGCATTTCTAACATCTAAGACGTTTATGCTAACATAGCAATGTGTGCATCTAAAACTCCGCCTACACTACACCCTCCCTTGATCGGACCACGAACAAATAGGGATACAACGAAGGAACGCAGAGTTCAAGTGTGACAGAAACAAACTAAGTGCTAGTATTGTAAGCCATATAAAAGGGGAGTGAATGTTCGAAGAAAAAGAAAAAAAACACGTAAAAATTGAAGGAAAAGGAAGGGAAAAAAATGTGTAGTTCGTATAAGAAAAGTTGGATGACATCCAAGTTAATCCATCAACGTGTAAGCACAGTAAGTAGCGACAGCCTCCAAGAGGAAGTCATTAGAATGTTCTGCAAAAGTTTCAGCCATCCAGTCTAATAAGGTAAACGAACATACATGTTCGTCGACAACTGGGGCCTCTAGCACAATCAGAGGACAACTGGCGTGTTCTTCAAGATAACTTCTCGCCAAGAAGTCATACACTGCCGTACCGATGTCCCAATTCCCTAGGACTTCATGTGCCGCTCCAAAGGCCATAATCCTGACACCAGAAACAGTCCAACTCATGAGCCACTAAGGGACTCATCAGTCGATCATAATCCGGGGCAGGAGACACCGAGTTCAACAAGCACAAATCCAGAGCCCATTCGAAAGGACAATCTAGGCAATGAAAAACAGGTTGCACACAAGTAAAGTATGAAAACCGGAAGGACAATCCATAGGCTATGCTTAAGGTGGCCAGTGACAATATTCCATAATATTCAAGCATCCGGTTACGAAGATGGAGCAGCCGGGACAGGCTGTCGTGTGACACAAATTGTGCAGCCATTGCGCAGTAAGCAGACCAACAACAGCACACCAGCCATGAGGGCGAGAATCAACGGGAGCCTGCCGAAGACGCTGGAAAAAATAGAATGAAAAAATGCCGGTATCACACCAAAAACAGTTTGGAAAGAGGTCACGAGGCCGGAGCCCACAATTTTGAAAAAATTCGCCAAGCCAGTTGTTGACGAGGCAATAAATATAGTTTGAATCAGGGCACTGAAATGAAGTGGGAGATCAGTATTTAAAAGAGCATGCACCTTGGTGCGGGTGTGTGCTACGTGAAGGACAAATGTTTCACGGGATGAAGTCAGAGCGACTTCTTTTTGAGACAATCAAGCCCTTATTCTGCTCATCTTGTTGAACTCTGCTTTCAAGGTTGGAATGGAAGGCCAGATGAATACATCCAGCCCGCATGCGGGGGCGGAAAAAGGACATTTTTACAGCAGTCTACTATTTGTGATACAGTCACAATGTAGGGAATTCCCACTAGCATCCCACAGCAAGCCTCGTTATTTAAAAGCAAATAACTACCGTTAGCTAACAACGTGAAAGATGGTGTAATAGTTGGCACTGGAATCCCTTTCAGGACGCATGCTAAATTTGGTGCCTGAACATTGCACGCACCATGCAATTGGATGTGCCTACAGACTACAGAGTGATCAGGTGTGGAAGTGCATTCCTCACCTTTCAAATAAACCTCTTTACCTTCTCTCATGCATCTGTATGTAAATGGGAGTGACCAAACTTCATGCAGGAAAGCCGTACCTAATGGTTCATATCTGCCTAGGGCAAAATGTTTCATGCACAAACTGAACTTAAACAAAGGGAATGGCAATGTGATTAACCCGTGGATAAGCCACACAGCTGAGTTCAATTCGGCCACTGAGAAAGGCAAAGGTTCTAACTTTTCAATATGTAGTAATGAGTATGTTCCATCTTTCAAGGACATGAATTGTTTCGCAGTCAGATTAAAAGGAAGGAATAAAGGCGATGTATTCATGTAGTCCCTTGGAACTTTCCCTGCCTTCAACGTTTGTAAAGTCCACGCAAACTGTATTATAGAACACAATTGATTTTGACCATGATATAAAACAGACATATCATCCTGCACAATATCAACAACAGATGAAACAATATTATCTAATGTGTAAATTCTGGAAGAAAGGGTGTTAATGGTATTATCGATAACAGCTAGTACTTTTTCCAAATTGGCTTGATCAATGGCCCTCAATCTGGAAGCCGCTACAATTTGCGATAATTTCCAAACTTCGTTATAAACAGGATACACTCACCTTTTGGACCTGCCACCTACAGGACCCTTAACAAAATCATTCAAATCTATTTTGTCATGTAATTTAGATAAAGGAAGTTTAACAGATGCCAAGGTGGAATGTTGCAGCCAGTTCTGACATAACTTCCCTACAGAGTAGGTAGTAACTGAAAGGGAGGTTTCAAAGCGGGGGTCGACTCGAACCTGCGTATACCCAGGTTACAGACCCAAAAAACGATGCTGACAGGCATCTGAGCTCATCTGCCATATTAACCATCCTTCTGGATTTAATTTGGAAACAGTGAAGGATGTATTAGTAATGTATGACTGCAACTCATCAAGGGACAGATCTGTATGATTATCCCAATTAGGATAAGCACCCAGATCAGGAATAGAGGGGGAAGACAGCTTTTTAGAAGTAGCCAATCCGAAACAAGTTGTTTGAAAAATAGTAGTATTCAAAAATAACATGTGGTTTGGGATGAGGTAGGCACGATGCAGAGCTTCTGTTCCCCATACCTGCCACGTCTTAGAACCCCAAACAGATTTAAGATCAATAGTAGCTTTCCACAGGTCATAACCCCCGATAGCCAATTCATCCATAAAGGATTTGGAATACAATAATTTAGTGTGTGTCAGACTAACCTTCGAGGCAGACTCAGCTGCCAATTTAAAATAAAAGGCGGCAGGTTTTGAGACACTAAAATTAGTAAAATATGCAAATTTGTTCACCAATGTGTTAGAGCTGCCTTGCATTGGCCAATGTTCCCATTGTGTATAATTTACAAAATTTCAAAATGTATTGGCTTTATGTAGGAAATGATTGCCATAATGTTAGTAGCAAAACAGTTCCCCATAATTAGCCGTGTCTAAATACAAATCTTCAGCATCAAAGGCAGCATAATATTTTAAATCAGAAAACAGCGCCTCTATGGCCTGAACATCCCAATCATCAGAGCGGATGTTTTGTTTCACAACATCACCCATAGAAACACGAATAACATTGGGAACATTAATAACCTCTATGGGTCCATGAATTTGAAATTTAACAGAATCCCACACAATCTCATCTAACACAGGCCAGGCAGTAATATTCACAAATGTCTGGTCCATCTTCATGATGTGTGATGAGGAGTAGGGGGCCAAAGTTCCATCAATTAGTCTAATTGTAGATCTTTCATTGAGATAGTGTCCATTTATAAGACGAAAAAATACCACCACAAATCCAACGGACATAAACAAAAAAATACTGATCAGCAGCAGCCAAATGTAAGTCCAAGGGGGAATTAAAAAATGTCTCTTAAACCAAACAGCAAAAATAGAAATTTTAGATGGAGCATTGGAAGTCCTAGAGTTAGTGTCAAACGAGAAACGTGACTGGTTAACTGCAGTTGATTGGAAAACAGGCAATGTAACGTCTGTGGGATAAGCATACTCCGAATCTTCAGGTGGACCACCAGCCGGTGGTGGCAACAAGGAATTAGTAACTGTATGCATCTCAATGGCAATATCAGGCATGGTGGTAGAAGCCGGAGCCAAAACAGAATTTCTCAGCATCGCAGGGCAAGAGACCGCTGGGGTGTCAGGCCTCCGGAGGACAAAGAGGCGATAATGGGGGCAACGTTGGGGTCTTTCTGCCTCCCAGGACTGAACCGATGGGCAAAGAACAATTCATGGACAGAATTAAATAGAAAGAGGAACTCCAAGATGGCGGCCGCGCTGGAAGCATAGCGGCAGTCTAGTCTTTCTCCCCACAGGTGTTCCGAGGTTAGGTGAGGCGCTCGCTCCAAGAGGAATGCGCACTTCACTGAGGTAATTCAGAGAGAGAGCAGTTCGAAGTTAGAGTTCCTGAGTAAAAATAGAGAGAGCACCAGAAGAGTTAGTTAGTAGCGTCAGAGCAACTAAATAGTTTTCCAAGTCAGAACCCTACACGATTCTGAGAGAATTACGGAAGAGAATTCCGAAGTTTTACAGAGACCGAAAAGACGAAGAATTCATTCCTACCTTCGAGAGATTTTCCGAAGCATCTTCGTGGTCCTCGAGCAGATAGTCGGAGGTCTTTGGCGCCATCCTGTGACAGAACAAAGAAGACCGAAGCTAAGTACTTT
Organism: Triturus cristatus; assembly: GCF_964204655.1. Taxonomy (NCBI): domain Eukaryota; kingdom Metazoa; phylum Chordata; class Amphibia; order Caudata; family Salamandridae; genus Triturus; species Triturus cristatus. Next base: position 50,282,826 of record NC_140594.1, read on the forward strand.
TGAGGGGCATGGGAGACAGAATGTAAAAGAATATGACAGAAGAGAATGCATAGACGACGTACCTGATTATCCTAGTCATCCGTAAGACGCCCTGAGGAAATAAACAGACGTGTTAATATAGAGAGTAGAAAAAGACAATATAATAAATATACTCACCTCAGTTCTCTTGAGCTAGGAAACTAGAGAGAAGGAAAAGCAAGAGATATACAAGTTTAGCGCAAGACCAGTATAGAGTAAAGAACGACACTACAAGAAGAATACATGGAAGAAAAGGACAGCTAGAAATAACCACTCTAGAAGTAAGCCCAAAATAATAAATTTCTAGTTTAAATAATATTTAAAAAGAGAAAAAGATTATGAGAAAGAATTAATAGAAGGTTGTTTTGTAGAGAAAAGAGTGGGAAGGAGGCATCCAGAATCGCAGAAAAAGAATGGAAAGAAATTACACCACACAACAAGACAGACATACAGAAGAGGGGCACAGAGCTTGAAACCCAGGGTAGGTGTTAACACGAAGAGAGAGAGAGAGAGAGTTTAGAAGCAGAAGGGAGCAAGAAAGTCATTGTGTCGTCTTCTTGTTTAAGGTTCTCACTTACAAGAGCTGACAACAACGCTAAGAAGAAGCGGAGAAGAATAGTGAAGAACCGGAGTTTCAGGACCAGTCTCTTCTTGGTTTATTATTTTATCCACTCCCCCCTTCCCCCTGCAGGGTAGTGCGGAGTCCAGGTGAATATTACTGGAACTCTGGTTGCCTTGTAGCGGGAGTTGGGAACTAGCATCTCTGTTCCTGTGCAAGCACTTCAGGCCAACGTTTTCTTGACCCTGATAGAGTGAAGTGCCCAAGTGGTATACTTGCACCTGGACAGAGATGGCAGAAGGAATAAACTTAGACTTTGGGGGTAGTGTTAGAGACCATTCAAAAGGAGTTAGTGGCAGTAAGAGAGGAAAACCTAACTTGAGGCAGGAGGTGATGAACTCTAGAAAAGAGACTGCAGAGTTAGTTCAACGAGTCAAGCAACCATTCGGCTCAGGGAGGGACGCGTCAGGTCCATCTACTGAAGACCCAAATAGAATAACTACACAAGTAATCCATTCATTGTCCCCAGTGACACCGTTGGCTCCTCCTGAGCGTTTTAGTGGGGACCCACAAAAGGCACAGCTATTCATCACGCAGTGCTCTTTGCATTTCATGTGCTGCCCGTCCATTTTCTTTGATGCGCAGGCTAGGGTGGCCTTTGTTTTATCGTACTTGAGTGGAGATGCAGCGTCCTGGTCAATGCCTCTGGTCTCCCGGGATGATCCTCTGTTACAAAACTATGAAAACTTCAAGCAAGAATTTCTTCGAATTTTCGACAGACGAAGAATATCTCAAGCAGTAGACAATGAATTATTGGACCTGAGACAGGGAAATCGAGATCTAGTAGCTTATCTGGCCCAATTCAATAAATTAGTCGTGGAAACAGACTGGCCAGAAAGTAAAAGAGCTGCAGTTTTCTATAGAGGCTTAAGAGACGAACTTAAAGATGTGTTGGCACAAATACCAAACAGGCCCACAGGAATCTCAGAATTAGTGGACCTGGTCTTGGAAATAGACTTTCGTCAAGGAGAGAGAAGAGGAGAAAAAAGGAAGGACTTCAGGCCAATAGCTCCAAGATTTGACCGGGTCCGGCCAGAAGGGAACAAGGCTGTGGAGGGACAAATGAATTCGGAACCCATGCAAATTGGAACGATAAGAGGTCCCTTAACCAAAGAAGAGAAAGACAAAAGAAGGGCAGGAAACCTATGTATGTATTGTGGCTCCAGTGGGCATTTTGTTAGGGGTTGTCCAAGAAAACCGAAGACCCCCTTTATGCCGAAGGAAAACTCGCAGCACCACCTGTACCGGGAGTTGGACCAGTGGATGCTAATCAGAAGTCAACTCCAAAAGAACATCAAGTGGCTAACACTCTACAGTCGTCAGCCCCACATCTAATTTTATCCATGGTACTCAAGATCTGGCAAGAAACATTGACAGAAGTTTCCGTAATGTTAGATTCCGGAGCCACCGGAAACTTTTGTGATATAAAATTTGCTGCCATGGTGGGGTTACGAGCTATCTTGAAACCCAAAAGTGAACCGGTTCGGGCAGTAGACGGGACGAATCTCTCATCTGGACCAATTGTGAGTCATACTGAACAGGTACAATTGATCTACTGTGATGGACACGAAGAAGCCATTCAATTCAATCTAATTGACGCACCACAGTTTCAACTTATCCTGGGCCTTCCATGGCTCACGGAACACAATCCAACAATAAACTGGAGCACAAGAACCATAGTGATGGATTCAGAATATTGTCGAAAAAATTGTTTTGAAAAAAGAGAGGGAACCAGAGAGTGTAATCCAGCTCAGGCCTTGTGCGCAGCGGAGATGACGGAAATGTCTGTCTGTGCGATAGACTCCCAGGAGATTCCATCGGAATATGAAGATTTTGCCGACGTTTTTAACGAAACAGAAGCAGAACAATTGCCACCCCACCGGGTTTATGATTGTAAGATAGATTTGGAGCCAGGTTCTAATCTCCCCTGCAGCCGGGTATACGCCTTGACAGAAAAAGAACATCATCACTTGAAGGAATACTTGGATAAATATCTGGCGAATGGATTCATCCGTCCATCCCAGTCACCCGTATCTTCGCCTCTTTTCTTCGTGCCAAAGAAGCAGGAGGGAGATCTCTGAATCTGTATAGACTATCGTGCAATCAATAAGATCACCAAAAAGAACCGATACCCACTACCACTAATTTCTGTTTTATTGGATCAGTTGAAGGGTGCGCGGATCTATACAAAACTAGATCTCAGAGGAGCCTACCATCTTGTGAGGATACGCGAGGGGGATGAATGGAAGACGGCCTTCAGGACTCGATTTGGGCTGTTTGAATATCAAGTTATGCCTTACGGTCTGTGCAACGCCCCGGCTGCCTTCCAGCATTTCATCATTTCATCAACGATGTTCTTAGTGAGTATATTGATCAATGTGCAATAGTGTACATCGACGATATTTTAATCTACTCGTCAGACACTAGTCGACACCAAGAACAAGTAAGAGGAGTGCTACAGAAGCTTAGAGAAAACAAACTATTTGTAAAATTGGAGAAATGTGCATTCGGGGTTTCTCAAGTGGAATTTTTGGGTTTTGTTCTATCTCCGGCTGGAATGAAAATGGACGAGCAGAAGGTGAAGGCCGTGGTAGATTGGAAATCCCCGGAGTGTGTCAAAGAAGTCCAGAGTTTCATCGGGTTCGCGAACTTCTATCGAAGATTTATAAGCGAATTTTCACGAAAAATATTACCCCTGACGCGACTACTGAGAAAAGGAGTGCGTTTTGAATGGACGGAAGAAACAGAAAGGGCCTTTCAACTCCTAAAAAAAGACTTCACTACCGCACCGATACTCCTACACGCTGACCCTACTGAACCTTTTTACGTGGAGACGGACGCTTCAGATCTGGCAGTTGGAGGGGCATTATCCCAACGGCATAAGGTAACAGGTCAATTACATCCAGTCGCCTACAGATCACGAAAACTAACATCTGCAGAGATAAATTACACCATAACAGAGAAAGAGTTACTGGCAATCAAGGATGCGTTTAAAGAGTGGCGACACTATCTCATGGGGGCTCAGCATCAAGTGACAGTCTTCACCGACCACAGAAATTTGAAGTTTTTGAAGTCTGCCCGAACAATAACACCAAGAAGACTCCGTTGGTCATTGTACTTCACGGACTACGATTTTGTGATTACCTATAGGCCAGGAGCCCAGAATGGGAAAGCTGACGCTCTATCCAGATTGGGAACAAATGACCAGAAGAATCAAATCCAGGATCAAACTATAATCCCGGGTGAAAAAATTATTGGAGCTACGATATCTTCTGATGTAAAGGAGCAGATCCTCAAACAAATGAGCCCAGAGGAAATACAGGAATGGGTTGAGGAAGACAAAGCAACAGTTGCCTTATTTTAAGGAAGCTCTGTACTTGCCAACTCCGGAGTTACGGAATCAGGTGATGACTGAATGTCACGACAATCTTTTGGCAGGACACAAAGGAGAAACAAAGACAGAAGAGTTAATCAAGAGACATTATTGGTGGCCACATATGACCAGAGACATTGAGGAGTACGTTAGAACTTGTGAGATCTGCGCACAGGGAAAATCGGAACGGCAGGCCCCCAAGGGGTTGTTGCAACCTCTACCCATTCCACCATATCCATGGCATACGGTTACATTAGATTTAATAGTGGATTTACCTTCAAGTTTGGGTTATAACACTATTCTAGTGTTCGTAGATGCATTTTCTAAGATGGCACACTTTATGGCCCTGAAGGGAAATCCTACAGCCAAACAGTTAGCCCACCACTTTAGTACACAAATTGTAAAAATACATGGGGTCCCTAAAGTCATTATTTCAGATAGGGGAACACAATTTGTATCTCATTTTTGGAAGGCCTTTGTGGGTGGTTTGGGAATGGAAGCCAAGTATTCAACTAGCTATCATCCAGAGACAGACGGGCAAACAGAGAGAGCGAATCAGGAGTTAGAGCAGTATTTGAGGTTGTTCCTTCTGAGGCAAGAAGGAGAGTGGTCAGAGTTGTTATGGGCGGCAGAGTTCGCACATAACGCCAAAAATGTCTCGACAGGCTATTCCCCATTTTATTTAAATTATGGAAGACACCCAAATGCAGCTATTAGGCAAACGGATATTTCAGTTCCAGCAGTAAAAGATTTGGTGTCCCATCTGGATCAAGTCCATCAAACTGCTAAACAAAATTTAGAACAGGCAAAACAGAAATACAAACAACATGCAGATAAAAAGAGACGAGAGGGTCTTTCCCTAGAGAAGGGAGATAGAGTCTGGTTAAGCACAAAGAACCTTAGACTGAAGGGAAACAGGACATTTCAGCCCAGATTCATAGGACCATATCTGATTGAAGAGAAAACCTCACCAGTTAACTACCAGTTAAAATTACCTCCTAATTTGAAAATTCATCCTGTTTTTCATGTTTCTTTGTTAAAAAAGGCATCAGCAGGCTTACGCAGTGAATTGACACCAAAACCCATTCAGTTAGAATCAGGGGTAGAGTATGAAGTGAAAGAAATTCTGGATTCCAAAGTGGTAAAGGGAAAGCTATGCTACTTGATAGACTGGAGGGGCTATGGGCCTGAGGAGCGGTCTTGGGAACTAGAATCAGATGTTCATGCTCCTAGATTGGTGAAATCATTTCATCAAAGATTCCCAACCAAACCAGGAATGAGAGGACCTCCTTTGTTGGAGGGTACTGTCAGGCCTCCGGAGGACAAGGAGGCGATAATGGGGGCAACGTTTGGGTCTTTCTGCCGCCCAGGACTGAACCGATGGGCAAAGAACAATTCATGGACAGAATTAAATAGAAAGAGGAACTCCAAGATGGCGGCCGCGCTGGAAGCATAGCGGCAGTCTAGTCTTTCTCCCCACAGGTGTTCCGAGGTTAGGTGAGGCGCGCGCTCCAAGAGGAATGCGCACTTCACTGAGGTAATTCAGAGAGAGAGCAGTTCGAAGTTAGAGTTCCTGAGTAAAAATAGAGAGAGCACCAGAAGAGTTAGTTAGTAGCGTCAGAGCAACTAAATAGTTTTCCAAGTCAGAACCCTACACGATTCCGAGAGAATTACGGAAGAGAATTCCGAAGTTTCACAGAGACAGAAAAGACGAAGAATTCATTCCTACCTTCGAGAGATTTTCCGAAGCATCTTCGTGGTCCTCGAGCAGATAGTCTGAGGTCTTTGGCGCCATCCTGTGACAGAACAAAGAAGACCGAAGCTAAGTACTTTTGAGGGGCATGGGAGACAGAATGTAAAAGAATATGACAGAAGAGAATGCATAGACGACGTACCTGATTATCCTAGTCATCCGTAAGACGCCCTGAGGAAATAAACAGACGTGTTAATATAGAGAGTAGAAAAAGACAATATAATAAATATACTCACCTCAGTTCTCTTGAACTAGGAAACTAGAGAGAAGGAAAAGCAAGAGATATACAAGTTTAGCGCAAGACCAGTATAGAGTAAAGAACGACACTACAAGAAGAATACATGGAAGAAAAGGACAGCTAGAAATAACCACTCTAGAAGTAAGCCCAAAATAATAAATTTCTAGTTTAAATAATATTTAAAAAGAGAAAAAGATTATGAGAAAGAATTAATAGAAGGTTGTTTTGTAGGGAAAAGAGTGGGAAGGAGGCATCCAGAATCGCAGAAAAAGAATGGAAAGAAATTACACCACACAACAAGACAGACATACAGAAGAGGGGCACAGAGCTTGAAACCCAGGGTAGGTGTTAACACGAAGAGAGAGAGAGTTTAGAAGCAGAAGGGAGCAAGAAAGTCATTGTGTCGTCTTCTTGTTTAAGGTTCTCACTTACAAGAGCTGACAACAACGCTAAGAAGAAGCGGAGAAGAATAGTGAAGAACCGGAGTTTCAGGACCAGTCTCTTCTTGGTTTATTATTTTATCCACTCCCCCCTTCCCCCTGCAGGGTAGTGCGGAGTCCAGGTGAATATTACTGGAACTCTGGTTGCCTTGTAGCGGGAGTTGGGAACTAGCATCTCTGTTCCTGTGCAAGCACTTCAGGCCAATGTTTTCTTGACCCTGACATGGGGTCATACTAAGAAGAATCAGCCACTCACTGTCGTTTGACATTGTCAATGGAGATGTACCTGTTAGCCTTGCGACCAGGAAGTGGAGGTAAAATGACTGTTCTCGTACCGTGCATGCCAAGCACTGGGTCCGGTGCACGATAAGAGGGGCCAAATTCCTTCTTGTTCTCCACCTTCTCACGGACCAGGTCACCAACTCGAGGTAGCCAGCCGACTACCGGAATCTGAAGCGCAGCATCAGATGTGGAGGGCAAGTGTTCCTTTGCAAGACTGTCTCTGGTCTCTTGTAAAGGTCCGGGACAAACATTTTTATGCCAAAGAGCATCTCGTATGGGGTCCGCCCACCCAGAGACCTTCAAGGGAGATTATTAAGTGCACGTTGTACATTATACAGATGGGCTAACCAATTCCTGCCAGTGCCTAAAACCCTAGCTGTAAGGGATTGCTTTAAGTCACGGTTCACCACACTATTACCCTCAGGCCGGTATGGAGACGAAAATTTGACTTGGACCCCCAAAGATCTCATGGCTTCTTTGTACGCCTTAGAGGCGAACGCAGGGCCCTGATCAGAATGAAGGGTACCACATGCAAAAATTCCCACAAAGACACGCAAATCCCTGATGACAGTTCGAGCATCAGCACTCCTTTGTGGCCATACCCATAGAAAACGTGTGCACGAATCCACTGCAACTAAGATATACTTGTACGCAGTATCAGAGGAGAAAAGACCGCAGTGATCTAGATAAACAGACCCAAGCGGTTTAATAGGTATGTACAACTGAGTTTGTGGTGGGTGCGCAGCAGTCGAAGGTTTAATCTGCTGGCAAATGTCACAATCAAGAACATGAGTGCGAGTCTGTTTATATAACCCGCGCCACCAGTAACGCTGTTGTAACAGAGTAACAGGAGCTGAAACGCCGGCATGGGCAGAGGCCAAACCTTTGTGAGCCTCTGTTATCAGGGAAGGTCTGCAGTCCGCGTTGGGAATCAATCTGTCACCAACGTCGTTAATTCTCACATAGGGCACTTTATCAGGACTTAAATGATAAGAGTACCGAGAAGGGAAACCTCTCGGGTAATTGCTCCCCTTCTCAGTTGCAGCAATAGCTGTCAAGATGTCATCATCGATCTTACTTTTGGATCTTGTAACTGCTGCTACTAGATATGTTGCCACTGGTGTTTTCGCTGCTTCGTCAGCTAAACTGTTGCCGACAGCGTGGACACCAACTCCCTGGTGACCAAGAGTGTGAATTACATTCACGAGTGGCAGATGCTCTTTAAGTTCTGCCACCCAAACCCAAAGCATTTTATGCTTGATTGTGCTACCTTTGAAATCGCGATATTCATTCTGAGACCAAAAGAAAAGATTGTCGTTAAAAGACTGAACACAGTAAAACGAGTCACTCACAATGGTAATCTTCAAGCGGGCGCAAAGACAGAGGAGCTGGATGAACTAATTCATACTGCAAATACTCCTGAGTCTGCAATGAGGCATCAAAGATATAGGGGACATCTGGCGATGTCAAAGAAGTGGCCCATTGTATCCAACGTGGATGCAAAGCTTTAGAATTAGGTACACTGTCTTTCGTCACTGCCTCCAGAGCAGGATATGGTGTAACTACCAACATGCTTTTTTCCTTGCGACAGCGCTCGTTCTTTAAGAATCGCCATCTGCACCGCAGTCAATTTTTTCAACCATGGAAAAGCGCAGTTCAGCCGAAGTGTACAGATGTGATTTTTAGGCAATGGGGACTATATCGCCCTCATTGAACGTTAAGTGTGTGAAACCAGCTACGCCAGGCACAATTCTTATTACCAGGTTAGTGTGGTTATCACGTGTCAGTAAGTATTTCGAAGCAAGAAGATCAGCTTGCAAAGATTGCAAGACAGCTGAATGCTCTGGCAGCCAGCTCGATTTGGAAAAAGTAGGTTGTACCAAGGCATATAGCGGCTTGATACGCTGGGCATAATCAAGAATGTAAGTACGCCCGAAATTCAGAAAACCCAGCAAAGATTGTAATTTTTTCAGTGTCGTCGGAGCACGCAAACATGCGCACTTCTCCAGGAAGTGAGGAGCTAATCCTCGACCTTCATTGTTGAGCTCGTAGCCCAAAAATAACACTGTATACTCTGCAATGTGGGACTTCGCAAAGTTGAATTTGTAACCGAAGTCCGCAAACATAACAATGATGCGATCAACGTGACACAGATGCGGCCATAATTCGTCTGTGAGATAGATATCAACAACATACGAGTACGCATCAGGGTCAATGCTCTCCAATAGAGAGACAACACGTGCGGCAAAGACGCCAGGGCTGTTTTTATAGCCCATGGCTAATCTCTTAAACTGTTTTTGTTTGCCGCCGAAGTAAACGCTGTCCACTGACTACTAATAGAGGACAGGTTATGACTGTAAAAGCCATTGGATAGGTCAAGTGTGGTCTTAAACCTTTTTCTCACGAGACTATCAACAAGGGAAGAACTGTGGGTATTCTGTACAGCTCAAGTCCGACAATGAGAGTTCAAATGCCGGTAATCCAATACTAGGCGGTACGACCCATCAGGTTTAGTTACAGTGAATAAAGGATTATTCATTGGTGACACACATGTTTCAATAACACCCTGATATTCCAATTGCTCAAGGATTTCCGCGACGTGAGATCTAGCTTCGCGGCCCATGGGATATTGGGGCTGGGGCATAGACTGTAAAGGAATCTCATGGTTTGGCGACAATTTATCCCACCCAACCTGAGTACGGTACAAAGCCGGAGCAAGCACCTGAGCCCACTCTTCGGCAAACCTTTCAGCGTGCTCCTTTGGCACCGCGTGCGCAAAGGACGGGAGTATTACTTCCTCCCCTCTAGGAGCGTCCAAAACGAAAGCCGGGGGCCAGTCCGTCTCAGCTAAGAGAATATCATAGGAAGAGGTCAGATTATCCCAAAAAATCCCTTGTATTGTTCGTTGTATGTCACCTTCAATTAAGATGACTATGTCATATAGTCTGTCAGAGGGAGCCACTCTAGTAACAGCAGTTTCTACAGTTATGAACATATCAGTTGCTGTCGCCTCCAGATATGGACGCAGTGCTTGCCGCACTACTGTAACCTCCGCTGCGCTGTCGAGCAGCGTTAGTGCCCATGTCAGGTTTCGAAGCTGCGTTCTCACTATCTGTGGCATACCTCGCTGTTAGCGCAGCAACTTTCTTCTTCTGAAATGGGGGACGTTGACGTGCAAACTCGTCCTTCTTGCCTTTACCGTCAGACTGACGGGGTTGCTCACGTCCTTGTTGGGCTCCCCGACCTATGCCACGTTCTCCGCCACCAGACTGTGAGGCCGATGTTTCCTGTGAAGAACGAGGAGAACGTTGTTCAGTAACCTGAAATCTATCAGGTGACCTAATACTAGTGCGATCGCGCAAATCATATGTGCGTTCACCAGTCGCCTGTACCGGTGACACAGGACGAGACCCCTGTTTCTGTTGCTGCTTTCCCTATTTCTTTGTTCTCCTTTTTTTTTTTTTTAAATAATTTTTTATTTTCATCATCACAAATGACACATAAGTACTATAATGCAAAAGAAGAAACCTAGAGAAAAATTTAACATCACCTTAGTAATAGATCAAAAAGGACATAGAAAATTGCAAGGAGAAGGAGAGCGACAATCATAAATAAATCAAACAGGACCATGTAAACAAAGTTTCATATAGTACTTAAATAATATAGAATTATATAATCAAAAAGACATAGGTCGCCACAATACTTCAAATTTAGCTAGAGAGCGAATTCCCCTTGCCTTTGCTAGGGCGGCCTCTAAGCCGTAAGTTTCCTTAATTATGACCCAACAATCCTCAAGCAACGGAGGTGTGGGAGAAATCCATACCCTGGCTATAGTTAATCTAGCAGAAGCCATCAGAATTGAAAAAAGACATGCCATAGCTGGATTATTCACCCTATATCCCAACATAATTTCTAAATCAGTAAGTGGTTGATCCAACCCAAGTTTAGACTGTAAAAGTTGTTCCATTTTCTTCCAAAAAACCGTCAAAACTGGGCATGATATTAACATATGTAATAAATTAGCAGCATATAATCCACATTTAGGACAGTGTTTTTTATCACCCGCCACATTTCCTTGGGCCCATTTAGCTATTTTAGCCGGAGTATAATACAACATACAGACAGTACGTAATTGCTGAAGTTGCAATTTAACAGAATGGACCGATTTTTTCAGATTCCCTAATGCTTGTTTGATCATACTGGGTGAGACCGCTATACCCAAAGTTTGACTCCAGCATTCGGCTAATTTTTTACTACCATCTAATTTAAAACCATGTAAATGTGTATACATCAGCCCTATTAGAGATTTAGTCTTTCTTCCATATATACAATCCCAGACGTTTGACTCCATAGGCTCAGTTATCCTTAGATTTGAAGTCAAATAGTTTCTTACTTGCAAATATTTAAAGAAAGAATGTGATGGCAAGTTATAAATTAAACACAAATTTTCAAAAGATTTGATTCCTTTCTCACTATATATCTCACCCAGACATGTAATTCCATACTTAGCCCAAGATTTACCAGCCTGATCCTGAAAAACCTCGGGAAAAAGAGGATTCCCCCACAATGGGCATTTGTTATGAAATAGTGACAGTTTACACTTAGATGACATATCTCTCCAAACATATACAGTATCCCTCACAGTCTTAAACTTGACTCTTTTAAAATAGTTAGGGTCGTTTATTCCATATAAAAACATATCCTGTTGATTACCTAAAATAAACTTAAAGAATGAATCCGTCTGGTCCAAACCCAACAAACAGCGGAAACGTCCTATAAATGAGGCCCAAAAATATATTTTGAAGTCCGGGAAACCTAGTCCGCCTTGTTCGTATGAAGATTTAAGTAGCTCAATTGCCCTCCTAGGTTTCTTATAGCCCCATATAAAACTGCTACAGATACCCTCAAGTTTTTTAAAAAAAGTATTAGGAATTTTCAAAGGTATTGAACGAAAAAGATATTGAAATTTAGGAAGTGTTTTCATTTTAATTAAGTTACATCTGCCAAGCAGACCCAAAGGAAGCCTATGCCAGATTCTGAACAACTTAGTAGTTGCCTGTAAGAGTGGTACATAATTAAGATCAATAATCTGATTAACTTTAGCTGTTATCTTTACCCCTAGATAGGTCACGGTTGTATATGCCCCGGAAACAGATTTATGTATCCCGGCTGGAGTGAGCACCTGAGTTTTATTAATATTTAATTTATACCCTGAGACATTACCATATTTCTCTGCTTCTTGCTTAATCCTCATCACAGCCTCACTTGGATTAGTTGCGTAAACCGCTATATCGTCGGCATATGCCGTAAGTTTAAGTTTGAAAGTACCTGATTCCAGCGGATTAATGTACGCACAAGATTGTAAAGTACGTAAAAATGGCTCTATGTATAAAGCAAAAAGTAGTGGAGACAGAGGGCAGCCCTGTCTAGTCCCACATAGAATCCTAAAAGGTGCTGATCGGGATCCCATATAGGAAAGATTCGCTTATGGGTTACGATATAGAGCCTGTATGCAAGATTGAAACTGCGTGCCTATACTGATCTTAGATAGCACTGCCCATAAAAAATCCCACCTCACACGGTCGAACGCTTTTTCGGCGTCTAATAAAATCATTCCAAAATCTATTTTCCTTTGCTCTGCGTAGTCGAATGCTCCAATAGCCATATTCACGTGAGCAGTGGTATCCCTCCCTGCTATAAATCCATGTTGTCTTTCAGAAACTAGATCCGGCATAAGCGGAGCTAGACGGGTTGCCAAGATCTTTGAAAATATCTTTGCATCTGCATTAATGAGAGAAATTGGCCGGTATGACCCACATTCAGTTGGTAGTTTATCCTTTTTTAAAAAAAACACAATCTGTGTCTGGTTCCATGAAGTCGGTACTGTTCCACTGACAGCTACAGATTATATTACACTAGTAAGAGGTAGAAGCAAGGTCTTCTTAAAGGTTCTATAAAATTCCAGCGGCAGTGAATCCGTGCCAGTAGCTTTCCCAATAGGCAATGTTAATAATGCTGCCTCCACCACTTCCAGCGAAACCATTTCATCCAAAATAGCAACTTTCTCACTATCTGCCACTGGAAGATCACTATTAATAATGTAGCTTAATACCTCATCTTGATTAGAGGGCCATGTAAGAGAATAAAGCTGTTGATAAAATAATAGAAATTGCTCCAAGATATCTGAAGCTTCAGTATACATTAGCCCGTTTACCCCTTTAATAGAATTAATTTTAGTTTTCGCTTTTGTTTCTGCAGTCTGATATGCCAATACATGTCCTATATGCTCCCCGTATTCATATTTTTCTAAACGATGCTTACAATAATTAGCAGCCATTTTATCCCTTAGAAGCTGTTTGACTAAGATTCTTGCGTCGATTAATAAAGAAAACACCCTATCCTGGGCCATTAAATCCTTTTTTTTTAACTGCTTCTACATGTTGATTCTCCAAATCTCGCAAATTATATACCAAAGTCTCCATCTCACTTTTTCGTTTTTTATTCTGTAAGAAGATATATTTTTGTGTAATACCACGAACATACGCCTTCATAGTATCCCACACAATTACTGGAGATGCAGATCCAGCATTTATTTTGAAGAATTCCTCCAATTGCTGAGTGGTATGCACCAAATATTCGTTATCCTTCAGCAAGTATCTAGGAAAAGAAAATGGCCTAAGTTCTTTTTTCTTAATTTTAACCCAAAAAGAAAAAATAATGGGGTTGTGGTCAGAGGTTACCCGAGGGCAAATTTCCATTTTTGATGTTAGAAGTAGACTATCAGACACAAAAACCATATCAATCCTAGAATATGATTTGTGAGGGGCCGAGTAATAAGTGTAGCCCGGTATTGAAGGATATATATATCTCCAAGCATCTTTGATAGACTGGAGTCTTATCATTTGTAGGACTGCTCCGCGAGTTTTACGCATTCTTAAATTAGTACTTTTCCCAGTGGAGTCTATACTATAATCTATGGCACAATTAAAATCCCCCATAACCAATTTTTCTCCCTCCCAATTTAGCAGTTCTAAATTAAGAAACTCAAAAATAGAGGGGTCATCCACATTACAACCATATACAGCGCAGATCACGTATTTTTTCCCCCATATATTGAGCTGAGCTAACGCCCAGCGCCCCCATTGATCAGCCTGCTTTTTAATCACTGTGCAATTAAACCTTTTATCTTTTAAAATAGCCACCCCTTTTATGGATACAGTTTGAGTAGTGCAAATAATAATATCAAGTCCTAAATGCATCAATAAATTTCGGTCCTTATAGGCCAGATGTGTTTCTGTAAGAACCGCAAATTGAGGCTGATAAATTCGAAGCTCTTCCCGGACTAACCGTCGTTTAGTTGTACTATTAAGGCCAGCCACGTTACATACCAGACAATTAATCCAATTCATGATGGATTTCTAATTTTTGGATGAGCCCTCCTCCTTCTACTACCATCAATATACAGATAAACATAATATTTACTATTTTTGATCTATTATTTTGTCTATTAATCAGTACCGAAAACATTAAGAAGACTGAAAAAAACCTTCCTCTTTTAATGCCATGGTGCCCTAGTGATGATGATTTTCCCCCCCCCAATTCAACCCCGCCCTCTCTCCCTTGTCCTTTACGAACAACATCAACATCTAAGAGTGACAACTCACCCTGTCTCTTAGAAGAACCCTCCCCCCCTAGAAGCGCCTGCCGCTGGAAGGGCAAGCTTTCAGAGAAGCAGCATAGATGGTCAACCCACCCCCTATTGTTACAACCTCCTTTAACCCACCAAAAAAAAAAAAAATTTCTAAATCGAATCTTCCTCCCTCCCCCTTTTTTTTCCCTTCTTTCCTTTAGTTTTTTAGTGAAGAACCAAGATGGCGGATTGAAGCCGCCACGGAGAGCAGCAGGCTGATGGTCTCCCTGTACCCTCAACCATAGCGCGTACGATGTGACCTCCGAGCGTGGTTAAGAGAGGCAGAGAGGAAAAAAGAGAGAACTCTACTTACCGAGTGGATGTGGCGGTTTTTCCTTGCGGAGTCAGCGCGGAGGGCATATGGACGGCTGGATTTAACCCAGATCTCTTGACTGGGGGAGAATGTCTGCATTGTCAGCATTCCGTCCATCATTTGTTTGTTGTAACGCTTTTCGCCCTAAGTGGGATGGGTATTCCCAGACGTGGGACCCGTGCTCTCTACGCCACTGGAGTCAAGCTATCCTGGCTGATGACGGCTGATAGCCAGAAACCGGTCCTAGGATGCTTGATTCCGGTCCAGGGAAGACATGGCTTGGCAGTTCGGACTGGACTGTTCCCATGAGGCACAGGGTCAAGACTGATTTGCATATGGCCATGTCTAAACTGGGGTGGTGTAGTGGGCAAAAGAACGATGGATTTAACCCAGATCTCTTGACTGGGGGAGAATGTCTGCATTGTCAGCATTCCGTCCATCATTTGTTTGTTGTAACGCTTTTCGCCCTAAGTGGGATGGGTATTCCCAGACGTGGGACCCGTGCTCTCTACGCCACTGGAGTCAAGCTATCCTGGCTGATGACGGCTGATAGCCAGAAACCGGTCCTAGGATGCTTGATTCCGGTCCAGGGAAGACATGGCTTGGCAGTTCGGACTGGACTGTTCCCATGAGGCACAGGGTCAAGACTGATTTGCATATGGCCATGTCTAAACTGGGGTGGTGTAGTGGGCAAAAGAACGATGGATTTAACCCAGATCTCTTGACTGGGGGAGAATGTCTGCATTGTCAGCATTCCGTCCATCATTTGTTTGTTGTAACGCTTTTCGCCCTAAGTGGGATGGGTATTCCCAGACGTGGGACCCGTGCTCTCTACGCCACTGGAGTCAAGCTATCCTGGCTGATGACGGCTGATAGCCAGAAACCGGTCCTAGGATGCTTGATTCCGGTCCAGGGAAGACATGGCTTGGCAGTTCGGACTGGACTGTTCCCATGAGGCACAGGGTCAAGACTGATTTGCATATGGCCATGTCTAAACTGGGGTGGTGTAGTGGGCAAAAGAACGATGGATTTAACCCAGATCTCTTGACTGGGGGAGAATGTCTGCATTGTCAGCATTCCGTCCATCATTTGTTTGTTGTAACGCTTTTCGCCCTAAGTGGGATGGGTATTCCCAGACGTGGGACCCGTGCTCTCTACGCCAATGGAGTCAAGCTATCCTGGCTGATGACGGCTGATAGCCAGAAACCGGTCCTAGGATGCTTGATTCCGGTCCAGGGAAGACATGGCTTGGCAGTTCGGACTGGACTGTTCCCATGAGGCACAGGGTCAAGACTGATTTGCATATGGCCATGTCTAAACTGGGGTGGTGTAGTGGGCAAAAGAACGATGGATTTAACCCAGATCTCTTGACTGGGGGAGAATGTCTGCATTGTCAGCATTCCGTCCATCATTTGTTTGTTGTAACGCTTTTCGCCCTAAGTGGGATGGGTATTCCCAGACGTGGGACCCGTGCTCTCTACGCCACTGGAGTCAAGCTATCCTGGCTGATGACGGCTGATAGCCAGAAACCGGTCCTAGGATGCTTGATTCCGGTCCAGGGAAGACATGGCTTGGCAGTTCGGACTGGACTGTTCCCATGAGGCACAGGGTCAAGACTGATTTGCATATGGCCATGTCTAAACTGGGGTGGTGTAGTGGGCAAAAGAACGATGGATTTAACCCAGATCTCTTGACTGGGGGAGAATGTCTGCATTGTCAGCATTCCTTCCATCATTTGTTTGTTGTATACTATAATCTATGGCACAATTAAAATCCCCCATAACCAATTTTTCTCCCTCCCAATTTAGCAGTTCTAAATTAAGAAACTCAAAAATAGAGGGGTCATCCACATTACAACCATATACAGCGCAGATCACGTATTTTTTCCCCCATATATTGAGCTGAGCTAACGCCCAGCGCCCCCATTGATCAGCCTGCTTTTTAATCACTGTGCAATTAAACCTTTTATCTTTTAAAATAGCCACCCCTTTTATGGATACAGTTTGAGTAGTGCAAATAATAATATCAAGTCCTAAATGCATCAATAAATTTCGGTCCTTATAGGCCAGATGTGTTTCTGTAAGAACCGCAAATTGAAGCTGATAAATTCGAAGCTCTTCCCGGACTAACCGTCGTTTAGTTGTACTATTAAGGCCAGCCACGTTACATACCAGACAATTAATCCAATTCATGATGGATTTCTAATTTTTGGATGAGCCCTCCTCCTTCTACTACCATCAATATACAGATAAACATAATATTTACTATTTTTGATCTATTATTTTGTCTATTAATCAGTACCGAAAACATTAAGAAGACTGAAAAAAACCTTCCTCTTTTAATGCCATGGTGCCCTAGTGATGATGATTTTCCCCCCCCCAATTCAACCCCGCCCTCTCTCCCTTGTCCTTTACGAACAACATCAACATCTAAGAGTGACAACTCACCCTGTCTCTTAGAAGAACCCTCCCCCCCTAGAAGCGCCTGCCGCTGGAAGGGCAAGCTTTCAGAGAAGCAGCATAGATGGTCAACCCACCCCCTTTTGTTACAACCTCCTTTAACCCACCAAAAAAAAAAAAAAAATTCTAAATCGAATCTTCCTCCCTCCCCCTTTTTTTTCCCTTCTTTCCTTTAGTTTTTTAGTGAAGAACCAAGATGGCGGATTGAAGCCGCCACGGAGAGCAGCAGGCTGATGGTCTCCCTGTACCCTCAACCATAGCGCGTACGATGTGACCTCCGAGCGTGGTTAAGAGAGGCAGAGAGGAAAAAAGAGAGAACTCTACTTACCGAGTGGATGTGGCGGTTTTTCCTTGCGGAGTCAGCGCGGAGGGCATATGGACGGCTGCCTGTAACTTGTTGGATCTCCTTGCGGTGCTTATCCGGCCGCTCAGCGTTCTATTGGTCGGGTCTGGCCGTGCTCAACACGTCGGTACCTGCGAGCAGGGGAGAGATGGCGCCGCCCAAAACCACTCCGAGGAACACCAGAACCGGCCGGAATGCTACCGGTGGAGAGACAGGCTTATCTGGTGCTGCGAGCGCAAAGGAGAAGGAGAAGACGGGTATAACAACCAGCAAGCCGCTTTCACAATTGCTACAGACTGGGAAAGTGCCAGAGCTTCTTACAGGCAAGTACCTTCCTGGCAACAATGTTACAGAAGCTTTACCGATGGCAATATCTGATTGTACCACGGCTACTACTGAGGCTGGGAGTGCTCTCTCCGGGGATATAGTCTCGGTGTCACCTAACAGTGATTGTTCTGAAAATATGGGTTGTGCGAGCGGTGTTGCCGACGAGGGCGGTCGTTTAGCGGAGTCCACAGCGCTGGTGCAACCTGCTAGTGTGCTCAGGAGATTTGAGGAAAAGTCGTCAGATATAGCCGAGTTTGCGAACCCGCTTAATACATCTAGCAATATAAGCCAAGGAGAACACCGTATGGACTTGGCTCATTTAGCGGCGAAGACTCATAGTACAATAGACAGTACTCTGCAGGAAGTGGAGGAAGAAAGCGGAGGTAATGACTCGGGCTCATTTGACGATGTTGAAGAGCCAATGGATCAGATGATGGGTAAATCGTCAATTGGCAAGAAAAATAAAGGGAAAAGTAAAAATAAATTAAAAAAACATATACCCCCCGTGTTCTTACCAGGCAAAGCTATTTCTGATAACAGCCCTCTTCGGAAATGGGTGCAAGCAAAAGGGGGAGTGAGGAATATGGCATTGCGACTCTCGGGTACTAGCCCTTCTGAGGATAATACAACGAAGCCTAATTCTGTAACTGCAGCAAAATAAGCTAGTTCTGAGCAAGGGTCATTGGGGGGTCACAACTTACACCCTCGATACATGGCGATGCTCATTCTTCAGCTGAAGCCCAGGCTACTCAGGCGTTGACACCATCATTATGCCTGATACTACAGTCTTTAACTGAGCAAAGACAAGAGGCGCAAATACATTATACTCAGGCTCGAGAAGACAATAACAGAATGCGACAATCATTGCAGGAAATGGCGGATAAACTTGGCGGATTAACTCGAGATATCTCAGAATTGCAACAGAGAGTTTTAGCTACTGAGGAACTATCAGCGCTTACAGATGTTTCTATTAAAAAACATGAGGAACAGATCTCAGGCATGCAGATCAAACTGGAAGACATGGAAAATCGCCAGCGCCGACAAAACCTGAGGCTATTTGGTATTTCAGAAGGAGCGGAGGGGGCGGACCCGAGGGGGTTTATGGTTAAATTATTCCAAAAAGCTTTTCCGGATCTTTCTGACTGGGATTGGGACTCCCAACTTCAAAGGGTCCACAGGCTACCATTAACTCAGAAGAATAAGGGAGGGCAATACCCTCGTCCTTTTCTGATCTACTTGGGGAATTTTCTATTGAGACAGGCAGTGGCAGCAAAAGCACGACCTAATACTCCAATATCGATAGATTCAGTTACTTTTTTTGTAAGATCGGATCTTAGTAAGGCTACAATGGACAGACGCTGGAGACTACGTCAATTCATAGACCCTATAAAAGCTCTAGGAGCCCAAGCTTTTTTACAAGAGCCTGCACGTTTAAAAGTACTTAAGGGCAGCCATACTTACATTTTCTTGGAAGAAAAGGAAACAGGCTTGGCAGTGGCTAAGTAGCAAGCAGAAGCTGCTGAACAAAGATAGTCTGGGGGCTTAATGCTTAGTGAATAGTCCGGTGGTTCCAGGCTTTATATCATCTCTTTTTTCTTTTCTTTTTTTGAATTTTGAAGCTAAATTGAATTGAATTGAATTTATGAAGAATGTTAATGTCGGACTATCACTTGGATTATCACTTGGGGTGTTGGCCCTTTCTATGTTTCCTCTTCCTCTTTCCTGTTGTTAAAATATCAGTTAACATTTTAGATTGAAAAAAGGCAAAAAGGGGAAAAAAAAAAACCCTATTTCTTTGTTCTCCAATTCTGTTTAGGAAAAGTTGGACGATCGTCTTTGACAGACTAACTCACCTTAGTTTGCTGTTGTATGTCTGGAATGACGATAGTAGGCTTAATCCCTAAACTACTGCGGCCAATAGTTCTATAAGCCTCTGCAATAATTTTAGGTAACTCTCGGGGTTTTCTCGAGTTCGTCGACGAGGGCTAAGCCATTCGCCACTTGAAAGTGTACCGCATCTAACCTGAGGTTACCAAGGATGAGAGAGGCCACCACGTCGAACACTCCAACAAGCCTCATTCCCAACTCGACTGCCGCCTCCGGACCGTGTTGATCTTGAACACGCTTGATGACGGAGGGAAGCACTGCCATAGATGGGGTGCCGAAGCACTTCGGGTATGTATTATTAGACTAATAGAAGGTCTCTAGGCTTGAATGAGGAACCCCATACCGTAAAAATCAGCTTAGGTGAATCACATCACAGGATCAGCTTTGCTCTGCGCCTGGAAAATTTCTTCTCCAGAATGTGTGTGTAATGCATGCAAACTGCAATATTAAAGGCGCTCGAGTTTCAGATATTTGCAGCTGTGTGCATGTTATGGCTAGAGCGTGGGGCGATCAACCTGAATTCAAAAGCATACATTTTTTGTTGGCCCAGACTGTCAAAATGGTCAGTCATACTAGCATACACTCAAATCAACACACACATTCACATTCTACAGCACAAATCCACCACAGCATCGGGGTAAAACAGCTGCCACATGATGATAGAATGACAAGATTTTATGTATCATCCAAGGGGTGAGGGTAGATACAGTCCAGCTACCCAACACACATTAAACGCCAACGCGCGTTTCGGTGTCTAGCCCCAGCCGGGGCCACACCTTCATCAGGGCGAAGATGGTCAAGCAGAATGGGACAAACAAACAATCCTAAAATCACAGAAAAATACATAATCAATGGATATAGTAACACATGTTAATAACATCAATAGATTATAAAGACAAAAGTCAGGCCCGGAAAAATCAGATAATTCACTTAATTAGCAAAGCCAATGAGGCTACAATAACCGGAATGGGGTGCACCCACACCTTGAGAATAAAGAAAAAATAAACACTAGAAAAGTGACTCATGGTCAAACCAGAGACAATGAGTTGAAACAGTGTATATTTAGAAATAGGCAAAAAATGATTACCAAGCCACCAGATAGGAAATGGTGCAAGGAAATAAACCGTGTAAAGTAAAAAAAGAGAGCGAGAGGATAGAAAATAATGCTTAGATCGAAAGCCCGAAGGACAATGGTAAAGGGAAACGATCTAACTGGGAACTTTAAAACTAACATTACCTGGGTAGAGACAACAAATAAGGATCCCCAGGGAAGCAAACAGGGAATAAAATGACCGGCTTCAATCCAACAATGAATCTGGGATGGGAATAGAAAGATGGCATTACAAGTATGGGAGTGGGTAAGAAGGATCTTCTCATGGAATAACATGTGCACAACAGAAAAACCAACCCACCAGAGATTATCCACATATGTTAACATGGGCTATTCATTCCCGCAAACGCCAGAAAAGGATTCCCAGAGACGCCGCAGGTAGATATCTGTAGAGCAGCAGGAGCAGAAGGCTATCGATGAGCCAGTTTCTTTAAAAGCATTTAGACCGTTTCTCTATGGAAAATATGAAAACAGAAATGAGAAGAGAAAGCAAACTGACATGGTGATCAACTTCCTACGAAAATAGAATAAAAATGGGCTGTGGAGCAAAGCTTCATGTCGAGAGTATTTGTTTAAAGACTGCTGTCAGGAGAGGAAAGAAACGGAGTGCACCTGGAGGCAGAAGCCGTGTACAGGTGTCAACAATACTATATACATTCAAAAGTATAAGAATTTAGAGAATGAGCATAACCAAAAATACGAAATGGGGTGAGAATTGCAGGCGGACAAGTATGGAGCATACGTCTGGCTTATAATGGCCAATGGTAGCAAAAAAAACTCAAAAGAGTTCATAAAAAACAAAAGAACTAGATTCCTTCTCGGACTATCTCCTTAAGCGAAAAACAGAGAAACTCAAGAAAGATATTAGGTTATTTACACAAGAACATGTGTACCCATATTTGATAACCATGGCATTGGTGATCCCAGGTTCAGAGGACAATATCTCTTGGAGCACCGTCAGGGCTCCTTCCTGCGGGATATTCGCATATAAGGACTCTAGGTCCAACGTCACCAAAAGTTCCCTGTCAGCATGGTAGTGGGTTCCCTCAATTTTGAAAATGAAGTGGCCCGTGTCTTTGATGATTTTAGTTTGTTGACCAAAGGTTTTAAAAAACGGTCAACATATTGGGAAAGGGGCTCCATAGCAGATCCAATAGTAGATACAATGGGCCTGAGAGGGGGATCAAGAGCATTTTTATGTGTCTTAGGCACCCCATAAATGATGGGCATACGGTTGTGAGTAGGGGTCAAGAATTCAGCTTCCTTGGGGCAAATGTATCCCATATCTACCGTATTTTCCACCATGGTCAGAATCCGTTGTTTCAAACCAGGTTCAGGATTTCTGACAATATGTTTATAGTGTCTGGTGGATGAAAGGAGCAAGTTCACTTTTTCAATGTAAGAAGGTGTGTCAATGATAACAATGCCCCCTCCCTTATCACAGGGCTTGATAGTGAGTGATTTATTTCCTTTCAGGGACATCAGGGTGGTATTTTCCAACTTGGAAAGATTCCCTGGTGGTTTAGGTACGTATTTTAGGATTTTTTCAATGTTGGTGGTCACAGCCTTCTCAAAGACGCTAACCTCTGGTCCAACTGTATCCAGAGTGGGAGTAAAGTCAGAGGGGGGGTCTCAATCCAGATATATTTTCAGTGATTTCAAGGGAAGGCCTGGTGAGAAAATATTTTTTTAATCTGATCTTTTCGAAAGAACAGATGGAGGTCTTTCAGAAATTAAAATTTGTTAAAATTGATGGTGGGAACAAACGAAAGACCCCTGGATAGAAGCGACACGGCTTCTGGGTCAATATTGGTGGTGGACAGATTGAACACAGGAATAGTTCTTATGTTTTCCAATATTGATGGTGCCGCATCTGAATGTACATCTGTGGCTGTCCCTGATCCTGATGGAAGTTCCTCTGTTGAGGGGTCCGGGTTCTGGGGCGAAAACTCCCCCTGCGGTTGCCTAAAAAACAATTAGGCATGGTGGTTCTATCAAACAATTCCTGTCTTGTCTGGTAATTCGGGTTGTAATTGGGATCATAGTTACTGGGACCATCTTCTTCAGAGTCCGTTGTATCTGAGAATGTCATCACCCGTCTGTGGACCCACCTAGGGGCAGCACTGTAGGGGCCATTGTTTTCAGAGGATGTGTAGATGGTGGTTATCAAATATGGGTACACGCGTTCTTGTGTAAATAACCTAATATCTTTCCTGAGTTTCTCTGTTTTTCGCTTAAGGAGATAGTCCGAGAAGGAATCTAGTTCTTTTGTTTTTTATGAACTCTTTTGAGGTTTTTTTGCTACCATGGGCCATTATAAGCCAGACGTATGCTCCATACTTGTCCGCCTGCAATTCTCACCCCATTTCGTATTTTTGGTTATGCTCATTCTCTAAATTCTTATACTTTTGAATGTATATAGTATTGTTGACACCTGTACACGGCTTCTGCCTCCAGGTGCACTCCGTTTCTTTCCTCTCCTGACAGCAGTCTTTAAACAAATACTCTCGATATGAAGCTTTCCTCCACAGCCCATTTTTATTCTATTTTCGTAGGAAGTTGATAACCATGTCAGTTTGCTTTCTCTTCTTATTTCTGTTTTAATTTTTTCCATTGAGAAACTGTCTAAATGCTTTTAAAGAAACTGGCTGATCGATAGCCTTCTGCTGCTGTCGCTCGACAGATATCTACCTGCGGCGTCTCTGGGTATCCTTTTCTGGCGTTTGCGGGAATGAATAGCCCATGTTAACATATGTGGATAATCTCTGGTGGGTTGGTTTTTCTGTTGTGCACATGTTTTTCCCTGAGAAGATCCTTCTTACCTACTCCCATACTTGTAATGCCATCTTTCTATTCCCATCCCAGATTCATTGTTGGATGGAAGCCAGTCATTTTATTCCCTGTTTGCTCCCCTGGGGATCCTTATTTGTTGTCTCTACCCAGGTAATGTTCGTTTTAAAGTTCCCAGTTAGATCGTTTCCCTTTACCATTGTCCTTCGGGCTTTCGATCTAAGCATTATTTTCTATCCTCTCTCTCTCTTTTTTTACTTTACACGGTTTATTTCCTTGCACCATTTCCTATCTGGTGGCTTGGTAATCATTTTTTGCCTATTTCTAAAAATAAACTAATGTTTCAACTCATTGTCTCTGGTTTGACCATGAGTCAGTTTTCTAGTGTTTATTTTTTCTTTATTCTCAAGGTGTGGGTGCACCCTATTCCGGTTATTTTAGCCTCATTGGCTTTGCTAATTAAGTGAATTATCTCATTTTTCCGGGCCTGACTTTTGTCTCTATAATCTATTGATGTTATTAACATGTGTTACTATATCCACTGATTATGTATTTTTCTGTGATCTTAGGATTGTTCGTTTGTCCCATTCTGCTTGACCATCTTCGCCCTGATGAAGGTGTGGCCTCGGCTGGGTCTAGACACCGAAACGCGCGTTGGCGTTTAATGTGTGTTGGGTAGCTGGACTGAATCAACCCTCACCCCTTGAAGGATACATACAATCTTGTCATTCTATCATCATGTGGCAGCTGTTTTACCCCGATGCTGTGGTGGATTTATGCTGTAGAATGTGAATGTGTGTGTTGATTTGAGTGTATGCTAGTATGATTGACCATTTTGACTGAGCTTTGTGGGACATTGTATTGTTGTTGTATCAATTTTGGATGTTATCTCTGTATGTTTTTTATTGCTTTATCAACTGATTTTACTATTGGAAAATAAAATTGCAAAATATTTTTGTTTAACGTTATTGTTTATTGAATTATTTTGTACAATTGTCCTCACCGGCCCTGTTGTACCTATTATGGGATCCTGTTTGAGGACCCTACGGAATTAGTTAGGCAGGTAACCTCTCCTCTGATTGCTCTTTCATATTTCCCCTGCATTACCTGCCTGTTATTGGTTGCCAGGGGTCCCCCTTCTTAGTGAACCTGCTAATCAGGACCCCAGCCAGCTGCTTCCTCTCTAAAATGGTTTCCATGTACATTAGATACATCTCTAATTGGATTCTGGAGTGCCTTATAAGTCCCTAGTATATGGCATACTAGGTACCTAGGGCATAGGTACCTGAGAGGCCTACCAGGGGCTGAAGCATGTATCTGATAGAGACTACTAGCCGCAGATTCCTTCACGTGGAATTATCCCCAGGCATGAGACTGGATCCGGAAACTTTTTGCCACAGCATCCCTGCGTGCCGGGCGACATCACGCGACTCCGCCCAGGCGCCGTCCGCGTACGTAATGTCAGCGAGGTCACATAAGACCCGCACCGGCGCGCCCACGTCAGTTTTTTCCTTTTCCGCGCGCAACGCGTATCCGATCCTTGCTACGGGCCTGTTGGGCCCCTTTTTTCTTCCATTTTGTAGTGGAACAGTGTGCGAATGCCTTCGGGCTTTAAGTCTTGCACATCTTGTGGGCATCTTATGTCGGCGACGGACTCTCACCTCATTTGTATGTGGTGTTTGGGGGAGGATCACAGCACCACAGACTGTACACAGTGCCAACAGTTGAAGCCGAAGTCGCGGTGGGAGCACCGGATGAAACTTCTCTTGGCGCGTCTCTCCAGGTCGACGTCCTCCCCTTGGTCTGCTTCGACAGACGGCTTCAGACTCGGCCGTGGTCGTCGTCCTTGCCTTTCTCCGATGTCACGTGAGCGTCGCTCCCCGGTGGGTAAGTGTCGCAGTTTGTCCCCGGGGGCTGGTTTCCGGCCTCCCGGGGGAGTGGACTCTCCGCGGGTGATGCGACCCCGCGTGTCGTCCTATCCACCGTTTCCCGGTGTTGGGGCGTCGAGAGTCCAAATGGAGACATATGCGGTGGCTTTGCAGGCCTCGCTGGCGTCTTCTTCCTTCCCCTCCTGGGCAGTCGGCGGATCCCTTCCTCTGCGCAGGGCCCTCTGCGGCGCCGCCAGCGGCTCCGGCGCTGACTGGTTCGGATCCAGGCTTGGAGGTTGGGGTGCGGTTCCTCTGGGGCACCTTCTTCAGGCAACAGCGTCTCTGCCTCGCCGCAAACTCCCGCGGGGGTCCCTGTGGTGTCGCGGGAGGTCGCCGGGGCTCGGGTCGCATCCCCGAGCCCCCCTCGGTTCTTTGACAGGGCGGTCCTGTCTAAGGCCGAGGTGATGCTGCATGGCGCCGGCAGCGGCTGGACCGTGCGGAGCCACAGAGGTCGGTGGACCCTCCTTGTCCCGCTCTGGGTCGAGGCCGAGGGCAGACCCCTTGTCCCTCTCCGGGCCCCTCTCGCCCCTCCACACAGGTGGCTGCCTCGTCGGAGGGCGAGTCGGACGTTGAATTGTCCCTGGCACCGCCGCATGGGTTGCCGAGCGATCTTCGCCTCATTCTGGGCTGCGGCTGTCGGAGGGCTTCGTGCCCCTCCCCAGGCCCGTCTCGATCTCCCGCGCAGGTGGCTGCCTTGGCGGGGGTCTGGTCGGCGTCACTCCGGAGCCGCCCCGGAGCCGGTGCGGCTCCAGCTCTACTCTGGTCTCCACTCCGGTCCCCGGTGCGGGGTGACTTGGAGGTCCCTTGTCCGGCGACGCCGGCTGATGCCGACGTCCTACCTCAGGCAGCGGATTCTACGGCTCCGTGCAGGGGTCGTTCCGCCAATTCGTCTTCAGACGCTCCTTCTTCTCCGGAGGCATGCATATTGGTGTCGTCCTCCCCGGAGACTGGTTGCCGTGTGGTGTCTTTTTCACCGGCGTCGAAGGGAGGCTCCCCTCCCTTCCTGGGGCAGAGGTGTTCATCGGAAGAGCGGCAGGTCCCTCATTCTTTGGCTCCTTCATTCTTTGGCTCCTTCTGACTTCCAGGTCTGGCACTTGCCCGCCCCGCTTGGCCTCAGGGACGGCCACCTTAGCTTGCAGCAGTCACCCACGGAGGAGCTGATTTCTCCTCCACGGGGCCCTACGGAGGCGGGTGCGGCCTTCGCTCATGCAGTGTCCACGGCTGTGGGCATCCTGCGCATGGGTGATCCGGTGGCTCACTTTCCGGCGGACCATCTATTGGAGGTCCTCCACCAGGGCTCTGGTGGGAGGGACATCTTATTTCCGTTTGAAGGTTCGCTCATTTTTTCCCTGACGGGAGCTTGGAAGCGTCCTGCCTCAGGGGACCCGGTGCCTCAGCATCTTCTGCACCGGCACCTCCCAGCGCCGCGTGACCCGGCATGTCTTTCCCTTCACCCCTCAGCCGCCAGCCCCCTTTTGCAGACTGCTTTTCCCTCCCTGCCGCCGCTGTTGACTCCGCCGTCCCGAGAGGCCCACTGGCTGGACTTCTGGGGGACGCAACATGTTCGCCTCGACCAACATGGCCCTGCGGACCCTTAACACCTTGTGTGTGCTGGCTAGGGCCTCCTCCTGTTTGTGGGACTCTGCTGAGTCTCTGGGATCTGCAGCGTCCAAGGAGTCTGGCCTGGTGGACTTGCGGCATCATGCGTTTTAATGGCCGGGATCTTGCGGCGTTTATTCTCCGCACCGCTCTGGACATCTCGGAGGTACTGTGCCGGGCCATGGCTTCCTCTGTCGCTCTCCGTCACCATGCTTGGCTTCAGGATGGAGTATTCCCTGAGAATTTTCGGGAGCGTCTCATCGACCTTCTGTTTGATGGCAGCCTGTTGTTCCATGCCCCTGCAGACACCGCCATCCAAAGGCTCTTGGCAGGGCTCCGTCCTCCTCCTCCGCCTCCACCTTATCCTCCTCCTTCGTCCCCTCCTCAGTGACTTCTGATTTGGGTTGATTCTGGGCCTTCTTAGGTTGGCTGCTCTGACTGTGCAGTGTGTTTTCTTGCCGTTTACGTCCTTCCTTGGGACTTTGGCATTGTTGGCTGCTGGACGGCCCTTGTGTTGATTGTGTGTGGTTCTGCAGGAGTTGTTGCGCAGACTTGGCCCTGAGATTGGGCCTTCTGCTTTGCTTGGGCTGCTTGTCAAGCCTTCAGCGGGGGTGTTTTTTTCCCCGTGGCTCTTTTGTTTTTTTCCTCTGCTGCGGAAGTTCTTCCAAAGAGGGTTCCCATGTCTTGGGACTTAACGTACCCTATGTGGGGTAGTGGTAGCTGTCATATGGCTTGTGCTCTGCTACAGGGTTCTGGTCGCCTTCGGGTGCCTGTTCTCCATGGCGTTTAGGTAGGTTGCTTTTGCTTCCTGAGGTTGTGTGCGCTTCCACAAGTAGTGGTGGCCCGGACATCTCCTCCTCTCCCTGCTCCTGTCCTGAGGTCTGGGATGATCCTGTGTCTCCCTTGCCGGGCGTCGCCTACTCGGCCTTCCTGGGGCCTCGGGCTGTTCTTCTTTCTTCGACTGCCTGCGCTGTTCTGGCTGGCAGGCTGCTCTCCATCTGGAGTGGGTTCGCCTTCTTTCCCTAGTTTCCTTGGGTCCTCTAGGCTGCTTCTTTTTTTTCTTCCGCTTCTCCTGTCTTGGCATTGGGCGGAAGCTATGTTGCCTTGTGGGGGAGTGGGATGCTTCGGCCTCTCAGTCCTTGCTCTTGGTTCCTCTGCTGTGAGTGTACGTGCCTCTTCAGCCTTCTTCTTTCCCTCCTACATCCCCTTGGGGTCGGTAGGGTCTTGCTTGTGGGAGTTCCCTTGGCCTGGCAGGGGCAAGGTTCTACCTGGTCCACAGATCTGGTCCCCTGTGGGGCCCTCTGTTCTGCATTGGCTGGTGTGGTCCTTTTGCAGACCCTCCTTCCCAGGGGGTATTGCTAAAGTATCTAGTCTACGTGAAGGAATCTGCGGCTAGTAGTCTCTATCAGATGTACGAGTTACTTACCTTCGGTAACGATGTATCTGGTAGAGACGATTCTAGCCGCAGATTCCTTCACGGCCAGCCCTTCCTCCCCAATTCTGCGAGGACCCTTGGGTTGGTCTTCGGTACTCGCCTCCCGGTGGGGGGGTTGTGTCTCCTGTGAGTGCCTTCCTTGTTTTTGATGGGTGGCTCCGTCTTGGGTGGTTCATTCCTCCTTGGTCCTTTGGAGGATGGGGTTCCGGTGCTCCGGTGCCTTGCCGCTCTGGCTACTCCAGGTTTTGGGGGGATTGCTTTCTATCCCTGTCCTCCCTCCCTCCCTTCCATTGCTATCCTCTGATTAAGGGTTATCTGGCCTTGTCTTGCCCTTGTCCCTTGTGGGTGGTTGCCCTCTAGGTTGGAGTGACTTGAAGGTTTGTTGTCTCTGTCTGTCTTGGGACTGGTCCCATTCCTCGCTCAGGATGAGGGGGGTGGGCTTCCTCCGTGTGCCATGACTTTACGCCTGTTCTTGCCTCCGGGGCACAGGGATGGGAGGTTGTCTATGTGCGGGCAGGGTGACTGTGCAGGTTTCTGCTTCTTCCTCTTCTTCTTTCTTCTTTCCCTGCCCTTGCGTTCTGCGGTATTGGCACTACCCTGGTGGTGTTGTTGGTCATCATTTCTTTCCCATTTTTTCTGCTCTTCGCACACTGTTTCCAAGCTCCCACAGTTTTTTATCTGGTGGTTCCGCGTTGTGGTGCGGAAAAGTTCTCTGAAAAAAACTGACGTGGGCGTGCCGGGGCGGGTCTTATGTGACCTCGCTGACGTCACGTACGCGGACGACACCTAGGCGGAGTCGCGTGATGTCGCCCCGCACCCCGGCGTGCAGGGATGCTGTGGCAAAAAGTTTCCGGATCCAGTCTCACACCTGGGGATAATTCTATGTGAAGGAGTCTGCGGCTAGAATCGTCTCTATCAGATACACCGTTACCGAAGGTAAGTAACTTGTACATTATGTCACCCCTGGGAAGCACTCCAAAATGACACCACAGGTCTGCTACTGCAGCCTGGGTAAGGTGGTGCATGCCCCCTTTACTGTGGTATAGGCTACCTATATCACTACCATTGCACAAATATATAAAACCTATAAGTCACTCCTATGGCAGGCCTTAACAATCCTGAAGGCAGAGTGCTTGGTTTTTATGTGAGAGGGTGCCCCTGCATGAGCATAGCCCCTCTGCAGCATTCGGAGTACCTCCTCTGATGCTGTCTATGGTGTAGCCTGACCATATACTCTTAAGTGCATTATAACCTTGCGGTAAATGCTAACTTTGGACTGGCTGCACGGAAAAATGTCTTGTTTGGTGTCAAACACTTTAGAATATTACCCCCCCCCCACCAGTTCTGGTGGCGGGGTAGCATTCCACCCTTGTAGAGGGAGAGACATGTACCCACTGGTCTAACCGGTAAAGACTTTCTAGTGCCCTGGCATCACAAAATGGATGCCACTGCCACAGACACGGGTCTGGCCTCCTGCTGCTGACCGAAACTCCGGCAGGGGAGGCCTGGACAGTAGGTTTCCTGTCATAGGGAGGTGTAACCACCTCCCCAGACAGGCAGATGTGTATTGGGGCTGGGCGGGAGCACTCTCTTGTGCTTTGAAGTCCTGCACTGGGGGCACACTTGGTGTCCCTGTGCATAGTCCAGTCCAAACCAGTTGCAGGGGCTACCTGCCCCTGCGCGAAACTGGACAAAGGAAATGGGTGTAACCACCCCTCTTTCCAAACCCTCCCATAGGTGGGTCCCCAGAGTATGTCCAACCCCCTATCTTAGTATAAGTATAGGAACCCAGTCCTTGAGACTTCAGATTACCCTGGACGAAACTCTGCAACATATATCCTGGACCTTCGACTTTCTATTTCAACTAGAAGATGGAAGAAATCTCCCTTGGGGTCAAGGAGTGACTCCCCTGGTTGGCAGGCACCAAAGAAGCAACTGTCCGGTCTGCAACTCAGAAGCTTCTGCCGTACGCCGAAGTCTTTGCATCACCAGAGGTGGATTTCCAGACTTTCCCGAGGCTACCCTGAGTCCACAACAAAGCTGAGGCCCATGGCTATCGTGGGTGACGTGGAACCGTGACCCCTGGACACCGTGAACTTTTGCCAGTACATCATCTTCCTGGTCTTCCTCGAAGTTGTGCTTTGGGCTCCGAGTAGCCCCAGCCTTGGGCACCTACTGCACCGAAGATCTCTGGCCTCCACTCCACGAGTGACCCGTGGGCCAGTTTCCAGTGCGACTGCTCGAGGCTCCTTCGCGATCGCTAGCCCTTTGGCTAGTGGGTCCCCACGAATGCAACTTCTTTTCTGCTTGGGCTTTCCTGGTTGCTCCAGACGTCCCCTGACTTACCCTCGCTGGGTGAGTCCCCCAGACCTTGCTGGTCTGCACCGACATCTTTCTTCTATTTCCACTTGACTTGCCGTTGCCAAGGCTAGTTGGGTCCATTCTGGTCGCCGACATCGCAGCACTCGACAGACTTCATGGGACAGCTCGAATCCAGCTCCTGGTTGTCGTCGACGCGTCCTGGACCTTGTGGCTGAAGAGTCAAGACACCCGTCAACTCACCTGAAGCACCCGACATCTGTGGGCATTGGACTATCGTGCCCCTGGTCACTGGTAAGTGACCCAGACTCTGTCCCCTCTGCTTTGAGGTTCCTTCCATCCTCGATCCGGCTTGGATCTCTTCGTACACTTCTCCTCTTCACGGCAGCAGCACTTCTTTGCCATTTTCCATTGAAAACAACGCTGTGACCCGACACCAAAAGACACCTATGCACCCGGCTTCCCTGGGTGAGGTAACTCGAGAACTCCGGTGCTCCCATGGGTGTTGGCCCTAGATACCCCTAAGTCCAAAAGGGTTTGCTTTTAGTCATCCTCCAAGTGTCCTTAACTTGTAATTTTCCAACCGCGACTTTCCCCATAGAAGTCAACGGCGATTTACGCCTGTGTCCTAACACTGCACGCGTCCCCGGTGGGTCCCCTACGTCACTACCTTGGGTGGTTCCTTGTAGGCCTTGTATCTAGTTCAGTTGTGATTCTTATACCACTTTATTGGTATATCGTTTGGTACGCCCCTAGGGCCCAAATGTGTATTTGTGCTTTTACTGTTGAATACTGACTTGTAACTTAAGGACTTCGAACTCCAGCCTCATAAAGAGACTAGAGGGGTGTGTTTTATCTTAAATACATATAGTTTGAATATATACCTGGTGTGGTTGTCCTTTCATTTGGTCATTCTCGAGATTATAGACTGGTAAAACAAGCTGCTTTACATTCCTTCAAGACTTAGCCTGAAGGCTGCACTCCATAGCTACCACTAGGATAGCTTTCAATAAAGGTTGTCTTTAACCTATCACCATAAGGGGTTGTTTGGACTGGTACAAGGTGCCCACTTTAATTAGTGGACAGCATATACCAGGCCAACTTCTCACATTGGTAAGTACTTAGATACATCTCAGATTGGACACAGGTGTACACTTATCAGTCCCTTGTATATGGTACTGAGGTACCAAGGGCAGAGGTACACCAGCGGTTCCCCATGGGCGGAAACATGTATTATGCCACCCATGAGGGATCACTCAAACTGTAACTACAGGCCTGCCATTGCAGCCTGTGTAAGCTGGTGCTTGCACCATTTACAACAGATATAGGTTTCCCTATATCTGAGGTCACTGCACTTAAAACCTACAAGTCACCCCTAAAGCAGGCCTTTCAATTCTTTTGGCAGGGTGCTCAGTTCTAAGTGTGAGGCTGCCCATGCATGACCATAACACCCCTACAACCTTCGGAGTCCATTCTCCCGGGTTGTAAGTGCATAAGCCATTACGATACATAGAGTGGCCATGCGTCATTACGCGATGACCATCTCTAAACTGGCTGTAACAAACCCTGTCATGTTTGGTATCAATCATGTTGGAATCATACCCCCACACCGTAAGAGGTGTGGGCAGTATGATTCCATGCACTGTAAAGCTCCTCCGGGAGGCCCTCACTGCTACTAGTGCCAGTCTTCTAGACCCGGACAGCAAACTCTGGCTGCTGCCGACCAGAGACACGATTCTGCCTTCCTGCTGCCAAGCTCGAGTAGGGGAAGGCAGAACAATATGTATACTGTCACAGGGAAGTGTGACCACCTGCCAGACAGGGTTTAGTGTATTAGGGCCGGGTGGGAGCGCTTGCCAGCGCCACTCTATCTGCTTGAGGGGCGCATTTTGTGCCCTCCTTGCATAGTCCAGTTCAGACCAGCAAAGGGAGCCGTTGGCTCCCACTCTGGTGCAAAACTAGACAAAGGACATGGTAGTAGCCTCCCCACTGTCCAACCCCTCCCCTGGGAAGGAACCCTGAATCGCCCCCACCCTTTCCTTAGGCTACTTAAGGGGTTACCTATAGGTGGGCCCCTAGATTCGTCGTGGGACAAGATTAATTTCAAGACACCACTTCTTCGACCGTCTGGGAGCTCTGGGTATCAAGACAGCAACTGGGAAGGCTTCTGCTACTCCTGGTCTCATCACCCTGCAAGTCTGCTGCAACGTCTGTGCCCCATATAGGAACCTTCTAAGGCCTGTGGACATCCAAGACACCTAAAGGAATCTCCCTTGAAGTGAAGCAGTCAATTCCCTGCATCTGCAGGCACCGCAACAAAGCTGACCAGTCTGTTGGTCCTGAGCTTCCACAGACTACGAAAGGCTCAGCAACACAGGTCGTGGTTCTTCACATCCCTTGAGGCCTGCCCTATCCTCTCACCAAGTTTGAGGCCAGTCTCCCTCATCGAAGCTGCAGGAACTGAACCCCTGTGCACAGCGTCAACTTGCTGTTGCAAAGGCTTGTTGGCTTCTTTCCTCAAAGATCTCCGGGCTCCAAGTAGCCCCAACCTCAAGTATCTCCTGTGACCAAGATCTTTGTCCTCACTGCATCACTTGCACCGTGGGCCTGCATCTTTGGTGAGCGGCTCGAAGTCCTCTTGTGACTCCAGTGTCTCCAGCCTGTGGGTCCTCTCGAGGCCTTGAATCCAGAAATCAACCTCTCTGTGCCTAGAGCCCACACAGGTGGATCAGGCACTACTGAGGACATTGAGGACAGCCTCAATGAAGAAGACAGTCTTTTAGCAAGGCTGATCAAAGGACTGGATCTAGAGACCAGGTTGCTGGCTCTAGAGAGAGAGAGCAGAGATGGGCCTCACACCCATCAATGGTGGCAGCAATTTACTCAATAAGGATAAAGAGCAATCTTATGATCCTAAAATCCCCAAAGGGATTGTCCCTAAATATGAAGAGAGTGATGATATCACAAAATAGTTCACAGCCTTTAAAAGGGCCTGTGAAATGAGAAAAGTGAAGAAGTCATACTGGGGGGCATTCCTTTGGGAACTGTTCTCTGGTAACTGCAGAGACAGACTCCTGGCCCTTTCTGGGGCAGGTGCCGGGTCTTATGACCTCATGAAGAGAACTCTGATTGAGGGATTTGGACTCGCAACTGAGGAATATAGAATTAGATTCAGGGGGATTCACAAAACCCAAAACCAATCCTGGATTGACTTTGTAGACTACTCAGTTAAGACACAAAGATGGTTAGTTGACTGGACACAATGTGCATGATTTCAATGGACTTTACAATTTGTTTATGAAAGAACATAGTTTAAGTAATTGCACTAATGAAAAGTTACATCAGCATTTGGTAAACCTAGGTCTAATTTCTTCCCAAGAATTGGGAAAGAAGGCAGACCACTGGGTCGAGACAAGGGTGTCAGAAACAACCACTGGGGGTGACCAAAAGAAAGGGTTTACAAAACCTCCCCAGGGGAAAGGTGGTGAGAATCCCCAAGATAAAAAGCCTGAGTCTTCTAAAGGGCCCCAAAAACCTGCACGGGGGGTGGTAGGTACCAGTACTCTTCCCAGTCCAATAATAGGTACAGGGGAACGTGTAATAACTGTAAAAAGTTGGGACAATTAACTGGAGATGCTACTTGTCCTAACAAGAAGCCCCCTAGTCCTCCTACAGCTACTACTGGTGTAGCCAATCTCCAGATGGGATCAGCAGTGTGCCCAGAGCAAATCGGGTGGCACACTGATGCAGTTCTAGTTTCAGAAGGGGAAGTTGAGTTTGCCACTTTAGCTGTGTGGCCACCCAACTTAAAAAAATATTTGCAATACCCTTGGAATAATGGAACTAGGATAGAAGCTCTGAGGGATACAGGTACCAGTGTCCACTATGGTGAAAGACACACTGGTTTCCCCTGAGCAATACTTGATTGGGAAAACCTACCCAGTCACCAATGCTGACCATGTTACTGCTACCCATGCTATGGCTGTGGTGGCAATAGACTGGGGGGGTGGGGTGTTACTGGCCTGAAACAGGTAGTGGTCTATCCAAAGCTACCAGCTGCATGTCTGCTTTGCAATGACCTGAAATCCTCAGCCTGGGCTGAGGTAGAACTGAAAACCCATGCAGCAATGCTGGATATCCCTGAGATGGTGTGTGTAAAAACAAGAGCGCAGAGCAGAAAGCAGGGTGGCAAAGAAGTGTTGGAGCCTGAAAGAATGGCCCAACCTTCCAAGAGAAAAGGTAAGAAGACAGGGGAACCAGCTTCTGTTCAGCAAAAGGATCAGGACCCCTCTCCTGAGGGAGAACACTTGGACTCCCCTGAGGGAACTGGGCCTATGGAGCTTGACCCTTACCAGATGAAACTCTTGGGCCCAGGGGGACCCTCTAGCGAAGAGCTGTGCCTGGTGCAGCAGGACTGTCCAACTCTTGACACCTGAGGCAGCAAGCTGCTGTACAGGAAAAGGGAGGTGTCAGTGGTACCCACTGAGTTTATTGGGAGGAGGGACTCCTGTACACTGAGGTCAGAGACCCCAACCCTGGCTCCACTAGGAGAGTGGTAGTGCCTCAGAAGTACAGGGATGTCTTACTAACTTTGGCTCATGACATCCCCCTAGCCGGACATCTGGGCCACACCAAAACCTGGGAAAGGCTAGTTAGCCACTTTTACTAGCCCCAAATGTCTCAGAGAGCTCAACTCTGTCACCAAGACAGATGCTCACCCTATCCCAAGAGCAGATGAGTTGATAGACAAATTGGGTGCAGCCAAATTTCTCAGTACCTTTGACTTAACTGCAGATTGGCATGGCACCAGCAGCAAAAGAAAAGACTGCATTCTCCACACCTGTTGGGCACTATCAGTTATGCCCTTTGGTGTAATTGCCCCTGCCACCTTCCAAAGGTTGGTGAATCAAGTCCTTGCTTGATTGGAGTCCTTTAGTGCAGCTTATCTAGATGATATTGCTGTCCTTAGTTCCACCTGGCAGCATCACCTGATCCACCTTGGGAAGGTTTTAAATGCCCTGAAAACTGCGTGCCTAACTATCACGGCATCCAAATGCCAGATAGGGCAGGGAACTGTGATATTCTTGGGCCACCTTGTTGGTGCAGGCCAAGTGCAGCCCTTACAGCCCAAGATCCAGGCTATCCTGGACTGGGCAGCTCCAACAACCCAGACCCAAGTCAGGGCATTCCTTGGCTTGACGGGGTACTCCAGGAGGTTTGTGAAGGGATATGGGTCCATTGTGGATTCCCTCACAGAACTTACCTCCAAGAAGATGTCCAAAAAGGTAAACTGGACAGTTAGCGGTCAACAGGCTTTTGACACCCTGAACGAGGCAATGTGCTCAGCACCAATTCTCAAAGCCTCAGACTATGCAGAGCAGTTCATTGTGCAGGCTGATGGCTCTGAGCTAGGGATAGGAGTGGTCCCATCCCAGACCAGTGATGAAGGCCAATACCAACCTGTTGCTTTTAAAAGCAGAAGGCTTCTCCCCAGGGAGCAGCGTTGGAGTGCCATTGAGAGGGAGGCCTTTGCTGTTGTTTGGTACCTGAAGAAGCTGAGACCATACTTGTTTGGTACTCACTTCCTAGTTCAAACTGATCACAGACATGAAAAGTGAAAATCCTAAACTGTTGAGGTGGTCCATCTCCCTACAGGGAATGGACTTTGTAATGGAACACAGACCTGGGACTGCCCATGCCAATGCTAATGGACTTTCCAGGTTCCTCCTCTTAGAAAATGAAGACTCTCTAGGGAAAGGTTAGTCTCATCCTCTTTCGTTTGGGGGGTGGGGGTTGTGTGAGAAAGTGCCCTCTTCCTGCACGGTTGCCCCCACTTTTTGCTGAATTGCTGATGATCTTTGACGGTGTGTGCCCTGGGCTCCTCCTAATCAGGTACCCAGGGCCTGTGTTCTTTCCCTAAATGTGCATTGAAATCAAAACCCAATTGGCTTCTCTGGCCACAGGTCAGCCCCTGGTAAATGGTACCACAGGTACCCAGGGCACTGTGACCAGGGAAGACCTCTAAGGGCTGCAGCTCTCATTGTGCCACCCTTAGAGGTCCTGTACCTTTACACTCACACACTGCCTTTGCAGGCTGCGTGTCTTGGTGCAGAACAAAGTGAAGAGTCGACATGGCACACATCCCTGTGTGCCATGCCTACAACCCACTGCCCTGGCATAGATCAGTCACCCCTCTAGCTGGGTGCACTATACCAGTGGTGAGGGTACAGGTTCATGAGCCCTGTACCCCACCAGTGTCTAAGTCCATTCTTAGACATTGTAAGTGCAGTGCTGCCATTAAGAGTATATGGTGCTGATGAGGCACTAGGTGGCGCATGAGCGGAATGGCATACCTAATGTGAGGCTCCCGCAGCCTGGTGCCGATATCCTGCTAATGATCCTGCCCAGATGGCCATAACTGCATAAAAAAACATCGATTTGGGCGGCTCGAGTAGCGAGGAACAAGCGACACGAGTCTGCCATAAATCCGTCCCTGTTTGGCGCCGCAGTCGGCAGGTGCTGAATACACCGCGGCGAGGCCCGGAGCAGCCTGGAACTGTTACTGAGCACAGACCTCTACACAAGAGCCGCGGTCTCCACGTAGCGAGTAGGCCGATGTGCTACTGCAACGAAAGCTGAGGTGCGGTGAGTGCTGCTTTTTGGCGACAGTGCATGCTGCATATGGAAAGCATATGAGGCGAAAAGGGACGGCTGTTTTTTCCCCGGGAGGCGGCCTCTCAGACAATATCCCGAGAAGTGGTGCCATTTAAAAACAATACCGCTCAAGTGGCGGCTCGGCCATAAGCGGTGACGCTTTTTATGCACAGCCTGCAGGATTGACTGTAATTAATACATTACAGATAAAACTATTATCAACGGGCCAACCACACTCGAAATTGACCAAGATCTGAGCCCCGCTTTGTAATAGTTTGCGTCTGTAGAACCCGCCGCGCATGCTGCCGGAGATAGACTATGGTACCAGACTACACGTGATAGGAGCTGCAAGGCGAGGCAGCTACAATATCTAAGGCACACAGGGGTACGAGGGGAGTTCCCTAATAAATGCGAGAGCCCATTCATTGACAAAAGTACATGTAGGCACACGCGGATCTTAGTGGGCAGTATCAGAAATTAGACTTGCAGTGTTACCAAGACGGCTAACAAGTGCTTCTGAGTTCATTTTACCGCCACAATAAGGTTGGTGAAAGGCTCCTGTGGCGACCATTACAGAGGGGCAGACAACAAATAGTGTGCTCAAAAGTGTAAGGCGCTCATATAATCCCACCCAGGGTCCAGTATCATACACAAGTTGGCTCTAACAATGGGGAAACCAGGCGTGCGGCAGCCACGACTCAATTTTGATGCTAAAAAAAGCTCTCGCCTGCAACAGACAGAAATAGAAAGTGGGGCCGAAATGTCAATGCAGGAACCACCTCCTTCCCAGAGCGAGGACATGAAAGCAATCTTGCTAGAGGTCAGGCTAGGCCTCGCAACCATCGCTGACAAAATGTATGCCATGACTACACACATGGATACTATTCTCCACAAAATAGATGGCCACGAAGAGCGTATAAAGGAGACTGAGCGCCTGATCGCGGATGCGGAAGATGCCACCTCTCACATACAAAACTCTATATCGCAAATGGACAAGCTACTGAAAATAATTGCTGCAAAGAATGAGGATTTCGAAGCGAGGAGCCGAAGGAACAACATTCGAGTCCTAGGCATACCAGAAAGTACAAATACGGGCAAAATGGAGGAATATATAGAAAAAGTACTACTGGTAGCAGTGGGGGTGGAATCTCTCTCCCTTCACCGCTCTTTGGGCCCGAGACCGCCACCTGGAAGTATGCCTCGGCCCATCATCGCACGCCTCCTGAATTACAGGGACCGGGATGTCGCCCTTAAAGTGGCAAGGGAGAAGAAACAACTGCATTTTGAGGGAGTACCATTCACCATCTATCCCAACTTCACGGTAACCGTGCAAGAAGAGAGGCGTAAATTTCTTCCTGTCAAAGAGAAGCTACGACAAGCCCAAATAGACTATGCCCTAATGTACCCAGCCCGCCTTCGAGTTACATACCAAGGTAAACAGACGTTTTACACGAAACCACAACAAGTAGAAGAATTTATGAAACACCTCAAGCCCCAGAATGCTGCTACAAATGCTTCAAAAGCCTCGCTGAGATCGACCTCACCGAACATGGGATGACCGACTAAACAAGAAGAGGCCATACGCTCACCACGGGGGACCAGAGACGCTCCACTGATGTGAAGCAACGGACGCAATTGCACTCTGATCTCATTATCGTGAGACACCTGAATACTTAGGCCAGTTATGCCACATGATGGTGAACATGGGGCAAATGTCACCGGGCACCCTCATACCCTAACAGGGGTCGAAGTTTCCATCTCATTACCCTTGAAGGGTGAGGGGTACTTGTGTGCTGCTCAGTAGTGTTCCCCTTACGGAAGATCTCCCTTGCATTTTCTACACTTTGAACAGCTCAAAGTATTGTATTGTTTGATCTTGTTTTTTTGGTTTGAGGGCATGGGGGAGGGGGCAGACATATCTGGCATGATTGGGATGCTTCAGTGGGCGGGGGTGGTTGGGGGGGTTTGTTACTAAGACCTTCGATATGCATATTCTACAGAAAAACAGACATAATTGTGATCATCTTCTTGTTCTGTTTGCAATAAGTACTGACATGTACTGTAAATGTCACTGCACACATGGGGAGTACGGCTGATTCGCTAACTCAACAACATTTACGCTAGGTATGGGTTCGGTCACTTTGGTATGTTGCTACGGCCCTAATGTAGACACTCCTGACTTCTTTACCAACCTTTGAGGAAAGATTGTAAGCATTGGCTCTACCCACGTAATCTGGGGGGAGACTTTAATGTAGCCCTTAATCCAGCATCAGATAGGTCTAACACCGCACCTCATCATTATAATAAATCTCAAGCAGTCCTGCAGGGGACATTAGAAGAAGGGGGTTTAATCGATGCCTGGCGTCATACCCACCCTACTGCAAGAGAAGGTACACACTTTACAACACAGGCCGCAACATGGGTTCGGATAGATTATTGCCTACTCTCACGGGGCCTAGGTCCATCCATAAAAGACGTCACACACCTAGCTAGGACCTTCTTTGATCACTCTCCCGTGAAACTC
Organism: Triturus cristatus; assembly: GCF_964204655.1. NCBI lineage: Eukaryota > Metazoa > Chordata > Amphibia > Caudata > Salamandridae > Triturus > Triturus cristatus. The sequence continues at coordinate 50,322,928 of NC_140594.1, forward strand.
ATGCTTACACCACCAGGATATGACATGCCCAGATGCAGTTGGAGACTGCAGCCTACAGCATTACTAGATGCAGCATTTCACAGCGAGCTGGGTAAGGAAATACAAGATTTCTTTCAGAGATCTGTGGACAGTGTGGAAACGCTATGGGAGGCCTTTAAGGTCACGATTAGAGGGTTTTGCATTTCCAAACGTTTTGGGGTACTCGGAGATCTACAGGGCACACTGAGGAAGCTGGAGAAGGACCTCAGAATGCTAGAGACACAACTAGCCGCAGGGTAAGTGGGACAGACGCAGGCGGAATTTCGAGAGAAACTGTTGGATTATGCTGATACCGCAGCGCGAGAGACAAAATTCAGGGGGAAATATTGGGTGGCCCGCAGATATGGGGAGGGCGAACGACAAGGGAAAGCATTAGCAGAGGTGATAAAGCGGCCTCGATTCTCCAATTACGTATTAAATATTATGGGGCCTGGGGAGGTGCTACATCGAGATACGGCTGACATACTAGCAACATTTGCCACACAGTACTCCACGCTATATACATCACAATGACGAGACAATTTTGAGCTGTACAGCTTCCTGGGGGATGTAGTGCTCGGATGGTTAGGAGACTTACAGAGGGAGTTCTTATGCGCTCCTTTTGAACTTCACGAAATTTGTAAGGCGATAATGCAGATGAAATCTGGCAAGGCACCGGGCCTGGATGGCCTTCCCGCCGAATTTTATAAAAATTATATAGACATTATGGCCCCAATTCTGAAAGAGCTTTATGAGGAATCCGTGGAAATTGGCACGCTTCCCCCATCTATGAAGGAGGTGTTCATCACGTCCCTTTTGAAGCCTGGTAAATCCCCAGTTTCATGCGACTCATATAGACAGCTATCGCTCATAAATTGTGACACGAAAATTCTGGCAAAGGTCATTGCCAACCGCTTAGCCCTGTTAATGGACAAACTTGTTCTCCCTGATCAACCAGGCTTCGTCCCCGGTCGTGCCACCACACACAACCTTCGCACGCTATTCTCAATTCTCCAGAACGTAGCTCCCGAATTGCCACTATCTGCAGTGTTCTTTGATGCCAACAAGACGTTTGACTTCGTGGAATGGGATTATCTCCTTGGAGTACTACAAAGCATGGGCTTCCCCTCTCTTTTCGTGTCCTGGATACGATTACTGTATCAATACCCCACGGCCAAGGTGCTCATAAATGGCCATTTATCATCTGCATTCCCCATATCGAGAGGCACCCGGCAAGGATGCCCGCTATCCCCCTTATTATTTGCCCTCGCGATAGAACCCTTAGCATCCAAACTGCGTCAACACCACCAGGACAAGGCACTTCGATGTAATTTACACCAAATCCTGATTTCCCTCTATGCAGATGATATTACCCTTTATGTAAGAGACCCTCAGCAAAATATGAATCCTCTGCTGTGGGAATTCATCGTGTTTGGAAATCTTTCCGGGGTCCATATCATTGGGGGAAGTCACAAATATTCCCCTTAACGCCTACGGTCACCAGATTTTCCCTACACCTCCCACTGGAATGATGCGACACTGACCTGAGTTATCTAGGGATCCAAATATCTGGTGACAGGGAAGAATTGATACGCCTCAACTACGGTACGCCTATAAATCGCCTCACAAGCAATGTGGATTTCCCTGCCTCTCTCGCTCGCTGGTAGAGCTTCCTTGATAAAAATGGTGGTGCTTCCACAGCTTTGGTATTTATTCATGAATATACCTTATAATCCGTGTGAGAAGTTGGCCTGATGTATGATGTCACTAGTTCTAGTGTACACCTTATATCAGTCCAAACAACCCTTATGGTGATTGGTTGTAAAGTCAACCTTATAGACCAGCTATCCTAGTGGTAGCATGGACAAGAGCAGTCTTAGGCTAAACTCTGAATGGCATGTGAAGCCAGCTGTGATACCATATATAATCCCTTGAATACCAAATGAAAGGACACCACAACAGATATATATATAAAATAAAGTGTATTTATTCTAGTCAAACCCTCAGCACTCTTTATGAGATTAGAGGTAAGTACAACACAGTCTTATTCAAGCATACATTAAGTCACACAGGTAAGTAATACAGTTAGGCCCTAGGGGCCACGCAAACCATATACTAAAGAAGTGGTATAAGGACCACTGTCACGGAAATAGGATAGGCCTAGGCCTAGGGAATCGCTGGGGCTACACTACACTACCAACAGTTAGGAAGTGGGAGGCCCACGGGATTCAGGTGCAGAGTGGAAACACTCACGCGTAATGCGTAAAAGTCAATAGAATTACTAGCAGTTAGAAATTAACAGTTTTAGGACACTTCTGGAATAGCTAGAAAGTCGAGACTCGGAAACTAGACCCTAGGATAGTCACTACCCTTGTGAGCACCGAAGTACCCAAGTTACCTAGCCCACAGGCTGCGGGTGCATAGGTGTGAACTTGCGTCGGGTTTCGTCGTGGACTTCTATGGATGCCTGAAGGAAAGTTGCTGACAGGCAGTCAGTGCAGAGTGTCCGGTGGATCCCAAGGCCGGGATCAAAAAGGAAGGGTACTTGCAAGCAGAAGGGACAGAGTCAAGGTCACTAGCCAGTGACCACGTGGAACCAGGAAGGAACCAGGCGATGTCGTGAAGATTGCAGGTGGAGGGTGAAGTTTGTCGCTGCAGCCACGGGTACCAGGAGACGTCGAGGACGACCAGGACCAGGAGGCAAGCTGTCCCACGAAGGCTCTTGCTGTCGGCGGCGTCGAAGTCGAACTAGGACTCACCAAGCCTGGGCAAGCGGAACCCACGAAGAACGGAGGACTTGCTTCTGGTGCAGACCAGGAAGGTCTGGGGTGCTTCTCTTTTGCAAAGAAGCGGGAGCCAGTCTGGAGGAGCCAAACCAGCAGTGAAGATTTCAAGGTGTGTCGTCACAAAGGCCGCTAGCCAACGGGCAAGCAACCGGACAGACGCGGCAAGCAGGAAAATGCAGAAGGGCCCCACGCAGGACTCGTGGAGTGTGGGGGGCTGATCTTCGGTGCAGATGGTGCTTGGGGTTGGGGCTTCTCAATCCCCGGTGCACAACTTCGAGGGTACCTCAAAAGCTGCGCTGGAAGATACTCGCCACTTTTCCCAGGTAGCCGGTCCCACGTCTCTCGTCGCCTCCACGGATCTCAGCTCGGCTGTGGATGTGGATCAGGGTCGGAGAAGTCTGGAAGTCAAGGCTCTGGTCGGGCTCTGCAGTCGGTCCCTCGTAGAACTTCAGCAAAGCAAAGGGTAGTCTCTTGATGGTGCCTGTTTGCACAGGGTAGCCACTCCTTGGCCACAAGGGAGATTCTTCAGTCTTCTTCTTTCGTCGAATGTCGAAGGTCCAGAGTTTCTGTTCAAGTTGCAGGTTCAGGATAATCTAATTTCCTGGGGCCCAGCTACCACTCTTATACTAATCTGGGGGGCTGGGTTGCCTGCTAGGTCACGCCTTATGGATGGGACCTGGGAGGGGGTGGTTACACCCCCTTCCCTTTGTCCAGTTTCGCGCCAGGACTGGGGCTGGAGTGTATGCATGGGACACCTTGTGTGCCCCAGGCATGTCTCATTCCTTTCAGCCCTCCCTGCCCCAATACACTAAAGTCTGTCTGGGGAGGTGCTAGCACCTCCCCAAGCAGGAAACCTATTGTCCAAGCCTCCCTTGCCGGGATCACTCCCAGCAGCAGGAGGTCAGACTTGTGTCTGTGGCAGCAGCATCCATTTTGTGATGCTGAGGCTTTGGTTAGAGTTAAACAGCAAAGTAGGATTTTAACATGTCTCTCCCTCTAGAAGGGGGGAATAATATCCTCATCACCAGAAATGGTATGGGGGTATTATTCCAAAGTGTTAGACACCTTACACGACATGTTTTGATAAAGCCAAACCATAATTACCATAACCGTTTAAGATTATAAGGCACTTTAAGAGTATATGGTAGGCTATATCATAGAACAGCTATAAGGACATGGTTCCGAAAGCTGCAGACAGGCTCAGCTCATGCTAGAGCACCATCTCACATGTTACCAAGCACTCTGCCTCCAGGATTGTTAAGGCCTGCCATAGGAGTGGCTGATAGGTACACATGTGTCTATTTTAAGGGTAGATATAGGTATACTATATCTAAGCAAGGGGTCATTACACGACCTTGCCCCAGCTGAGTGATCAGCCAGTTGAGTCTGATTGGAAGGCCAGACCAGGGGTGGCATAATACATGCTGCAGCCCCTGGGAGGCCTAGGGTACAGATATGCCCTGGGTACCTAGGGTACTCTGTACAGGGTCCAATAAGGTGATCCTTACCAATTGGGAATGTACCTAGGGTACATGGAGTCCATTTTAAAGAGAGAGCAGACAGCCTGAGACCCTGAATGGCAGGATCTCAGGCCAACTAAGTCGAAAAACCAGCTAGACACTAGGCAAAAAGTTGGGGGTAACCATAGTCAGATATCCACCTTCCTACAATCCGGGCCACTATTTTTTCAAAGTACTTCGAACAGAAATGAGAAGACTGTTCTGGGGTGGCAAACAGCCGCGTATACAATGGTGGACACTCACGAGACCCTACGACATTCCAGATTTCAAATTGTATTTCACATGTGCACAAGCCCATTATGCCTACTACTGGATCAACCACCCCAGATACATGCCACAGGTGGCGGCGGAGCACTGGCTTGCTGACCCTATCCCTCTGGACGGGATGATACACGCACCCATCCGCACACGCGATATAGCACCCACTACTCTTAGAGGCACAGTGGATGCATGGCATCGTATTTTAGGTCTCCTTAAATCCCCTATGTTGTACTCCCCAATGCTGCCCCTGTCATATGTTATGTTATGTTACTGGGATTTTTAAAGCGCTCTGTTATTCGGAGGTGTCCTGACGCTGTGCGCTACCAACCAATAGAGCATCTCTAACGGTTAGCTAAAATGACCATTTAGGTAAATAGCCATGTTTTTAATTCTTTCCTGAAGGGAAGTAGCTCAGTTGAGTTTCTGAGCTGGAAAGGCAGGCTATTCCAAGCCTTGGTGGCGCAGTGACGAAAGTTCCTACCACCCCTGCTAGTCTTGTTATAGCGGGAGAGAATCGCTTGTTTGGCTTGCGATGAGTGCAGTGCTCTTCCAGGAACATACCACTATATTGAGTGTTTCAGGAAGTCAGGACCAATGCCATTAAGTGAGTTCCAACCTCACCGAGACAAACCTGGGTGTACCTGTAAGAAGCCTGGCTGCTGCATTCTGCATGATCTGGAGTCTGACCAAATGTCTCTTCTGGATGTTGATATAGAGACTATTGCAGTAATCCAGCCGTGACAGAATGAGCGCTGTGACTGCTGTCTTCAGGCTGTCTTCCCGGGAGGAGGAATTTAATTTTCCTCAGAATTCTAAGATTGAAAAAACAGGATGAGACGACCCTGCTAATTTGATCACCGAAAGAAAGTTTCGAGTCAAGGATCACTCCCAGATTTTTCGCCCTTTCCACCGGGATTGGAGGCATGCCCATTGCATTTGGCCACCAGTCAGGTGTCCAGAGGTTGGCGGTGTTCCCGAAAACAATCACCTCGGTTTTTCCTGCATTAAGTTTAAGGCAGTTTGATGCCATCCAGGCTGCAATCGCCTGCATACAGTTGTGGCATTTAGAACCAGTCTCAGCCTCTGACCCTTTCTGAATGGACAACACAATATGCATGTCGTCTGCATAAGAGGTTAGCTGGAATCCAAAAGATCTAATCAAAGCTGTTAAAGGTGCAACATATACATTAAACAGTGTAGGACAGAGCGAGGACCCTTGCGGCACTCCACAAGGGAGAGAGAAGGGCTTAGATCTATCTCTGCCAAGGTCCACAGTTTGTATTCTGCTGGTCAGCAAAGATTTCAAGAGATCCCAAGCCTTGCCTTGGACCCCGACCGCCGATAGACGGTCCATCAAAACTTCATGATGGACCGTATCAAATGCGGCCGAAAGGTCCGGCATGATAAGTATGGCGGCACCACTCTGATCCAAGGCCTCTCTAATCTCGTCCATAGATTTAATTAGTGCCAACTCAGTGCTATGTTCCGCACGAAAACCAAACTGTGTGGTGTCTAGCAAAGAGTTGGTCTGAAGGAACGAGCTGAGTTGGCCATTCATAGCCCTCTCAATCATCTTTCCAGGGAGAGGAAGACGAGAAATAGGTCTATAATTGCTTGGATCCTTTGGATCCAGATTGGATTTCTTGAGTAGGGAAAGAATAGAAGCGGTTTTCCAGGGACCCGGGAAATGACCAGTATTAAAAATGAAGCCAAACAATGGGGTAAGAGCCTCCCCAATAATTTCTGGAACCAGGTTTAGTACCGTGACTGGACAAGGGTCCAGAGGGGAGCCTGATCGAATCTCTTAACAGTAGTTTGGTAACTCCATGTAGATCCAGTGATGTAAAATGGTCTAGTCTGGGGGTAGGCCTGTTGTACTCAGAAAGCCCTGTTATCGCTGCCTCATTGAAGACATTGGGCATAAGGGTGAAGGAGGAAACAATGTTTTCAACCTTTTGTAGAAAAAAGGCAGCCAGGGTCTCACATAGTTCAGAGTTGCTTTCTGTCTTGGTGCTAGAGGAGGTAGTAAGCGCAGAAATTGTTTTAAACAGAACTTTGGATGAGGATCCAGCCTTTCTGATTTGTTCCCCAAAGTATATCTTTTTGGTTTCAGAAAGCAATTTTTTGTAATTGGAAAGGCTTGCTTTATAGACCTCTCTGTCAAAGTTTTTAAACTCTCTCCTCCAGGCTCTCTCTAGCTTCTTACAGTCTAGTTTGTGTTTTTAAACCCCTGTATGCCCCTACCTCAAGAAAAGGGCTTTCTCAAAGTATGCGAATGCACCAACGTTACTAAATGGGGGGATCTCTTCCATAATGGCACGTTTCGCTCCTCTGACCATTTTTTCCACGAGACACAGCCCTCCTCCCTTGACATCTTTTTATATGTCCGACTTCGACAGGGAATGCGTTCCATTGTTCAGGAATTCCCTCAGGAGCCCGCAAGCCTTGCACCTCTACACCAGATGCTAAGAGCCACAGGTTCGGGGCACTTGGTATCTACACTCTATCATAATATACGCATACAACAGCCAGCGTCCCCTAACACATCTCGCACACACTGGAACACAGACCTAGGGAATGAAGTAACGGACGAACAATGGAAATATTGCTGCCTACAAACTGCACACATTTCTGCTTGCTGTAGATTACGTATTATACACTATAAGTTCCTGTAGCATTTATATTATGCCCCCTCCAAACTGTTTCGGTTTAAATTGAAAGAAACAGATTGCTGTGCAAGATGTAATAGCCCAGGAGCTGGGTTCCTACATTTAGCCTGGGAATGTCCTCGGGTACAAGACTACTGGGTGCAGGTCTTCGCTGCCCTAGAGAAGATGACATCTGTTTCACTAGAGGGCAATCCCCTAATTGTGCTTCTGGGCTATACCAAACCGGTCCCAAGCCATATCGCCGATACATTACTATATCACTACTACTAGCTAAGCGTAGAGTAGCTTGTTGGTGGGGTAGGGGGCGAGCTCCAAAATTCAAGGAATGGCTTGATGACCTAATATACTGCCAGGAACAGCTGACTACCTATGCTGAAATGCTCCCACGTGCTTCTAGGCCCAAGCATATATGGATCCCCTCCAGAGTTATCTTTTGGCGCGAAATGCGGAGGTTGCGTCTGACACACTCTCGGAGGTGAAATCTTAATGTTGACACGGTCTCCGCTTCCATAACAAATTCTGCACTACAGCGATGTAAAGTACCCTGAAATTCCGATGTAATACTCTCTGATATCCCTCCTGTAAATACTGCTGTTCTTTCCTCCAGTGTATTCAAGATAGATGTTACAGGAGGCCCCCTGTCCCCCATTGGATAACATTGAGCCCCAGCACTCTGCACCCGGCTGCCCTAGTGCCGCTGAGGGTGTAACAAGAGTGCATCCTTGACCCTGGGGGACACCTGAGTCTATCCCAAGAATACCCACTCCCTCGGGGGTGACGCCGGACAAGCTTCATCTACTAAGCTTAAAGCAACATGATTACAAAATGCTGGTCACGGATAGGGCCAAGGCTCTTAGCAGAGAGCAGCAGGGCAGGCTTTATGATTTGGGAGATAAAGCCAGGAAATTAATTGCCTGGCTAGACAGGAAGGAATGGGCAAGCCGCCTGGTTCCGGTTCTTAGATTAGAGGGAGATGTCCTACTCACGGAACCGCAGGAGATAGTGGACAGATTTGCAGAACACTTTCAAACAGTATACACTACCATTTCCCCCCACTCGGAGGTAGACTCACATGAACTGCTTCGTGATATCAAGCTCTCTTGTCTCTCCCCTGACAACCAAAAATATATGGATAGTCCCCTACCAAAGGATGAGATCGCCCAGGCAATTTGCTCCTTAAACTCTGGGAAAGCACTGGGCCCAAATGGGCTCCCCATTGAACTTTATAAACTCCGGCCAGATAAACTTGCCCCCCACTTAAAGTCAATGTTTGAGGAGTCTAGAGAGGCAGGGGTGTTACCCCGGGAACAGAGGCTGGCCACCATTGTCACCATCCACAAAGAGGGAAAGGTCGCAATGGATTGTGCCTCATATAGGCCCATTTCACTTTTGAATGCAGATCCCAAAATCTTGGCTAAACTTTTAGCTAATCGATTGACAAAGGTGATCACAACCCTAATACACCCTGATCAGTCTGGCTTTATGCCACGTAGAAACACCACCCTTAGCCTGCGTAGAGTTCACGGGGTAATAGATAGAGCCCGCACCCTTCAAGAACCAGCGGTGATTGTATCATTGGACGCAACTACGGCGTTTGACACCATGGAGTGGGCCCTACCTGTGGGCAGTTCTGGCTAAGTTTGGGTTTGGTCCGTAATTTATCCAGTGGGTACGCCTGCTGTACTCTGCACCTCTAGCACAAGTGGTGGTAAACAGGAAGGTGTCAGCCTCATTCCCGCTTAGTTGTGGGACGCATCAAGGCTGCCCGCTGTCCCCCCTTGTTTTTGCTCTGGCCCTGGAACCCCTTGCGGCGTGGATTCGTTGGGATCCAATGATACGAGGACTGAGGTGGTCCCCCGGGTGGGAAGATCGTATGAATGAATATAAACTTTATTCGGATTGTTTACGATCCATAAAAGCATTACAATTACAATTTAAAAAGTCTTTCAAGGAGATCTAGTTTTAAAAGTTAAAAAAGCAGAAAATAAATTACGGTACTGTTTAAAGGTTTTTCCGATGTCTATAAATACATTTCAGAAAATTAAGGACATGATAACATGTGGCTTCGGTGTCCAAAAGCTGCAAACTTAACATGGCTGCTCTGCATTGTCTGAGACCCCAGGATTTTAAAAGGGTCAGTAGCCAGAGTTTACGGTGTTCCTGATAAAATTTACAAAATAGGACTGTGTGAATAGAAGATTGACTTGATGTCCCATCACATGGGCATGGGGGTGGATTTAAATCCCACACATTTGGCGTTGGAAAGGCCACCAGTTTATGAAATATGTTCAATCTAAATCTTATCAGGAGAAAACGTTCAAAGGTGCCAATGTCAAGTTTTAAATACGGCTGCATTGAAAGAGTAGCTTGGACCAGCGTAGCATGCTGCACCGACTGTTTTCCAGCTTCTGCCTGAAGTCTCATATTTGTCAGATGGTCCAACGCTCGCTTCTTTAAATTGTCGTTTGTGATTTCCCCGAGTTTTTCGGGATTACAATAATATTTTTCCAGTCCGAGATCGCCAAGAAAGGTCCGGATATAGGCCAGCCATTTGATTTTAAAAGCATAGTGCAGAGACATTGCATCCGCCAGTATTGTTTTTGTGACGTCGTTTGTGTCTGCCACCCAAATTCGTCGCCAGAGTAGAAGAGGTTGGATTTTGGCAAGATCTTCAATATATGATGCCCCTAATTCTAAGTGGCAGGCGTAAACGGAAGATGTTTTGGGGGCAGACAGGATAAATCTGAAGAACTTATTTTCTGCAGTTTGCAGAGAAGTAACGTCCGTGTATCCCCATAGTCCTGCTCCATATAGGGCTGTAGATTGGCACTTGGCTCTATATATGGTTAGCAGTTCTCTGGGTGGACGTTTTCCTAATTTTTGAGAAAACGACATCAAAGCTGCTAGAGCTCTTTTAAAACAATGCTTTCTAGCTTCTATTGCTGGTTTCCAGGAAAGTTTATTGTCTATCGTGACCCCCAGATAACAATAATCGTTTGTTGAGGCAATTTTTTGGCTGTCGAGGTAGATGGATGTTTGCTGTTTTTTCCCGACCCCAGCCTTCATTACGAAAGTTTTTTTCACATTTATGTGGAGGTCAAGAGTTTTCATATACCGGGAATATCTGTTTAGGGACCTTTGGAGTTCACGGGGAGTTTGTGCAAGGAGGACGGCGTCATCCGCATACAGCAGGGCGGGGATCGGGCGATGATTGGCCCTTGGGAGGTCACAGGCACCCTTTAGTAACTCAACCTCCAAGTTGTTGGTGTAGAGGGAGAAAAGAAAGGGTGCCAGGACGCATCCCTGTCTGACCCCCCGCTCTACTGTGAAAGTCTCCGTCAGTTCTCCCTTTGTCCCGAAGCGAACTCTTGCGGATGGATTGGAGTAGAGTTCCCTTAAAAAGTTCAAAAGTGGTTGGTCTACCCCGATCTGAGCTAGAAGGGACCACAATTTTGTGTGGGAGACGCAGTCAAAGGCCGCGGACAGATCTACGTAAGTCATATAAAGTTTTGCCTTCTTTGCGTGCACATATTTTCCGACAATTATTGATAGATTTAAGGCTTGCTCGACCGTGCCTAATCCTTTTCTGAATCCGAATTGGAGATCGGATAGGATACCTTTTTCTTCCGCCCAGTCCTGTAATCTTTCTAGTATCACTCTTCCTGCTATTTTCCCCAGTGAGTCCAACAGGGAGATTGGGCGATAGCAGGCGGGGTCCATACGATTACCTTTTTTAAAAATCGGGACCATTATAGATTTGGTCCAGGACTCTAAAATTCCTACTTTTGCCGTGGCGCTACAAACCCTTGTTAAAATTGGTGCCCAGAGGTCTATCTGGTATTTAAAAAAGTCTGCTGGGACGCCGTCCGGCCCTGGAGCCTTGCCTTTTTTGGTGGAGTTCAATGCCGCAAGAATTTCAGAAATTTCGAATTTAATATCTATTGGGTAAGGTGGGAGTATTTTTTCTCCTACTTCTAGCTCTAGATCGTAAGTTGGTTTTTGGAAGATGCTAGTGAAGTGTGATACCCAGGTTGCAGCATCTATGGCGACTTCGATTTTTGGGCCCGATTCGGCCGCCAGGAAAGGGGTTCTGATGATTCTCCAGAAGGCTGTTGAATTTTTTTCTTGAGCACTAGTATGGAGTTCGTGCCACAGCGCTTGCTTCAGTTCCTCTTTCCTCTTTTTCCTTATTTTTAGGTATTCGCTCCTGAGAATGGCTATTGCACTGAAGTCCCTATCATTTTTATTTAAGGCTAATTTTAGTCTTGTATGTGCCTTGGTGCACTCTTGATTGAACCATCCTGTGGTCCGCGATGAGTCAGTTTTTTGTTTTCTTGTAAGTAACAATTTTATTTTATCCATGATTTTGGCGAAGTTAGTTAAAAGCTCCATGTCGTTAGTATCTGGGTCCAAACAGGTTTCAATTTGTGGGTGAACTGACCTTATTAATTCTTTAGTGAGTTCTTCAGGGTTGATCCTCACCCACTTTATAGTATACCCATTTAGTTTGTCCACGTTGATGTTTTCCTGGGTCAGGGCATTTGCTATTATTGCTGGGGAGCATTTTTGATGAATTAATAAGACTTTCAGAGTTAGTATTGCGTGGTCACTCTGCGAATTCGGTAGCACTTCGAAGTTCTTTACTCTTGTTTGCAGAGAGGCTGATATGATTATAAAGTCTACCGTGGTTTGATGACCTCGTCCTATGTAGGTAGGTGCAAGTGAGTTTTCCCCATGTTCCGAGGTGTTTACTATCTGGAGATCCAGATCGGATAGGAGATCATTCATTTGCCTTCCCATTTTGGTGTGCGAAAAATGTGTGAGTAAGAGGCCATCTTCTGTTACCATGCCTGGGCATTTACTTCTTAGTTGGGTACAGGCGTGAAGATTAAAATCGCCTGCCCATACTATTGATGCCGGGCCTCCTACTCCTTGCTGCATTATAAGGGTGGTTAATGTTCCGTGGAGATTGGCCAAAACTCTCTCTAAGTCCAGTTCCCCCAGATTATTATAAAAGTTAATAATGATCATCGTCTCTCTTTTCTGAAAATAAAGACCTAGGATCTGCAGGTTTGGTGTCAATTCAATAACCTTTATTCTAACATTTTGAATAGTGTTAGCTAGGTAAATACACAGACCTCCCTTTGGTCTACCTAGGTGTCCCGACTGCGCGAGGGATGAGTACGTCTTGAACCCCTGCAGGTGATATTCTTGTAGTGACCATGTCTCCTGTATACATAGTGCTTGGTGATTGAGCGTATGATGCAGGATTGTCCCATCCTCTATTTTTGTCCTTAAACCAGCAATGTTCCATGAAATCAGGCTCAGGTTTGCTGAGCTGTCATCTGAGCTTTGTGTTCTTTTTAGTTTCACGGGGGCAGGTGGAATCTCTCGGTCTGGAGAGACTGATGGGAGATCAATGGTTTCCGTGCGGTCTGTATGGTTTTGGGAATATGCCTGTAATTGTGGTGGTCAATCGACGCCGTCCAGGGGACTATATCTGTTTGTTAAGTGGAGGCCGTTCCAACTGTCCCAGCGGGTAGGGTCGTTGTTCTTTAACCGATGGTCCTGTCCACTCCATTCATTCATGTCTCTATCTTGGCGATTTGGACCTAGTGATTTGAATGGGGGAAGCCATCCTTGCCGCGGCTGTTGCCATAAGTGGTTGTTATAGTGCGTAGATTGCTGAGGTTGCCACCATTGTTGGGTATTATGATGTGACCATGGAGGTGGGTTTACCGGGGGTGGGGTAACAAAAGGAGTGGTTTGGGGAAATGCAGCAGGTGGATGCCACTGAAAGGCTGGATACTGTAAGTTATGCAGGGGTCTAAACCTCTCTGAGTGGTGTTGGGGGTGGTAGATATTGTGGTCAGAGGGGTTTATAAAGTTGGGGTTTATTGGGTGTGCGAACGAGGAGAAATTTTGCCTTGTGGATGGAGGTAGGAAGTAAGAGAGAGGAAAGGGGTTTATTTGTGTGGCAGGTCCTCTATTGGACGAGTTACAAATGTAGTTTGCTGCCCCTATCTCCCTGAATTTGATACTGATGACATCCCCCGTGATTGTCTTCGTGCTTCTACCAACCCAATCTCCTCTACGTGCAGAGAAGATGTCGCCCCTGATGTGGGCGGGTAGTGGTCTGTGGATGTGGAGCCATTGGGCACATTTATTCCTCAGCTCTGCGAAGGTTTCTTTTACGTCCTCCTTCAGTGGGGGAACTGCTGTTAACACCACCACGAAGGGAGAAGCTTCCGGGGGTAAGTTGATTATTTTGGGCCGAGGTTGCTTGGTCTTCAGATCTGGTGGATTTTCTTGGGAGGGGGTCTCTGCTGTGATGGTGAGATTTCCTTTCGTTTGCCTGTTATTTGTTTTTGATTTTGCTTGAGCTTCTGGGCCTGTTTGGGTAGTGGTCGAAAGATCTACCGCGCCCAGGGTGTTTTTGGGGACATCCAGATTGGTCGCTTTTTTGTCTAGTGGATGAGGTACTGCCGCTTTTTTGGTTAGTGATAAGTTAGTCTTGTTTATTGTGCTGGTTACTTGTTTAGTGTTGGATGGTTTTTTTTGGGGTATTTCCTGTATGCCCTGCGTTGGGGCGAAACCATTCCTGCTTGATTTACAACTACATTTGGTGTTGATTAATGACGTGAGTCTGTCCAATTTTGAAATGAGTGGTTTAATCTGCGCTGTAATTTTTGCCTCAAGGTCGGATTTTAAGTCCATAACCATATTTTCCACCCAGCAGGGTATACCTGCCGAGGTATTAGGGGTTGGTGTAGTCAAATTATGGTTCTTTCCTTTTGTCTTTGGTTTTTCCTTGCTGGTTGGCATTGCCATGAGATTGGTGGAGACGATTTCCCTTATTTTTGTTGTATCTCGGATCGTTTCTGGGTCAGGTGGTACAGGATTATTAGCGTCACTCTGGTCTAATTTCTCGACCGATGATTGGCAGGCTTCTAGGTCTGGGGTTGCAACGAGATCGACGTATGATAAATCAGAGTCCGATTGGGTTACGGACAAATCGACAGAATTTGGAACAGTCAGCGTTGGAGCGGTATTTGTTGGTAGTGGCAATGAGCAGTTGTTGGCTACCGGGTGAACGGGGGAATTTGCAGTTGCAAGTGAACCGAGCGATGATCGTTTTGCCTGCATGAGGTCCAAGGAGACTCTTTTCTCCAGTAAGATGATGCTTTTGTCAATGGTATCATTGACCCTGGATATAAAGAGATCTATTGGGCCGGTTACTTGTGTGACCAGAGCCACTTTCTTAGTAGCGCTTCTTGTTTTGGGACGCATCTTAAGTCCCAAAAATGTGCGTTTGGCTTCAAGAGGGGCTAGGGGGATCGTCGTAGGGCTCAGGGTGACAGGGCCGTGGCCGTCCTCTAACGGCCCTGTCTTTGCCCTGTCTTTGCCCTGTCTTCGCCCAAGCTGCGTCCCGCGCTGCGGGAGAGGGGTGTTGTTATGTGGGAGGCGTAAAGGGCGGGAGGCGGTCCCAGCAGGGAGAGCGGACCGGAAGCTCTTCCGTGGTCTTGCAGGGACTTCTGGGAAATGAAGTCCCCGCACGCTCGCAGCCCCGCTGGTCCCTCGCGCCCCTTACCGCCTTGCTGTCTTTGTGCTGGATTCCTCGCCTCTGGTCCTCTGGATGGTGCCTCTACCGACACCCACCGACGAAGCGGCACCCGCGGAGCGGGTGCGGCGAGAGGTGGGCTGGGAGGCTGGGAGGCTGGGAGGCTGGGAGGCTGGTACGCTGGGAGGCTGGTACGCTGTTTGTTCCGTTAAAGTGGAGTCCTTGCCGCTGGGTTGGGCTGCAGCGCTGTCCGGGTCCGAGGGAGGGGGCTGTAGGGGGCCCGGCCGCGGTTAGAGGGGTCACCGGCCTGTATCCCTCCTTTGTGGCTCTGACTGCAGCCTGCCTGCTCCGGTCACTTCCTGCCTTGGAAGATCGTATATCATTATATGCCGATGACATCTTGCTCTATTTGTCCTCTCCGCAGAAATCCCTAATTGTGGTTCTTGATATTCTGGCAGTCTTTGGGAGGTTCAGGGGACTCTCCATTAATTGGGGGAAATCCCTGCTATTTGCTCTTAGTGGGAACCCTCCTGTTCCTCCCCGAGGTTGTCTGATACAAATTAATGATAGTGGGTTTAAATATTTGGGGATCTTTGTTTCCCTCGACCCTTCAGTTCGATATGCTCGCAACCTGCTCCTCCCCCCCCCCCTTCAAAAACTCAAGAGTGACATTGCTAATTGGAGGAAGCTCCCCATCTCACTCCTGGGTAGGGCCGTCCTTTTCAAAATGATGGCCCTGCCCAGATTCCTATACGTCCTGCAAAATACATTAGATGTTGTTCCAGCATCCTTATCAGGGCCCCACAAGTACCTGCTTCTTGCGGAGTATTCTCACAGGGACGACATGAGCTATCACTCCCTCACCCACTCTATCCCACCTTAGGAGCGATCAACAAGCTAGGATAGAAATGGAAGCGGGGAAGGTAGCCTAGGATGGTTGGTGGGTGTAGATGTAAGCAGCGGACGTCCCTCTGGTTCGGATGCCTTGGGCCTCAGCTGAAGTGGGAGACAAGGGGACACCCGTTACCAACAATACAACTGTGTTATTCCACACACTAGTACACACACCTACGGAGCCAATCCATACCTTAGAAGGATGCAAAATATGCAGTGCAGTCAAAGAAAGTAGCGCTCCTGCGCTATCCACCTGGGAAATGCAATATAAGCAAGCGCATATGCGCGGTGCACAGTACAGAAAAGTAGAGCAACTGCTCTCTTGCCAGAGTCAAAGTAAACAAGCGCTCCTGTGCAGGGTGGTTACGAAAGGAAAATGATAACGCCCTTGAATCAGGGGTACAGCAACAAAGGGGGGTGTGCCAGGAATAGGCTATCAGCAAATATCAGAAAAGAATATGCGCCCTGACTGCATCACTATACCTAGACTAGGATGAGGCACACTAGCGCGGGAGAAACAGAACAGGTCAGCAACAAGCGGCAGTCTAAGGGACGGTGTACATAACCCGATTCGCTCCATCGCGGTTACGCAATTCCCAGGGGGTTCAAACAGCCCGAATCGCTCCAGCGCGGTACTCACGCAACTCTTCGTAGTCCAAACGGCCCGACTCGCTCCAGCGCGGAACCCACGCAATCCTCGGAAGCAGTCCTGGCAAGGCGTAGCGCTCCAGCGCGGAAGATGCTTGCAGGTCACTGGAAACGATGCAGTCTAGAGGCGTCTGGTCTGGCGTCGATGCGAAGCGCCGTACCCGGGGGAAGACGCAGGAGATATGGGATTCCTGCCGGAAACGCCGCTGACGTCAGGGTGGTTCCGGCACGGTATACTAGACCGCTAGCCTTCGTGAAACCCGGAAGTGGGGGTAATCGCCTCCCGCAAGAGGTGCCACGCATGCGCTCCAGCCATACAAGGACGCAAACGGGCAGGAACGGTGAGCAGCATACACACCATAACAATCCTATTTCAGGGAAATCGAGGGCCTACAAAGAGACCTACTGTGGGACGGAAGACCTCGAATCGCACTAAACAAGCTAACGTTAAGCTGGTATGATGGGGGCATTAGTCTCCCAGATATCAGGAAGTACTACTGGGCCTCCCAATTGGCAGCTATTAACCATGGCATGTTCGGCTGCATAGACGATCCGGGTTACGCCATGAATAAATGGATCCTACTGGGTGGGAACTACAATAGAGCCCTTTAATCCCGTCCCAAGAGATTTCAATTATCAGGCCCTACAAAACATTCAGTTCAAATTTGGCATGATGCCACGAACTCCCTGGGATGGAGAAACAAGTTAACTTTAGCCACCCCTCTGTGGGACTCAGAGAAGCTGGGCGATATCAGGAAAACAAAGAGGTTTGACAGGTGGGATCTTATTGGAATTTCTGCTATCAAAGATATGTGGGGGAAGGGTGAGATCAAGACCTTCCGGGAACTTCAAACTGAATACGAGCTGGCAGACGCGGAGAGCTTCCGCTATATGCAGGTTCATCATTCGCTCCAGTCCGCGTTACATAAGAAGACAGTTCCCCCGGAGGCCTCCCCCCCTAGAGGACAGGGTTCTGGATGGTCTCCTCCCCGAGAGAACGATTTCTCTAATATACAAAAAGTTGATCAACCATATGGCGGATCCTCTTCAGTCACTGAGAGAAAAGTGGGTGCAAGATGGGATAGAAATGGATGATGAGGACTGGCAGTCGGCGATATCCTCTCCAGTAGGAGTAGAAAGTAGTGGCGATTCCAGCGCGATTAAGGCTAGTTCAATTGAAAATCCTTCACTGAATATATATATCTGGGCCCCGATTGGTGAGCATGGGGTGGGCTGGCATGGGAGAATGCAGGAGACAATGTGGACTTATTGGCACCTATATGCACACTATATGGGAATGTTCATATTCAGATACACAACATAATCAGTAAGGTGTTCCACATCACTCTCCGACCGGAGGCACGGAGATGCCTTCTAAATATATGGGAGCCTACAGATTTGAATACCTCGCAGACTCAGTGGGCCACTCTAGGATTTATGTTAGTTAAACGTAACATGGCTCAGCTATGGGGAGCAGCACGTCCGCCCACCCTAGAGGACTGAGAAAGAAATCTTGCCTGGTGCATGTTCAGAGAAAAACGGTGTATCTGGCAAGGGGATGTCCTTCTATTCCAACTATTCCCGGGGAGTGTCCATACTACTGCACAGGGGGCTCCCATGGCAGACTTCCCAGGTGTTCACTGACCCTGATGGGCGTTTTGTAATACTTTATGGCACCCTACGGGCCCAACCCCTGATACTCGCGGCGATATATGGTCCCAACTGCAACGACCCAGATTTATTTGTTCAAGTCTGGCACCGTATATCATTTCTTGGCCCTGCTGTTCTCCTCTGGGGGTGCGATTTTAATGTGACTTTGTCCGCCGCCCTGGACCGGTCCGGTTCCCATTTCTCTCACCCACGCGCGGCCTCTCTTCTTAATTCCATCCTCCTAGATAACTCACTATACGACGCGTGGCGTCATTCTCATCCTGCGGTGCACGAGGGTACGTGTGTCACGGGCTGCTGGTCCCGGATGGATTTATGGATCACCTCTCTTAGTCTGGATGACCTCAGTGGACCATATGGCACGCAGTCTTTCTGATCACGCTCCCGTCAGCTTATCGCTCAGGCTCCCCCACTCTCCCTGCCGCGCTTTCACATGGCGACTCCCTCCTAACGCTCTTCGAGATTCCGTATTTAGTGATGAGATACAGACCAAAATTGTGAATTATTTTGAGCTCAATGAGGGGTCGGTGGATTCCCCGTCCATGCTCTGGGAAGGCTTTAAGGTAGTTATCCGCGGGGAGTGCATTTCCAAGCAATACAGTGTTTTACGCTCCATCGGTGGTACTCTGGACAGGACTGAAGGGGAGATCAAATCATTGGACGCCTCACATGCCCAGCGCCCGAATGCTGACACACTTGCTCAGATACGCGAGAAGCTTACTGAATTCTCCGACGAGGCTAATAGGGAACTGTCCTTTCCCGGGCCAGAGCGCGTCGATTCGGGAATGTGACCGCCCCGGTAAAACTTTGGCTCATCTCCATCGTCAGCCGCGCGCAGCATCATATATCACCGCCCTGCAAGATGGTGGCCTATCCCGCTCACCTCCCCTGCAGACATCAAGGCGCGCTTCACCGCATTCTATGCACAGCTCTATACGGCCGGTTGGGTCCCGACTCACGACGTACTTGACCAATACTTTGACACGCTTCAACTCCTCAGGCTGGGAAATGCACATCGGGAATACTTGGATGAGCCCTTCTCTAAGGAGGAGATTTTAGCTGCCATAAACAGTATATCAGGTGACAAAGCCCCTGGCTCCGATGGCCTGCCGGCCTCCTTTTATAAGGCATTCGTCCCTCTTCTGGTCCCACATCTTGCATCTATGTATAATGAATCCTTTGAAACGGGCCAGTTCACCCCATCACTGCGTGAGGCACTCTTAACATTACTTCTCAAGCTGGACAAGCCTCCTGAGATGAGAGATTCCTATCGTCCCCTTTCACTTATCAACACGGACAATAAAATCTTTGCCAAGCTGCTTGCCTCCTGCCTACTCTCTCTCATGCCACTCATTGCCCGCCCAGACCAATCCGGTTTCATTCCTGGCCGTGCCACCTCCCATAACCTTCGGACCATCTTCTCCATCCTGCATCAGATCAATCCAGCGCTTCCGGCAGTGGCTGCTCTGCGCGATGCTACCAAGGCTTTCGATACCTTGGAATGGCCTTATCTGTTCTATCTCCTCCCCCGTTTGGGTTTCAGTCAGATCTTTATTCGCAAGGTATTACTTTTATACACTCTTCCCACCGCTCGTCTCCGTATCAATGGCCAGATCTCTGAGCCCATTCCTGTTGGGCGTGGCACCCGACAGGGTTGCCTGCTCTCCCCCATGCTCTATGCGGTCGCTATGGAGCCCCTTGCAGCTCGCCTCCGACAGCATCATACTCAGAGAGGAATTGGCTTCGCGGCACGGGCTCTACTAGTCTCCATGTATGCGGATGACATCACCCTCTATGTTCACCACCCTCAGGAGAATCTCAGTCCTCTTGTCCGGGAAGTGATACGCTTTGGTGGCTATTCTGGTATCTAGGTTAACTGGAACAAGTCTATATTATTCCCTCTCACAGATGCCAAGACCTCCTTTGATTCTGACTACCTCTTCGTGTGGGCCTCGGAGCCAACTAGGTATCTGGGCGTCTGGTTGAGCAGGGACGTGGATGAACTCTGGAGAGACAATTTTGGCTGCGCTGTAGACTGGTTTGAATCTAATATCCCTCTTTGGAATCGACTGCCGCTCTCCTTGGCCGGGCGCATAGCGATCGCAAAGATGTTGGTGCTCCCCAAGTTCTTATATCTTTTCGTCAACATCCCCATCCCTCTCACTGCTAATTTCTTTCGCAAGTTCCGCTCATTGCTCATAACCTTAGTTTGGGTGAGACGACAGCCCAGGATCGCCTACAACATTCTAACCCTTCCAATGTCGCGTGGTGGGTTGGGAGCCCCGGATTTCAAGCTCTGTGCTCTGTGTTCAGGCCAGTTTTCTCCATTTCTGGCTCCACCCTACTCCGTTTCAACCTCATGTGGCGGTGGAGGCTGACCTCGCCACCCCGTGGCCGCTCACAACTGCACTTTTTGCCCCGTCTAGGCTTCTTTGTACTGAAATTGATACTGTCGAGACCTTGCGCTGGGCCTGGGATGGCATTCGTAGGCTCTCTGGCTCGGATTTGCTATCGGCAAACACCATGCCCATTGCTCATCACCCCGCTTTCCCCCCACTCCAGACGTCCGGGATGGCTAAACACGCTGCTCGCCTCGGCCTCTCCACAATTTCGGATTTGTACCCTGGGGACAACTTTTTCTTGCTTGCCCCTGACGCTGGCCCCATGGACACTCTGTTATTCTACCAGCTCCGGGTGGTTTGCAGAAAGCTTCAGTCCACCTTTCCCCAACCTCCTCCCTCGCTGACCTCCCTCGATATGCTTTATGCTTCTCCCTCTTCAAAGAAATTGGTCACTAGGATTTATGATTACATACTAGCGGCTTTCTCCATTTCCACCGATCGGGCACACACTGCATGGGGCAAGGACCTGGGAATTGAGATCTCCCAAGCGGATTGGCTGTACTGTTGCACTCAGATTAAACGCCTTTCCCCGCAATTACCGCTTGCGTCTGATCCACTTCATATACATACACAGGCTATATCGCACTCCCGCTCAACTCCATAGATTAGGCCTCGTGGCGAGTGATAATGCTTGCACTGCTCTGCGCCCACGGCTGACTTTGCTCATCTTGCTAGTAAGAAAGTGGCTCTGTATATACTGTTCCCAAATAGGTACAGTGTGCACAGTGTCCACAGTCCCCAGAGGTCTGGCAGAGGCTAAAGTTAGATATAACCTTACTCTCTAAAGTGGTAGCTTGGTCGAGCAGTAAGGCAGTATCGGAGGACAGTGTAAAGCATTTGTTGTACACACTCAGTCAGCAAATGGTCTCTCACACTCAAGAACTGAACTCTAGGCCAATCATTTTGTATCAAAATATATAGTTGTTTTATTTTAGAACCAACAATAGGTATCAAAATATACTTTCTCAGAATGAGGTGCTTTAGATAAATACTTTTCAATAGGCAATAGACTTTTGAATGCAATAGATACAGTTGTTGCGATAGGCAACACAATTTCAAACACAATATAACATTGAGCTCAATGGAAATTTCTAGTTAAATGCAATTGATTACTTTTTGGATTACTTTTCTTACCACAGGACTGGATCCTAGATTCAGTCCTGGGACATCTCCTGTAAACAGTTAAGTAGAAACGTTTTGGTTACAGTTGTGATTTTTAAGTATTTTAAAAGTTGACACTTCGAAACTTTTTCACATAAAATCACCAATGTTATCCTATGGGAGGAAATTCACTTAGCAGGTAAGTGGGGTTATTGTTACTTTTTCTAACTCAGTGTTGGATCCTGGATCCAGCACTGGGGCATTTCCTGTAAACAGTTGAAAGAATGTGTTTTTGTTATGCAGGCGATTATTAACGAATATTTGTAAGTTTGCAAAATCGACACTTAGAAGAATTTCTGGCAAAAACCAGGCAATGTTATCCTATGGAGGAAAATCAAGTTCTAGGTAAGTATGGTTGTAATTACTTTTCAGTGTCAGTGCTGGGCACCAAGATCCAGCACTGGGATCTCCCCTGTTAACAGATGAGTAAATTTGTTTTCGTAATTCGGCTGATTTTAGATGAATATTTTAAAGTTTCAAAACTCAACACTTGGAAGAATTTCCAAGTGAAACCAGTCAATGTTATCCTATGGAAGAAAAGTGAGTTATCGGCTTTTGGGTAAGTACTCGACTGGCAGAGTTAAGATTCTGGGCATAGACTTAGGGGTCTCCCAGGGTCAGGTAGGTACAGTTGTTACACCCTCAGCGGCACAGGGGCAGCCGGGTGCAGAGTGAGTTAGGCCCGATGTTGGGAGGCAGGGGGCCTTTGGTTGGTGGCTGCTGGCTAGCAGGCCACGCGGCTGTGGAAGCTGGGCTCCTGGTCACTTGCTTAGGGCAAATGGGGAAGTAGATTAAAGTAGAGGTTGCACTGCCAGGGGCACTCGGGCGGCTTGGTGCAGGGTGCTTTTGAGCTGTCGTGCGCTCAATGGATTTCAATGGAGAAGCTCAAGGACGAACAAAGGCTGCAAGCTCGGGGATGAAGATTCTTCAGGTGCGACCACCACTTCGAGAGGTAAGTTGGGTAGTTGGAGGATAGGTAGGCACCCAGAAGTTGGGCACAGGGGGCCGCAGGGCACCGGGTGCAGGGGTGCCTTTTGGCGTCGGGAAATCTTACCCTCTGCTAGTCGCGGTTGGAGGTGTCCCTGGTTCTGAGGCTGCAGGTGTCGTCAGGAGCGTCGAGGTGGGTCCTTGGGTGCTGGATTCAGGGTCACAGTCACCGGGGGGACGTCCTTGTGGTCTTTGTTCACTCCAGCACAGGCCAGGCTTGGCGGGTGCAGAGTGTGTAGGAGTTGTGGTTCCTGGCTGATGCCAGGGGCTTGTTACTTGCTTTGAGCAGTACCACTGCTCATGGGAGTCCCAGTTAGAGTCACAAAGCAGTTGGGTTTTTTGAGGTTGCTGACCACTGGAGTCGCCGGGGTTTAGCAGGAGCAGGTTCGAGGGTCGACAGACCTGTGGGGCTGGGGCCAAATTAGTTGGTGTCTTCCTCTTGTTAGCAGCTGCACGGCAGGTCTTCTTGGTTCTTGATCTTCTTTCTTGTTTTGGAACATGGATCTGAGGAAGGAAGGTTCAGGGTGCCCCTAAATACTAAACTTAGGGGCGTTACAGGTCGGTAAAGGGCAGGGACGAATGGGTCCCTTCCCTGGGGTGGGTACACCCCCTATCCTGCCACTATCCTGTGGGAGGGGGGCAGTAGCCTAATCCTGATTGGGCAGGGCTCCCCATCTTCAAGATGGCGAGAGCCCGGGATGTGCTTCACCTCGCCTCCCCCACCTGACGGGTGGGGTTGGCAGAGGCTGGCACACCCCCTTTCCTCACTTAGCTTTTCCCGCCGATCTTCCCACCAGAGTGGGAGTCAGAACCGGTGGGGGCCAGTTGCTGAGTACAGCAAGTGGCCTGGAGAAGCTCACAAAGGCGGCATGCCTATGAAGCTTCCCCTGCCCATCCTGGGTGGAGACCTAGCACCTCGCCCAGGATGTGCATTGTTGCAGGCCCAGGAGAGCGGATGGCTCCCTACCCAGGGGTCCAGCAACATGTCTGCTGTGTGGCAGCCCAGGCAGCCCCTCAGACAAGACGTGGATTGTAGGTTAGGTTCAGGGAGCAACTCTAAGTTGCCCTCTGTCGTGCATCTTACAGTAAATCCCACACTGGCATCAGTATCGGTTTACTGTGCTGAGAAGTTTGATACCAAACTTCTCAGTCTTCAGTGTAGCCATCATGGTGCTGTGGAGTTCATGTTGACGACCTCCCAGCATCAAATACTCTTATTGGCAGCACAGCACTTACAGTGCCCAGGAATGGACCTGGGTACTGTAGGGGCACAGGGCTCATTCACCTGTGCCCACACCACTGGCATAGGGCACCCAGCTAGAGGGGTGACTGAGGTATGCCAGGGCAGTGTGTGTTGTGGGCATGGCACACAGGGGTGTGTGCCATGTCGACTCTTTGTTTTGTTCTGCACCAAGACACTCAGCCTGCAAAGGCCCAGGGTACAGGGCCTCTAAGGGTGGCACAATATGTGCTGCTGCCCTTAGGGGCCTTCTCTGGTTACAAGGCCCTGGGTACCCAGGGTACCATTTACCAGGGGCTGACATGTAACCAGAGATGCCAATTGGGTTTTGGCTGTTAGGCAGTTTTTAGGGTAGGAACACAGGCCCTGGGCACCTGATTGGCAGG
This sequence comes from Triturus cristatus, assembly GCF_964204655.1. Lineage (NCBI taxonomy): Eukaryota > Metazoa > Chordata > Amphibia > Caudata > Salamandridae > Triturus > Triturus cristatus. Next base: position 50,347,129 of record NC_140594.1, read on the forward strand.
AGCCCAGGGCACACCAAGGAAAAGTGCATCAGTTATCAGGCAAAAAGTGGGGGGGTTACTGCAACAGAAACCCACTTCCTTACATCGCTTGGTTATGCTCCCGAGTCTCGGCATATTGGCGGGAGGTCTGTGCAATTATCTCCGAAATCACCTCTTCACCACTCCAACCTGATCCCATGATTTGCCTCTTGGGCTTCATTAAATTTTGCCCGGATGCCTTCGCCGTCTGACCGCCATGCTTCTGGCGCGGCGCAGGGTCTCCATGTGCTGGGGCCGAAGGCCTGCGCCCAAGGTCTCTGTCTTGAAGATTCATCCCGATGCCAAACCCTTCTGTCTGAGTTTTGGGATCTCCTGCCTGCCAAATCCCATCCATTGGATGTATGGGGTCCCCTCGTTACTTATCTCTAGTCGTGACCTTCAACAGGCAGAGGCCTCTCCCGCGCTCCCTGCCAGATCCCCGCCCGCGGCGGCCGCCAGTGCTGGTCCTTAAGCTGTTCCCTTTCGGTCCACAGCCCTCCCATTCTCCTTGCCTGCCCCTTATATGTTTTGTGCTTTTCCCTGACCGTTTATTCCTGCCCCTTTTCAATGGGTTTAGGATAATCCTTCATGGCACTCTCTTTAATGTCCTACGAATGTGAAACTATTTTTGCTGTACTGCAATGTACTGGTGTGCCTAATCTTATTGCAACTGTGGGATTCTGTAATTGTACTGTGCTTTTTTTAATTTCAAATAAAGGTTTTTGAAAACTTAAAAAAAAAAAATCTAAGGAAGATTCCATCGTCTGGACCCAAAAAAAAAGCATTGTCGTTCTACCATGAGCGCATAAAAGTTCTGGGCGGATGACCAACTCTTTGTGGGTTATGTGGGAACACAAAAGGGACAGGCAGAGCAGAATCAAACTATTTTACGTGGGTCGTTATCTGTATTAAGATCTGCTACACCCTGGCAAAGAAGCAGCCTCCCAAGGGCTTAAGGGCCCATTCCACCAGGGGGAAGGCTGCGACCACAGGGCTTGCTCGTGGTGTTCCAGTCCTGGATATCTGCCAGGCTGCAACGTGGGATTCACTTGGCATGTTGGCTAAACACTACTGCCTGGACAGTTAGGTCCGCAGGGACAGGCATTTTGCCTGTTTGGTCCTGCAGGACTTTCTAGTCTAGTAATCTGTCAGCAGCCCGCCGCCAGGAAGTATGGCTTGGGTATCTATTCAAAGGTAAGGAATCTACAGCTAGAAGTCTCTATCAGTTGAAGAAGTTGCTTACCTTTGGTAATGCATTATCCGGTAGGGACAATATTGTAAAGTACGAGGATAATCAAAAGGTGAGTAAAATTTGAAGTTTATTCAGAAGAGACACAGTACATGCTCAATTCAGGACTGCAGCAACTGCCAAATTGGAGCTCTGGAACATGGAACCAGAATAGTGCACGCAGGTACATGGTTCCATATTCCACGAAGGAAAGCATGAGGGAAAAAAAGGACAGGAGAAAAGGATGTAACAAATATCTAGCTGCAGATTCCTTGCAGACCCATCCATGCCTCCTTGCTCTGGGACTCATTTATGGGGCTAGGGTTGCTCCATTTTCAGGGCCATAGTTTTGACACACACTAGTCAGTTCACTTCATGACTTTGCGCTTTTGGCGTGGAAAAAGTGAAAAATAACTGATGTCCGCACGCCTGAGTGGCACCTATATAGGTGACCGCGGCATCACAACCGGCGCTGATGACGCCCCGCGTGGCCAATCGGAGCCATCATACAGCACGCAAGGGTACTGCCGAAGCAAAGGTTTCCGGATCCAGTCTGACGCCTGGAAAATTCAAAAGTAAGGAATCAGCAGCTAGATATTGTCTCTACCAGATAATGTGTTACCGAAGGGGAGAGGATGTAGCCTTACGGCTAGAGCGGTCGACCTCGAAGCTGGGGAACCTGGTTCGAGTCTCGGCATCGACGCTCAACATCCTGTGATTCTGGGCAAATCACTTAATCTCCCCATGCCTAACAAAAATGAATGTGTACTTCTGTAACTGTAACGAAACTGGTGTTCATGTAAAGTGCTCTGATACCCGATGTCTTAGGTCTAGGTCGCACTATATAAAACTCTAAAAATAAATGTGTACTATAATGCAGCCTACTCACTCAGAAATCAACTGTAATGCTCCATGGGTCATGTGACTGTACTAAGAAGGAACTGATCTATTATAACAAAATGTTGCAGTATCAATAACTCACTCCTTACATTTGCACCATCTGCATGTACGAGACAAGAATGAGGATTATGCAAATTTTTCTTATGTCTGTAATCAAACTTTAAAGTCTGTAATGTGCGCTATATTTGACGAAAATCAATAAATAAATGTTAAAAAAATAAAAAGTATATGGTGCTGGGAGTTTGTCATTACGATTTCCACAGTACCATAATGGCTACACTCAAAACTGAGCAGTTTGGTATCAAACTTCTCAGCACATTAAACCCACACTGATGACAGTGTGGGATTTAGTGAAAAATGCACACAGAGGGCATCTTAGAGATGACCCTGAAAAACGACCTACCACTAGTGTACGGGCTGAGTGGCTGCTTTCAGCTGCCACCACCAGACATGTTTCTGGACCCCTGGGTCGAGAGCCTGCTGCTCTCGGGGGCCTGAAACAATGCACATCCTGGGACGAGGTGCTAAGCCCGCCTCCCCCAGGATGGGCAGGGTCCATGAAGGGGAAGCTTCAAAGGCTTGCTGCCTTTGTGAGCTTCCCCAGGCCACTTGCTGCTTTCAGCAACTGGTCCCCACTGGTTATGACCCGCACTTTGGCCGGGACAACCGGTGGGAAAACCAAGTGAAAAAGAGAGTTGTGCCCACCTCTGCCAACTCCACCCCTCAGGTGGGGGAGGCGAGGTGAAGCTCAACTCTCAGTCCCCGCCATCTTGCGGATGGGGGGACCCTGCCAACCAGGGTAAGGCCTATGCCCCCCTCCCACTGGAGGGTGGCAAAATAGGGGGTGTACCCAACCCAGGGTAGGGATCCATTGGTCCCAACCTTTTACCTACCTGTAACGCCCCTAAATCTAGTATTTAGGGGGCACTCCTGAACCTTGCTTCCTCAGACAAGAAACTAGAAGAAGAAAAGAAGAAGGACCGAACAGCTGTGCCGAAGCTAACAAGAGGAGGACACCTACTGACTTGGTCCCAGCCCTACCGGCCTGTCCCCACCTCGATCCTGCAGGAGCGAAACCCCGGTGTGTCCTGCAGCCAGCAGCCTCAAGAACCCCGAGGACCTTTCCTGCATTCACAAGAAAAGAATCTGTCTCCCGTGAACACCGGATTTGTTCAGTAACAGACTCCAGCTCCGGCAGGATCCACGACTCTGCTCCACTCTGCAGCTGACGCCCACGGCCCGAGTTCGAGTGGCCCAACAGAGGAGGTCTCCTCAGCGATACTGAACTGAGATCCGGTGACCCCTGACCTACCTCAAGCCTCCAGCCGATGCCTGCCATCTCAAACCGGAAGGTTCCCCAACCGCGACCAGGAGCTGGTAAGAGGATTCGACCCTAAAAGGCACCCCTGCACCAGACGCCCCACGGTCTTGGGTGGCCCATCCGACGGTGTCTAATCAACCCCCAACATCCCAACTTACCTCTCCAAGTGGTAGTCGCACCCAGAAGACCTTCGTCCCCGAGCCTGCAGCGTGTTTGCAAACCGGAGAATCCCCATTGATAACTAAGACGCCAAAACTGCACTCCGCACCCGGCCGCCCCAGTGCCGCTGAGAGTGCACCTTTTGTGCTGCCTTGAACCTCCATTTGAACTGAGCTTAAGTCCAGGAGCTTTGCTCCCACAACCCTGTGGCCTGCTCATCAGAAGCCACCAATCGGATCTCCCCTATCCCCCATTGGATAACATAGGGCCTCAGCACGCTGCACCCGGCCGCCGTACTGCCGCTCAGGGTGTAACAAGAGTGCGTCCTTGACCCTGGTGGGGCCCTGAGTCTAACCCCAGAATACCAACTCCAACACCTGAATACTTACCTTTGAACCGATAACTCTATTTTGCTCAATAGGATAACATTGACTATTTTTCTGTTAACAGTTTCTAAGTGTGGAGTTGGAAAACCTATGAAACCCTTTAACACTGTAACTGAATAACAAAAACGCTTTTAGTTACCTGTTTACAAAAAATGTCCCAGTGCAGTATCCAGGTATACTGCACTGTAAGAAAAGTAATCTGTAAAGTAATCTACTTGACATTCTATTAAAAAGCCAATACAAAGTAGATGTTCGGTATTTCAAAAGCATTGCATTACTGGTAGCTCTACTGAAATAAAATCAATTGTAATTCAAACTGTTTACAAACTGCATTACTACTGTAAAGTACGTATTGCTTACCTGTGCTTGGATTGCTGGGTTCTAGAAAATAAAATAACTAAAAGAATATTTTTATACAAAACCAATCGGTCTGAAGTTCAGTCTTTGAGAATGTGACATAATTTGCTGATTAAGTGTGTACAATAAATGCCTAACACTACCCTCTGATACAGCCTTACTTCTCGACCACGCTGCCACAAATAGAGTAAGGTGCTATCTACTTTTACCTCTGCCTACCTTTGGAGTTCCACTGTACTCTGTGCACACTATACCTAACTTTGGTATAGTATATACAGAGCCAGCTTCCTACTCAAGGTCACCGTCATCTCCCCTGCAACACCCTTCATCGGTGGGCATTCGTCTTCCGTGCCTCCTGATAACTCCTGAGTGGTATAGACTCTGTCCCCTCTGCTTGCAGGTTCTTCGCATCTTGAATCCACCTTTGGGTTCCACCGAACACTTTCACCTTCTCCAGCAGCGGCATCTTCCTGAAGTCCTCCATTGAGTTCAACTGCGGTTTCATACGCCACTTCACACCTACGCACCTGGCTTCCCTGGTATAGGTATCCTGGTTCCTAGGGTATCCACTGGTGGGTTAGCTCTCCAACTTTCTGTCCTCCACTGGGTTTCTTCAGAATCCACTAGAAAGGGTCCTTCTTTAAAAGGTGCAACGCGACTTACCCATTGACATGTATTGAGACCGCGGTCGTGTTCCCACTCTGCACACAGCCTTTGTGGGGTTCCTAGCTTCCTACCTCGGGTGGTTCCTTGGGTCCCCAGCACTTCTGCGTCTTCTGGGTATAGTCTTGACTCGAGTGGTGGTTCGCATACCACTATTTTAGTATATGTTTTGGTATCCCCCTGGCGACCACTGTGTATTCTTGATACTTACCTATTTTTATTGCAAAATATTGTGTGCAATGTGCATATCTCCGGGTAGGCGATATCTGTATGTTAGTGAGTGTCTTATAATAAATACATATTTTTATAAATACATTGTGTGGTTCTTTATCTGAAAGAAACACGTTAGTTATAGATTCTTTACCTTAGAATTACCCCAGGCGTCAGACTGGATCCGGAAAGTTTTTTCATACGCAGTACCTCTGCACGTCGAAAGGTGGCGTTGGTCGGCTCCGTGTCTGCCATTGGCGTCGTGGTCGCTGGGATTACATCACGGTAGCTACTTAGACGCTGCCCTCGCGCGCTGATGTCGGTTCTCTCTTTTTCTGTGCCAGCCAGTGCAGAATCGGGAAGAGCGGTACCTCCAGTCACTTTTTGACTAACTTTTTCTCAACTTTTGTCAACTTCTTTTTCGAGTTTGTGACTCCTAAGTTGCACGAGGGATGCCCGGCTTAAAAGCCATGCGGTTCCTGTCATCGGATGATGTCGGTGACGGATCCGCACCCTGTGTGTCTTTTTTGTCTGGAGCGCGACTACGACCCCAAGTCGTGCTCCGACTGCCGGTCGATGGCACCGAAGGCTTTGTGGGAGCGGTCCCGAAAGCTGCTTGAGCACTGGCAGTTGGCTCCACGCTGTTCGAGGTCCCGGTCACGAGGGAGGTCGAGGGATCGGTCACGGAGACACCACCATTCGTCCAATTTTTTGAAGTCTTCGCACTCGGGTCGGGTAAGTTGAAGCATAAGAAGAAGTCAAGTAAGCATCGTCGCTCTTCGACTTCTCCTCGTCGGTCGGCCAACCATCGGAGGGACGCGGGTGGTGCCCCTCCTGCGGCTCCATGCGCGTAACCCGAAGAGTCTAATCTGCATTTCCTTCCCATTCCGGGACCTGGGGCCACTCCCGCCTAGCTTCATACGTTCTACGAGGCAATGCATGCCATCTTTGGGCCCCGCGGACTCGGTAGGGGGGCCTAGGCCTACTCCGCCAGCGGCTCTGGCGCCGCAAGTCCCCCTTGGATCAAGGCCTGGATCTGGATCGACAGCGGTTGACCTGATTACGCCTCCACCAGTGCCGCTTCCTCTGGCACCACTACCGCGTTCGACGCCGGTCGGCCCCCTGGCCAGCATCGACCCCGGCCTCCATCCCGACGTAGACCCGGAGCTGCACCACTGTCGTCCGATGCCGAGAGGGGTTTTTATGCCCCTGTTCACACCTGGGGCCCCTTTTCAACCAGAATGGCACCCAGAAGATGAGGAGGACTGGGAGGGGTCAGGTGACCCTGTAACTGACCAGGTGGACAGTGAACAGGACAGGAGAGAGGAACTGGGGGATGCCAGTGGTTTGGACACATCCCCTGACCTTGGCATGTTGTCTCCTCCTACCGTGGCTACGGAGGAGGGAGCGTCGTACGCAGTGGTGTCGCGCAGTGCGACTGAGGCTCTCAACCTCGAGCTTCCTACGGTGGCGGTCAGGCCTAACCTCCTGACAGAGGTGCTTCAACCGGCTGCGAGCGCTTCGGAGCCCTTGCTACCGTTTAATGAGGCCCTCACCGACATCCTTTTGGGCACATGGTCCAGGCCCAACACAAGGGCTCCCGTGGACAGGATGATTGCCCGACACCACCGCCCGGCTCCGGGCGACCCCACTTTCCTTTCCCAACACTCCACCCCGGAGAGCTTGGTGGTCCAAGCTTTCACTTCCAAAAGCACCTTCCCTACCGATCCACTGGAAAGGGAATCCAAGAAGCTGGACCATCTTGGAAAGAAACTTTTCTCTTCTGCCAGCTTAGGACTGCGGTCCTTAGACACTGCATGTCTTTTGGGCCGTTATTCCCACTCGGTGTGGGATACGGTGGCGCAGGTGCTGCCTCAGTGTCCGGAGGAGGCCCGTGCAGTGCTCTCCCAGACTGTGGCTGCCGGGAGGGATACAACAAAGTTTGCAATACGTTGTGGGCAGGACACCGCCGACTCTCTGGGCAGAACCATTTCCACGTCAGTAGCGCTTCGTCGCAACGCCTGGATGAGGTCGACTGGTTTTTCAGGGGATGTCCAAAACACTTTGATGGACTTGCCCTTTGATAGCCGTCGCCTTTTTGGCAACAAAGCAGACAACGCTCAGGAGAGTTTCAAGGACTCACGGGCTACGGCCAAGTCCTTGGGCTTCTCCACCCACCCTGAGCAGTCTGCTTTTTGCCCCATTCATCGCAACGGCAGGGGTGCCTCATTATGTTCCGCCCAGAGCCACAGGCTGCAGCAAGTTACCCAATATTCGCGTGGCCGGGGATGTGGGAACAACCGTCGTGGTTCCGGGAGCCAGCGGGCAGGCCAGTCCACAAACCCCCCTCTGCAGCAGCCTCCAAACCCTCCTAGTCCGACCTTTCAGGCCTATCAAATGCAAGTGGGCAGCAGGATTCGCCATCACCTCCCTCACTGGTGCACCAACACGTAGGACAGGTGGGTTTTGCAAATAGTCTGAAGGGGCTACTCCCTCCCCTTCGAGACTACCCCTCCAGCCATGCCACCAAGATACCACCGCATGTCAGAAGATCATCTGGCCCTTCTCTTCCGCCAGCTTAGGACTGCGGTCCGTAAAAACCGCATGTCTCTTGGGCCGGTATTCCCACTCGGTGTGGGATACGGTGGCGCAGGTGCTGCCTCAGTGTCCGGAGGAGGCCGGGCAGTGCTCTCCCAGACTGTTGCTGCCGGGAGGGATACAGTGAAATTTGCAATACGTTGTGGGCTGGACACCGCCGACTCTCTGGGCAGAACCATTTCCACGCCAGTAGCACTTCGTCGCTACGCCTGGATGAGGTCGACTGGTTTTTCAGGAGATGTCCAGAACACTTTGATGGACTTGCCCTTTGTTGGCCGTCGCCTTTTTGGCAACAAAGCAGACAACGCTCTAGAGCGTTTCAAGAGCTCACGGGCTACGGCCAAGTCCTTGGGCTTCGCCACCCGCCCTGAGCAGTCTGCTTTTCACCCCATTCGTGGCTACGGAAGGGGTGCCCCACTACGTCCCACCTAAAGCCACAGGCCGCAGCAAGTTACCCAACCTTCGCGTGGCTGGGGACGTGGGAACAACCGTCGTGGCTCCGGGGGCCAGCGGGCGGGCCAGTCAACCAACCCCCCCTGCAGCAGCCTCCAAACCATCCTAGTCCGACCTTTCAGGACCATCAAACACCAGTGGGCAGCAGTATTCGCCATTATCTCCCTCAATGGCACACCAACACGTAGGACAGGTGGGTTTTGCAAATAGTCCGAAGGGGCTACTCCCTCCCCTTCGAGACTACCTCTCCAGCCATGCCACCAAGATACCACCGCATGTCAGAGGATCATCTGACCCTTCTCCAGCAGGAAGTTACGGCTCTCTTGGCCAAGGGAGCCATCGAGCGCGTTCCTATCCCAGAAGTAGGTTGTGGTTGCTAATCCCACTACTTTCTTGTCCCCAAGAAGGACAAGGGCCTGCGTCCTATCTTGGATCTCAGAGACGTCAATCGCTTCCTCTGGAAGGAGAAGTTCAAAATGTTGACGCTTGCTCAGGTCCTGTCTGCCCTCGATCCGGAAGACTGGATGGTAGCATTGGACTTGCAGGACGCTTATTTCCACATCCCCGTCCTGCCGGCCCACAGGCGTTACCTGCGGTTCACGGTAGGCCATTAGCATTTCCAGTTTAGCATGCTTCCCTTTGGCCTTACCAGCGCCCCTCCGGTGTTCAAGAAAGTGATGGCGGTGGTCGCGGCTCATCTGCGCAAATCAGAGGTTTCAGTCTTCCCCTATCTCAAAGACTGGCTGTTGAAGGCGGGCTCATCCCAGGCAGTCATCTTCCACCTTCAGACTACGACTGACCTCCTGCATTCGCTGGGGTTCTCCATCAGTGTGCTGAAGTCACACCTGATTCCCTCACAGAAGCTCCTCTTCATCGGAGCGGTGTCCGATTGCATCCAGATCTCAGAGGGCACTGCTCGACAACTGCAGTGGTGGCTAATGATCCAGGATTGGGTCAATGGCAGATCCCTCTCCCTTCCCCAACCAGACCACACTGTGGTGACGGTCGCATCCCTTCTGGGATGGGGCTTCCACATGGGAGAGGCAGAGATCAGAGGCCTCTGGTCTCTTCTGGAGCTCTGGGCGATTCGTCTTGCACTGAAAGCATTCCTTCCCTCTGTCCGGGGAAGAGTAGTGCAGGTGTTCTCGGTCAACACCACCGCCATGTGGTATTGCAACAGACAGGGTGGGGTGGGGTCATGGACCCTATGTCAAGAGGCCCTCCGCCTCTGGACATGGCTGGAACATCAGGGCATATCCCTGGTGGTTCAACACCTGACAGCTTCTCTGAATGCCAGGGCGGACGAACTCAGCAGCAGGTGCATGATAGTTCACTCGGAAGTGGTGCAAGGTCTCTTTCAACAGTGGGGAGAGCCTTGGTTAGATCTATTCACAACCGAAGAGAATGCGCAATGTCAGCAATTCAGCGTGTTGGAATTTCCAAGGCGGCACTCGCTTGGCGAGGTTTTTCATCGCGAGTGGAGTTGCGGTCTGTTGTACGCCTTTCCGCCTATACCACTTCTGCCCAGTGTGCTGAAGAAGATCAGGCGCGACCAGGCCCAAGTCATTCTTGTGGCTCCGGATTGGGCACGAAGCGTCTGGTATCCTGAGCTGCTCAACATGGCCTACAATCCTCCAATCAGACTGCCTCTTTGTGAGGATCTTCTGTCGCAGCAGCAGAGGACGGTCCTCCACCCAAACCTGTCCAGTCTCCTCCTCCTTGCATGGAGATTGAGCAGCAGCAGTTGACATCTTTTGACCTGCCTCTTGAAGTCTGTGATGTAATTTTGGCAGCCAGGCATCCCTCCACTAAGACGGTAAACGCCTGCCGATGGAACAAGTTTGTGGCATGGTGCACAGCAAAGGCTGTGGATCCCCTTTCTGCCACTCTTTTTGAGGTTCTCCTGTTTCTTCTTTCTCTCGCCCAGAAGGGCTTTGCTCTGGGCACTATCAAGGGCTATCTTTCGGCCATCTCTGCCTTCCTTCTGCTTCCAGATCAGCCTTCCCTTTTCAGGTCCCCAGTTGTAAGTCGCTTCTTGAAAGGCATAACTCATCTCTTTCCTCCTATTCCCTCTGTTATGCCTCAGGGGGACTTGAACCTGGTTTTAACTTATTTAATGTGCGCTCCCTTTGAGCCGCTTCACATCTGTTCTTTAAGGATCTTGACTCTCAAAAATGCGTTCCTGGTGACCATCACTTCGGCCAGACGAGTGAGTGAGCTCCAGGCGCTTTCTTCTAAGTCTCCTTTTCTCTCTATACATCCGGACAAAGTTGTTCTTAGGACTCGTCCATCCTTTCTGCCCAAGGTTGTCACTGCCTTCCACATCGGGCAGACTATCACTTTGTCCACCTTCTTGCCGCGCTGCATCCTTCGAAAGAGGAATAGCGGCTCCACCATCTGGACCCAAAACGTGCGTTTTCTTTTCTATCTGGATCGTACAAAACAGTTCCTGGGGGATGACAACTCTTATTTGGCTACGTGGGTGCCATGAAAGGTCAGGCCGTACACAAGCGAACCATTTCTCAATGGGTCATTTTGTGTATAAAAGCATGCTATTCTCTGGCTAAAAAGGAGCCTCCAGAGGGGCTACGCGCCCATTCCACCAGGGCAACGGCAGCCACTACTGCCTTGGGAAGAGGAGTTCCTCTGAATGACATCTGTCAGGCAGCTACGTGGGCATTGCTGCACACGTTTACCAAACACTACTGCCTGGACAGTCAAGTCCGGAGAGACGGCTTCTTTGGCCGTTCTGTTCTCCAGGATTTTCTGGTGTGATCTTGGTTCACAGACCCACCACCTTGGTTTGTATTGCTGGGGTATCTATTCTAAGGTAAGGAATCTATAACTAATGTGTTTCTTTCAGATGAACAAGTTACTTACCTTCGGTAAAGATAGATCTGTGACAAACATTAGTTAGTTATAGATTCCTTACCGCCCCACCCATTCTCCCCGTCTGCAAACTGATTTCTAGGGTTACGGACATCCTTTCAGGGACCTAGTTTTGTGCACCAATGGTCAGTGTCTTGCATGGCTCTGCATTTCTGGTGCGGAAAGTCGTGTACAGAACTGACATCAGCACGCGAGAGCGGCGTCTAAGTAGCTACTGCAACGTCATCCCAGCGACCACGATGCCAACCACGGACGCGGAGCCGACTGATACCACCTTCCGACGTGCAGAGGTACGCTTACGAAAAGAATTTCCGGATCCAGTCTGACGCCTGGGGGTAATTCCAAGGTAAGGAATCTATAACTAACTAATGTTTCTTACAGATATATCGTTACCGAAGGTAAGTAACTTGTTTTTCACTTAATCTATACTATTAATATTATGTTCTGGTAAAACAAGCTGCTTTACACTCCTTCTTGACTTAGGCTGAAGGCTGCTCTCCACAGCTACCACTTAGAGAGCTTTCAAAGGTTATCTAAGACCGCTAAAATCACCATAAGGGTTGTCTGGATTAGTGCAGGGTTCCCACTTACATAAGTGTTCACTATATAGTAATCCAGCTTCTCACAACTGCCATCTTGCAGATGGCAGGCACCCTCCAATCATGGTCAGGAGTTGAGCCCACTCCCCCATGTGGGGTGAGCACATTAAGGGTATAGTCACCCTAAAGTCAGTAGCCCACTGGCTATTACCTTGCTACCCCAGTAATGCCGCGACATACAGTATTTAGGGGCACCCCTGAATCCAACTCAACAGAATTGATGACCTAAGAAGACTGGAACCCGAAGACTTCGCAGCATTGAAGACTCCAGGTCCAACTGACTTGGCCCCAGCCCTACCAGCCTGCCTGCAGCTCCCAACCCCCTGTGAACAAAATCGATGGCTCCGAAAAGGATCAGGAACCTCCAGACTTGGTGAGGACTGATCCCCTGCTTCAATAAAGACTTGAGATTCCCGAGGACAGCTGCCCTATCCACAAAAGAAGATCAAGACCTTGCGCAACCAAGAAACCCTGCTCCAGTACTTACCTCTGCACACGCTGTCCACCACTTATGTCCAGAGGGTCCACCAGTCCTGAAGTGGTTACCTGGCGGTCCTGACCTCCAAACCATCGAGGTGTGTCACCTCCAAGGTCCAGTGTCGACGCCTGCAGCCTCTCCACAACGACCCCCTCAACCGCGACCTGTCCGATCAGGAGAAACCCGACGTCCAAAGACACCCCTGCATCCTCCGGCCCTGCGTCCTGGTGACCAGATCCAATGGTTACCTGACGTTGCCTGGCATCTCAACTTCTTCCCCTGGCTGTTGGTTCCATTGAAGAGACCTCCTGGTCTGAGCCTGCAGGCTGAAACCGGAACTGACGATCTCCATAGGGTAACATTGGCTGCCCAATGCTCTTTGAGCACCCTGCACACGACGGCCCTGTGCCGCTGGTGGTGTGTTTAAAAAAAATATATATATATATTTCTTTTTTTATTAAAAAGTTCGACCAAGACACATCAATTGATTACAAGCAGGTGACTTCTTCATTTCTCAGTGACATTGTAAACATTACAAAATTCTACACAGTTATTACATTAATTAGATCAAGGGGTTTCAAGCGCATCAGCGTCAATCTGTCGATCAGGCGGGAGACAAATATCGCCCCTGTAACGGTTCCATGCTTCCCACACCTTATTCCATTTCCCAGGGCATCCTCTGGCTATGTAGGCTGATTTCTCCCTGATCATGCACCAGTCTAGATCCTGCCTCCTCCTCCCTACTTGCGGCGGCTGACTTGCGCCCCACTGTTGAGCAATGTTTTGTTTCGCTATCATAAATGCTAACGTTGTCCATTGCGTGGTGTGAGTGTTAAGATCCGTGGGTTCCCAGACATTTAGTATGCACCTCCGAGCCTCTGGCTGCAAATCAATCCCCAGGAGCGCACGCAATGTGTGATGGACATCCCTCCAATATGGTTATATATGTTGGCAGTGCCACAGTATGTGGATGAATGTTCCTAGTTCCCGGTGGTGTGGTTTTAGTGCTGCCTTAGGTCCGCCTTTGTATTTACCTGAACTCCTGAAGCTCACCCTCCAAAGCCGCTTTACCTTCCCGTGAGCATCCGCCAATGGATGGGCCCCTGGTCCCCTTAGACTAGCATTGGCACCCCTCACTCTGTACCAGGCTTGCCATGTGTCGCTCATGGTGCCACTTGAGTGTGGAATTGAGCCTTGGTTGTACCCTAAAAGGACCACACCAAAAATCGTTTTACTTACCTGCAATTGCCAACTTCGTTATCCCCATAGGATTGCATGATGTGGTTTTTCTCTAAAAAATGTTAAGTGTTGACTCTGCCTTGTATTGCAACATAGTAACTTCGTGTCTACAACTGAGTTGTCCTGCTCACTGATGTACTGCAGTGCCTACACGGTGTTATTAGTTTGTTTTGCACTAAGTTAGAAAAGTAACTAGAAAGTAATCTAGAATAATTACAAGTATCCGAAAGAGTTTACAACACCTCTTCTCTACTGCAAAGTAGCTTGGAGGCTTCTACAAAACCAGTGCACACCGTATTTTGAAAATTATTATTGTTTTGAAAGTATCACTTACCTGCTACTAAGTAAATTTTGGTTCTGGTAATAAATATAACAAAGTAACAACTTTTTACACAGACAATTGGTCTGTGTGCGACATCATCTCTTGCCTGAGTGTGTACAACAAATGCTTAACACTACCCTCTGATAAGCCAGACTGCTCAACCACAAAAGAGAGTAGGGTATTATCTACTGTAGCCCCTGATGTACCTCTGGGGCTCCACTGGACTCTGTGCACACTATGCCTTACTTTGGTATAGTATATACAGAGCCAGCTTCCTACAGGGGCAACAGAGAAGATTGGACAATGGCAACAATGGGACCATCCGACCACATTCACAGTTGCAGCCCCCATATGCTAGGTAGGGTCATGGTGAGGAATAAGGGCCGCCGCTCTGCGGCTGCGCAGTTACAAGCGAAGGGCCGTTGTTGCCCTGTGCAGCGTTGTGACCCAAAGAGGGCTGTCACCTTATTTGTGCTTCTTGCGACCCCCAGAGTCGAGATGAAGATTGAGAGCGGTCTCCCTGGTGCATCACTGTATCAAGAAGAGGGCTATTGCCCTGTGAAGTGCCGGATTTGAAGGCGCCATTGCCCTGCGAATGCTGTTTCAACCCCGTGGTGAAATGAGACAGCGGTTGCCCTGGGAAAGTGTGCAGCAATTGGGACAAAGGGGGTTGGAACATGCCGAGGAAGAGCAACGTTTCAACTACCTGAGTTGAATAGCACCCAAGACCTACCACTGGACTCGGAGAGAAATGTACCTCGTCACCGGAGGATCGCCATGGATGCCAGCTGCTTCAAGTCTAGGAGATTTCTACTCGCCACTAGGCTGCCGATGCAAGCCCGGGGACTCTGAACCACCACTCTAACGCAAGAAGTTAATATGGAATACTGGCCCACCAGTGCTCTGGGAGAACTGGCTCTGGCTCACGTAATACAGCACAGCGACATTTTGAGCAGAGCGGAACTTCTAAGACTTGAAATAAGTAGTGGGGTCTGGCTTGGATGTCACTTCTCGTAACTTGGGAATAACAACTGTCCGTAGTCAGGAAGGTTAGAGTGGAGAAGCTGACCCGGGTAACACCAGTGGGCCTGCCTTAAGAACACTGTGTTTATTATTTGTGTTGTGCCGTATTATACTTCATGTTCATATATAAATTCTACATTTACATAAACGCAAGTATTTGATTGGACAATTATTTATTGGCTTTGTTAGATGTATGTATAGTTGGAAACCTCTATTTACCCTATATCTACCTCCTCCCCAACAGACCTTGAGATGCTTGATTTGCTCTACCACTGAGAGTCAAGTGCTGATGGGTTACTTGTCCCATTTGCTCATAGCCTATAGTAGGCCGGGCCCAGGGACATCAGGCGGTAAAGGCCTCAACCATCACAGTTGAGCCCGGTAGCTTCTGCTTCCCCTGAGGCACTCTGAACGGGGGTTTGACAACTTGTTTTTGGGTGGGTATGGAGAATGTGCCTTTCATGTTGTCACAAATTTGTGTGGTCTGCCGAGTTTTGGGTCCATTATCTGTTTACCTAGGGACCACAATGAAAGTGCATGTTTGGCTTGCGAAGCCTCTCTGTTGGGGAAAAAAACTATTCAACTCCTACTAGATCAGAGGTGAGTGCATTTTTCTGAGATTCAGCACCAAAACTTTACTGGAGCACCATTCACCTCGGTTGCCAAGGAGTTGAACGAGCCATCCATTATGACCAGCCCAGAAGCCATATAGTGGCCCCACTCCACAGTTGGTCTCCTCTTGTAACTCTAACTCTGTAGAAGAATTTCCAGGACCCTTCCCAAAACTAGGAGTAAGTCCACACAGGTTTCCATCATTTACCCTGACAGCTGTAGGAAAATGAGTTTCTGTTGCAGTAACCCCACCCCTCCCCCCCCCACTTTTTGCCAGATTTCTGAAGCACTTTGACTTGATGTGCCCTTCTGGGTCGCTGCCAATCAGGTTCCCAGGGCATGTGTTCTTTCCCAAAACTGTACCTTTGTATCCACAATTGCACATATCTGGCCACAGGTAAGCCCCTTGTAAAAGGTACCATGGGTACCAAGGGCCCTGCGACCAGGGAAGGCCTCTAAGTGCTGCTGCACATATTGTGCCACCTTTAGAGATCCTGCACCCTAACACCCACACACTGCCATAGCAGGATGCATGTTTTGGTGCAGAGAAAAGTGAATAGTCGACATGGCACACATCCCTGTGTGCCATGCCTGCAACCCACTTCCTGTGGCCTATGTAAGTCACCTCTCTAGCAGGATGCACAAGACCACAGGTGAGGGTACAGTTGCATGAGCACTGTACCCCTACAGTGTCTAGTTCAATTCTTAGACATTGTAAGTGCAGTAAAGCCATAAAGAGTATGTGGTCTGGGAGTTTGTCATTACGAACTCCACAGGTCCAAAAGGGCTTTACTGAAACCTGGGAAGTTTGGTAGCAAACTTCTCAGCACATTAAACCTACACTGATGCCAGTGTGGAATTTAATGTAAAATGCACTCAGTTTGCATCTTAGAGATGCCCCCTGAAAAACGACCAGCCATGGTTTGGTTCCTGAATGGCTACCTGCCATTTGCGGCCATCAGACATGTTTCTGGACCCCTGGGTAGAGGGCCTCCCCTCTCTGGGTCCAGAAACAAAGCCCATCCTGGGCAGAAGTGTCATGCCTCCTCCCCAGGTAGGGCTGGGTCTACGAAGGGGAAGCTTCAACGGCATGCCGCCTTTGTTAGCAGACCCTGCCTTTTGCTGCCCCCAGCAACTGGCTCCCACCGGTTCTGACCGCCACTTTGGGCGGTAGAATCGGTGGGAAAACTAAGTTATGAAGAGAGGTGTGCCCACCTTTGCCAACCCTACCCCTCAGGTGGGGGAGGCGAGGTGAAACACACATCTCAGTCCCCTCCATCATGAAGATGAGGGGACGCAATCAATCAGAGAGAGGCTCCTGCCTCCCTCCCACTGGAGGGTGGCATAATAGGGGGTGTACTCACCCCAAGGAAGGGACCCATTGTCCCAACCTGCACACCCCTGTAAGGGCCCGAATATTTAGGAGTGACCCTGGTTCTTGCCTTCTCAGATTCGAGAAGAAGCAAGCAGAAGGACCTAAGAGCCGGCCTGTCCCGACTTCGACCTGCAACCAGCGAAACCCCAGTGTACCCAGCAGCCATCCAGCACCCGGAGGACCTGCCCTGCCTGCACCAAAAAGGTTGTCTCCCATCAGCACCAGATTTGCTCAATCCAAAGATTTCAGCACAGACCCTGGATCTAGCCGAATGTGCGGTTCTGCACCACTATGCACCCAACATCCACGGCCCATGTTCGAGCGGCCCAACCCCATGAGGAGGTCTCCCCGGCAATCCTGACCTGGGATCGGGTGATCCCCGACCTACCTCAACCTTCTACCTGTTGCCTGCAGCCTCAAGTTGAGGGCCGTACCCCCCCCCCCCCCGAGTGCGATCGGAGCTGGTAAGGAAACCTGATGCCCAAAGATAACCCTGCACCCGACGCCCAATGGCCTTGGGTGGCCCAACCGACTGTGTCCAGGCATCCCCCAGTAATCCAACCTACCTTTCTTTCCAGTGGTCGCCCTCAGGAAACCACCTTGAACGAGCCTGCAGCATTTCTTACGATTCGGATATCTCCATTGGAAACAACAGTCCTCCAGACGTCTTCTTGACACCCTGCATCCGGTTGCTCCCGTGCCACTGGTGGTGCAGCTTCTGTACTGAGTGTTGGTCCCTGCAGTGCTGATCTTAAGCCCAGGAGCCTTGCTCCCACAACAGAGTGGCCTGCTCGTAAGCAGCCCCTAACCGACAGCCCCCTAGACCTATTGGCTAACTTTGGGCCTCTGCACTCTGCACCTGGCCACTGTAGTGCCACTGGTGGTGCAACTCGAGTGCCCCCTTGGGGAACCTTGGTTCTAACCCCAGACACCCAGCCTTGTAAGTCATTTACTTACCTGCAAACCGATAACATTATTTTTCTCAATAGGAACCCATGTTGTGTTTTTTTCTCCTGAAAAATATACCTGTTTTTCTTGTATGAAGCAAAAGTAACTTTACTTTGAACAGTAAATTGTCTTACTTACCTTTGTACTGTAGGACCCATAGTGCGATATCCAAGCACATAACCCCAAGTAGTCAATGTAACTAAAAAGTAACGCAAAAGTAATCCAAAGTATTTTCAAAGTATTCTGAACTGTTTTTAAAACAACTACGAACCTGTAACAATTCCAATTCCATCTACAAATGCATTTCTGTGTACAGCCTCGCATTTGAAATTATATTTTACCCAGCTGTGCTAAGTTCTGCTTGGTTCTAGAAATAAAACATAAGTATATCTTTTTATACTTACCTAATTGGTCTGGATTCAGTCACTTAGTGTGTGCCATCAGTTCTTGCCCGAGTGAATACAATAAATGCTTAAAACTGGAGACACAAGGGCCCACATTCCCAAAAATCTGGTGCCTAACTTTCATGTGGGTTATGACCTAGACGAATGGTTCGAGGCCTACATGGTTGCCATAAAAACGCATGGGTCCTTGTGGAAGATTGTGAGGCCAGTCTCTGCAGGCACGTTCCCACGGAAGGGATGGAAGCCCTGTTAGCTCTAGGGAAAGGGAACAGGGTGTGGTATCACCTCATGAAGGAGACACTCACCAGAAATTATACGTTTACCCCAGAGTCCAAAATGCAAGCAGAAGTTTAGGGACAGTTAGAAGTTGCCCAAATTGTCCTGGGTGGATTTTGTGGAACACTTTTTCAAGGCTCTTGGATGATTGGGTGAGGGGCAGTGATGTAGGTGAGTACAAGGGGTTGTACAATGTGCAAGGGAGCACATGTTCTACAACTGTTTTCCAGAGCTGCGCCAACACCTAGTTGATAGTAGGCTCTCTGACCCTAAGGAGCGTGCAATGGAGGCGGACCACTGGATCAGTACCAGTGTGTCTAAGAAGATACCTGGGGGTAATCCAGAGAAGGGTGGTTTAGATTCCCCCATCAGAATGAGTGAGAGGTCAAGGAAGACACAGACCAGTCCCAGAAGAGGGTGGGAGGAAATAATTCCCATGCCCTTTGTGAGACCGGCCTCGTGGCGTGGGCCCTCCCGACCAGCAAGTCACACTATAAACACGCCGAACCTCGTGTGCACGGCCTTCCGGCTTCCGTCGACCAACATCCCGAGGGCCGACCAGATCCCCAACACGCATGCCCGGCTGAGGGAGAACGAGACCCCCCCAAACCAGACCGAGAGGCGCCGACTCTGTCACACCTCTGGTCTCTTCCCCGAGGGAGGTTTCGATCGGCCACCAGGCCCCCGGTGAGCGGGCGCCTCTCCTGCTGGGCGTCTGGAGTCCCTCCCGGACACATCTGAACAGATCAAGGGGCTGAGCGACAGGAAACCCCGACACACCGCCCCCCAGGCACCAGACCCCTCTCCGTGAGGACTCCGGACTTCAAAGAGGAGGGGGAGTATAACAAGGGGTGCTGAAGGGACGAGAGGCAGAGAAGACCTGGACTGACGAGAGCCTGCTGACCTGGTCGCGGCTCGATCGCTCACCGAACAGAAGAACGCTACCCGAACTCTGAACCATCCGAGCCCTGCTGACGCCGTCGCGGCTCCCCGAACGCTGAACCATCGGAGCCCTGCTGACGCCGTCGCGGCTCCCCGACTCTGAACCATCTGAGCCCTGCTGACGCCGTCGCGGCTCCTCGAACTCTGAAACCATCTGAGCCCTACTGACGCCGTCGCGGCTCCCCGAAATCTGAACCACCTGAGCCCTGCTGACGCCGTCGCGGCTCCCCGAACTACGGACCTCCGGTGCCTGCTGAGTGACTTGCGGCCCGCTCCTCCAAGAGAATCGGCAGAGATTGCCAAGAGAAGCAACATCCCCTCAGCTCGAGGATTGAGAGCTGTGCGCCGGATACCTCGCAGAGACACTGATTGAAAAGACTGTCCCGCTACCCCTATCCCTCCATCACGAGATCGCTGCCACTTGTGGCATTAATATTGCACCTGCCTGCCGGATCATAAAGATCCCTGACAACTACCGATAAAAGTTTATTGCCTTATAACGACCTACTGTGTGGTGTCCCTCTATCCGGAGAGAGAGTAAGCGCAGCGCGTGCGATCCTAGGTGCGAGACCCTTCCAGGAAGGGCCTCCCTGCTCTTGCTCGGCCTAGATTCTTGGAAAGGTGGGCCTCAGGGTGGTCGGGAACGCATTCCGCAGCCTCCCCGGGGAACGCCTTCCAACACCCTTTCTGAAAAACGGGAGGTATTGGTGGGCGGTGGCCCAGGGTGTACCCATTTCCAACCAAGGTGCATTGATTGTTCTCTGCTACAGCACAAGCAGGGGGAGTATGGCCTAAGAAACCACCAATTGGTGGCCAACGTGGTCTTAGGGGTAAGTGTAGGAAAGTGGGTTTCTATTGCAGTAACCCCCCATACTTTTTGCCATACTACTGATGCACTTTCACTTGATGTGCCCAGGGTCACTGCCAATCAGGTTCCCAGGGCCTGTGTTCTTCCCCCAAAACTAACCCAATTGGCATCTCTGGCCACAGGTCAGCGCCTGGTAAATGGTACCACAGGTGCCCAGGGCACTGTGACCAGAGAAGGCTTCTAAGGGCTTCAGCACTTATTGTGCCTTTGCAGGCTGCTTGTTTTGGTGCAGAACAAAGTGAAGAGTCGAGATGGCATACACCTATGTGTGCCATGCCTACAACCCACTGCCCTGGCATAGATCAGTCACCCCTCTAGCTGGGTTCACTATACCAGTGGTGAGGGTACAGGTGCATGAGCCCTGTATCCCTACAGTGTCTAAGTCCATTCGTGGACATTGTAAGTGCAGTGCTGCCATTAAGAGTATATGGTGCTGGGAGTTTGTCATTATGAACTCCACAGCACCATAATGGCTACACTGAAAACTGAGAAGTTTGGTATCAAGCTTCTCAGCACATTAAACCCACACTGATGCCAGTGTGGGATTGAATGAAAAATGCACACAGAGTGCATGTTAGAGATGCCCCCTGAAAACGAACCAAACCACTAGTGTCCAGGCTGAGTGGCTGCTGTCAGCTGCCACAACCAGACATGTTTCTGGACCCCTGGGTCGAGAGCCAGCTGTTCTCTGGGGCCTTAAACAATGCACTTCCTGGGATGAGGTGCCAAGCCTCCGCCCCCAGGATGGGCAGGGTTCACGAAGGGGAAGCTTCAAAGGCTTGCCGTCTTTGCGACCTTCCCCAGGCCACTTGCTGCTTTCAGCAACTGGTCCCCACTGGTTCTGACCCCCACTTTGGGCGGGAAAACCGGCAGGAAAAACAAGTGAGGAAGAGAGGTGTGCCTACCTCTCCCAACTCCACCCCTCAGGTGGGGGAGGTGAGGTGAAGCACAACTCTCAGTCCCCGCCATCTTGCAGATGGGGGGACTCAGCCAACCAGGGACAGGCTTATGCCCCCTCACACTGGGGGTGGCATAACAGGGGGTGTACCCACCCCAGGGAAGGGACCCATTGGTCCCTGGCTTTTTACCTACCTGTAACACCCCTAAATCTAGTATTTAAGGGCACCCCTGAACCTTGCTTCCTCAGACAAGAACCTGCAAGAAGAAGAAGAAGAACGGAACAGCCGTGCAGCAGCTAACAAGGGGAAGACGCCCACTGACTTGGCCTCAGCCCTACCAGCCTGCCTCCCCCTCAGACCTGCTCCTGCAAAATCCCAGTGTGTCCTGCAGCCAGCAACCTCGAAAATCCCGGAGGACCTGGCTGCCTTCAACTACAAAGACTCTGTCTCCCGTGAACACTGGATTTGTTCATCTGCAACCTCTGGCTCCAGTCGGACACCTCAGTTCTTCCCCACTCTGCACCCCCCCCCGTCCACAGCCTGAGCTCGAGTGGGCAAACACCACAAGGAGGTCACCCCGGCAATCCTGACCCAAGATCCGACGACCCCTGACCTGCCTCAAGCCTCCAACTGACGCCTGCAGCCTAAATCCAGAAGGTCCCCCCAACCGTGACCAGGAGCTGGTAAGAAGATCCGACCCCAAAAGGCACCCCTGCACCCGACGCCCCACTGCCTTGAGTGCCCAAACCGACGGTGCCTAACCAACCCCTAACTTCCCAACTTGCCTCTCCAAGTGGTGCCCCAAGCCTGCAGTGCGTTTGCAAACAGGAAGTTCCCCATTGAAACCAACAGAGCGCCCGACGTCGAAACAGTACCCTGCCCATCGGCTGTCCTAGTGCCGCTGAGGGTGCACTTTTGGTGCTACTTTGTTTCCCCATTTGTCCTGAGCTAAAGTCCAGGAGCTTTGCTCCCACAACCAAGAGGCCTGCTTGACAGCAGCCACCAACCAGAGGCCCTCTATCCCAGATTGAATAACATTGAGCCTCAGCACTCTGCACCCGGCCGCCCTAGTGCGGCTGAGGGTGTAACAGGAGTGCATCCTTAACCCTGGGGGAACCCTTGTTCTAACCCCAGAAGCTCAACTCCAAAGACTGATTACTTACCTGGTAACCTTTAACTTCATTTCTCTCCATAGGAACCTATTGACTGTTTTTCTCCGAAAAATGTTTTAAGTGTGCAGTTGATTTGTATGGAAACCTGAAAAATAACAATTGTGCAAAACTGACTTTACTTACCTTTTCTCTAGGAAATGTCCCAGGGCGATATCTAGGCATATCACACTGAGTAGAAAAAGTAATCTAAAAAGTAATCAGAAAAGTAACATAAAAGTAGCTTACCTGTAATTCTTATTGCAAAATCGATACAAAGTTTATGTACAGCATTCCATAGTATTGGCTTACCAGAAATTCCAACTGTAACCTTTTCAAAGTACATTTACAATTGGATTTAAAAAAAAATTAAGTGTGGAGTTTGTAAACCTAAAGAAATTCTTTAAAATTGCACTAACTCCTGTTTGCAGGAAATGTCCCAGAGTAGTATCCAGGTATAGTACTCTGAGTAAGAAAAGTAATCTCAAAAGTAACTTACCTGTAATTTTACTGAAAAGTCCTTTCAAGTCTATGTACTGTATTTACAAAGTATTGCATTTCTCTGAAACCATACTGTAAGTCAAAACAAAGTGCATCTACAATTTCAATTCAAACTGTATACAATCTGTTTATTTACTGCAAAGTATTTATCAACTTACCTGTGCCAGGCATGCTTGATTCCAGAAAATAAAATAACTAAAAGAATATTTTTATACAAGAACAATTGGTCTGAAGTTCAGTCTTTGAGTGTGTGAATTCTTTTGCTGACTGAGTGTGTACAACAAATGCCAAAGTCAAAGTCAAAAAGTTTTTATTTTTGTTACGGTACTCTTTCGAGGACCACAAAGTAAAATATACATTATACTTTCCATTTAATACATTTTCAATGAAATTTTCAAAAACTTAAAAATTCTATAACAGATGAATTCATTAGGAGGATTTTTACATAATAATAAAAAGTCTTTTGATTTAACGATCCTACAGGACCGATAGACGGGCTTAAGACATGTTGACCTTGCGTTTACAATTTCTGCATTTGGACATATAAAAAGTAAGTGTTCCAAATTCTGGTTGCCCCCTTGACAGAGGGTACAAATGGCAGAGCTATCAGGCCTCCAGGAGGAAGTAAAGGTTTGTACAGGAAGTATTCCCAGGCGCAACATCATAATTGCACGCCTTGCACCGTGTTGAAGCGAATACTCTAAATAAGGCTGGCATTGTTTGTATTCCTGGGAGGCTGCATAGATCTTATATAATGATAGTCTATTACAATGTAAATGGTCAATCTCGTAGCTCAGTTTGGTAGTGAAATTTTTTAGAAAAAGCTTGAGTTGGGCTGGTGACCATGTAGACAAAATTTCCACACTAACTTTTGCAAGCTGTAGGGCCTTTCGCATATTTGTTAAAAAGGTAATGTGGGTAGAGCTAGTCTCAAATGTCTCTATTTTTAGTAAATTTCTTAGAGTACCTTCTTTTGAGTGAAGAAGGTTATAGGCCCACCTTATAATACTAGCAGTGGCTACCGCATATGCACTCGTGATGTTACATTCAAGTCTCAAAGCTTGTACCGGGGTAGGTGTAGAAATCCTCAGTAGTTTTTTCAATATTTTACCTTCAACTGAGTCCATATATGTCCATTGTTTAAAAGGAATATATTCCGAGGCGTAAGACAAGACCGGTGTGATTTTGGCTCGATAGACTTGAATTAGTGCAGAGAAATGCCTTTGTCCAGTAGCTAAGTATAAGCGGGACAAAGCCCCGGCATGTAGGTCACTTTTCCTTTTCAGATGATTAATTTGGTTGATGTTACTCATATTTTGTGAGAAAATTCTGCCCAGATATGTATACTCCGTTACTTGTTCTAACTTCTCACCACCCAACTTCCATTCGTACCTTACCTTTTTCTTCTGGTTTGAAAAAGCAACCACTTTAGTTTTGTTTGTATTTGGGATTAAAAAATTTTTTATAGAGTACTTGAATAGAATATCTAAAAGATTTTGTAGTCCGAATGGTGTTTGATCAAACATGACTATATCGTCTGCGTACAGCAGGGAATGAATATATTCAGTGGCAATCTTAGGAGGGATGCATATCCCTTGCTGCAGTTGGGAAGGTAAGTCACTTAAATACAGTGAGAATAAAATTGGAGCCAAGAGGCACCCTTGTTTCAGGCCATTTGAAGTTCGTATTATCTTCGATAGGCCCTTGTCACTCCCCATTTGGACACGGCACCAGGTGTCACTGTGTAGGTTTACTATCAACTGCAATAGCTGCTCCGGAATGCCCATTCTTCTTAGCTTTGACCACAGGGTCGGTCTGTCCACTCGATCGAAAGCTGTCGAGTAATCAATGAACGCTGCGTAAATAGTTTGTTTTTTCCCTGTTGCGTACTTATCTAAAATAGTTTGGAAGATTGCTACATTATCAGTGACTGAGTGGTTTGAGCGAAATCCGGACTGAAACTTAGGGATTAGACCCGATGAAAAGGCCCAATTTTTCAGCCTATCCAGGATTTCTGCTGCAAAAGTCTTACCGGCTGCATCCATGAGGGCAATTTGCCTATAATTTCCCGGTATGTTTCTTTTTCCTTTTTTATAAATCGGGATTATGATACTTCCTTTCCAGGAGTTTGGCATTTGACCACTATCGAATATATAGTTAAATAGCGGCGAGAGCACCAGTCCCCACTCTTTATGTTCAGTTTGGTAGACCTTGATAGGTATCTGATCGGGGCCAGATGCACCCGTGCTCCTTGCCTTCCTGATATTCATAGAGACTGATATTGCCGATGTATTGTTGATCTTAATATCTTTAGTTTCCGCAATTTGTTCACCCGCCTTTTCATTATTAATAGACGTATTCTCTTTATATAGCTCACGGAGGTAGATATCCCAGTTTTCCTCTGAAACAGGAGTTGCCTCCAGCTTTTTTTTTGATCCCGTCATTATTGCAATCAGTGACCAATATTTGCGCTGGTTGTTTTGTTTAGCTGCTTGTTGGATTTCAGTCCAATTGAAGTCCTGTTTCAGTTTTTTCTGTTTAGTTTTTTCTCGTCGTATTTGATTCTTTAATCTATTGATTTCCTTTTTGTTTGCTGACGAGAAGTTCAGATACTGTGCACGTATCAGCTTATTGAGTTGTTTTACGACTGGTTGGTTCCAGTTTTTATTCTTATTTCTCCATTTACTTTTTACTGATCTGCTATGTTCTAACTTAGTTTGTAAAGCTTGTTTGAGATTATTCGTTAATTGTTCGAAATTCTTTATAGGGTCATCGGAATATATGTTGGTCAATATCTTGGTTTCGGAAATTAACAACCTCAGATAGTCCAGATTTTCTGTCCCCCAATAAATGCGACGCCTTGTTATGTTTACTTCTGTTTTTGTTTTAGGAAATATTGGCTGATTATAAGAAGAGGACTGTGCAATCCAATGGGTTGAAAGGTATAGAAGAGCATGATCACTTTCTGCCTTGAATATTATTGAGAGTTGAGTCATTTGTTCTTTTGCTTCAGTCCCGCATATAAAGTAATCCAGGGTAGAAGGAGATCCATTTCCTTGCCGTGTGTATGCTGCTGGTATATCACCGTTGATGTTACCGTTTAATATAGTCCCATTGATGCTGAAGAGAAAAGATAGTAGTACGCGTCCTCTCTTATCTGATTTAGATCCTTTTGGGAATTCAGGAAGTGATGTTTCCAAAGATTCCTCTTTGAAAAGACGAGCCCATTTCTTTATCTCACAGTTTGAAATTTTAGCGTTCAAATCACCCATTATAAGATATTGAGATTGAGGTTGATCTTCAATGATATGGGTGATAATCTCCATTAGGCGATCAAACAGCAAATCATTATTATTACTGGGAGGTGCGTAGATATTAAATAGTAATATTTTTTCAAGTTTGGCTGACGCTTGAGTTCTAAGGGATACTTTTAAACATTGTAAATTGTCTGAGTTTGTATCGATTATTTCCTGTGACCAAGAGTGATCTTCTTTTAATAATATTGCCAGACCACCCTTAGCATGTCCCCTTCTAGATCTTTTTGCCAATGTTTCATATACATAGTATCCTTTTTGAGTAAAGGTATTAATTAACCATGTTTCCTGGAGGGCAATGATATCCGGGGAGTTTTTGATAGCATGTTTCATTTTTAATTCATTTTTCCCTGCCAGGTTCCAGGACAATAACGTCAGACCTTTGCTAAACTTGATGTTGTTGTGGATTCGCCGTTTTTTTGCTGTTTAAGGTTTCTGATAACCATGCCCACGATTTTATTGAGTTCTCATTGATACTTAAGCTAGAATTCCGGGACCATACTGACCTCTCACCCTGAATTACTTGTACTTTAAGTGAATCTTTCCTCATGATATTTGATGGTGGGTCTCCCCAATTAAAGCTATTGTTTTCTTTTCTTCTATTAGTTTGTCCTAATGTGCCTTTGTTTAGGTTGTTGATTCTAAGATCTTCCACCCAAGTTACATCATAACCATTTTTGTGAAGAATTTCCTTCTCTCTGATTATTATTCCAGGCAAAACTGGGGAATAAAAGGATACCTGTACTAGTTTGTTATTTTCTTTTGTTGGAAAGAGAACTAGGTCAATTTCTTTACTTGTCAGAGTGTTCAGGGATGGTATTTCTTGTAAGAGATTGATTATTCTACCACGATTGAACGGCTCCTTATCTGAGGGGAATAACTCTTCGATAATTATGTGTTTAGATGGACTTACTTCCCATGATTGAGATTTATTATCATGCAGTTCTTTTATATCCGTGATATTTTGCGTTGTTGATCTATTTTCTATCGAAGGACAAAATACGTCTACATTTGGGTTTAAGGTTTTTCCTGATGGTATTTTTTGAATTTCTGGAGAGTTCACCAAGTTTACGGGAGTGATTTTTTGGAATTTAAGCTTATTCCCTTTTTTTCTCTGTATTCTCCTCAAGGGTTTTCTCTTCTTCTTCCCCCTTACTTTTTCCCTAGTGTTACTTTTTTCTGCATGTCCTCCTTGACTGACATCCTGTTCAGCAGTAACTCCTGATATTTCTGCTTTATTTTCCCCGATTATCTGATCACAATTATTATCGGATACTTTGTTCGAAAAGATAGGGTAATGTTTAGTTTTATTTTCGGTGATGGTTTCTGATTCTTCTTTGAACAGTTTTTTGAGTGAATATGTAGAAAGAGGTTTTTCCTTATTTCTTTGTCCCTTAGTTTTGGTGTTAATTATTAGTACGTCGTTCGTTTGCGTGCTTGCTTCCTGTTGTTTTGGGGTTGCACTTCCTTTTTTGTGAAAATCATCTATTTGTTGTGATTTGACTACTCCGGGTTGTTTTGGTGAAACTTTAGTTAGATCTTTTTTCTTTTTTCCTTCAACCAGGAATTTAAGTATTCCTATTTGTACATCTAAAGTATCATCCGAGTTAGCCAAAATTTGACCAAGATGAGTTAGTACTGATTCCAAAATTTCTTGCAATGAAAAAAGTGCTTTTGACAGAGGAGAGACTGTGTTTTCAAAATTTGGATTTATAAAATTATGGTCTGATAAGCTGGCCAGATTAGAATAAAGGTTGGGCGATTTTTCTGGTGAACTGGTTAATGGGAGTTTTTGACTTAGTGATATTTCAGATTTTTCTTCTTTGGATTTCGTGTTATGGTTTACAGATGCATCGAAGAATAAGTCATTGCCCTGATTTTTTATAGGTGTTATAGATGTTATTTGGGACGTATCAGGGAGTGATTTTTGACATTCTTCCGAAAGAGAGAAATTTGCCAAATTACTTTCAGTTGTTATTTGACCTTGATTCTGATCTGAGAAATGTAACGAATCGTGATCAACCTTATTTATTGAAGAAACCAGCTTTTTTTGGTCATCAGTAGAATATGGAGATAGATACTTTTTCTTAGAGAGGGTAGAAAAGTATTGACTTATAGCTGGGGTACTTGATATTTGACCAGGTTTTATTGATTTGTCAACAGATTTTCTTACCGCTGCATCTGTCCCCATACGTCTCATGTAGATTGTCCGTGAGCGTAGTTTTTTTAGAGCCCTCATACTTAGAGTCGGAAATTTACCTTCTCGCTTATGGTAATGGCAGCAGGATTTGTATGTTAATGATACTTTTACCTTTGACTCACGATCTCAGATGATCAGTAGCTAGTAGGGCGCTTTTTTAGCGTCGAATCAGAAATTAGGTTGAGTACTGTCCTCGTGTACGCAACGTTAGTGGGATGGCCCGTCCCGTCCTCGGTCGTCCCCGGACGGCCACAG
The DNA here is from genome assembly GCF_964204655.1 of Triturus cristatus. NCBI lineage: Eukaryota > Metazoa > Chordata > Amphibia > Caudata > Salamandridae > Triturus > Triturus cristatus. The sequence continues at coordinate 50,375,714 of NC_140594.1, forward strand.
ACGGCCCGCCCTTTGTCCGGGCTTCGTTCCGCGCTTGGTCCCGCGCGCGTCCCGCGTTGCGGGAGGCTGATCGGGATTTGTACGTCTCGTCAGTGGGCGTGTCCGTGGGCGTGTCGCCTGGGGGAAGAGGAACCAGCTGGTCCCAGCTTGGGATTCTGGTCCTCGCAGTCCCCCAGGTTAGGCGCGCTGAAATTCTTCGCCCAGCCTCAACCCTTCTGACTCCAGCTGGGAGCGACAGGCAGAGCGTGCGGATTGCAGCTCACGCTCACACCAGCGAGTCAAGGGGAGGCGCGCCGCGGAACAACACACAGCAACAGCGTCAGCTCAGGCACAGCAGCTCAGGGAGTAGCAGCAGATCAAAGGAAACCAAATAGCGGTGAGTGGCGCCCGCGAAGCGGGTGTCACGAATCTTTATCCTGCCTCGTCAGTGGGCGTGTCCGTGGGCGTGTCGCCTGGGGGAAGAGGAACCAGCTGGTCCCAGCTTGGGATTCTGGTCCTCGCAGTCCCCCAGGTTAGGCGCGCTGAAATTCTTCGCCCAGCCTCAACCCTTCTGACTCCAGCTGGGAGCGACAGGCAGAGCGTGCGGATTGCAGCTCACGCTCACACCAGCGAGTCAAGGGGAGGCGCGCCGCGGAACAACACACAGCAACAGCGTCAGCTCAGGCACAGCAGCTCAGGGAGTAGCAGCAGATCAAAGGAAACCAAATAGCGGTGAGTGGCGCCCGCGAAGCGGGTATCACGAATCTTTATCCTGCCTCGTCAGTGGGCGTGTCCGTGGGCGTGTCGCCTGGGGGAAGAGGAACCAGCTGGTCCCAGCTTGGGATTCTGGTCCTCGCAGTCCCCCAGGTTAGGCGCGCTGAAATTCTTCGCCCAGCCTCAACCCTTCTGACTCCAGCTGGGAGCGACAGGCAGAGCGTGCGGATTGCAGCTCACGCTCACACCAGCGAGTCAAGGGGAGGCGCGCCGCGGAACAACACACAGCAACAGCGTCAGCTCAGGCACAGCAGCTCAGGGAGTAGCAGCAGATCAAAGGAAACCAAATAGCGGTGAGTGGCGCCCGCGAAGCGGGTGTCACGAATCTTTATCCTGCCTCGTCAGTGGGCGTGTCCGTGGGCGTGTCGCCTGGGGGAAGAGGAACCAGCTGGTCCCAGCTTGGGATTCTGGTCCTCGCAGTCCCCCAGGTTAGGCGCGCTGAAATTCTTCGCCCAGCCTCAACCCTTCTGACTCCAGCTGGGAGCGACAGGCAGAGCGTGCGGATTGCAGCTCACGCTCACACCAGCGAGTCAAGGGGAGGCGCGCCACGGAACAACACACAGCAACAGCGTCAGCTCAGGCACAGCAGCTCAGGGAGTAGCAGCAGATCAAAGGAAACCAAATAGCGGTGAGTACAACAAATGCTTAACACTGTCCTCTGATACTGCCTTACTGCTCGACCACACACCACAAATAGAGAGTGAGATGCTATCTAACTTTACCTCTGCCTACCGTTGGGGTTCCAATGGACTCTGTGCACACTATACCTCACTTTGGTATAGTATATACAGAGCCAGCTTTCTTCAGTAAGTAGTCCCCAGGGGCAGGCGTCCTGGTTTTCCTTAGTTTGGAGGTAGACTGGGAGGGAGTCATCACTTCCACCAGGTTGAAATGAATGGGACCCCTGTCACTGCTCGGAGGGACACCTAGGCCAGCCAGACCATAGAAGTGAGCAGTACACTGGGCAGGACCTTTTCCACCCCGTGGCTCTGGTATCCCTGGAGAGGGCTGGGGAGGTGACCCAGGGAAGGTTCATAGTTAGTGCCCAGATGCCCATTGACTGCATTTTGGGAATGGAGTTGCCACTGCTGTCATAGGAGCTGGGAGGGGTGGCCCGCCAGGGTGCCCTGAAGCTAAGATTTCTGGGGGTACCACTCCCAAACAGAGGATTGATACAGAGGCCCAAAAGGCGGGATAACAGGATGAAAGTCTCACCCTAACCCCTGTTTAGCCTCAGGGTACAGGTCCTGGGCTAGAGAACCAGTCTCAGGCTACCATCCCAGGACTTGCTGGAAGGGGAGTGGAAGAGGGGTGCCTAACACCCGGGGTTATTGCCCCCCCACTCTGAGTAACCTCAGAGAACCTTGGATGGCCTGGGGCCTCGCTTTTGCACTGACAGTGGTGTTTGTTGATTGCTCTCCCTATGGGCATAGTTTTCCTTGAATTAGGGACAGAAGCCTGATCAATGAGTGGAATGGGTCACATCACTTTGATGGCCATGGTGGCACTGTCTGCCTACTGGCATGCATCGATGAGCAGATCAAGGTTAAGTGCTGCGCCGATGGGGTCCACACGTGAAGAACAGGGTTCCCCATGAGTCATTTCTGTGGCTTAGGAGAGTGTAGACCGAGGGATCAAGCTGAGTTCAGGAGGGGCTTAGAGCTGACAAGGGCCTCTGCAGTAGAGGGCCATTGTCCATGTTCTGTCACCTCAGCAGGGAAGCCCATCAAGGTATTGATTAGGCTAACCTGGCTTTTGGTTGCTGTAGGGGGGTTGTGTTGGACTTATCCCTCTCTGCAGGGACACCCCCAAACCTTTTGCCTTCAACCCTCCTATTTTTCTGAATTTGTTTTTGCTTGCCCATAGGACTCTGTGCACTTTACCACTGCTAACCAGTGCCAATGTGCTTGTGCTCACTCCCAGAAGCATGGTAAAATTGGCTTACACCTGATTGGCATATTTAATTTACTTATAAGTTCCTGGTAAAGTTGTATGCCACATACCCAGGGCCTGTAAATTAAATACTACTAACATGTTGTGTAAACTGAGTCTGGGTTGCTTATCTTGCAGATCTGGGAGGACTTGGCAGCTCAGGCTGGACTGTTTCCATTGGAGCAGGGTCAAGACTGATTTACATATAACTGGGTCCAACTGAGGTGGCATGTTGTGCTAAATAATGATTGATTGACATGCGGCCTGATTAAGTCCTAGTGGCTGAGTTTAATTCAAGCATTCCATCTATCACTTTTTGTCTATTATATTGTGTCGCCTTGCGAAAGGCAAAAAACGTGTCCATCTGCGCCTCCCGGACTCTGTATCAGCTTGCAGTCGAAAGTGCGATACAGCAGCATCTCTGGTAGGCAGGCTTTTCACCGGTAGTATCTTGCTCGGGATTATCTGGGGCGAAGGATTCTCTCCTGACAAGTTGTTACGGGGCAGTCCTTTTATACAATATCTTATCTCAGGTGGAATTTCCAACATTTCTTTAGGAACTTTTGATATAACCAATGAGCCTCAAGATGCTAGTGTAAGACGGAAATACAATTTAATGTAAGACTACACTGTTTAGGCTATTGTTTGGGATAACAAGGCACTGATTCCAGACTGATGTCACATTAGGTGTCTAGTTGATGTCTATATCTAAAAAATGACTTGACACTTTCACAGGTTCTTTCTTGGAAAGATGAGAACAGACCAACATCTGTGTCAAAGGGATACATACTGATGATTTAGCAAAATGACAGGAAATGGAGCCTCTGCCTACTTAAAATGGAGTTGGGACTTAAAATCTTTAAGTCAAGTGGGCGTGCAACTCTTATTGTGCTATTCGCTTAAGCAGCCTTTTAAAACCTGTCTCAGGCCTTCGAGCAGTTTTTAACTCCCAAATCAACTTGGCAATATAACCCCAATGGCAACTCTAAAACTCTCTTTTTTCTCTTTTTTTTTTTACATATCTTTCACCCCTAAAGTAGGCCCAAACAAACCATGGGCAGGGTGCATTGTAATTAAATAGTTGGACTTGTACTTTTAAGTTTCACATGTCTTGGACGTAGAAATAGTATGTGAGAAGTTGGCCGGGTATATGCTGTCCACTAGTTATAGTGGGCACCTTGCACCAGTCCAAACAACCCTTAGTTGTTTTTTTTTTAGAAATCTTTTTATTTAACAATCATCGACATATAATAAGTCATACAAAGAAATCAATATCCGTATAGGCATGACGGAGTTAGGTAATCATCATTCACATTGTACACAGTAAAGACAAATCATGGAGTAAGCAGGTCATCCAATTCAATACTACTTGGGGGAAGGCATACGTTTCCTCGATACGAGTTCCAAGGGCTCCATATTCTGGACCATTTTTTAGGGCCAAACAACCCTTATTGATGATTAGGTTTAAGATAACCTTTATTGAAAGCTATCCTAGTGGTAGCTATGGAGAGCAGCCTACAGGCTAAGTCTTGAAGGAGTGTAAAGCAGCTTGGTTTACCAGATTATACCCTCTTGAATAAATAAATGAAAGGAGAACCACACAAGGTATATATAGAAAATATATGTATTTATTTCTAAACACTCTCTACTAACCTCTTTATGAAGTTAGAGAGCAAGGCACACAATAATACAGTTATTAAACAACAGTAAATAGCACAATATACAATGGGCCCCAGAGGGAGACCAAACCATATACTAAGAAGGTGGTATTAGAACCACAATTTGACAAGACACAGTGCCTAGAGCACGTAGAATCGCTGGGACCCCAAGGGACCACCCAAGGCAGTGACAAAGGAGACCCACGGGGGATGTTTGCAGTGTGAGAACACAGCCGCGAGCCCCGTACAATTCAATAGGAAAGTTGCGGTTGAAATTTTAAAGAATGAGGCCACTTAAGAGAGGACTTTGAGCAAACCCCTTTAGACTTAGAGGGTTCTAGGGCCAGCACCCACGGGAGCACCGGAGTACTCATGTTACCTCTCCCAGGGAAGCCGGGTGCATAGGTGTCAAATGGTGTCGGGAATCATCGTTGATTTCAATAATGTGCTGCAAAGTGCTGCTGCTGTGGAAAGGAGAAGTGTTCAGTGTGATACAAGCCTGGATTGAAGATGTGAAGAACATGAAAGCAGAGGGGACAGAGTTTGGGTCACTTGCCAGTGACCAGGGGCACGATAGACGAATGCCCACCGATGTTGGGTGTTTCAGGCGCGAAGAAGTGAAGAAGTGAAGCTTGACTCCACTGCCAAGGAGACCAGGAGGCATCAACAATGACCACAGTCGACAGGCAAGCTGTCCCACGAAGGATGTTGAGTTGGGGGGGGGGGGATCAGTTTCCGTATTGGAGACCAACAAGCCTTGGCAACAGCAACCTGTGCGGTGAGAGAAAGATGGCTTCGGTGTGGACCAGCAAGGTCCTGTGGACTCCCCAAGCAATGGATAGTCAGGGCACATCTGGAGCAACCAGGTAGGCCCATTGAAAGTCAAAGTACCCTTATAAGGGACCCACAAGTCGACAGACAAGGGATCGCAAAGGGATCTCGAGATGAATCACTAGATACCAGCCCACGGGTCACTCAAGGAGTGTAGGGCAGCAATCTTCAGTGGAATCACTGCTCGGGGTCTGGACTACAAGTAGCCCAAAGCACAGCCTCAGGGATTGCATGCTACTGCAAATGGTCACGGTGTCCAGGGATTCGGGTGGCGCCGCGCCCAGAATGGCTTTGGATCTCAGGTTTGCTGAGAGCACGGATCAGCCTCTGGGAAGCTTGAAAACCCACCTCCTGTGTTGCAAAATTGTCGGTGTCCTTCGGGAGCAGCGTCGATGCAAACCGGACAGATGCGTCTTTGGTGCCTGCCTTTCAGGGGAGTAACTCCTTTACTCCAAGGGAGATTCTTCGGTCATCCAACATCATGTAGATAGTAGAAGTTCTGGGTTTCTGTAGCAGAATTCCGTCCAGGTAAATTTAAAATCCTGTAGTCAGAGGTTCCTACTTTATACCCAAGGAACGGGTGGGACAAACTCTGGAGACCCACCTATGGGAGGGTCAGGACAGAGGGGTGGCTACATCCCATGTCCTTTGTCCAGTTTTGCACCAGAGCAGGGGCTGAGTGCCCCTGCAATGGGTTTGATCTTGACTATGCACAGGGAAACAAAATGTTCCCCCAGTGCAGACATCAAAGCACTCTTGGAGTGCACCCCCCCAGCCCCAATACACTAAAGCCTGTCTGGGAGGTGGTTACACCTCCCTGTGACAGGAAACCTATTGTCCAGACCTCTTCTGCTGGAGTTTTGTCCAGCAGCAGAAGGGCAGACTCGTGTCTGTGGCTGGCAGCATCCATTTTGTGATGCCAGGGTTTGTGAAGCTGGTACCGGGTGTACCGGTGCTGTCATGTTTCTCCCTTTATTAGGGTGAAATCATACATCCCACACCAGTTACTGGTATGGGGGTATAGTTCCAAGGTGTTCGACACCAAATACGACATGTTTCCATGCAGCCATTCCAAAGTTAGCATTTACCGCGAGGTTATAATGCACTTAAGAGTATATGGTTTGGCTGCATCACAAACAACCCCGGAATAAAGGTTCCGAAGGCTGCAGAGGGGCTCTGCTCATGCATAGGTACCCTCTCACATAAAACCCAGCACCCTGCCTTCAGGATTGTTAAAGGCCTGCCATAGGGGTGACTTATGGGTTTACATGTGCAGTGATATGGAGAGATATAGCTAACCTATATCTCAGTAACGAGTGCATACACCCCGTTACACAGGCTGCTGTAGCAGGTCTGTTGTGTCATTTTAAATGGCTTCCCAGGGGTGGCACAATGCATGCTGCAGCCCCTGGTAGGCCTCTGGGGTACCTATGCCCTGGGTACATAGTATACCATATACTAGGGACTTATAAGGGTACCCCAGAATCCAATCTGGAGTGTACCTAAAGTACATGGAATCAATTTCAAGGGGAAAGCAGATAGGCTGGGTTCCTGAATAGCAGGATCCCAGCCAAACTAAGTCGGAAACCAGCAAAACACCAGGAAAAAAGTGGGGGCAACCATGCAGTCAGATTCCACCTTCCTACAACGTACATATTTGCTTTCCGTACGGTGAGGCCTACATCTCCCATAGGATAACATTGGGTTACCTTATTACACTTAAAATGTGCTAACTTTTGATTTGGCACAGGTAGGAATATCAAGTGTGGTGTTGGAGTAATTATAATTTAAAATCCTCTTTAATGGTAAAGTTGGATTTTAAGTCACAATTCTGAAAATGCAACTTTTATAAAGTTTACATTTTCTTGTCCTTACCAATTGGTGCCTACAACCTGTTCCTAGGTCACATGATTAGGTGTAGTTGGCAATTGGCCTTTGTGTATTCCTCCCAGACAGAATCACAATGGAGGGTCTGGGTGCTGGCAGGATGGACCATACCTGACTTGATAGAGTGACAAAGCTAACACCTCTCCCTCTTGCACTTCAACGGCATAGCTCAGCTTATACACAAAGGACTTCACACTAGCATATTGTGCCCCCCAGATAGAATGGGACCAAGGCAGGGAGACTGGAAATTCCAGACACCTCTCTAGGTGTAAACTCCAGAATGTTCTCCCACTTCATAGTGGGCACAGGCATAAATATTGGACCCTCAGACCCACTCTTCAGATCACTTCTGGACCTGTGGAAGACTCTGAAGAAGGACTACTCTGCTGCAAAAAAGTACTGCATAGCCGCTTTGCTGCTGGAGTAAAAAGGACTAGACCCGCACCTTGAACCCAGCACCACTAGAGTGACTTCAAGGGCTAGTTGACTAGCCTCTTGATAAGAGCTTTAGGAATAGAAAAGGCTCCAAGCATCTTTAACCCTGAACCTGGTCTCTACCTGCTGTGGGTCCCAGTGCTTTAAATGGGCCGGTACTCACCGGTACTGAGTAACAGCACTTCCGATTTTTTTTGCCGTCAGTACTGGCACTTCTCTGTAGCCAGGGAGAGTACCGGTACCCTGATCCTTGGCACGGGAGGCTCGGGTTAGGTTTCTGCTCCAATACAGGGCAGAGGCCGCTCTGTTTCCGAGCAGTTTGTAATTAACTGGGCTAAAGTATCCTTTTCCAGAGTTGCTGGTGAAGATTCCAGCAGGGCCCATTTGAATGTCCCGAAACTGCAGGGGTTGGAGAGGGCTTGTGTCATGCTGTGATTAACAGGACAGGGTCTCTAGACAGACCCTGCACTGTCAATCAGATGCGCAGCAACCATTCAGATGAAAGTGCCATCATGACTTTCATTTTGTGTTATGAGTTAATCTGTGTTTTTTTACATAAACACATTTCTGATGTGTTTTAATATGTGCTGCAAATGGTACAGAAGTCTCTATGTATGATGATATTTTGCCCTTAGCCCCGCCCCTAGCCCCGCCCACTTGCCACACCTCTATTTTAATGAGTACCTGCACTTATTTTTCCCCATTTAAAGCACTGGTGAGTCCTAACCCCCAAAGTGGGGCCTATCCAGTCCTGGACCCTTGGAAGTGTGGTTAAAGGTACTCTGCTAGCCCTGCTGTGGTCCCCATAAAACAAATGCAACCCAACACAGGACCTCGCGTAGCAGCCCTCAGAGCTCCCTAGCGTAACCGATGGCGCGTGACGCAACTCAACCCGATACAGACCTTCGCTTGGCAGCCCCTCATAGGAACTGACGCAGCTGCACAGTGCAACGCCCGGCATCAAGAACATAAGCTATAATTCTCAACGTGCCTAAACTGGTCTCTGTATCCAGCCCGCGCTCCATTGCAGTGTGCCTGAACTTGTGTCTTGATCCCGATCTGGTATGACCAGATAACCACAGCTGGCGCTTTGTATTTGTAAGCAGTATTTTATACCTAAATCTTTAAAATTTCATAACTAAGGTTAATCTGATTGGGTTTTTCTCTTTTTGGTGTTAAATAATGTACTCATAATTTTCTAAATTGTTGTAGGATTTTTCTTGTGCTGTGCTTTCACTTTTTACTGTTCTTGTGTTGCAGAAATACTTTACACATTGCCTCTAAGTTAAGCCTGACTGCTTTTGTGCCAAGCCCCCAGAGGGTTAAGTACAGGTTAATTTAGTGACTTTTGTGGGTAACCCTGACGGGGATTGTGGCTGTTGCTGGAGAAGGGCTCACGCCCTCCCCAACCAACAACCCAACTGTTCAAAGGAAGGCTGTGCAGAAGAGGACCCTGTAGACTAAGGCGTCAAGATCTACTATGGACTGGCCAAGAAGCAGCCCCCTGAAGGTTGGAGAGCCCATTCCTCCAGGGCCAAGGCTGCTACCACTACGCTGGAGAGGGGTGAATGCTCTCCATATCGGTCAGGCTGCGACCTGGACATTGGTACTTATGTTCACGAAGAACTTCTGCCTTGATAGTCCGACCCAGTTTGAAGGACATTTCGCCTGCTCAGCTAAGCCAGACTGTTTGCTTTGAGTCCGCCTCACAGACCCTCCACCATTGGGAGGTACTACTTTGGTATCTATTCTAAGGCAAGGAATCTGCAGTTAGAAGTATCCATCAGAAGAACAAGTTGCTTACCTTTGGTAACGCTTTTTCTGTTGGATGCTGTAAATAACCACAGATTCCTGTCTGCCCTCCCACCACCCAGTTCCCTTTATTGGCATCTTTTTAACATCAGTGCTGAGTGATTACAAATGTAGCTGATGCTTGATGGTCGGGTACCATTTACCAAGGCTGCGCAGCCTTGATTTCACCTCATGCCTCTTTAATCTACCACCAGACACATTCATTCTTTGTCACTTTTTTCCTCCATCTTTCTCATCCTCCTTTTCCCCTTGTGTGGTTTACTCTCTCTTGCTGTGGGTCAAAGTCTGATGAGGAAAAATCAGTGCTGATCCTCAAAAATGAGTGATGGTGGTCCCCACCTGCCACCACCGGCGCGAACTAAGCACAGCCCAAACCCTATGCATGATATCAAAATACCTTTTACATGGATCACACTATGAAACATGCTAAATACCAACCATACCTAACAAATGGAGTTGCTATGTACTCATCCACCCCGAAATCACTATGAGGCTCTGTTAGGCAGAGGACTTAACTATACAAATGCTAAAACATAGGATAAGTATTTCCGTTTTGTGCATATTAAACTTTCATGCAGAACCACTTTATATCTAATACGTGTAGTCCGTGGCGGCTGGCATCTACAGGGGGATCAGGGGGACAGGCATCAGGGCCGGACCAGGCAATCCCCCGGTGCGCCGCACGGGTGGGGGCCGGTCTTGGGCCCCTGGGGGCCGATTTTGTTACAGGGACGTTTTTTGCAGCTTAGCTGCAAAATCGGCCCTGTAACAAAATCGGCCGCAAACCAGCCCTGGCAAAGAGCTCGGTGGCACTCGCCCGGGTGGGGGTGGGGGCGTCCAAACACTGTGCCAGGGCCGGTTGTGGCTCCCAGTCCGGCCCTGACAGGCATGCACGCACAAATTATAATAATAAAAAATAAAGCACCAACACGGCGTCCTCCAGACCTCTTCTTTCGCCTCTGAAACTGGATACTGCAGCTCCCTTGGCCATTCCTGGCGCTGCTCATAGCATGACAGCAGAGCCTTGATTGGAGGGAGCGGCCTGTCTCGGCGCTCCACAGCGCACTGGAGGCCTGCACTTACTCTCAGCCCAGTGGTCTTAAGACAGCTGGGTTGAGAGGTTTAAAGTGCGCATGTGTGCCAAAATGGAATGCAGACTTTAAACAGTGCACAGACAGCCCACTCTCCCCCTTGCTGCTGGTGCCACTCTGCAAGGCCATCCCAGACGCTCTGTTCGGGACCGGGAGTGAAAAAGAAAATGGTGATAAAATACCGTTTTATTTTTAATCTCTGGGGCTTTGGGGGTGGAGGCATTTAAGTGGGGTGACGCTCACCTGCTCCAACGAAGGAGCCGACCCTGCGTGTTGTGCTATATCTGTGGCCCAGAACATATAATATTCTAAAAGGTCGTATAACTTTTTCAGCCCAACATCAGCGGCTGGAAAGAGTTATTTTTCTATTTCACCGGCAGAGGGCGCCCCTGTACTACAATGTGACGCTTGCTTAGCGTCATCGTGCTCAGAGCGTAGGAAGGAAATTCTCTGAAAATGTCCTTACTGCGCTGTGTGCAGCAAAAGGGTTTGCCTTCCCACAACAGACTGTCCCTTATTTCACATATAGGTAAAATATCGCACGCAATTTCCTCTCCTGGGGTTACTATTGGCTGCACGTAGAATTGTGATAGGGTGCCTAGCCCCTAGGGGCCCGAAACTGGAAGGCTGGCTGAATGATATGGCTGAATGGATTACTGCTGAGGACTGCCATATGAAACACGTAGGGATGAGAAGCTAGAAAATGACACAGGGCCTGGGCAGCGATGCTCACCGAATTATTAACACGGCCGGATGAATTACCTCCATAGATTAAAATGATATACATGCCTGCTGAGACCCTAGAAAAAGATACATAGGGCCTACAACACCCGGGTACCCACAGAGGAGCTGGGCAAGATGACTACAGCCTCACGCATGAAAGTAGGTAGGAGTCAGGACGTGGCTGCGTAAACCATCAACGCAACCAGACACCGGTATGGTATATCAGCTTGCTTGTTACCTTTCAACGCAACCAGACACCGGTATGGTATATCAGCTTGCATGTTACCTTTCAACGCAACCAGACACCGGTATGGTATATCAGCTTGCATGTTACCTTTCAACGCAACCAGGCACCGGTATGGTATATCAGCTTGCATGTTACCTTTCAACGCAACCAGACACCGGTATGGTATATCAACTTGCATGTTACCTTTCAACGCAACCAGACACCGGTATGGTATATCAGCTTGCATGTTACCTTTCAACGCAACCAGACACCGGTATGGTATATCAGCTTGCATGTTACCTTTCAACGCAACCAGGCACCGGTATGGTATGTCAGCTTGCATGTTATCTTTCAACGCAACCAGGCACCGGTATGGTATATCAGCTTGCATGTTACCTTTCAACGCAACCAGACACCGGTATGGTATATCAGCTTGCATGTTACCTTTCAACGCAACCAGGCACCGGTATGGTATATCAGCTTGCATGTTACCTTTCAACGCAACCAGACACCGGTATGGTTTCAGCTTGCATGTTATCTTTCAACGCAACCAGACACCGGTATGGTATATTAGCTTGCTTGTTACCTTTCAACGCAACCAGACACCGGTATGGTATATTAACTTGCTTGTTACCTTTCAACGCAACCAGACACCGGTATGGTATATCAGCTTGCTTGTTACCTTTCAACGCAACCAGACACCGGTATGGTATATCAGCTTGCTTGTTATCTTTCAACGCAACCAGACACCGGTATGGTATATCAGCTTGCTTGTTACCTTTCAACGCAACCAGACACCGGTATGGTATATCAGCTTGCTTGTTACCTTTCAACGCAACCAGACACCGGTATGGTATATCAGCTTGCATGTTATCTTTCAACGCAACCAGGCCCCGGTATGGTATATCAGCTTGCTTGTTATCTTTCAACGCAACCAGACACCGGTATGGTATATAATATCAGCTTGCATGTTATGTTTCAACGCAACCAGACACAGGTATGGTATATCAGCTTGCTTGTTATCTTTCAACGCAACCAGACACAGGTATGGTATATCAGCTTGCTTGTTATCTTTCAACGCAACCAGACACCGGTATGGTATATCAACTTGCATGTTGTCTTTCAACGCAACCAGACACCGGTATGGTATATCAGCTTGCTTGTTATCTTTCAACGCAACCAGACACCGGTATGGTATATCAGCTTGCTTGTTACCTTTCAACGCAACCAGACACCGGTATGGTATATCAGCTTGCATGTTACCTTTCAACGCAACCAGACACCGGTATGGTATAACAGCTTGCTTGTTATCTTTCAACGCAACCAGACACCGGTATGTTATATTAACTTGCTTGTTACCTTTCAACGCAACCAGACACTGGTATGGTATATTACCTTGCTTGTTACCTTTCAACGCAACCAGACACCGGTATGGTATATTAACTTGCTTGTTACCTTTCAACGCAACCAGACACCGGTATGGTATATCAGCTTGCTTGTTACCTTTCAACGCAACCAGACACCGGTATGGTATATCAGCTTGCTTGTTATCTTTCAATGCAACCAGACACCGGTATGTTATATTAACTTGCTTGTTACCTTTCAACGCAACCAGACACTGGTATGGTATATTACCTTGCTTGTTACCTTTCAACGCAACCAGACACCGGTATGGTATATTAACTTGCTTGTTACCTTTCAACGCAACCAGACACCGGTATGGTATATCAGCTTGCTTGTTACCTTTCAACGCAACTAGACACCGGTATGGTATATCAGCTTGCTTGTTATCTTTCAACGCAACCAGACACCGGTATGTTATATTAACTTGCTTGTTACCTTTCAACGCAACCAGACACTGGTATGGTATATTACCTTGCTTGTTACCTTTCAACGCAACCAGACACCGGTATGGTATATTAACTTGCTTGTTACCTTTCAACGCAACCAGACACCGGTATGGTATATCAGCTTGCTTGTTATCTTTCAATGCAACCAGACACCGGTATGGTATATCAGCTTGCTTGTTACCTTTCAACGCAACCAGACACCGGTATGGTATATCAGCTTGCTTGTTACCTTTCAACGCAACCAGACACCGGTATGGTATATCAGCTTGCATGTTATCTTTCAACGCAACCAGGCACCGGTATGGTATATCAGCTTGCTTGTTATCTTTCAACGCAACCAGACACCGGTATGGTATATAATATCAGCTTGCATGTTATGTTTCAACGCAACCAGACACAGGTATGGTATATCAGCTTGCTTGTTATCTTTCAACGCAACCAGACACAGGTATGGTATATCAGCTTGCTTGTTATCTTTCAACGCAACTAGACACCGGTATGGTATATCAACTTGCATGTTGTCTTTCAATGCAACCAGACACCGGTATGGTATATCAGCTTGCTTGTTATCTTTCAACGCAACCAGACACCGGTATGGTATATCAGCTTGCTTGTTACCTTTCAACGCAACCAGACACCGGTATGGTATATCAGCTTGCTTGTTACCTTACAACGCAACCAGACACCGGTATGGTATATCAGCTTGCTTGTTATCTTTCAACGCAACCAGACACTGGTATGGTATATCAGCTTGCTTGTTACCTTTCAACGCAACCAGACAGCGGTGTGGTATATCAGCTTGCTTGTTACCTTACAACGCAACCAGACACCGGTATGGTATATCAGCTTGCTTGTTACCTTTCAACGCAACCAGACACCGGTATGGTATATCAGCTTGCTTGTTACCTTACAACGCAACCAGACACCGGTATGGTATATCAGCTTGCTTGTTGTCTTTCAACGCAACCAGACACTGGTATGGTATATCAGCTTGCTTGTTACCTTTCAACGCAACCAGACAGCGGTGTGGTATATCAGCTTGCTTGTTACCTTACAACGCAACCAGACACCGGTATGGTATATCAGCTTGCTTGTTACCTTTCAACGCAACCAGACACCGGTATGGTATATCAGCTTGCTTGTTACCTTACAACGCAACCAGACACCGGTATGGTATATCAGCTTGCATGTTATCTTTCAACGCAACCAGACACTGGTATGGTATATCAGCTTGCATGTTACCTTTCAACGCAACCAGACACCGGTATGGTATATCAGCTTGCATGTTACCTTTCAACGCAACCAGCCACCGGTATGGTATATTAGCTGGCATGTTATGTTTCAACGCAACACATACACACATACACACATACACACATACACACATGCATACACACATACATACACACATACATACACACATACACACATACACACACACATGCATACACAAATACATACACACATACATACACACATACATACATAAATACACACACACATACACACACACATGCATATACATACATACACACATGCATACACACATGCATACACACATACATACATAAATACACACACACATACCCACACACATGCATATACACATACATGCATACACACACACACATGCATACACACATACATACACACATACATACACACATGCATACACACATACATACACACATACATACACACATACACACACACATGCATATACACATGCATACATACACACATGCATACACACATATATGCACACACACATGCATACACACATACATACACACATACATACACACATGCATACACACATACACACACACATACACACACACATGCATATACACATACATACATACACACATGCATACACACATGCACACACAGCCATCTCAGCAGGCACTGGGTCCTGGCTTGATCCTTGTGATACTGTTGATCTTGGCATCAGCGAACCCCTCCTCGATCTGTTTCATATTCACATATGTTTCAAAATGGCCAGAAATTCCCTGAAAACTCCGCCATTGTGAGTCTATGGCAACAAATCAAAATGTTAAAATCACTGAAATTGACCAGTTATGGTCAGCCACACAATCCATAACCTCTTCTCCGCTGAATACTCCTCAAACCTCACATATGATGTCAGTGAGGTCAGTGGTTACATCACTTATCACTTTACCATCGTCATCACTGTGACATCATCATAGACGGCCACAGCACTGTGACGTGTTAACAAGTAAATGCAGTAATCACAGCATCTCTTGGTCAATGTCGTACTCATCAGGCCACTGAGTGAAAATGATACATTTATGGAACTCGATATCTGTATCGATCGATCCCCCTCACCAAGCACGAGGGTCTGATCCATCCAGTTACAGGCTGAGCGGCGTTGGAAAGCCTATTTTGCACAGAGGGGGTGGGGCCTGCATCTCCACAGGGGATGTGTGCAGAGCCTGGAGGGATGGATAACGGACTTCGCTCCTACAGCCTTCACATTCATGTTGAGGGTTTCAGAACTGATTATTAAAGGTTAGGAAAAGAACAAGTAACTCCAGATGGAAACCCTCATCTCTCACTTTTAATTAATCAATACATTGATTCATGGGGTCCTCACTGTAATTAAACTACTCTTCATTGCCTGTGATCCGCGTAAAATGCTCACCTGTGATAACAGGACAGGCAAGGAGGTGCGCCCGGTTAGCTTCATGGGTGTGTGACTCTTGCAAGCCAGGAAAGGTCACGGGGTGCAGAAAGTGCAGGCATGAAAGGTCACTGGTGTGCAGAAGGTGCAGGCTGGAACGGTCACTGGTGTGCAGAAAGTGCGGGCAAGAGAGGTCACTGGTGTGCAGGAAGTGCGGGCAAGAGAGGTCACTGGTGTGCAGAAAGTGCGGGCAACAGAGGTCACTGGTGTACAGAAAGTGTGGGCAAGAGAGCTCACTGGTGTGCAGAAAAAGTGCGGGCAAGAGAGGTCACTGGTGTGCAGGAAGTGCAGGCATGAAAGGTTACTGGTGTGCAGAAAGTGCGGGCAACAGAAGTCACTGGTGTGCAGAAAGTGCCGGCAAGAGAGGTCAATGGTGTGCAGAAAGTGCGGCCAAGAGAGGTAACTGGTGTGCAGAAAGTGCACACATGAAAAGTCACTGGTGTGCAGAAAGTGCAGGCAGGAAAGGTCACTGGTGTGCAGAAAGTGCAGGCATGAAAGGTCATTGGTGTGCAGAGAGTGCAGGCAGAAGAGGTCACTGGTGTGCAGAAAGTGCAGGCAGGAACGGTCACTGGTGTGCAGATAGTGCAGGCAGGAAAGGTCACTAGTGTGCAAAGAATGCAGGCAGGAACGATCACTGGTGTGCAGAAAGTGTAGGCAGGAGAGGTCACCGGTGTGCATAAAGTGCAGGCAGGAAATGTCACTGGTGTGCAGAAAGTGCAGGCAGGAACAGTCATTGGTGTGCAGAAAGTGCAGGCAGGAACGGTCACTGGTGTGCAGAAAGTGCAGTCAGGAACGATCACTGGTGTGCAGAAAGTGCATGCAGGAGAGGTCACTGGTGTGCAGAAAGTTCAGCCGGTAAAGGTCATTAGTGTGCAGAAAGTGCAGACAGGAAAGGTCACTGGTGTGCAGAAAGTGCAGGCAGGAGCGGTCACTGGTGTGCAGAAAGTGCAGGCAGGAGCGGTCACTGGTGTGCAGAAAGTGCAGCCGGGAAAGGTCATTGGTGTGCCGAAAGTGCAGCCGGGAAAGGTAATTGGTTTGCAGAAAGTGCAGGCAGGAGAGGTCACTGGTGTGCAGAAAGCGATGCCGGGAAAGGTAATTGGTTTGCAGAAAGTGCAGGCATGAAATGTCACTGGTGTGCAGAAAGTGCAGGCAGGAAAAGTCACTTATGTGCTGAAAGTGAAGGCAGGAAAGGTCATTGGTGTGTAGAAAGTGCAGGCATGTGAAGCTCACTGTTGTGCAGAAAGTGCAGGCAGGGAAGATCACTGGTGTGCAGGAAGTGCAAGCAGGAACGGTCACTAGTGTGCAGGAAGTGCAGACAGGAAAGGTCACTGGTGTGCAGAAAGTGCAGGCAGGAAAGGTCACTGGTGTGCAGAAAGTGCTGGCAGGAAAGGTCACTGGTGTGCAGAAAGTGAAGGCAGGAAAGGTCACGGGTGTGCAGAAAGTGAAGGCAGGAAAGGTCATCGGTGTGCAGAAAGTGCAGGCAGGAAAGGTCACTGGTGTGCAAAAAATGCAGGCACAAAAGGTCACCTGGTGTGTAGAAAGTGCAGGCAGGAGCAGTCACTGTGTGCAGAAAGTACAGGCAGGAAAGGTCATTGGTGTGCAGAAAGTGCAGCCGGGAAAGGTCACTGGTGCGCATGAAGTGCAGGCAGGAAAGGTCATTGGTGTGCAGAAAGTGCAGGCAGGAAAGGTCACTGGTGTGCAGAAAGTGCAGACAGGAAAGTCACCTGTGTGTAGAAAGTGCAGGCGGGAACATTCACTGGTGTGCAGGAAGTACAGGCAGGAAAGGTCATTGGATTGCAGAAAGTGCAGGCAAGAAAGGTCACAGGTGTGCAGAAAGTACAGGCAGGAAAGGTCACTGGTGTGCAGAAAGTGCAGACAGGAAAGTCACCTGTGTGTAGAAAGTGCAGGCGGGAACATTCACTGGTGTGCAGGAAGTACAGGCAGGAAAGGTCATTGGATTGCAGAAAGTGCAGGCAAGAAAGGTCACAGGTGTGCAGAAAGTACAGGCAGGAAAGGTCATTGGTGTGCAGAAAGTGCAGCCAGGAGAGGTCACTGGTGTGTATGAAGTGCAGGCAGGAAAGGTCAGTGGTGTGCAGAAAGTGCAGCCGGGAAAGGTCACTGGTGTGCATGAAGTACAGGCAGGAAACGTCATTGGTGTGTAGAAAGTGCAGGCAGGAAAGGTCATTGGTGTGCAGAAAGTGTAGGCAAGAAAGGTCACTGGTGTGAAGAAAGTGCAAGTAGGAAAGGTCACTTGTGTGAAAAAATAGCATGCAGGAAAAGTTACTGGTGTGCAGAAGGGGCAGGCAGGAAAAGTTACTGGTGTGCAGAAGGTGCAGGCAGGAACGGTTACTGGTGTGCAGAAGGTGCAGGCAGGAAAAGTTACTGGTGTGCAGAAGGTGCATGCAGGGAAAGTTACTGGTGTGCAGAAAGTGCGAGAGCTGCTTGGTGTGGGGCTTTGCGCCTGTGACACCCACACTAGGGATAACACATGAACAGACTGCAGGTCCCCGTTCCTACAGATCTGTGTATGGCTTCTCAGTGACATGATGGTGTTAAGGGCCTCTCCATGGTCAGTAAGTGATTGCTTGATGTTACCAGGGACGACGCAGTGCTTATGTGTATTCCTGATGTTACAGCGGATTAAACTTACTTAAGAATCAGTGAGCGCGCAGACTCACCTTAGTATCACTGAAGGGAGTTATCAAACTAGAACCCAGTGTTGTGGATTTGATGAGTCTGGTTAGGTTCGTTTTAACTGCCTATGCCCTTAGAATGAAGTCAGAGACTAGCCTGGTACAAGTCACAGAAAGAATGCTGGCGGTGGCGGCTGGTGAACATGTCTGTGCCTCTCCATTCTATTGCAATCTCACCTCGGTTTCCACTCTACCCTTCTTCAGTCCAGTAATGCAGCTGGCATCTCTGCACACACGTCCAGACAGCATTTCTCTTAGTAAGACAGCCTGTGTCTTTGGTCTTCTGGGATCCGCACAGTTCCTGCAGCATGTCTTGTATGTCTGTTTATATTTAGCTGGTGGTGTGTTATGTCTGGGTTCTGCTAACTCCTTCTAGTGATGCACACCATTCTTTCAGTGAGTCCCAAATGTATATTCTTTTTGTACATCAGTATTCATTCGTTTCTTCTAAATTATCATGGCAGCTTCCTGTAATGTATTCAATTCTGGATGTCATCTGCATTGTTTTTCTGTAGTCTGTCTAAAACCTTAAACGTCAACTTGAAAAACACATACCTTTTAGTTTAGTTTTGTAGGAGAGTAGGATCTGCACTTATGTTGCCCCCACTTTTTTTCTGATGTATAGTCTGGCTGGGTCCCTGCTAATCAGGGCCCCAGTCTCTCTATTCTCTCTAAACAACTTGGAGTGCATACTAGATGCACTAGTGATTGGATACTGTGTACCTTATGAGTCCCTAGTACATGGTACCCTAGGTACCAAGGGCATAGGTACTTTACAGGCCCACCAGGGGCTGAAGCATGTATTATGCCACCCCCGGGAAGCAGACTCAATCTGACACCACAGGCCTGCTACTGCAGCCTGGGTGAGGTAGTGTTAGCACTCCTCACTGAGGTATAGGTTCCCTATATCTCACCTTACACATACATATAAGCCTATCAGTCACCCTTAAGGCAGGCCCTATCAATCCTGAGGGCAGGGTGCTTGGTTTACAATGTGAGGGGGTGCCTCTGCATGAGCAGGACCCCTCTGCAGCTGTCAGAGTCTATTCTCTGTGGCTGTTTGTGAATGCGGTTAAACCATATACTCTTAAGTGCATTATAACCAAACGGTAAATGCTAACTTTGGAATGACTGCATCAAAACATGTCGTGTTTGGTGTCAAACAACTTGGAATCATACCCCCACACCAGTAACTGGTGTGGGAGTATGATCCCACCCTTCTAGAGGGGACGAAATATACCTACTGTGGTAACACAGTAGAAATCTGAAAGAGCCCTGGCATCACAAAATGATGCCACCAGCACAGACACTGGGCTGCCCTCCTGCTGCTGACTGATACTCGCAGTGGAGGAGGCCCAACAATAGGCATCCTGTCACAGGGAGGTGTCACCACCTTCCAGACAGGATTTAGTGTATTGAGGGTGGGTGCACTCCTAGAGTGCTTTGAAGTCCTGCACTGGGGGAGCAGTAGGCTCCTCTGTGCATATGCCAGTTCAAACCGGTTCAGGGGCTATTTGCTCCTGCTCTGGCGCGAAACTGGACAAAGGGAAGTGGGTGTAACCACCCCCTAACCTGACCCTCCCAGAGGAGTGGTCATAGAGCTAGTCCCTCCCCTACCTTCAGTATAAGATAGGGAAACCTTGCCATTGCAAATCAGATATCCCTGGACGATGCTCTACAAGAAGAATCCTGGCCCTTCGATGTTCTACTACCTTTGGAAGACAGAAGAATCTCCCTTGGAGTCAAGGAGTGACTCCCCTGCTTGGCGGGCACCAGAAACTCTAATCAATGGTCACAAACTTTCCCGCTCCCGCCGGAGTTCGAAGTCCCTGCAGCCCTGGAAGTGGATTTCCTGACTTCTCGATGGCCATTGTGAGTCCCCAGCAGAGCTGAGGCGAGTGGACCCCACGAGTGATGAGGAACAGCAATACCCGGATACCGTGCACTATTGTCAAGTGCAACCCCTTCACGACATTCTACGAACTTGTGCATTAGACCATTTGTGGCCCAAGCCTCCAGCAGGGTTTGCAGTGAAAATCAGAGGCCTACCCTGTCCCGAGTGACCGTGGGCTCCTGCAAAGGATTTCCTCATGAGGCATCTTTGCGATCCCTTGCCCATTGGCTTGTGGGTCCCCTGAAGACTTTCTATTCTAACCAAAGAACTCCCCTGATTGCTCCAGGCCTGCCCTCACTCGCCCTTGCTGGATGAGTCCATCAGACCTTGCTGGTCTGCACCGCTAACTTTATTCACTTTCCACAAGACTTGCTGTCGCCAAGGCTTGTTGGCTCCAATCTGGCTGCCGACACCTCAGTAAGCTGCAGATGTCATGGGACACTCTGAATCCAGCTGCTGGGTATCGTCGATGCCTCCTGGTCCTCGTGAGTAAAGAGTCAAAACACCCTTGATCACCTGAAATCACCCGACTTCCGTGGGCATCCATCTTCCTGGCCCCGGGTCACTGGAAAGTGACTGTGAATACTGTCCCTTCTGCTTTCAGGTCATCTTTATCTTGAATCCAGCCTTGGATTCCACCGGACACTTCTTCAGTCTTCGCAAGCAGCAGATCTTCTTTGGTCTCCATAGAAAACAGCGACGCGACCCGACACCAAAAGACACCTATGCACCCGGCTTCCCTGGGTGAGGTAACTCATGCACTCCGGTGCCCTAGTGTGTGTTGGCCCTCGAATTACTTACCTTGTAAGTGGCTTGCTTGTAGACTTCCTTGAAGTACCCTAAAACTTTAAAAATCCAACCGCGACTTGCTCCATTGAAATCAATAGGGAACCCGCGGCTGTGTTCTCACACTGCACGCGTCTCCCGTGGGTCTTTTACTTACATGCTTTTGCTGCATTAGTGAAGCCCCAGTGATTCTACAGGCCCTAGGCCTTGTCCCCTTGCAAGTCGACTTTCCTAAACCTCTTTTTTAGTATATGGTTTGATACGCCCCTAGGGCCTCAGCCATATTTGTGCTTAACTTATTGTGAAACGTTGATATTTGAATGTGTTCCTGACTTCTAATCTCATAAAGAGATTAGTAGAGTGTGTCTAGAAATAAATACATATATATTTGATATATATACCTGTGTGGTGTCCTTTCATTTGATAATTCAAGAGATTATAAGGTAAAACAAGCTGCTTTACATTCCTCAGAGACTTAGCCTGAAGGGTGCTCTCCACAGCTACCTCTAGGATAGCTTTCTTTAAAAGGTTGTCTTAAACCTATCTACCATAAGAGTCGAATTGGACTGGTGCAAGGTGGCCACTATAACTAGTGACCAGCAAATGCCAGGCCAACTTCTCACATTGGTAGGCAGCGTGTGGGATTCCAGCTTGCCATTGTTTTACCAGAAAATCTCTATTTGAATTACTAACTGAAAACCACTAAAGGTACTCAAGGTACATATAAAAGTCAAGCTTAGTATCAATAAGTTCTACTGAACTTAGAGTTGTTTGTGAAGGGATAGCTCACCCTTGCTACAGCTCAAGCTAGGATCAGTAGGCCACAAACTAGTGTAGGTAGTGCAACACTGCATAACACTAGAATGTCCTCAAGGGATGGAGCCAGTGGGTCCACCCAACCCCAGTATAAGGACATGACCTTCTTTGACTTGAAGGCCATGTGTGTTGCAAGACACCTGGGATTAGGACAGAGTCCCTCCACACTAAACCTGATAAATCTACTTATAGCAGATGATCTTAGACTGGCTCTAGGAGCTAGTGGATCTGGATCAGGGGGTGGGTCAGCCATAGTCTCTGGGTCAGATGATGAAAATCAAGATGACCTGGAGTCTGTGATTGAAGGGCAAAACCCAGAAGGGTCTGTACAGGACAGAGGAATCCTCCCTAAGAGGACTGAAAGAGTGGAAGAGAGGCCTAGGTCCCCTTCAAGGGAATCTGACCATTCATATCACTCTAACAGATAATCTGTCCAGCAGAGGAACTCATACTTTAATATAGAGACCTCCTCTGAAAGAAGGTACAAGATGCTCCAGTATGAGGAAGCTAGGCTTGCCCTCAGAACCAAGCAATTGGCCTTAGATAGAGAAACCTTTGAGCTCCAGAGAGCTTCTAGAAAAGAGGGGTTAGAACCCCCTGGTGGCAGCAACAGTGTCCCTAGAGGCAGAGATTACATTCCAGACCATAGGAACCTTTCCAAGGTTGTTCCTCCCTACCAGAGTGGGGATGATATCCACAAATGGATAACTGCTATGGAGAGGGCCTGTAAAGTTCAACAGGTCCCCCAGAAACAGTGGGCAACAATCTTGTGGCTCTCCTTTTTAGATAAAGGTAGAGATAAGCTTCTCACTGTTAGAGAAGAGGATGCTGATGATTATGATGTCCTGAAGAGTGCATTGATAGATGGGTTTGGCTTAACCACTGAACAGTACAGGTTGAAGTTCAGAGACACTCAAAAAGCACAGACTCGGGACTGGACTGACTTTGTAGATTGTGCAACCAAGGCTCTGGAGGGTTGGCTGGTTGGTAGTAGAGTTACTGATTTTAAGGGATTGCATAATCTTATGATGAGAGAACAGATCCTTAATAATTGCCAAAACCAGTTGTTGCATCAGTACCTGGTGGACTCTGATCTGACCTCTCCCCAAGAATTGGGAAATAAGGCAGACAAATGAGTCAGAACCAGGGTGAGGCAGAAAACCCAGATCCAAGGGGGTGACACTAAGAAGCATGATCCTAAAGGCTCAGATAAAGGTGGGGATAAGTCAAAAGACCAGAAGTCTTCACAAGGGCCCCAAAAATCTGCATCTGGTGGGGATTCACAGTCTACAAAGGGAAAAGGCCAAAAGAAGCCCTGGTGCAAATTCTGTAACCAGAAAGGGCACTGGACTTCTGATTGTACCAAGTCCAAAGACCAAACCACCACCACTCAAGCCCCTAAGGCAACTGTTCCCCCTAGTACAAGTACTGGTGGAGGTGGTAATCAGAATAAGGGTGTAGTAGGGTTGACCCTGGGTTCTGATGTGGACTCTGGCCTAGTTTGTGAGGGAGACCTTGATATGTCCTTCCTAGTGAGCCCCAGTAATCTGGGCAAATACAAACAGCAGCCTATAATAAATGGCAAACAGGCTTTGGCATTCAGGGACACAGGTGCTAGTGTCACCATGGTGGCAGAGGATCTAGTAGACCCTGCACAGATCATCCTGGGTGAAATGTACCAGGTTACCAATGCAAGCAATGTCAGGACCAACCATAGTCTGGCAGTTGTGAATTTCTCCTGGGGAGGGGTAACTGGCCTCAAGAAGGTAGTAGTCAGTGCAGACCTCCCTGTCGAAAGTCTATTGGGCAATGATCTGGAAACTTCAGCCTGGTCTGAAGTGGAGTTATGGACTCATGCTGAGATGTTGGGCATACCTGCAGAGGTATTTGCTGTGACCAGGTCACAGGCCAAAATGCATAAAGCTGAACCAGCTCTGGATCCTGAAACTGTGGACCAGATGCTACTCAAGAGGAGGAGCAGTAGGGTTAAGGCAGTGCCTGCCCCTCTGTCTCAGATATCAGATCTCAGATTCCCTTCCTGAGGGAGGAGAAGCAGATCCTGAAGAAGGAACTGCCCCAGAGGGACTTGAACCTGATCAGGTTGAGTTCTTGGGGGCAGGGGGGCCTTCCAGGGAAGATCTGAGTAAGGAGCAACAGTGCTGCCCCTCTCTTGAACCCCTCAGACAGCAGGCTGCTGCTGAGGCTGCTGGGAGTGCTAGTGGGTCCCATAAAGTTTATTGGGACGAGGAACTCCTATATTCTGAGGCTAGAGATCCTACCCCTGGAGCCACCAGGAGGTTGGTAATACCTCAGAAGTTTAGGGGGTTCCTCTTGACCCTAGCACACGACATGCCTTTAGCAGGACACTTGGGCCAAAACAAGACCTGGGACAGGCTCGTCCCTCAGTTTCATTGGCCACACATGTCAGAGGACACCAAGGAGTTTTGTCGCTCCTGTGTCACTTACCAAGCCAGTGGCAAGTCAGGTGGCACAACAAAGGCCCCCCTGATACCACTACCTGTGGTGGGGGTTCCCTTTGAAAGGGTAGGGATTGACATTGTTGGTCCCCTTGACCCTCCAACAGCATCTGGGCACAGGTTTATCCTGGTGGTAGTGGATCATGCCACCAGGTACCCAGAAGCAATTCCCCTCAGGACCACCACAGCCCCTGTGGTGGCAAGAGCCCTAATTGGAGTCTTCTCCAGAGTGGGTTTCCCTAAGGAGGTTATATCTGACCGAGGTACAAACTTCATCTCAGGTTATCTAAAAGCAATGTGGAAGGAGTGTGGTGTAAACTGCAAGTTCACTACTCCCTATCTCCCACAATGCAATGGGTTAGTTGAAAGGTTCAACAAAACCCTAAAGGGAATGATTAAAGGCCTCCCAGAAAAGCTTAGGTGAAAATGGGACCTTTTTCTTCCCTGCCTTCTGTTTGCATACAGGGAGGTTCCACAGAAGAGGGTTGGCTACAGCCCTTTTGAACTTCTGTTTGGGCACCCTGTCAGAGGTCCATTATGTTTGGTGAAGGAGGGATGGGAGTTACCTCTCAAACCTCCCAAACAGGATGTGATGGACGATGTACTTGGTTTCCGCTCTCGGATGGCCGAATACATGAAGAAGGCAACCAAAAACCTTGAGGCTAGCCAAGAATTACAAAAAGCTTGGCATGACCAAAACTCTGCCCTGACTGTTTATCAGCCAGTCCAGAAAGTGTGGGTGTTGGAGCCTGTGGCCCCAGCAGCTCTCCAAGACAAGTGGAGTGGCCCC
The DNA here is from genome assembly GCF_964204655.1 of Triturus cristatus. Taxonomy (NCBI): domain Eukaryota; kingdom Metazoa; phylum Chordata; class Amphibia; order Caudata; family Salamandridae; genus Triturus; species Triturus cristatus. Next base: position 50,401,072 of record NC_140594.1, read on the forward strand.
CATACAATTTTTGAGAAAAAGGGAGAAGTCACCTACTTGGTGGATCTTGGAACTCCCAGGAGCCCCCTTAGGGTGCTCCATGTCAACAGATTAAAGCCATATGTGGACAGGGCTGACATGGGCTTGCTCATGGCAACTGATGAGGAACAGGAGGAGGAGAGTGGCCCTCTCCCTGACCTGCTCTCACAGAACCCTGATGATGGTTCAGTAGATGGTGTTGCGTTGGCAAGCAGCCTCACTGATCATCAACAAACTGAATGCAGACAAGTTCTGCAACAGTTCAGACATATGTTTAGCCTGACCCCAAGTCAGACTTCCTGGTGCACCCATGAGATGGACACTGGAGACAGTCTGCCTGTCAAGAATAAAATCTACAGGCAACCTGACCATGTCAGGGACTGTATCAGGACTGAAGTCCAGAAAATGTTGGAACTAGGTGTAAATGAGCCTTCAGATAGCCCTTGGGCTAGTCTAGTAGTCCCTGTGCCTAAACCTCATACCCAGGGCGGTAAGAAAGAAATGAGGTTTTGTGTTGACTACAGAGGCCTCAATGCAGTCACCAGGACTGATGCCTATCCATTTCCCAGAGCAGATGAACTGATAGATACTTTGGTCTCAGCCAAGTACCTTAGTACATTTGACCTAACAGTTGGCTACTGGCTAATCAAGTTAGCTGATGATGCCAAGGCCAAAACAGCATTTTCAACCCCTGGTGGGCACTGTCACTTTGTGGTGATGCCCTTTGGTTTGAAAAATGCACCTGCCACTTTTCAGAGGTTGATGAATAAAGTTCTGACTGGTATGGAAACTTATTGCTCAGCTTATCTAGATGATATTGCTGTCTTTAGTTCCTCCTGGCAGGATCACCTGGTCCTCCTCGGAAATGTTTTGGAGGCCCTGCAAAAAGCAGGCCTCACTATCAAGTAGGCCTGGGCTAAATTTCCGTTCCGCTCGCGGAAATTGCGATAATTTGACATTTTCGCGTTCCGCGGAGAGCGCGAAAATGTCAAAATTTCTGCATTCCGCAGCTTAGCGATAATTTGTTTCCTGCTCGCGCTGTAAAATAATACATTCTCGCGCGCGCGCGATCGCCTTACCTGAATCCCCGCATTCGCCAACAAGTTTTCCCGATCCGGTCGCGTTCTCCACGAGATGTTGGATTGTTGGTAGCCATTTGCGCTGTCTCGCGACAGTTCGCGCCCGCAGTAATGTCATTGGTCGCGCGATCACGTCTTTCTTCTCGTGATCATGCACCGCGAGAAGAGTGAAAACAAGATGGCCGCGCCCACGAGCAACCGCATGGGTAAGTTGGCGAGCCGCGACCACGCAGAAAATACCGCGAACGGGTGGGAAAAAAACTTCTGCATCTTCGCGATATTTCCGCGTGTTTGCGGAGATTTTTAACATTTTCGCGATAATTTGCGAAAGCCACTTTCGCAAATTCCGCCCACCCCTACTATCAAGGCCACCAAGTGCCAGATAGGGTTGTGTACCTGGGCCACCTTGTGGGTGGAGGCCAGGTTCAACCATTGCAGAGCAAAATCCAGACCATAATGGAATGGGTAGCTCCAACAACCCAGACACAGGTTAGAGCCTTTTTAGGCCTGACTGGGTACTATAGGAGGTTTGTTAAGGGATATGGATCTATAGTGACCCCCTTAAATGATCTTACCTCTAAGAAAATGCCAAAAAAGTTTCAGTAGACAGCTAGCTGTCAAAAGGCATTTGATGACCTGAAGCAGGCCATGTGCACTGCTCCCATCTTACAGAGTCCAGACTACTCCAGGAAGTTTATTGTCCAAACAGATGCTTCAGAGCTGGGTGTGGGAGCTGTACTGTCTCAACTGAATGATGAAGGTCAAGGCCAGCCAGTAGCTTTTATAAGCAGAAGGCTGACCCCTAGAGAGAAACGTTGGTCAGCTATAGAGAGGGAGGCCTTTGCTGTGGTGTGGGCCCTGAAGAAGCTGAGGCCATACTTGTTTGGCACTCACTTCATAGTTCAAACTGACCACAAGCCCCTCCTATGGCTCAAACAGATGAAAGGTGAAAATCCTAAATTGCTAAGGTGGTCCATTTCCCTACAGGGGATGGACTATACAGTGGAACATAGACCTGGGACCCAACATGCCAATGCAGATGGACTCTCAAGGTATTTCCACTTAGAACACGAAGACTCAACTGGTCAAGGTTAGTTTAGTGTCCCTGCGTTTGGAGGGGGTTGTGTAGGAGAGTAGGATCTGCACTTATGTTGCCCCCACTTTTTTTCTGATGTATACACTGGTTTCTGGCTATAGTCTGGCTGGGTCCCTGCAAATCAGGGCCCCAGTCTCTCTGTTCTCTCTAAACAACTTGGAGTGCATACTAGATGCACTAGTGATTGTATACTGTTGTACCTTATGAGCCCCTAGTATATGGTACCCTAGGTACCAAGGGCATAGGTACTTCACAGGCCCACCAGGGGCTGAAGCATGTATTATGCCACCCCTGGGAAGCAGACTCACTCTGACACCACAGGCCTGCTACTGCAGCCCGGGTGAGGTAGTGTTAGCACTCCTCACAGAGGTATAGGTTCCTATATCTCACCATACACACACATATAAACCTATCAGTCACCCCTAAGGCAGGCCCTCTCAATCCTGAGGGCAGGGTGCTTGGTTTACAATGTGAGAGGGTGCCTCTGCATGAGCAGGACCCCTCTGCAGCTGTCAGAGTCTATTCTCTGTGGCTGTTTGTGAATGCGGTTAAACCATATACTCTTAAGTGCATTATAACCAAACGGTAAATGCTAACTTTGGAATGACTGCATCAAAACATGTCGTGTTTGGTGTCAAACAACTTGTAATCATACCCCCCACACCAGTAAGTGGTGTGGGAGTATGATCCCACCCTTCTAGAGGGGACGACATGTACCTACTGTGGTAACACGGTAGAAATCTGAAAGAGCCCTGGCATCACAAAATGGATGCCACCAGCACAGACACTGGGCTGCCCTCCTGCTGCTGACTGAAACTCGCAGTGGAGGAGGCCCAACAATAGGCATCCTGTCACAGGGAGGTGTCACCACCTTCCAGACAGGATTTAGTGTATTGAGGCTGGGTGGGTGCACTCCTAGAGTGCTTTGAAGTCCTGCACTGGGGGAGCAGTAGGCTCCTCTGTGCATATGCCAGGTCAAACCGGTTCAGGGGCTATTTGCCCCTGCTCTGGCGCGAAACTGGACAAAGGGAAGTGGGTGTAACCACCCCCTACCCTGACCCTCCCAGAGGAGTGGTCATAGAGCTAGTCCCTCCCCTACCTTCAGTATAAGATAGGGAAACCTTGCCATTGCAAATCAGATATCCCTGGACGATGCTCTACAAGAAGAATCCTGGCCCTTCGACCCTCCACTACCTTTGGAAGACAGAAGAATCTCCCTTGGAGTCAAGGAGTGACTCCCCTGCTTGGCGGGCACCAGAAACTCTAATCAATGGTCGCAAACTTTCCCGCTCCCGCCAGAGTTCGAAGTCCCTGCAGCCCTGGAAGTAGATTTTCTGACTTCTCGACAGCCATTGTGAGTCCCCAACAGAGCTGAGGCGAGTGGACCCCACGAGTGACGAGGAACAGCAATACTTGGGTACCGTGCACTATTGTTGAGTGCAACCCCTTCACAACGTTCTACAAACTTGTGCATTTGACCATTTATGGCCCAAGCCTCCAGCAAGTTTTGCGGCACAGATCAGAGGCCTACCCTGTCCCGAGTGACCGTGGACTCCTGCAAAGCATTTTCTCACGAGGCATCTTCACGATCCCTTGCCCGTTGGCATGTGGGTCCCCCGAAGACTTTCTTATCAAACCAAAGGGCTCCCCTGGTTGCTCTAGGCCTGCCCTCACTCACCCTTGCTGGGTGAGTCCATCAGACCTTGCTGGCCTGCACTGCTGACTTTATTCACTTTCCATGAGACTTGCTGTTGCCAAGGCTTGTTGGCTCCAATTCTGCTGCCGACACCTCAGTCAGCTGCAGACGTTGTAGGACACTCCGAATCCAGCTGCTGGTCATCGTCGATGCCTCCTGGTCCTCGTGAGCGAAGAGTCAAATCACCCTTGATCAGCTGAAATCACCCGACTTCCGTGGGCGTCCCATCTTCCTGGCCCCGGGTCACTGGCAAGTGACTGCGAACACTGTCCCTTCTGCTTTCAGGTCATCTTCATCTTGAATCCAGCCTTGGATTCCACCGGACACTTCTTCAGTCTTCGCAAGCAGCAGATCTTCTTTGGTCTCCATAGAAAACAGCGACGTGACCCGACACCAAAAGACACCTATGCACCCGGCTTCCCTGGGTGAGGTAACTTGTGCACTCCAGTGCCCTAGTGTGTGTTGGCCCTCGAATTACTTACCTTGTAAGTGGCTTGCTTGTAGACTTCCTTGAAGTACCCTGAAACTTTAAAAATCCAACCGCAACTTGCTCCATTGAAATCAATCGGGAACCCGCGGCTGTGTTCTCACACTGCACGCGTCTCCCGTGGGTCTTTTACTTACCTGCTTTTGCTGCATTAGTGAAGCCCCAGCGATTCTACAGGCCCTAGGCCTTGTCCCCTTGCAAGTCGACTTTCCTAAACCTCTTTTTTAGTATATGGTCTGGTACGCCCCTAGGGCCCCAGCCATATTTGTGCTTAACTTATTGTGAAACGTTGATATTTGAATGTGTTCCTGACTTCTAATCTCATAGAGAGATTAGTAGAGTGTGTCTAGAAATAAATACATATATATTTGATATATATACCTGTGTGGTGTCCTTTCATTTGGTAATTCAAGAGATTATAAGGTAGAACAAGCTGCTTTACATTCCTCAGAGACTTAGCCTGAAGGCTGCTCTCCACAGCTACCACTAGGATAGCTTTCTTTAAAAGGTTGTCTTAAACCTATCTACCATAAGAGTCGAATTGGACTGGTGCAAGGTGGCCACTATAACTAGTGACCAGCATATGCCAGGCCAACTTCTCACAAGTTTTATAAAGAGAGCAGTTACCAGTGGTGTCCTGGTTTTATACTAGAAAAAAAGCAGTCAATAGACAGGTTTTATAACTGAAATAAATGTGTTTTCCTATTTGTGCGGGTGATTGCACAAATAGGAAAAGGGAGAGATTTCCACCACTGAGCAGTGACAACCGAGGATGCTGGTCCTCCTGTTGGTCCTCTGTGGAGTCCAGGAACACTGACCATCAGGAGCCTCTGAGGAGCGAAGATGTCTGCTAGGGAGACACCTGGTGAATACATCTGTTAGTTTGATGTCCCTGTCCGAAGAACTGCTTTGTGGGAGAAGCAGAGAGCTTTAAAAGTGCAACGTTTGGTCACAGGGAGCACGTGTAAATCAACATGATGCGGGGCCTTCTTAGATTATCTCGGCAGACCTAAAATAAGCCTGGCTGCCATGTTCTCTATCAATTGGAGACGCTGCAGCAAACAGGCAGAAAGTGCAGAAAAGGGGTATTGGAGTAATCCAAATGACTAGTAACAAGTGTTTGCCTCAGAGTTCGTAGAAAGGAACTGGGCACAAAAGGGGAGACCTTTCTCAGCATCTTCGAAAGGACAAAACATGTCAATGTAAGTTTGCTGGTGTGATGCTCAAAGGTTAGATTTGCGTCAAAGATTCAGGCTCCCAGACACTGAGGCCATAAGGTAGGTGACCAAATGGATAGATTTCCAAACACCAGGACCTCTGTCGTATCTGTGTTGAACCTCAATGAATGAACCTCCTTCCAGTGGGCCACCTATGCGAGGCAGGATTCAAACTGGTCTCTGATGGACAATCGACCACCCTAAAAGCGCGGCATAATCTCGGTGTCATCGGCGTCTGAATAAAATTGAACCCCAAAGGAGCGGTTCAACTAAATTGTGCTCAAGGACGAGCCTTGTGGAATCCCACAACAGAGATAAAGGGGAGCAGATTGGAAGGGATGGAGATGAACAGTTCGGGTCCTCTTTGACGAAAACGATTCAGCCAATGCCGAGCCCTCTTCTGTGTACCCACCTCACCAGTTCTTTGAAGGAGGATATTATGTGAGACTTTGTCAAAAGCCACTGATGGATCAGGGAGCGACAGGGGCGCTGAGCCCTCGTTGTCTAAGATCATCCTGATGTCTTAAGTGTGTCTTAAGTTTGTCTTAAGTTTGTCTTAAGCCTGTCTTAAGTCTGTCTTAAGTCTGTCTTAGGTTTGTCTTAAGACAAACTTAAGACAAAATCCTAACTTCTGTGAACACCAAAAATAGTAAGTTTAGGATTTTGTCTTAAGTTAGTTCTGTGAATCGGCCCCATAATGTTGAAAATGTTTCATCATTGCTCATATTTGATACCATCTTGTTTCCATTTGGTAAATTATGACACGCATCCAAACATTGCTCTTCAGTGGCCTTAAATTCACATACACACAGATATTTCTGTCCGTTTTTCCCCAAATCAATATTGGGACCAGCCCAAAATAGAAGTTATAGTATCTATCACTCCATCTGTGCGCAGTTTATTCAGTTCATGCCTCAGTCTGAATTGTATTGTTGCTACTTTTGTGTACTTCATGTACTTACGATTTCTCACCAGTCTCCGTATTATTTAAAGATAGAACTCCTTCAGTTCTCCCAATGCTGTTGAATATTAATAATACTTTTTGCACCACTCTCTCCTCTCTTTTGCAGACTGAACTTCCTTCCCATTTGGCCCCTCAGCGTTGTCTGCTACACACATCCCGGCAAAGACAAAGCTTTTTCTGTAACACGTCTTCTCCAGGCGCGGTGCGTCCATTGGGGCGTGGGGGCGTAGCCCCCCCGCCCGCGCCCGCAGCTCCCTCCTCTGTGAATGTCAGTCAGTATGACGTCGGACCGTAGGCGGTCCGGCGTCATGTTGACTGACATCATTGTCAGACGCCTTTGGGAAAGGCAGCACAAGTGCGCCTGAGTGGGCATGGAGCTTAATTTTTTACTCCTTGCCCAGTCATGCGTACTTGTGTTTTTGCTGCCTTGCGCATGCCCATTAGGAGCCCCTCGGTCTCCTAATGGGCAGGCGGTGGGCGAGGAGTAGGCTGTGCCGTCAGCCAATCCTGGCGCTGCTGCAGCGCCAGGATTGGCTGAGGGCCGGGCTGCCAGTCACTTGCGTCACGTGGACGTGGTGTTCCGGACCGTTTGAAGGGGCAGAGAGGCGCCAACGCGGGCCAGGAGAAGAGGCGGTCACCGGTCAGGTAAGTGTTTTTTAATTTTAGGGTGGTTTGGCTGGGTTGGGGTTGGTCAGGTTTGGCTGGATAATCTGGCCGGGTTGGCGCCTCGGCAGTGCTGGGCTTGCTTGCAGTTTTGCTGGTACTAGTAATGTCGGCCTCCATGTTTAAGACTGTCTTTGCTCTGCATTGCTGCCAGGGCCTAAGTTCCATCTTGGCAGAGGGCCTTTTGCCTCTTGGGCTGCAATTGCTCTCCGGTGTTTCTTCACTTATCAATGTGGCCTTGGATGTCTTTGGTAATTGGTTTACTCCTGGGCTCCTACCGCTTCATGTTTTTTTAGCCGGCACACCTTCAATGGAGACAGTGCTCCAGTTCCTTCTGGCAATTGGGCATTCCGTGCTCCTCTAGTTTTTGCAAACTAAGCTGGCTAGTGTGTACCTCGTGACTCTTCCAGTGCTCCGTTACCTGGATTTCAATCACCTGTCCTGAACAATATTCCTGTTTTTTTGTACCTTGATGGAGTTCTAGGGAAGTACTCATACTGTTCCTACCCAGGGACTACAGTGGGGTGTTGAGCAAGCAGTAGAGTAGCAAGGATGCCATAGGCTCAAGTGTAAGCAGGGATAATGGCCCCTTTGCTGTTGGAGCGATTAAATCCAGCAATTACTAGGGTTTAATGGCCCTTTCAATTCCCTAGTGCGACTGCACCTGCTGCACCCATGCAAGGTGACATTGAAAGGGATGGAGCAGAGCAGTCGATTCTCAGGTCTGCTTCATTCCCCTGCTGGCCACGGTTCCCTTTCCTTGTTTTAGGCATTTATTCTTTACACTCTCCATCCCCTCAATCTACACCATAACAATCTAATTTCAAGAACTGCCCAATTTCTTAGACTCTGTGTAGTATTTGAATAATGTCTGCATACTCACCATCACGCTGTGTTTGACAGAGCAGGGTCCATTCAGGCCCTGTGCTGTCAATCATATTCGCACTATTGTGTGCATTTGTGCAAACACAGTCATCATGACAGTACCCTGGCAGTGCCAATTAAAAAATCCATGGTAAATATCCTCGACAATGCACCATTTGCACACTATTTTTACCCCCCCCAAATTGGGGGGGTTCTACCTTATGACGGTCGGGCTTGCTCACCGTGCGAGCACACCAACAGCCACTCATCCCAAACCTTTACGCCCCACTAATTTCAAATGTCACCAGCCGCCCCTGGTCTTCTCTGACTTTACATACCTTTCCATAACATAACGACCTATATATATATATATACATAGAATCTAAAGCAACCAGAAGCTCCTGCATATGCCCTACAGATACTAAAATAACTGTAGATCAATTATCTTCTTTTCAATTTTCCACAAGATTTATATATTTTAAAATAATGATCTGTACTGCACGCCTGTCGCAACCAGGATGCTTATGTTTGGGAACTCAATCCTTAGATCACAATGAGGACCATTTCTTTATTCTATTTCAATTTCCAACACTGACAGCCTTATTCACACAGATAAATATACACTTGTTTTTTACACATATACATATTTACTACTACACCTAGTTATAACTCTACAGCTTTTTGTTTTTTTATATCAGGAGAGCTTCTTGGCCCCTGAAGTACCTCAGGAGTAAAGTGGACTTTATCCCCCACCAGTAGTGCACCAGGAGCTGCGTTTGAAGAGTGGTGGAGAAAGGGGGCATAGCCTCCGAAGACCTCTTAACAATCCCGCTGTGTGGGACTTACTAGAGGTAACAGGAGAGGTAGAGTGGAGCACACTGAACACAAGTCAACTGTTACTTGCACACGGAGGGGCAGATTTACAAGCCCCCTGCTCCACCAGTACGTCACTTTTCGTGACGTACTGGTGGCGCAGGGGGCTCCTCCATATTTATAAGGAGTAGAAAAGCCACCCTGCGTGACTTTTCCTCTCCTTGTAAATATGGCCCCTTCACACGCAGCACTTTGCGTGGAAGGGGCGTTCCATAGGTGTTGCTGTGGGTGTTCCCATGCAACACCCATGGAACAAGACACATCTCCAGATTTACGAGAAATCGTAAATCTGGAGATGCATGTGAATGCTACGCCACCCTAGAGGTGGCGTAGCAAGGTGCAACAAGGAGAAATGTTTTCATTTTCTCATCGTTTTTAGGTTGAGCCTAGCGCAGCACGCATGCGGTGCTCTAGGAAAAGGACCTCTTAGAATCACTCTGGACTTTTCACACACTTAGCCGTGTGTTTTTTTTTTTAGCATTTGTTCTATTGGGCTTTGCGTGCGTCTTTCTAAAAAGACAGCACGCAATTGGGCAAAGGCGGGTGCATGTCCCACCTTTCCCAGGAAATGTATCCACCTACGGCTTGCGGTTACGAGCAGGGGTGCCATCTGTTCGGGATCATGTCACAATCTGTTTGCCATGCTCACTCGCCACCGCTTCTCTCTCGTGCCATTCTTTTTAACCAACCCTCCCTCCACATGCACACACTCAGCCCTGCCAATGCTCTGTTTGCAATGAGAAACTTGTGCATTCGCTGTCATGCTAGGCCCATTGCTGTTGACTTGTAGAAGGAGGAAGGCAGCGGAATCGTGTTTTGACAGTGGCGGCAGAGGTAGCGAAGCCTCTGCTTACACACACGGCTCCTGATTTTCTCTACTGTGCTCGCTTTCTGATTTGGTACTGGCATTATATAATGCAATCTTAATTTTAAGGCAAGCACCCTATTAATCTTATGTTTGACCTCACAACCGCAGGTTTGAACCCCAGCGCGTCTGCTCAGCCTTTCATCCTACTAGAGGCCGATGGACTAATTAACATTCATTTGGTTGGCAATAAACATCTGTTACTTGGCACCAAGATGCAGCATACTCCAGCCCCGCCTTCACTTGCTCACTGGGATAACTCACTTTCGCACCCTTTCAATTTGTCTCCTGATTTTCTATACTGTGCTCGCTTTCTGATTTGGCACTGATTTGGTACTGGCATTATATAATAGGAGCCGGCAGCGGTGGCGCGCAGGTTGCCATCTGTTTCGGGTCAGGTTTCATTTCCAGACCTTGACGGTTTTATTGGAAGGTGTGTCCCCACCAACCCACCTCCACAAGAGTGCGCTTTTATTTTCTCTAAAACACAAAGGAACAGAAACTAAATCAATTACGGTGACATCTTACTTTTCAGCTGAATCGTCCGCACCGTCTAATGAGCAGGCCTTGGCCAACAAGCCTACCCTGGAAGGCAACAAGTAGCTGCTACAGTAGTTAAAGCTCCTTAAAGGCCACTCATGTCTTGGGGAAGAAGGGAACGATCCTCGTGGGGTTTCAGTAAATAGCTACACTGTGATGCTTAACCATTTGTTGACCGGATGATCAAGCTTCTGGTTAAACAAAACAGGAGAACGTTAGCAATCAGCCTTTTACCCGAACTGTTGTGGAGAAAAAGCAAACATCTACAGCAGGAAGGCACAGCGTAACTCTACAGAGTGCATCTTTTCGCTCCCCCACCTCAGGAATCTGCAAGCACGTCTCCTTTCATTCCTTTTTATTTTTTGCATTATGTAGCGCAAATGAAGGTATCAAAGCCTTTTACATAAGTACTAGTTCCATTACAGAAATCTGCCCAGTGGGTGATAATGTGCTGCATGGCTAAACACTTATGAGGTCCCAAAGGCGAGACCTATTGGCTATGCAAATGCTTGTTTCCTCTTACAATGCATGCTGCATTTTACAGCATGCATTGAAAGAGGAAAATGACTTTAGTGATTGTTTTTGTGCAGGAAGGTGCCCCTTCCTGCAGAAAAACAATCTCCCCACGACGCAGGCATCCTAGCACCATGGTGCAAGGGAGCCTGCGTCAGCGCATGAGTGCAGTTTGTGCGCCAGCGCAGGGGGAGCACAGAGATGCGACATAGTCTTGTAAATATGTCGCATCCCTGTGCTTCAGAAGTGCCGCAGCGTGGCGCAGCCAAAGGGTTTGCGGTGCCACGCTGCGGCACTTCCTGGTAGATCTGCCTCTGAATTTCTATATTGTCTGGGGTAGGGGGAGTCTTTAGCATAGATATATATATATATATATATATATATATATAGAGAGAGAGAGAGAGAGAGAGAGATAGATATAGATATAGATAGATAGATAGATAGATAGATAGATAGATAGATAGATATAGATAGACAGATAGACAGATAGACAGATATATAGATATATAGATACACACCCATTATATATTTGAACTTAAACTTCCTTGGGTCCTAAAAGTACAACTAACTTTTCTTTTGCCCTTCTGGTTTCTGGAAGTATCGATCAGCAGTACATGGTAGTTGCTACGTTCTGTGCGCCATGCTGGACATCGTTGGCGGGAACAGCTGGGGGTGGTGGAAGCACGGACAGTCCTAATGGTAAGATGATGTCGAGTCCAATATGCCAGTGCTTTAAATGGCCACGTACTGTCCGGTACTGAGTACCAATCTGAAAGGGAGAGTCCCTGCAATTCTCAACACTGCAGCCATACATTTAGTGGGAGAGTGACAGCATTTCTCAACAGGTACTTGATAGTGAGCACCGGCACTTCTATATATCCAAGCACTGGCCAACACCATCAGTAGCCCACTGCTGGGCTGGGCTGGGGCTCGGGTAAGCCCTCGTCGCCACTCTGACTACAGGACCGTGCTAAGCCAATTCCTGCAGTCCAGAGTCTCAGGTGAGGCACAGACAGGCTTGCCAGGTTCCATTTGCACACACTTGTGGGTTGGGGGATGGGGGGGTGCAGCCAATCATGGGAGTGGCCAAGCCGCAGAGGAAAAGGAAATCACTGGAAGAGGTGCACGAGACCCAAGGAGCACGAGGTCCGGGGGGCAGGGTTGGCCAGGTATGACACACAAGAGTTTAAATCCAGCTGATTCACACATGCTCACAGCGAGCTCACAGGCTCAGAGTTCTGCGCACGTGCATAGCTATCAATGGTGCAGCAGGTGCAGTGGCACCACCTCAAGTGTGGCTGTATATCCTACCATACCGTGGCAAGGGGGCCCATTTCCTCTTCTTGCAATAGGACCCATGGAATCATTGCCATGCCAGTGGTTCTGCGCTGTATCTAGCCAAAGCACTAGAAAAGGCACTGGCCTGGTGTGGGACCGCGGCCGTCTCATCCAATCCAGAGTCCGCACTGTGTTGCTGATCAGAGGCCAAGTTTTATTGGGATAGGTTGGCATCTAGTTTTAAGGCGGCATCACTGTATGATTCAGCTCCGTGGTTAGCCAGGTCTGCAAGGAGGCCCTGAAAGCAGCCCGGTCTCAACCTGGCACGGCCCCACCTCTCAGACTTCTGTTCCAGCAAGCAACTGAGCAAACCTACCAGCAGAGGGATCGAGGGGACAGTGCCCTGGCCATGAACCTGTGGTATACAAGCGGAGTGGTCAAGGGGGACAGCGCCCTGGCCATGAGCCAATGGTATACCAGCGCAGGGTTGGGTCAAGGGGACAGCGCCCTGGCCGTGAGCCTATGGTATAACAGCAGAGGGTGGGGTCAAGGGCACAGTGCCCTGGCCATGAACCTGTGGTATACCAGAGAGGGGTCAAGGGGACAGTGCCCTAGCCATGAACTTATGGTATACCAGCGCAGAGTGGGGTCGAGGGGACGGCGCCCTGGCCATGAGCCTATGGCATACCAGCGCAGGGTGGGGTCGAGGGGACAGTGCCCTGGCCATGAGCCTGTGGTATACCAGCGCAGGGTGGGGTCGAGGGGACAGCGCCCTGGCCGTGAGCCTATGGTATACCAGCAGAGGGTGGGGTCAAGGGCACACTTCCCTGGCCATGAACCTGTGGTATACCAGCAGAGGGGTCAAGGGGACACTGCCCTAGCCATGAATATATGGTATACCAGCGCAGGGTGGGGTCGAGGGGGTAGCGTCCTGGCCATGAGCCTATGGCATACCAGCGCAGGGTGGGGTCGAGGGGACAGTGCCCTGGCCATGAGCCTATGGCATACCAGCGCAGGGTGGGGTCGAGGGGACAGTGCCCTGGCCATGAGCCTATGCCATACCAGCGCAGGGTGGGGTCGAGGGGACAGTGCCCTGGCCATGAGCCTATGGCATACCAGCGCAGGGTGGGGTCGAGGGGACAGTGCCCTGGCCATGAGCCAATGGCATACTAGCGCAGGGTGGGGTCGAGGGGACGGCGCCCTTGCCATGAGCCTATGGCATTCCAGCGCAGGGTGGGGTCGAGGGGATAGTGCCCTGGCCATGAGCCTATAGCATACCAGCGCAGGGTGGGGTCGAGGGGACAGTGCCCTGGCCAAGAGCCAATGGCATACCAACGCAGGGTGTAACAGTGAAGGAATGCCGCATTACCCTAAGGACTACCCCGACATCTCACATCTACAAGAAATGAACCAACCTTCACAGTGGACACTACAGGGCCATTTCGGCTCTCACAGGCAGCCCTCCGGCTTCTGTTCGCCTGGCAGAGGATCGCTTGACAAATTTAGAGTGAAGCCATCTGTGCAGCGGCGCCATTGAAGGCACTGATCTTTCGACAAGCCGGTGCCATGTTCAAAATGCCCGCTGGGCAAAGGGTTTTTGTTTTCAAGAAACAAACTACCAAAGCAGGGGCTTCTCCATGCGCGTCTGGAGCAAACTTTGATTTTTCTGTCTACAGTCTAGGAGGACAATTGTTTAGCCATGTGACAGGCACCGCCTTAAATAGTTCACGGTGACTCGGCGGTGGATGGGCCACTAACACAGGAGGAGACAGGTGAGGTCCCACTTATGGAAACCCAATGCTTTCCCAACCTCTGAACAGGGTGGGGTCACTGTGAGCGTGGCTGGGTGGGAGCACAAGCTGTACATGATGCCCTCAGTTGATGGCAGGGGCTGCCACCTGCCGCACCAGAACAGAAGGGGTCTTTGGTCTCCTGGAGAAATGCCAGTGGGAGCTAAGGCCAATCCAGCGCTGATCCCTGGACGTCGACTCTTAACAGACGCTGGTAGTAGTGACATCACATACCCTTTAACCACCCATGACATCACAGGGTTCTTTGACCCTCGTTTCATTTCTGCTTCTTTTGCTCCTGTCTAGATCCTTGTGACTATGGGTGCATGTGGCGATTCCTGGGGTGCATCAAAGTGCCACAATATGTGCATAACAGTGCCAGGTATTCAGCAGCGACAATACCAGTCGTTCAGCTGCTCGTCACAGCACATCAGGCTTAGAACCAATCACGCAAAACCTCGCACATAAACAAGAACAAGCATTTGCAATGCAATAGGTCGTGCATTTGCGAGGGTTTCAGCTATTGGCATTGTAGATGACCGTGACTTTTATGTATGTGTTGGGCTTTTTGAAACAGATAAATTAAAGGCATTGTTATTTACAATGCCAATAGCCTAAACTGTCGCAAATGCGAGATGTACTAACCAACGTGTAACTGGATTTGCAGCATGCAGCTAAACTGCCAAAAAACATAAGAAAGCATGGCGTGCATCGCGCTGGTAAAAAAGAAAAAGCTGTTGCACTCGCACATAACAAAGGTGTGGTTGCAAAGAAAGCGGACGCCCATGTTAATGTGAAAGTGGGCGCCGTGCTGAAATCTAAAGTGCAGCGCCCAGAGGCGTGACGGAGATGAGGGGCTACGAGCCGTGGGCACCATTAGTGAGTTTGTGTTACTTCATTTTGGAAGCTGTGCATAACAAAAGAAATAAGTGGCTGCCGTTCTCGAACCTGAAGGTGCCTCGCGCAAGTCTCAAAAGCTGTTGCAGGAAAGCATGTTGTGTCTGCAGTAGGACAATATAATTAAAGAAAATAGTGCTCATAGCCTAAATAAACATACTGTGTAACCACACAAGTAAAAAGTCCTGTCCTCCTGGGAGGTAACAAATGCGGACAAGGCGTTACTAAAGAGGGACTAAAAAGCCTATTAAAGAATCAGAAGCAACCATTTAGAAAGGACAGTAACAGGAGCCAATTGAAAAGATGGGCGGAGAGTGGGCGGAGCTTCAAGTCCATACCTGAATACAGCATGCCTCCCAGAGCAGCGCATGCGCTGCCCAAGCTCGACCTAAAAATAAGGGTTTGGGGTCCAACATTTAAGATTGTTGACTTTATGATTGGTGCATTAAGAGGGAACTTTAAGTGACGCACATCAGGAATGCAGCTTATCTCACATAGAGTGTCAACAGAGACTCTTGGGGCATATTATCAACGGCCAGCAATAATTATCACTGGCCGTGCTTAGCGATAATAATATTATCGCAAGCTATCTCTGGAATTTATCGCCCTGCTAGCGCGTTAACAACGCGTTTCTCCAGGGAGATAAAAATTCCAGAGATAGCGAGGTTATCACCCTTTTGCAGGGAACATCGCTGGTTTTCCATCCTGACTGAGCCATCCCTAAGTCAGATTTTTAGCAGACGTTAGAGTTTGATTTTGTTAGATTTTGGCGAAAACTGCTGTTTTCGCCAAAATGTAACCTGTGCTAAAATCCTGTGGGCTGCCTTGTAAATATCGCGATGTAAACTTCAGAGATATTTGCCAGGTAGTCCATCCGGGGAACGCCCAGTAACGCCCACTTTGCATCTCATTGGAGATGCAAAGGGAGGCGTCGGGAAAAAGGGTGCTAGCATACGATTATGCATGTTAGCCCCCTCTTGTAAATAGGGCGCTGGTTTTATCTCCGCTTTTTTGGCTTTGTAAGCCAAAGAAGCGGAGATGAAGCCCTTGTAAATGTGCCCCCTTGCGGTTCTGTTGCCGCCGCAGTGAGGTCGTCTCTGTCCCTCTGTCTCCACTCAGCGTTTTTGGCCTGGGTGTTGATTTACAATCCCCTGATACAACCTTGGAAAGGCTCGCTCCCCACTTGTTGGTTTGGAGTTATAACATTTGTAACCTGCAGACTCCCCTTTGCCAGACCTCGCACGGGAGGGAGATCATGTTTGCGCATCAAACAGATACACAGGTCAAAGGTCAGACCAGTCTCAAGGACTGTGCTAAAAGCAGAGGCCAGGAATAGTTTTAAAAGTCACTCACAGGTCATTGGGGCTCCCAGCTAGCCCTGGTTTCCTTGACAAGCACAATCCAGTCTCTGTTCTTCTATCTCGACCACTCAGCTTTTCAGGGCCACTGGCCTTAGTGTATGTGACTGTTCTCCAGCCCCCCCCCCCCCTTCTTGGTCAGAAGCCTGAAGTATGTCTAACTCTGGCAGCACAACTGGCCTGTTAGGGGCCCACACCGGAGCCCTGACTGTATCTCCCTGACCCTTTCAGCTTCAAAGAGACGCGAGCCGAGCAAACTCGCCATGCGCACCAGCAGGTTCGTGTGCGATGGAACATTTCTGCATCAATTTACAGTCCGGAAATAAATGTTCCACCTGCCGGAAACCCCGCGTGAATACATGTATTCGGAATCCCATAGGCAGGCAGAGAGACGCGCGCCGGAGAGCATTACTGGCCTTCAAATGCTGCCTTGGATTGCTTCCTAGGCTCTGTGAGTTTATTGTATCTACTTTACAGACTGTGCAGGGGGGCGATAACAAGATCCGACCGGGGTCACAAAGATTGCAACCCCAAGCAGCGCGCTCTGATACCCTTGCTGTTGTCAGTATACTAGAATCAATATGGTAATTGGACGTAATGAGTCAGAGAACCATACATAACGCGAATAAAAACATTTCCACCACCATGTCGTGAATACAAAAACATATTCTTTCCAACCACTGTAAGAAAAGGTCCTTTCATGCAAGAATACAACTCTTCCCCGCCCAATGATTGGACAAACAGCGCCTGGGCTGCGTGCCATAAGGGGCCCCAGCACGGGGAATCCGGGGCCCCGAGCCGTGCTCGCCCTATTGGAATGCTGCAGCGGTGCTCAATGCAGAAAACAGCAGACTTACCAGATAATACCGGGAAGCTTTCACTCTCAGCTGTAAACAGCAGACTCCTACCGCTTACCAGATGACACCTGGAAGCGTTCACTCTCAGCAGAAAACAGCAGATGAATACAGCAGACTCCTACTGCTTACCAGATGACACCAGGAAGCGTTCACTCTCAGCTGTAAACAGCAGACTCCTAGTGCTTACCAGATGACACCAGGAAGCGTTCACTCTCAGCTGTAAACAGCAGACTCCTAGTGCTTACCAGATGACACCAGGAAGCGTTCACTCTCAGCTGTAAACAGCAGACTCCTAGTGCTTACCAGATGACACCAGGAAGCGTTCACTCTCAGCTGTAAACAGCAGACTCCTAGTGCTTACCAGATGACACCAGGAAGCGTTCACTCTCAGCAGAAAACAGCAGACTCCCAGAGCTTACCAGATGACACCAGGAAGCGTTCACTCTCAGCTGAAAACAGCAGACTCCTAGTGCTTACCAGATGACACCAGGAAGCGTTCACTCTCAGCTGAAAACAGCACACTCCTAGTGCTTACCAGGTGACACCAGGAAGCGTTCGCTCTCAGCTGAAAACAGCAGATGAATACAGCAGACTCCTACTGCTTACCAGATGACACCAGGAAGCGTTCGCTCTCAGCTGAAAACAGCAGACTCCTACTGCTTACCAGATGACACCAGGAAGCGTTCACTCTCGGCTGTAAACAGCAACTCCTAGTGCTTACCAGATGGCACCAGGAAGCATTCACTCAGGAAGCGTTCAGGCTCAGCTGAAAACAGCAGACTGCTACTGCTTACCAGATGGCACCAGGAAGCGTTCACTCTCAGATGACAGCAGCAGACTCCCAGAGCTTACCAGATGACACCAGGAAGCGTTCGCTCTCAGCTGTAAACAGCAGACTCCTACTGCTTACCAGATGACACCAGGAAGCGTTCACTCTCAGCTGAAAACAGCAGACTCCTAGTGCTTACCAGGTGACACCAGGAAGCGTTCGCTCTCAGCTGAAAACAGCAGACTCCTACTACTTACTAGATGGCACCAGGAAGCGTTCGCTCTCAGATGACAGCAGCAGACTCCTACTGCTTACCAGATGACAACAGGAAGCGTTCACTCTCAGCTGAAAACAGCAGACTCCTAGTGCTCACCAGATGACACCAAGAAGCGTTCGCTCTCAGCTGAAAACAGCAGACTCCTACTGCTTACCAGATAACACCGGGAAGCGTTGGCTCTCAGCTGTAAACAGCAGACTCCTAGTGCTTACCAGATGACACCAGGAAGCGTTCGCTCTCAGCTGAAAACAGCAGATGAATACAGCAGATTCCTACTGCTTACCAGATGACACCAGGAAGCGTTCGCTCTCAGCTGTAAACAGCAGACTCCTAGTGCTTACCAGGTGACACCAGGAAGCGTTCGCTCTCAGCTGAAAACAGCAGACTCCTACTACTTACTAGATGACACTAGGAAGCGTTCGCTCTCAGCTGTAAACAGCAGACTCCTAGTGCTTACCAGGTGACACCAGGAAGCGTTCGCTCTCAGCTATAAACAGCAGACTCCTACTGCTTACCAGATAACACCGGGAAGCAATCACCCTCAGCAGAAAACAGCAGACTCCTAGAGCTTACCAGATGACACCAGGAAGCGTTCGCTCTCAGCTGAAAACAGCGGACTCCTAGTGCTTACCAGGTGACACCAGGAAGCGTTCGCTCTCAGCTGAAAACAGCAGATTCTTACTGTTTACCAGATGACATCAGGAAGCGTTCACTCTCAGCTGAAAACAGCAGATTCTTACTGCTTACCAGATGACACCAGGAAGCGTTCACTCTCAGCTGAAAACAGCAGATTCTTACTGCTTACCAGATGACATCAGGAAGCGTTCACTCTCAGCTGAAAACAGCAGACTCCTACTGCTTACCAGATGACACCAGGAAGCGTTCACTCTCGGCTGAAAACAGCAGACTCCTAGTGCTTACCAGATGGCACCAGGAAGCATTCACTCAGGAAGCGTTCACGCTCAGCTGAAAACAGCAGACTCCTACTACTTACCAGATGGCACCAGGAAGCGTTCGCTCTCAGCTGTAAACAGCAGACTCCCAGTGCTTACCAGATGACACTAGGAAGCGTTCGCTCTCAGCTGTAAACAGCAGACTCCCAGTGCTTACCAGATGACACCAGGAAGCGTTCACTCTCAGGTGTAAACAGCAGACTCCCAGTGCTCACCAGATGACACCAGGAAGCGTTTGCTCTCAGCAGAAAACAGCAGACTCCTAGTGCTTACCAGGTGACACCAGGAAGCGTTCGCTCTCAGCTGAAAACAGCAGACTCCTACTACTTACCAGATGACACCAGGAAGCGTTGACTCTCAGCTGTAAACAGCACACTCCTAGTGCTTACCAGGTGACACCAGGAAGCGTTCGCTCTCAGCTGAAAACAGCAGATGAATACAGCAGACTCCTACTGCTTACCAGATGACACCAGGAAGCGTTCGCTCTCAGCTGAAAACAGCAGACTCCTACTGCTTACCAGATAACACCGGGAAGCGTTGGCTCTCAGCTGTAAACAGCAGACTCCTAGTGCTTACCAGATGACACCAGGAAGCGTTCACTCTCAGCTGAAAACAGCAGACTCCTAGTGCTTACCAGGTGACACCAGGAAGCGTTCGCTCTCAGCTGAAAACAGCAGACTCCTACTACTTACTAGATGACACCAGGAAGCGTTCACTCTCAGCTGAAAACAGCAGATGAATACAGCAGACTCCTACTGCTTACCAGATGACACCAGGAAGCGTTCGCTCTCAGCTGTAAACAGCAGACTTCTAGTGCTTACCAGGTGACACCAGGAAGCGTTCGCTCTCAGCTGAAAACAGCAGACTCCTACTACTTACTAGATGACACCAGGAAGCGTTCGCTCTCAGCTGTAAACAGCAGACTCCCAGTGCTTTTACCAGGTGACACCAGGAAGCGTTCGCTCTCAGCTATAAACAGCAGACTCCTACTGCTTACCAGATGACACCAGGAAGCGTTCACTCTCAGCTGTAAACAGCAGACTCCTACTGCTTACCAGAGCACACCAGGAAGCGTTCGCTCTCAGCTGAAAACAGCAGACTCCTAGTGCTTACCAGGTGACACCAGGAAGCGTTCGCTCTCAGCTGAAAACAGCAGATTCTTACTGCTTACCAGATGACATCAGGAAGCGTTCACTCTCAGCTGAAAACAGCAGATTCTTACTGCTTACCAGATGACACCAGGAAGCGTTCACTCTCAGCTGAAAACAGCAGATTCTTACTGCTTACCAGATGACATCAGGAAGCGTTCACTCTCAGCTGAAAACAGCAGACTCCTACTGCTTACCAGATGACACCAGGAAGCGTTCACTCTCGGCTGAAAACAGCAGACTCCTAGTGCTTACCAGATGGCACCAGGAAGCATTCACTCAGGAAGCGTTCACGCTCAGCTGAAAACAGCAGACTCCTACTACTTACCAGATGGCACCAGGAAGCGTTCGCTCTCAGCTGTAAACAGCAGACTCCCAGTGCTTACCAGATGACACTAGGAAGCGTTCGCTCTCAGCTGTAAACAGCAGACTCCCAGTGCTTACCAGATGACACCAGGAAGCGTTCACTCTCAGGTGTAAACAGCAGACTCCCAGTGCTCACCAGATGACACCAGGAAGCGTTTGCTCTCAGCAGAAAACAGCAGACTCCTAGTGCTTACCAGGTGACACCAGGAAGCGTTCGCTCTCAGCTGAAAACAGCAGACTCCTACTACTTACCAGATGACACCAGGAAGCGTTGACTCTCAGCTGTAAACAGCACACTCCTAGTGCTTACCAGGTGACACCAGGAAGCGTTCGCTCTCAGCTGAAAACAGCAGATGAATACAGCAGACTCCTACTGCTTACCAGATGACACCAGGAAGCGTTCGCTCTCAGCTGAAAACAGCAGACTCCTACTGCTTACCAGATAACACCGGGAAGCGTTGGCTCTCAGCTGTAAACAGCAGACTCCTAGTGCTTACCAGATGACACCAGGAAGCGTTCACTCTCAGCTGAAAACAGCAGACTCCTAGTGCTTACCAGGTGACACCAGGAAGCGTTCGCTCTCAGCTGAAAACAGCAGACTCCTACTACTTACTAGATGACACCAGGAAGCGTTCACTCTCAGCTGAAAACAGCAGATGAATACAGCAGACTCCTACTGCTTACCAGATGACATCAGGAAGCGTTCGCTCTCAGCTGTAAACAGCAGACTCCTAGTGCTTACCAGGTGACACCAGGAAGCGTTCGCTCTCAGCTGAAAACAGCAGACTCCTACTACTTACTAGATGACACCAGGAAGCGTTCGCTCTCAGCTGTAAACAGCAGACTCCCAGTGCTTACCAGGTGACACCAGGAAGCGTTTGCTCTCAGCTATAAACAGTAGACTCCTACTGCTTACCAGATAACACCGGGAAGCAATCACTCTCAGCAGAAAACAGCAGACTCCTAGTGCTTAACAGGTGACACCAGGAAGCGTTCACTCTCAGCTGTAAACAGCAGACTCCTACTGCTTACCAGATGACACCAGGAAGCGTTCGCTCTCAGCTGAAAACAGCAGATGAATACAGCAGACTCCTACTGCTTACCAGATGACACCAGGAAGCGTTCGCTCTCAGCTGAAAACAGCAGACTCCTACTGCTTACCAGATGACACCAGGAAGCGTTCACTCTCGGCTGTAAACAGCAACTCCTAGTGCTTACCAGATGGCACCAGGAAGCATTCACTCAGGAAGCGTTCAGGCTCAGCTGAAAACAGCAGACTGCTACTGCTTACCAGATGGCACCAGGAAGCGTTCACTCTCAGATGACAGCAGCAGACTCCTACTGCTTACCAGATGACACCAGGAAGCGTTCACTCTCAGCTGAAAACAGCAGACTCCTAGTGCTTACCAGGTGACACCAGGAAGCGTTCGCTCTCAGCTGAAAACAGCAGACTCCTACTACTTACTAGATGGCACCAGGAAGCGTTCGCTCTCAGATGACAGCAGCAGACTCCTACTGCTTACCAGATGACAACAGGAAGCGTTCACTCTCAGCTGAAAACAGCAGACTCCTAGTGCTCACCAGATGACACCAAGAAGCGTTCGCTCTCAGCTGAAAACAGCAGACTCCTACTGCTTACCAGATAACACCGGGAAGCGTTGGCTCTCAGCTGTAAACAGCAGACTCCTAGTGCTTACCAGATGACACCAGGAAGCGTTCGCTCTCAGCTGAAAACAGCAGATGAATACAGCAGATTCCTACTGCTTACCAGATGACACCAGGAAGCGTTCGCTCTCAGCTGTAAACAGCAGACTCCTAGTGCTTACCAGGTGACACCAGGAAGCGTTCGCTCTCAGCTGAAAACAGCAGACTCCTACTACTTACTAGATGACACCAGGAAGCGTTCGCTCTCAGCTGTAAACAGCAGACTCCTAGTGCTTACCAGGTGACACCAGGAAGCGTTCGCTCTCAGCTATAAACAGCAGACTCCTACTGCTTACCAGATAACACCGGGAAGCAATCACTCTCAGCAGAAAACAGCAGACTCCTAGTGCTTACCAGATGACACCAGGAAGCGTTCGCTCTCAGCTGAAAACAGCGGACTCCTAGTGCTTACCAGGTGACACCAGGAAGCGTTCGCTCTCAGCTGAAAACAGCAGATTCTTACTGTTTACCAGATGACATCAGGAAGCGTTCACTCTCAGCTGAAAACAGCAGATTCTTACTGCTTACCAGATGACACCAGGAAGCGTTCACTCTCAGCTGAAAACAGCAGATTCTTACTGCTTACCAGATGACATCAGGAAGCGTTCACTCTCAGCTGAAAACAGCAGACTCCTACTGCTTACCAGATGACACCAGGAAGCGTTCACTCTCGGCTGAAAACAGCAGACTCCTAGTGCTTACCAGATGGCACCAGGAAGCATTCACTCAGGAAGCGTTCACGCTCAGCTGAAAACAGCAGACTCCTACTACTTACCAGATGGCACCAGGAAGCGTTCGCTCTCAGCTGTAAACAGCAGACTCCCAGTGCTTACCAGATGACACTAGGAAGCGTTCGCTCTCAGCTGTAAACAGCAGACTCCCAGTGCTTACCAGATGACACCAGGAAGCGTTCACTCTCAGGTGTAAACAGCAGACTCCCAGTGCTCACCAGATGACACCAGGAAGCGTTTGCTCTCAGCAGAAAACAGCAGACTCCTAGTGCTTACCAGGTGACACCAGGAAGCGTTCGCTCTCAGCTGAAAACAGCAGACTCCTACTACTTACCAGATGACACCAGGAAGCGTTGACTCTCAGCTGTAAACAGCACACTCCTAGTGCTTACCAGGTGACACCAGGAAGCGTTCGCTCTCAGCTGAAAACAGCAGATGAATACAGCAGACTCCTACTGCTTACCAGATGACACCAGGAAGCGTTCGCTCTCAGCTGAAAACAGCAGACTCCTACTGCTTACCAGATGACACCAGGAAGCGTTCGCTCTCAGCTGTAAACAGCAGACTCCTAGTGCTTACCAGGTGACACCAGGAAGCGTTCGCTCTCAGCTGAAAGCAGCAGACTCCTACTACTTACTAGATGACACCAGGAAGCGTTCGCTCTCAGCTGTAAACAGCAGACTCCCAGTGCTTACCAGGTGACACCAGGAAGCGTTCGCTCTCAGCTATAAACAGCAGACTCCTACTGCTTACCAGATGACACCAGGAAGCGTTCACTCTCAGCTGTAAACAGCAGACTCCTACTGCTTACCAGATTACACCAGGAAGCGTTCGCTCTCAGCTGAAAACAGCAGACTCCTAGTGCTTACCAGGTGACACCAGGAAGCGTTCGCTCTCAGCTGAAAACAGCAGATTCTTACTGCTTACCAGATGACATCAGGAAGCGTTCACTCTCAGCTGAAAACAGCAGATTCTTACTGCTTACCAGATGACACCAGGAAGCGTTCACTCTCAGCTGAAAACAGCAGATTCTTACTGCTTACCAGATGACATCAGGAAGCGTTCACTCTCAGCTGAAAACAGCAGACTCCTACTGCTTACCATATGACACCAGGAAGCGTTCACTCTCGGCTGAAAACAGCAGACTCCTAGTGCTTACCAGATGGCACCAGGAAGCATTCACTCAGGAAGCGTTCACGCTCAGCTGAAAACAGCAGACTCCTACTACTTACCAGATGGCACCAGGAAGCGTTCGCTCTCAGCTGTAAACAGCAGACTCCCAGTGCTTACCAGATGACACTAGGAAGCGTTCGCTCTCAGCTGTAAACAGCAGACTCCCAGTGCTTACCAGATGACACCAGGAAGCGTTCACTCTCAGGTGTAAACAGCAGACTCCCAGTGCTCACCAGATGACACCAGGAAGCGTTTGCTCTCAGCAGAAAACAGCAGACTCCTAGTGCTTACCAGGTGACACCAGGAAGCGTTCGCTCTCAGCTGAAAACAGCAGACTCCTACTACTTACCAGATGACACCAGGAAGCGTTGACTCTCAGCTGTAAACAGCACACTCCTAGTGCTTACCAGGTGACACCAGGAAGCGTTCGCTCTCAGCTGAAAACAGCAGATGAATACAGCAGACTCCTACTGCTTACCAGATGACACCAGGAAGCGTTCGCTCTCAGCTGAAAACAGCAGACTCCTACTGCTTACCAGATAACACCGGGAAGCGTTGGCTCTCAGCTGTAAACAGCAGACTCCTAGTGCTTACCAGATGACACCAGGAAGCGTTCACTCTCAGCTGAAAACAGCAGACTCCTAGTGCTTACCAGGTGACACCAGGAAGCGTTCGCTCTCAGCTGAAAACAGCAGACTCCTACTACTTACTAGATGACACCAGGAAGCGTTCACTCTCAGCTGAAAACAGCAGATGAATACAGCAGACTCCTACTGCTTACCAGATGACACCAGGAAGCGTTCGCTCTCAGCTGTAAACAGCAGACTCCTAGTGCTTACCAGGTGACACCAGGAAGCGTTCGCTCTCAGCTGAAAACAGCAGACTCCTACTACTTACTAGATGACACCAGGAAGCGTTCGCTCTCAGCTGTAAACAGCAGACTCCCAGTGCTTACCAGGTGACACCAGGAAGCGTTTGCTCTCAGCTATAAACAGTAGACTCCTACTGCTTACCAGATAACACCGGGAAGCAATCACTCTCAGCAGAAAACAGCAGACTCCTAGTGCTTAACAGGTGACACCAGGAAGCGTTCACTCTCAGCTGTAAACAGCAGACTCCTACTGCTTACCAGATGACACCAGGAAGCGTTCGCTCTCAGCTGAAAACAGCAGATGAATACAGCAGACTCCTACTGCTTACCAGATGACACCAGGAAGCGTTCACTCTCAGCTGTAAACAGCAGACTCCTACTGCTTACCAGATGACACCAGGAAGCGTTCGCTCTCAGCTGAAAACAGCAGACTCCTAGTGCTTACCAGGTGACACCAGGAAGCGTTCGCTCTCAGCTGAAAACAGCAGATTCTTACTGCTTACCAGATGACATCAGGAAGCGTTCACTCTCAGCTGAAAACAGCAGATTCTTACTGCTTACCAGATGACACCAGGAAGCGTTCACTCTCAGCTGAAAACAGCAGATTCTTACTGCTTACCAGATGACATCAGGAAGCGTTCACTCTCAGCTGAAAACAGCAGACTCCTACTGCTTACCAGATGACACCAGGAAGCGTTCACTCTCAGCTGTAAACAGCAGACTCCTACTGCTTACCAGATGACACCAGGAAGCGTTCGCTCTCAGCTGAAAACAGCAGACTCCTAGTGCTTACCAGGTGACACCAGGAAGCGTTCGCTCTCAGCTGAAAACAGCAGATTCTTACTGCTTACCAGATGACATCAGGAAGTGTTCACTCTCAGCTGAAAACAGCAGATTCTTACTGCTTACCAGATGACACCAGGAAGCGTTCACTCTCAGCTGAAAACAGCAGATTCTTACTGCTTACCAGATGACATCAGGAAGCGTTCACTCTCAGCTGAAAACAGCAGACTCCTACTGCTTACCAGATGACACCAGGAAGCGTTCACTCTCAGCTGAAAACAGCAGACTCCTACTACTTACCAGATGGCACCAGGAAGCGTTCGCTCTCAGCTGTAAACAGCAGACTCCCAGTGCTTACCAGATGACACTAGGAAGCGTTCGCTCTCAGCTGTAAACAGCAGACTCCAGTGCTTACCAGATGACACCAGGAAGCGTTCACTCTCAGGTGTAAACAGCAGACTCCCAGTGCTCACCAGATGACACCAGGAAGCGTTTGCTCTCAGCAGAAAACAGCAGACTCCTAGTGCTTACCAGGTGACACCAGGAAGCGTTCGCGCTCAGCTGAAAACAGCAGACTCCTACTACTTACCAGATGACACCAGGAAGCGTTGACTCTCAGCTGTAAACAGCAGACTCCTAGTGCTTACCAGGTGACACCAGGAAGCGTTCGCTCTCAGCTGAAAACAGCAGATGAATACAGCAGACTCCTACTGCTTACCAGATGACACCAGGAAGCGTTCGCTCTCAGCTGAAAACAGCAGACTCCTACTGCTTACCAGATAACACCGGGAAGCGTTGGCTCTCAGCTGTAAACAGCAGACTCCTAGTGCTTACCAGATGACACCAGGAAGCGTTCACTCTCAGCTGAAAACAGCAGACTCCTAGTGCTTACCAGGTGACACCAGGAAGCGTTCGCTCTCAGCTGAAAACAGCAGACTCCTACTACTTACTAGATGACACCAGGAAGCGTTCACTCTCAGCTGAAAACAGCAGATGAATACAGCAGACTCCTACTGCTTACCAGATGACACCAGGAAGCGTTCGCTCTCAGCTGTAAACAGCAGACTCCTAGTGCTTACCAGGTGACACCAGGAAGCGTTCGCTCTCAGCTGAAAACAGCAGACTCCTACTACTTACTAGATGACACCAGGAAGCGTTCGCTCTCAGCTGTAAACAGCAGACTCCCAGTGCTTACCAGGTGACACCAGGAAGCGTTCGCTCTCAGCTATAAACAGCAGACTCCTACTGCTTACCAGATAACACCAGGAAGCGTTCGCTCTCAGCTGAAAACAGCAGATGAATACAGCAGACTCCTACTGCTTACCAGATGACACCAGGAAGCGTTCACTCTCAGCTGTAAACAGCAGACTCCTAGTGCTTACCAGGTGACACCAGGAAGCGTTCGCTCTCAGCTGAAAACAGCAGACTCCTACTACGGTCAGACTCTATGGTCCCCCAAGGTGGGACCATAGAGGACTTAGGTGAAAGGTCCCTGTGCCAGGGCCACCCTACCAGGATGGAAGGTAGAAGGGGCAGTACACAGCGTTCGTTTCCAACTCACTGTCTTGGTTGCGCAGAACGTCTTGTAGCGACTGTAATATGATCTGAAACCTGCTGATGGTTATGTTTTGCTTTATGTTCAATTTTTTTAAACAAAATTCCATGGGGCATATCAGCAACAACCGGCGATAATTATCGCTAAGCGCACTTAGCGCTAGGATAATTATCGCCGGCTAGCGTGGATTTTCATCGCTGAGATAGCGTGCTATTAGCAACGCTTATCTCAAAAGCGATAAAAATCCTAGCGCTAACTGCCAAACGTGAGATTATCGCTGGAAACCCAGCGATAATCCCACGAAGTTTGGCGATAGCTTGCTGATAGGGCCTCACATACTTACCCATGATATCCACCTTCCATAGGATATCATGGCTAAGTCAGTTTCAAAGCAGGCATAAGGAAAGTAGCGATAACAGAGGTTATCGCTACATTTCTTGTCGCTATGCTCCTTTGCGTGAGGCTTGATAATAGGAGAAATGTCACCGTTATCCTGGGGAGGAATGCATACTTTGCATCTCATTAAAGATGCACAGATGGGCGTTAGGAATTCAGGCGCTAAGGCAAGGTTTCACGCGATAGCGTGACCTTGCTAATATAGCGATAATTTTATATCGCCACCTTGTAGATATGCCCCTATATTTTTTAACAATAACCCAAACTAATGGTAATCAATGTAATAACTCAAGCAGGATGAATGTCTGAGCTTCCCAAGATTCGAACTCCAGACTCACAGCTCACATCAGAAATCAGCAGCAAATGCTAAACTCAGTGTGACATCCTGCTGGTATGAGTCTTGTACCCCAATAAGATCTCGGCCAGTGCCCCCTACACCCGAGCGTCAGCTATGCTCAGGTGAGCCAGACACATCTAGGATAGAGGGGGGGTCGGGTGGTTTCAAGATGTTCCCATAATAAGGAAGAAACCAGGAATCCTGGTGAGTGGAAGCCTGCTGTCTCGGTTTTTGGCAGACTTCATCCAGAGCTGCAGTCAGAAAGATTGATTCCTTGGCCAGGTTGTGGGCATATCACGACGAGGCATGCATCACCGCCTGCTGGGGAAGAATGCTGCCAGCCTGCCCTATCAGCTCCAGCATTTGCCGATCACGAGTGATCGATGAGCAAGGGCCTTCAGTGCCTGACTGCATCAGTCCCTAAAGTTCACTGCCAATGCAACGGTTCTCTTTGGCACATTTCCCTGCTGAGGCGATAGAGATGAAGGATACTATTTTTATTATTACTGTTAGAGGACAAATTAAAATTGTATGCACTTTCTTTTTTAAATTTGATAATTGTTGTTTGTGAACCCGGTACGGTTCACAGCGGCGAGCCTGGCTGTCGCTGGGCCTGGCGCCCAAGCCATCTGCAACAGCAACACTAAAGCGAGTGGCTGCTTGAAAGATGCTGGAAGACCGAAGACATCCAAAACCATCATGTCCAACTAGGTATCATTTTAAGACAATATCATACGTTTTCAAGTGAGATATACTGATATGCCAAAAACACATTATTGACATAAGAAAAGCAAAACAAGTTGACTATGTGAACAAAAATGAAAGAAGATAAATATATAAGTAGAATTATTTCTTTGTATTTTTGCATATCAAACAACATGAATTACTTAGGACAGCCGAGCTGAACATGCTCAGTGCAAACAAGTGAGTACACAGTGCTTATAAGTGAAACACTTTGGGGTCCATTAGTATGTCGGGCGGATCGCCACCGCCCGCTTGGCTGTGGCGATCCGCCCGACATAATCCCCCGCCCGCCTCCCATTTCCCCCCCCTGCCCTATCAGTATGGCGGGTGGTACCGCGGCGGATGGGAAGACCATCCGCCGCTTTTCCGCCCGGTCGACGAGTCGACCGGGCGGAAAAGGGTTTAATATGGTGGCGGTGTCTGCTAGAGACCACCATCCATATTTGTACGCAGGCGGGGAGCAGCTTTTCCGTGGCTGCGTTGCCACCGCGGAAAGGCATGCGGGAATCACATTTGGGGGCCCGTTGCGGCACCCATGAAGTTGGGGGTTGAGGGGTGCACATGGTGGGTACCTATGGTACCCCCCTGCATTTGCATGCACAATGTGGCAGACACCGCGCGGTGCCTTTCATGTTGTGCATGCAAATGCACAACATGCATTTTTGGCATTGAAGCGGGTGATGCTGAAAGCACCGCCCGCCGCAAGGTTAAAAATGCAGGTTGCGTCCACCAGTGTGGCGGGCGCATCCTAATCACCCCCACGGGTCCGCTGCACATATGGCAGGCTGGCCCTTTTTACATCAGGATGGCGAATGATGCCCAAAGTGTCCGAAAATTGTGATCCATAAGAAACGGTAAAACAGTGATAGACTATATGTACATTGTGTAAACAGAGTATGATCACATGAATCATGTTTATATTCATTCCTGGTTTAACTCTGTTTCTAGCAAAAGTTTGAAAAGGAAGTCTTTGATGTTGATAGGTATGTTTGCGGCGTTTCGACCCTCAATTGGGTCTTCAGCAGAACAACATTTTTTTAAAATTGAACACACTGCTGAGAAGGTGACTCTAAGAAGGAAGACAGCAGGTAAAAGAGGTTGTTTAAAATCAATTGAGAGAATGAATATCTGCAAACATCCTGTCTCTTTTACTGGAAAGAGCAACACATCTAGCTTTCACAGCGATCGTGATCCCGATGACTTTCGTGGACAATGTTTGACAGTGAGTCTTCTAAGACCCTCAATGCTGCCTGGTGCAGGGTGCCACCTCTAATTCACTTTGGGTTCACTATCAAAATAATGAGGCAAGCGCTGGAAACTGAAAGACAAGAAAAAGGTTTATTTCTCATGAAGAGATCACGTCAACTGCAGACACTCGGATGTCTGAGGGAGGTGTTCTCCTGATAACTCCTTTGGCTCTTCCTTTTATACAGGTTTGACACAATGCATTTGTTTCATCAACATGGTTACACAAGCTTGGAGTCCCCGCCCCGGGCAGGTTGTCACACAAGCCCAACAGTATTTCTCTTCCCACCCAGGTCAAACAGACAATCATATCTTGCAGCTGGGAGACCGGCTAGATCTAAGAGTCCGTTCTGTTGATAAAAACAGGTCCCATTGTTGGTAAAAACAAGTCTTGCTGTTTGCAGTGCAATAAATCATGTTGCAAGAGTATTTTTGGTGTTTGAAACCTGTTTGTGTAACTAGGTGTAGTGAGGGGTAGAGTGTCCAAAGGTTTGCCTGTAAACAGAGATGAGAGGAAACACGAGTTTGTGGCAGCAAGTGGCGCTGAGGTTTGTTGCGGCAATAGAGTTTCTAGCCCCCAGCACACATACCAGGTCGGTCAGAGGGTCAGAGGAATGCTAGTAAGGGCAAGGTGAAACAAAGGTGGCCAACAGAGTACAAAATGGCTGTGATAGATTAAAATGACTGTAGCTTATGTGCACATAGAAATTTCCACCAGACAAGATGGCGCAGGCAATGTTCACGATTGTCGTTTTGCTTTTAACAGTGGCCCCTTTGATCATAACTAGCCAGCTTGTCAGTCTATTTCGATCTCCATAATGTCCTGTATCTCTTGATCATACATTACTCTCATTTTTGTTAGCTGAGTGTCCATAGTCTTAGGGTGCAAGGTAGTTATACAAAGAGAACACAAAGGTGGTATACAGTGTATACCCAAACAACAACCACATATTGTCAATACTGGGACCAAGAGAATCATTGATATTTTCCAACCCCACTCCTTCAAGATGCCCCAAAGCCAACTTCCAATTGTCCAGGTTTCTGATCTCTGATGAATTTCTGAAGACAGTCTATGGAGATGTTCGTTTGCTTCATAGACAGAAGGTGAATTATCAGGAATGTATATACAGCACCTGGCACCGATGATGCGGCATGCTCCTACACGGTCCGCTAGTACCACGTCCAGGACCATGCGATTTTGCAGGATAACCAGACGGACTGCTTGGAGCTCAGCAGTGTTGTTGGTGAGGATGCCAGCAGTGATGTTCAGGGCGGTCTCTACCGCTTGGAATAGATGTCTGATGGCTCGGCTGTTTGCCATCGGACCCCATAGCGGGATGAGCCCTTTTGCTGCGTCGAGGAACTGTGATGAGGCAGTGTCTGCTTGATCAGTGTCTTTAGATCGTTTTTCTCGATGATGCTCTGCATGGGCTGTGTAGGTTGGTGGAAAAACAAAGGCGATGAAGCACGTGCCCCTCCAGTTTCTTGGGGGCCAGGTGTAGGCTTTGGTTCCGCAAACAAAGTACATATGGTGATGCGACAAGCGCAGGAGGGTTGGTAGTGTTCAAAGTCCTTACAATGCTACAGGTGCTGTGACCCACATTCTTAGTCCCACGGCCTTCAATGCATACAAGGCCAGAGACGTTCACCACAGATAGGGCCACAGTCAGTGTTGCAGCAGTTCTTTTCTTCAGGTAGGAAAATGTGGCTCTGTTAGGATTATTGAACACTTGCATTTTCACTCGTTCTTTGGAGGGGACATTCATCGGGAATGTCGCATTGAAGGTGTGAGGGCAGAAGGGGGCGGCTGTTCTTCCCGTTTTGTTTCGCCAGAACTCGTTGTAGAACTGGGCGATTGTTCCGTCGGAAGTGGCATTGTCTTTGTAACTTTCTTGTAGGAGTATCATCCAGGCAAGGCAAGATCCGTGAATAGAAAAGGGCGAAGGGATGAAAGGGATGGAATGTTCAGTGGCATGTGGTAACAGCCCACAGACCTAACAGTTGGTAGTATTGGTGGCAAGATTGTGCTGGTGCAACATCTGCACAAAAGAATTATTCCAGAATTCTTTGCGTCGTTCTCGGAGATGTGGCGGTAGTGATACCAGATAGTGTTCTTTCTTGGTGACTGGTTGCATGGTGGGTGACAATGTTCTGTATGCAGGTGCATTCTCTTCAATGATCCAGAGTGCGACCATTAGCAGGAGACAGGTGAGAAATGCGTCTGCAAGTGCAATTGTCTTTGTGCTGTGCAGGTTAGCAGTCTTGGTGTCTTTGCGGTCGCTTTGCAGGTGTTCAGTTTCTTCCATCATCTTCGAGGAGCTCAACAACTGTTAGGACCACAGACTTTTGTCTGTCGCTTTCCTGGTAGCGTTGTTTGATTGTGCTACCGATCTGAGACCTTGACTCAGTTAGTGGCCTGGTCGTTGGAGCTCCCTCCTTTTTTGTCGATCTTAGGTTGTACCCTTTCTTGGATGGCACCGTGGGGTCGGGAAATTCTGATAGTTCGAGGGTGTCTTCTTGTGGGTAGCAACTCAGAGCTGGTCGGTTCTTCGCGAGTACTTCCTCTTGCACCTCCACCCCTTCACAGGTTGCCAGTGTTGGAGGGACTCGCTTGCAATGATGAGCGTGCAGCCAGTTTCGTTTCCTTCCACTCGGAGGGCAGTTCGGGTGGTGATCAGGACTTACCAGGGGCCCGTCCACCTAGGCTCCAGATTTTTCGTTCTTTGGAAGTTGCGAATCAATACCTGGTCGCCTGGCTTTATTTCATGTCCCGGGCCCCTGGATATGTCAGGCAAGGCTTGCTGCACCTGTTGGTGGATAATTGTTAGCTCGTTTGTCAATTTATGCAAATAATCCAACATTAATATGTTCGGGACATGGTTAATGGAGGTGGGTCTTGGTGTCGCCCAAATGCTCATAGGCCTGCCGAAGACCACCTCATACGGGGTCAGTCTGTGTTTGGTTGGGGTGGAGCGCATTGATAGCAATGCCAATGGAAGGGCGTCAGGCCATTTCAACCCGGTCGTGGCAACTATTTTGGCTAGTTTTAATTTCAATGTTGCATTGTGTCTCTCTACCAGGCCCGCTGATTGGGGGTGGAAGACGGCATGGAACTTTTGTTTTACCCCCAACCCTCTCAGTATGTTCTGTATCACCTCGGCTACGAAGTGGGGGCCGTTGTCGCTCCATAAAATTCTGCAAAGGCTGTATCGGGGGAAGAATTCTTTCAGCAATACTTTTGCAGTGGCTAAGGCGGTATTGTCACGGGTGGGATATGCCTCCACCCATTTGCTAAAAGCGCACACAACCACCAGGACATATTTTAGACCATGGCATCTCTCTAGTTGGATGTAATCCATTTGAAGGATTTCAAAGGGGTGGTCAGCGACTCCAAACCCTCCCCGTGGTACTACTGTCCCCTTCCCTGGGTTGTGTTGTAGGCAGACTATACATTGTTGTACTAGGCGTTTTGCAGATTCTGCTATCTTGACATTATGCCATACTCTGGTGATTAGTTCAATCATGGGGGTGGAGCCTATGTGTGCTGGTAAATGTGCCATGGTCAATATGGGGATGAGGTAGGCATTGGGTAACAGCCATTTATTTCCGTCTTTAGTTCTCCAGCAGTCTTCCTCTTCTTTTAGTCCCACCTTTTCCCATTCGGTCAATTCGTCTTGTGTGCATGTAGTCTGTATGTCCTTACAGTGGTCCTAGCGTCAGTCCATTGTTCAGCTTGTGACCTGATCACATACATTCGTGTCATAGTTCTGTCTCCTGCTGTGGCTCGGGCAGTAACGTCTGCTAGTGCATTTCCCTGTCCAATGAGATCAGTCACTTTCCTATGTGCTTGGCATTTTATCACTGCTAACTTCTTGGGGAGGAGGACTGCTTGCGTCAAGGCAGAGACTAAATCTCCATGCAGGATGGGTGTACCATGTGAAGTCAGAAACCCTCTTTCTTTCTATAAGATCCCAAAATGGTGAACCACCCCGAAGGCATATTGGCTGTCGGTGTATATGTTAACTGTCGTGTCAGTCACTAGGATACATGCTCGTGTGAGGGCAATGAGTTCTGAAGCCTGGGCTGAACGTTGGGGAATACGGGCTGTTTCCAGAATAGTTCTGGCTGTGGTGACAGCGTATGCAGCTGAGGTGGTGCCGTCGGGGAGTTTGATGCACGAACCATCCACCCATAGTTCTCCTTCTGGTTCTAGAAAGGCGGTGTCTCTGAGATCTATTCTACTCTTTGTTTGTTCGTTCATCGGTTAGTGTCACACAGTCGTGTAGTGGAGTCACGCTAGGATCATTTCGGGTAGGGGTAACAGTGTGGCTGGATTGAGGGTGGTGCATCGCTTTAGGGTAATGTGCGGTGCTAGCAGGGTCAACTCATATCCGGTCAGTCGGGCGCTAGTCAAGTGTTGGGTTTTGGTCTGGTTTAGTAGTGTGTCGACTGCATGGGGTACTAAAACAGTGACTGGATTGGAGAGCACTATTCCTTTGCTCTGGCGTATTGATACTGCTGCAGCTGCCACAGCGCGCAGGCACGCTGGCAGCGCTATGGCTACTGGATCGAGGGTGGCAGAGAAATATGCACAAGGGCGTTGTTTGTGACCAATTGATTGTGTTAGGACAGAGAAAACACATACCTCCCTCTAGTGCGTGTAGAGGAAGAATGGTTTGGAGTAATCTGGGGTTCCTAGGACAGGCGCTGAACAAAGGGCATTGCGTAGTTCTTTAAAGGCTGACTGGCATTCGGGGGTCCAGGGGAGAGGCGAGGGGATGTCCTTAGCTAGGAGGGAGAGAAGGGGTTTGACAATGAGGCTAAAGTTTGGTAACCACTGTCGGCAAAATGAGGTGAGATCTATCAAAGAGCGGACTTGCTTCTAATCTTTGGGGACAGGGGTGTCTAGAATTGTCTGGATCCTGTCAGGCGTGAGTTTCCACCCTTCTTTTGATAAAAGGTGACACAAATAGGTCACTAGTGATTTACAGAACTGCAATTTCTTTCGGGAGACCTTGTGACCATTCTCAGCAAGAAAATGGAGTAGTTTGATGGTGGCTGTGACGGCTATTGGTATGGTGTCTGCTGCTAGAAGGATGTCGTCTACATATTGTATTAGTGCCACTCCATCTGCCAACTGTCTTTTAAGTGCCTGGCTATAGATGCTTGGGCTCTCAGTGTACCCCTGCGGTGCTCAGCAAAATCTGTACGAACGGGAGTTTAGGGTGAATCCAAATAGATAGCGGCTGTCCTGGTGTATAGGTATGGAAAAGAATGCGTTTTTTAGGTCAACTACAGTGAAGGTGGTGGCAGTGGAGGGGATTAAAGTCAAAATTGTCGTGATGTCGGAAACTACTGGGTATTGTGGCACTACGATTTTGTTTATCTCCTGCAGGTCAATAATGAAGCGGTAGGCTTTTCCGTCTCCCTCTCCCTGTCTCTTTATGATCGGTAGTATGGGACTGTTACAAACGTTGCTCACTACTTCCTCTACCACCCCTGCCTCTACCAAAGCGTGTATTATCTCTGTCAGTGCCTTCTCACCCTCTGGCGATATTTTGTACTGCGGTACTTTCGGTAGGGTTGCGTCCTGTCGTATTGTTACGTGTACTGCGTCAATCATCATTCGTCCTACGTCTGAATCAGCCCTAGCCCATAAGTGTGATGGCAAAGTGTCCAGTAGGGATGCGTCAGTCTCGGAGATGGGAAACATGTGCTGAGAAGGGTTCTCTCTATGGCGCTGGGGGTTGTCATACAGGATGACACGCACTCCGTCTGGTGAGCATCTGATAGTCGCATGGAAGTGTTTCAGAAGGTTGAGACCCATAATGGCATCTGGGGTGTTAGAAGAGAGGAGGAATGTCGTCTCGACGCTATTGTTGTCAAGGTTAAAAGGGATCGGTCATGACAAAGGGTTGGTGGAGGGCGTACCGTCAAATCCTATTGAGGTCACATGTGAGCCTGACAAGGGTGCCCTTGGAATCAGTTGTTTGGATAGTGCACTACGTGTTGCTCCAGTGTCTACCAAAAATTGAGATTTTGTGCCCAGGACCTTAGCGGTAACATAAGGGCCTTGCTGGTCAACATAGAGCTCGACTGGATCCCTCCCTTGCCCCTGGCTGTCCTATGCAAAATCGTACGTATTGTCATAATCTGTCTGTTGGTACTGATTCTGTTTGGGATGGTCAAATGCGTTCACTCTTCCTGGCCTTTCTTCGTTTGCTTCACTCGCATACCCTCTCCCACGTCCTCTCTGTCCACTTGCTGTTTCCCTCGCCCCCCTGCCCCTACCAGCTCCTAACAAAGCCGGGCATTGGGTTTTCCAGTTTCCATATTCTTTGCAAAATGCACATTGATCCTGGCCTAGGTCTTGGCATCCTACATATGAAGTAGATGAATTGTTTCTAGGTGGCTGTACTCTAGGGGTATTCTGCTGGTATCCTCCCCTATATTGCTCCCTTCCTGTATTCGCCCCCTGGAGTTGTGCTATTATCACCCTTTCCTTCAAGTCCTTCTTTTTCCTTTCTGTAGCTCTGTCATTTTCGTTTCTCTGATGCTCATAGTACTGGGCCATTTGGAGAATGGCCGCCGGTTTAGATGCTGCCCAACTACTTTCACTGGCTTGTAATTTCTGGGATACATCTGGCAGTAGTCCTTTGACATAGTTCTGCACAAATAAGTGGTGTCCGGTTGCGGTGGACATGTCTTGTCCCCTGTAATCGGAGAACACCGTTTCAAATCTGGAGAAATACTCTGAGGTATCCTCTTGTGGTTTCTGGCGGCACGCGGTTACTATGGACCAGTCTATCTTTTTCTCTGGGATCAGTGTTTTCACTTTCTGCACTATTTTGTCAGGGAGGTCCAATATTGCTTTAACCGGTTTTTGACCAGGATTCCGCTGTTTATCTAGTGTGTTGAGTTGTTCCCAGGTATGACCAAGCAGTTCGGTATGGTCTATTTTCCTAATCTGTTTCCACACATCTGCTGGCAAACATAACCCGAAGAACAAGTCTATGTCGGCAAGTGTCATTATTGTTGATCCCAGAGCGGTACCTAGCTCGGTGTAAAAGGCGGTGTTTTTTTTTCGTAAATCCGGTAAAGATTTACGGAACGTCAAAATGTCCTGTCTGTCACATAGCTGATATACCCAATTGTAGACCACCCTTCCTCTAGCGTCTTGATGGTTCATATCCTCATGAGTCCCTTGCCCTCTAGGAGGTACCCAATAAGGGGCATCTTCTTTTATAGGCATCATGCTATCTGGTTTTTCCACCGGGGGTCCTGCTATCTTAGATGTCCTGTCCTTATCTATCCGTCCTTGTTCAACGAGGTGACGGCATACTTCCAGTGTGGATGAAAAGAGTTCTGTAACATCGTTGTCACCTTCATCTCCGGTGTCTACTTTCCTATAGAGAGCCACTAGTCGCTCCGGCCCTACATCTTGGTACTTCTCTTCATATGCAGTAAGAGTGTGGTAACAGAGACGTACAATAAAGTATCGTTTGTGATTTTCAACATAGGAGTTGCATATGTCAGTTACATGCTCTTCTGTCTCTTTCCTATCTATGAGGGATTTAACTATTTTATCAATGCCTGCTCGCTCATTTGTACTTAATCGCGGGACCCTGGGCACTCCTTTTTCTTTTGATCCTACCTCTACTACTGTATCCTTTGATGAGTCATTTGGTGTGTGTGACTCAGTGGGAGCAGAGGCGGTGGAGACTGAGGCGATCGTGTCACCTCCGGCTATACTTTGGGGTCCTGGCGTTGTACTACGTGATGAGTAGGGGCGTAAGGGGATGGCATGTATATGATTGGGGGACCTAAATATATAAATCATCATCCACCCTTTGATTTGCCGGTAACTCGGGGTAAAGAGTCGATGGCGTTCTAACAGGGCATTGACCTGATATTTTTGATTCCTGTTCCTTTTTATCGATTTCCTTTTTGTTTTAGTTTTTCTTCTAACCTTTTACAGGCTTGGTAAGCTGATTTTCGCGTTTCTTTATCTTGTCTAGCTTCGTCTCTTTTCTTTCTTTGGGCTGCCTCTTTTCGCCATAAACCAAAACTGTCAAACATGGCTGGTCTAGTTTTCTTTTTGTGGAGAGCTAATTCTAACTTTTCTATTTTAGCGGGATCAAAAGATTCCGTCAGTGGCCACTGATTTACCCGGTCCTTCCTAGTGTATTTATGCCATAGTTTGCTATAAGCTATGGTGGCTAATCCATACTTTACGTACATGTCCTTGTTAGGGGTGCCTTCCGGCGGCGGCGGCTGACTGACCTCTAACAAACGGTCCCGTCCAAAACAATTGCAATGAAACAATCTAGAGAAAACAGGCATGACGTATTTATCGGTCAAAATGAATATCTCAATCAATCAATTTAGACAAAAAGTCTGCACTACCAGTCCTTCGCTGTCTGCAAAGAGAGTGAATATTCCTATTCTTCGTTGTTTGCAAGCAGGGAATGTCTCAAATAACTCAATAAAAAAGGAATACTAGTATTTCAATCAAACTATTCAATCAATCAATTTAAGTCATTTTTTCACGACCTTACCCAGACCATGTGGACAGTCCTTCGTCTTCCCCTTCCAGCGCCTGGTTGTCCTCTGACTCCAGCAATCAATGCGGCGTTCCTCTAAGGTCCCAGTCAGGACCGCAGGTCACTCGAGAGAGGTCCGTTCGGAACCGGTGAAGTTCAGTTGATCAGCAGCCAGACGAGGGTCTTCTCAGGCAGGTATACCCCAATCGTTTAGTCGTTCACTCCGTCGTTAGGACCTCTCTACCGGACCCACGTGTCGCTGATCTGCCCTCACGTTGAGCGCCAATTGTGAAAGACAGCGAGTCTTCTAAGACCCTCAATGCTGCCTGGTGCAGGGTTCCACCTCTAATTCACTTTGGGTTCGCTATCAAAATAATCAGGCAAGCGCTGGAAACTGGAAGACAAGAAAAAGGTTTATTTCTCATGAGGAGATCACGTCAACTGCAGACACCGGGATGTCTGAGGGAGGTGTTCTCCTGATAACTCATTTGGCTCTTCCTTTTATACAGGTTTGACACAATGCATTTGTTTCATCAACATGGTTACACAAGCTTGGAGTCCCCGCCCCGGGCAGGTTGTCACACAAGCCCAACAGTATTTCTCTTCCCACCCAGGTCAAACAGACAATCATATCTTGCAGCTGGACCTTGCTTCAGGGTCTAAAACATGTGAGACCGGCCAGATTTAAGAGTCCGTTCTGTTGATAAAAACAGGTCCCATTGTTGGTAAAAACAAGTCTTGCTGTTTGCAGTGCAATAAATCATGTTGCAAGAGTCTTTTTGGTGTTTGGAACCTGTTTGTGTAACTAGGTGTAGTGAGGGGTAGAGTGTCCAAAGGTTTGCCTGTAAACAGAGATGAGAGGAAAAATGAGTTTGTGGCAGCAAGTGGCGCTGAGGTTTGTTGCGGCAATATAGTTTCTAGCCCCCAGCACACATATCAGGTCGGTCAGAGGGTCAGAGGAATGCTAGTAAGGGCAAGGTGAAACAAAGGTGGCCAACAGAGTACAAAATGGCTGTGATAGATTAAAATGACTGTAGCTTATGTGCACATAGAAATTTCCACCAGACAAGATGGCGCAGGCAATGTTCACGATTGTCGTTTTGCTTTTAACAAATGCTTGTCTTGCTTTCCTCTCTGCTCTGAAAACAGGTCATATCGGATCCAAAAATGCAGTGGGCTACCACCTCCATCTATAGCGCGGAGTACAATACCCTGTCGGGCTCAGAGTTAGCAAGACAGGAGAGTGATCCGAGTAAGTGCGTGCAAGGTGTGTGACATCGACAATGGCAGGCACGAGCCC
Organism: Triturus cristatus; assembly: GCF_964204655.1. Classification (NCBI taxonomy): domain Eukaryota; kingdom Metazoa; phylum Chordata; class Amphibia; order Caudata; family Salamandridae; genus Triturus; species Triturus cristatus. The sequence goes on from NC_140594.1 coordinate 50,441,022, forward strand.
CCGAGAAAGCATCAGATAGTCCAAGCGTGCCCAGGAGGCAGCCTGGGTAGTGAAATGTGTGCCCTCGCGTGTAAGCTGGTGTGCATGTCTCCAGGCATCCGTTAGGGAGCACGACGCCAGTATGCCCCTCAGAGTCGCGCTGGACTTTGTGTAATGATGTGATCTAGGGTTGGAACGATCTATGGAAGGGTCATGAACTGTGTTAAAATCCCCTCCCCATATTACGTGGGTGGAGCCGATTTCCAAGATCCTGCCCCACAGGGACGAAAGGAATTCTGGAGTGTCTGTGTTGGGGCCGTAGCAGCATGCCAGGGTCACAGAGTCAGTCCCCAGACGCCCCCATGCAAGACAGTACCTCCCGTCAGGGTCACTGAGCGCTCCTATCAATGCAAAGGGCGTGTGTTTTTTAATAAGGTTAGTTGTACCCCTGGCATACGAGGAATAGGATGAGAAAATTCTATGATCAGCCCACGTCTGTGCAAAATTGTTAGTGTGTTGAGCATTACTATGAGTTTCCTGGAGGAACGCTATATTGACTTGGTGCCTGTCTAAATAGGCTAAAATTTGACGCTTCTTCCGAGGGTCACGCTACCCTCTAACGTTCCAGGTGATGACGTTCACTTTCCCAGGGGGGGTGTGCGCGACATTTATTCAGGAAGGGTGTAACGATGGGCATAAAGGACGCATACAAAAAAAAAAAAAAAGGAGCAACATGAGTACTGATCCATGGACTAAGAGATCCCGCTCTACTACAGACATGCTAAATCTCAAACAATCTCCCCGTATCCCTACACCCACCCACTGAAGCAACCCCAGCTTGCCAGAATTAAACACCCGCCCTCCCGCCCCTGCCCTAAACAGTAACATCTGCTTTGTGAGGAACATGCATAAAATGAAGCATTCCCCCGAGTCCCCACCCCCACCAACTGAAGCAACCCCAACGTGCCAGAAATGATCGCCCACCCACCCTCCCCTGCCCCATTGAAAACAAAATAAACCAAACGTGCACTGCAAGTGTTATGCAGTGAACAACAGCAGGGGAATACCCGTTGGGTGCCAACCCTAGGTGACTGCACAGGTGCACCTTGCCCGTAGAGTTCATTTCTGATGGTACGACTGAGCTCTAGGGGGCAGAGGGTGCCTGGTGTGTAGTGAAAATAGCTCAGAATGGCCAACCAGCTGAGCAGGGTATATGACCCGTGAAGTAGACCCCGCTGTCAGGCGGCCGTCGCATCCCAGTCCGCCTCTCAATTATCAGTTAGTGTCAGAATATTGTTCATTGGGAATCACCTTCCGCTCCCGTTGAGGAGGATTGTTGCGACTCTGCTAATGTTCCATTGTTGCGATTCGCGCGCTTCACGTGTTTAAGAAACTCTTCCACTTGCTGTGGCGTGGTGAAAAAACGTTGTTTGCCTTGATGGGTGACTCTGAGGCGCGCAGGGTATAATAGCGCGTAATCAATTTGGGCCTGTTGCAACTTGTTTTTAACAGCTGTGCTGCAGCATAGACATGCAGAGGACATATGCAGCTGTGCTGCAGCATAGACATGCAGAGGACATATGCAGGTGTGCTGCAGCATAGACATGCAGAGGACGCATGCTGCAGGTGTGCTGCAGGTGTGCTGCAGCATAGACATGCAGAGGACGCATGCTGCATGTGTGCAGAAGCATAGACATGCAGTGGACACATGCTGCAAGTGTGCTGCAGGTGTGCTGCAGCATAGACATGTAGAGGACACATGCTGCAGGTGTGCTGTAGGTGTGCTGCAGCATAGACATGCAGAGGACGCATGCTGCAAGTGTGCTGCAGGTGTGCTGCAGGTGTGCAGAAGCATAGACATGCAGAGGACACATGCTGCATGTGTGCTGCAGCCTAGACATGCAGAGGACGCATGCTGCAGGTGTGCTGCAGGTGTGCTGCAGCATAGACATGCAGAGGACACATGCTGCAGGTGTGCTGCAGGTGTGCTGCAGCGTAGACATGCAGAGGACACATGCTGCAGGTGTGCTGCAGCATAGACATGCAGAGGACACATGCTGCAGGTGTGCAGAAGGCATGTAGAAGGCTAATTTTGTATCTGCTGCTGTGGCTTTCCATAGAGCATGCTTCCCAGCTGCCTGGCGATATTTAGAAAAATCCATGCTATTTTCAGGAAAGGAGCTTTCCCCCTCTTTGCATCCACATACACGTTAAACGAGTAATGTATAAAATCCCTATATAACAAAAATGAGTATCGCCTCCATCCCCTTTTTCCTCTCAAAGATTCATTCCATCTAGGATACAGTATATCGATCGGACTCACCTTATTTTTTAATGTTTTTGTGAATTTGAGGTAAACAGTCAAAATCAATCTCAGACATTTTATAGACAATCATCTTCACAATAGGATATTACTTATGAAAACCAGGCTCACTCCTGCCACCAGTTATTTTTCAGGAATTTAGAGACTGTGGCACTGTCTGGATGGAGTCAGGTGGGCCGCCTGAAAGACATGGTGTGCAATGCAAATATGGGCATATATTCATACTGAGCCTCCAGAGGCTACCTCTGGGGAGTAGAAGCCGGCTTACTGAGGAAGGTGGCAGTGAATACGCCCGAGAAGGCCCAGAACTTTATCACTGTAGGCACCAGAGGACCTGAGCGGAACAGTACCCGACAGACCCAGGCCAACGCCAGTGATGGGGACACTCACAGTGGTGGAGGGAGCAACATGAGCGACCGATCAAGAAGGGTACGATGCGACTGGTCAGGAGACCGGCACTGAGCCAATCGGTCAGCAAAGACTCCTTCTACCTCATCCTTCTCCTGCAATTGGCAGCCCTGGGGGACGTAAGATGGACAGGTGCTGCAAGCCCCACAGTGCGCCCATGAGGAAAGTATCCAGCGGCCCGACCTGTTGGCAGACAGGACACCTGCTGAACCTGTTGAGTGTCCGGATCCCCTGCTGAGTCTTGCGGGTGAGGAGTGCGGGGTCGCAAAAAGGTGTACCAACATTCTTCACTCTGGAGGTGGGCCCAGGGAACCCAGCAGGATGTGGAGCTCAGCCTGGGGTGCAGGCCAAGGCAGGACCCCTCTGGATTGTGCCACTGGCCACTTGGGTACTTGGCTGAGTGATGCTTGGACCTGATGATTTTCTAGTGGAAACCTATGTGTGAGACAGCCGCTGCTGCCAGTGACTGCAATCCCATTCTGAATATTCACAAGTGCTGACTCAGATTTACAAGGGAGGGGCACTAAGAGTGGGGCACAGGTAGCGCTGCTCAGATCTGCCACAATAGTGGAGAAGGCGGCCACCGGACAAGGCTGGATATATAAATACACCAGGCCAACAAGCTCAGTGGGACTATTGGACAGGGGACACAAGCCCCTCCCCCATCTGGGGCTCAGGAAGAAGTAGTCTCTCCTACCATAATTCTTCAAGTGATAAAAGATTACCACAAAGACCTGAATTACAAAATTGGAGGTATGGCGAAGATATATCCCTCATCCACCAAGACCTGACTGCCCACACCACAGAGGTGAAACGATGTGTCACCTACATGGAGGACGTATTGGCTACATCCAGCAAAGAGATCGAGCGGCTGTGGGAGCTGATAGCTATCCTTGAACATCGAGTGAAGGATGTGTAGAGAGCAGGTCGCGTAGGAACAACTTGTGACTTGTAGGCCTGCCGGAGGGCACTGAGGGCATGCACCAGAGCAATTCTTAAAAGACTGGTTCAAATTATGGATCCCGAGCACGAAACTGTCCTCGTGCTTTATCTTGGAAAGAGCCCATGGGCACTGGCACCATAGGATATATCATTTTCGGAGGGCTCCAGCGACAGGCAGGAGGGAGACCAGACCAGTGGATAAGAACACGCTAGTTCATGGAGAGAGAAGTGGACATGGTCTTCCCTCACTCCCTCTAGGGTCCTACAAGCTCCTACTCTATGGTCTGGGAAAAGTGGCATGGGAAACCCTAACCCCTGCGATCTATGACCACGATGGTGTACAAGGGTATGTTTCTGTTCTCAATGGTTTTGTTTGCTTTCAGTTTTAAAGTGTTGGTGGGGGCAGTTACAGGGATATTTCAGGATACTCCATTTAGTTTTGGTTTTTATTGATCTACACCACCGCACAATGGGCATATACCCAAGACCCCATGCACGTAAGACAGATGGCCCGCCATGACTACAGGACATAATGCTATGCACTATAAGGTACGGTCTTGGAATGTAAACAGGTTGCTGGATAAAGTGAAAAGAAAGGTGATTCTGTCCACAGCAGTCCATCTCCTACAGGAAACACCTTTGCTCTGTAACAGGTGCACCCTCACGGCCTGCTATGGGTTTAACCAAGTATATCATGCAGGGTTCGCTAGGGGCTCCAGAGGAGTGGCTATCCTTCTACATAACACCTTCCCCCACATAGACACAGAGGTTACCTCGGATGTTTTGGGACGATATGTCATTGTCACAGATTCCCTATTTGGGAGGACATGGACGGCGATATTGGTATATGCCTCTCCTACCCTATGAATGTCTACTATGTCTGACCTGAGAAAACGTATAGCTTCAGTTCAGGAGCGGGTCATATAGTTGGGGGCGACTTAAACAACATTAGGCATTCACAACTCAATACTAAGGGTGGGGTAGGCCAGGGGCGGTACTCAACCCTGACATCATGGGCCAAATCCCTTGGGCTAAGTTTCATTTGGAGAGTAAGTACCCAAATGCGCATGAATACACACACTATTCTCACTCCCACAAATCTTATTTGTGAATAGATTATCTGTTCCTTCCCTCTGTTGACATTCTAGGAGTATCTGAGGATAAAATCCACCGAGGGTCCTGTCTGACCACTCTTTCATAGAGATCACACTGGGAACAGCGATGAATAGCCCTGGTTCCCACTGGAATCTTCAGGCTGGATAGTTGAATGTTGGGTTCCAAGAATTCATGTGGGTGGATATAGACTTCTATTACAAGGTTAATGAGACTCCAAATGTCTCCTCGACCATATTATGGGAGGCCATGAAAGCGGTCCTCAGACGACAAATAATATCATATATAGCGGATAGAATGAAGGAGAATGAGAAAGAGATTATGGCCCTTAACAGGCAGATTGGGGAATTGGAACGCTACCTACTCCAGAAAACCAACTCAGTTGCGATACGTTGCCTCGAGGTGGCCTGGGAGGACCTTAAACAGAAATGACTTGAGAGGGCTGGAGCAGTAGTGCAGGAGTCCCAAAACAGGGAGTACAAACTTTGGTATAAAACCGGGAAATGGACCCACAGGTTAGCTACTAAATCACTGGAAGATAGATTCACAACTCGGATGAGCGGACTGGACGGTCAGTTGTCCCATGACACAATGGTTCTAGCCAAAACGTTTACACAATATTACGAGAAGCTGTACAGTTCAATCCCCCCAAGTAGGACTAAACAACACAATCCCAAAGTAGCAGACCTAGTGGTCCCAAGGCTTTCCTGGGAGGATAGGGTGGAACTAGATAGGCCTCTTTCGGAAGACGAATTGTTCAAAGCGTTGTATGATATGCAACCCAGGAAGGTGCCTGGACTGAACGGATTCCCCTCGGAATTCTTTCAAAAGTTTGCACCCACTGTGATCCCACAACTTCTTGCTATGATTGAAAGAGCTGAGGCTGACACTGTCCTTCCTCTTGATGTCCGGGGAGCTACCGTGGTAGTCCATCCCAAACCAGACAAACCATTTACGGACTGTGTGTCATAAAGGCTCATCTCTTTAATAAACATAGAAGCTAAACTGGTGAAGTCTCTGGCAAATAGATTGGTTACTCAGGTATGATCTCTGGTGCATATGGACCAAAATAGCTTCATGCCGACCAGGGGCAACAGGCATTGCCTCAGACAGTTAAACGCCATGCTGGCTCACCTGGGCTCTGTGTCTGAACAGATGGCTTTATTACAGCTGGACTTTGAGAAGGCCTTTCATTCGGTCTATTGGCCCTTCCTACACACAATTCTGGGAAAAATAAACTTTGAATCCAGATTCTGTACCTACGTGAAGCTGCTTTATGCCATACCATGGGCCAGAGTCAAGATTAATGGGGTCCTTTTTTGACAATTTCCCAACGGCAGGGATACCCGACAGGGATCCCCCTTGCCCCCCTTTTATTCCCTCTTGCGATAGAACCTTTGGCCAAATGGATACGGAGGAATGCTCAACTTTGGGGCCTGAAATGGAATGTGGGCACTGAGGACCGGATCTAATTATACGGGACTGATGTCCTTGTATACCTCCAACGCCCAGAGCAGTCCCCGTCTGACCTCCCTGCCCAGGGCTATTCCTATTATTTCTTGGAGGGAAGCGCTAAAGTGGATCAGATGGTGGTGGGTGCTCAACACGAAAACGCCACTGTGGATGAGAACATGGCTGTCTGAAACAGCAAGGCTGCAAGGCTTTCGAAATTGGGATAGGCTGGGGATCTCAAAATTGGGAGATGTCTGGCAGACAAACCACATGAAGTCGTATGAGCAAATGGTTGCCGACTACGACTTGCGCAAATCGCAATGCCATGTGTTGGATAGCTATAAGGCCCAAGCAACGGCACTCTCGGAGTATAATCCATTGGAGGTTAGACTTACGATGTCAGCCATTGAAGGGGAGGGCATTTCCTGCAAGTATAACACACTAGTTACAAATGTACAAGGCCGGCTGGCAGGGCTACTGGAGCAGTAGGAGTCTGACCTGGGGATGCTGGATTAAGAGGACTGGACAAAGGGAAAGATGGCGGTCTAAGAACTGGTGAATCCCGCCGGTCTGAGATTGATACAGTTTAAATACTTCCATAGAATGTTGTCAGGGATCAGGCGCAGCGGCGCCTACATTGCGGAATCCCTATTAAAAACTACAACTCTCATGATGCTCTACAGGGGGAGGGAATAAAGGCGCTGTGAACGCGCGGGCCAGAGTGCATAATTCTGACGTGGCTCCCGTCCTCGCTTGTTAGTGGAGTTGTGGGCTGGTACCGGAAGCTTTGACCTGGCCTTGCGGAGACTCGGAGTCGGTTCCTGGGACTGGAGAAGACGCGTCCCGATCTGTGAGTAGCCTCGTGAGTTGGCCGCTGCCTTTCACAGGGTTTCTGGGTTCTTTTGGATTTCATCAGAGCGGAATACGGTGAGCGGCTGCCGCGTATTCCCGAGTAAGGAGAAAGAGACCCTGTTCTCCGTTCATCTTCTTTTCTTTCCTTTCCCTTACACAGCGGAGTACAGCGGTGATTTGGAACTGCGTACTACCGTGTGTGTCCTGTGACTATTTGGTGGGACTGCAGAGGTACTATAGAGAAATACAGCGGTGAAGGAACCGCGTACTTCAGTGGTGGTGTATAGTATATAGTGTTGGCATTCCATAAAACCCCGGGAAGCATAGCGGAGTACAGCGGTAAAGGAACCGCGTACTTCCGTGTATGCTGGGGGGCTCCTTTTATAAACAGTTTCAGCTATCCTAGACACTCTAAAGATGTGTGCATTATAATTGTGACTAGAACAAGCCACCCCGCAAATACCTTAGTCTTTCGAACAGTGGATTCTGGGGCTGGAGAAAGAAAGCGGTTTGTCTTCTCTGTTCTAGGACATTCGTAAATTCACTCCTGCTTCATGGAAGAGGGCCTCTGCAGAGGGGCTTATTTCCTTTAATCAGCACCATCGCTTGCTTCAGCGGAATTAGTGCCTGGGGGTACGTATGTGTATGAGTACCTGTTTTCGCATGATTGAATGGCTTATGGGAAGTGCCGCTAATACTTTTAGTGTTTCGTTGCAGATATGGTTTTCATCGACGGACGTTGGGTATACTCCGTAGGATGGTAGACGGTCTTGTCCCTTCCCAGGTACATCAGACTTCTTTAGCGCGACCGAATGAGAGTAGAAGTTATTTGCATAATTATTATAACTGTGTCCTTTTTTGTTACAGGTTCTAATTCCCCTGCTGTCCCTTCCCTATCCTTTCCCTCGCCTGATCCCTCGAACACCCTGTCTTATACCCAGGGGTGTTGGTGATATCAGGAGGTGGACCTTTTTCTACTACCGCTGGATCCTGTGGAGCGTATCCTGACAAATGTACTATACCGCCAAAGAACTGCGGAGGATGGGACGGGGGAAGGATCATACTGTATCCACTGTGACCAGGGCAGAGGCCTCCTGGTTCATGTTGTGTGGGAATGCCAGGTGATACAGAGATACTGGAATTAGATTATTCGGAAGAGGTGACAGAAATCCCGATTAACCGGGACCCCAAATTCTGGGAGTGTTCCCAGGGTGGGAGGGGAACAAAGGACAGAAGGTATTGGTTGGCAATGGTTGCATGCTGGCCAAACAAGATATCGCTGCCCATTAGAAATGTAGTGAAGCCCCTCCAGTTTCGAAATGGTCACAGGGGATGGATTACTGTTCCCCTGGCAGAAGAAGCATTATACCAGTCCAGGGGTTGCACCCACATGTACAACAAAATCCTGGGTCATTGGAGGAAAATGTCACAGGCTACTGGGCTCTGACTATCAGGAGAGAGACACTGGGGAACAAGGAAGGTGGAGAGCTAGCCCAAGATACTGTGAAAGGCCCCAGGAAGGGTGAGGGTATAAGAGATTGACCCAAAGTCCCATTGGTAAGCCACAGGGTCCATGGCGGCAGTGGGCATGGGAGGCATGATGCCAGGCAGAAGAGGCGCCTCCTGGTCAGCTGTTTTGATTGCTGATTCAGTCACTCGTAAGCAGGGGTTTCAGGTGCTGTTGGGGGGGGCCAGAGTGGTGGGGATGTGTGGGGGATTTCTAGGATTGTATGGTTTCCATTAAAACTTTAATAAAAATATATTTTTTAAATGAGTGAAGGAGGAGGGGCGTTTGAGAGATTTCACCTACAAAGAACTTGGGGAGACAAAGAAAAGAGAATCGGGGGAAAAAGAAAATAGGAGGGAAAAAACAGTGAACAAATAGACTTGGAAGGAAGCGCCTCGGAACAGCAATTGTAAAACATGGAGTGTAAGAGGGAACCCAAGTAGTGTGAAGGGAAAAGGACCTGTGCAAAGCTTGTATAAACACCAACAGAGTCTACCATCAAGATAACGACATTTTAACTTTAAAAAAGCATCCGAAAGGCAATTTCAGAAATAAAAGACATTCTACGAACTAGCTTCTACTAAAGGATAAATGTCCAACAACAGTGAAAAAGGGTTCAGGTGGAATGTGTTCTCAGAACGGGTATTCTATGAATGGGTTTTTTAAGAGACTGAACACAATGGTTTGCATCCCAGCTGCCGCTGTGCCCAGTTTGTGCAGGTTGCTGTGGCAGCGACTGTTGCTAATGTCGCTGCTGTGGTTACAGCTGTGGTCGGTGCTGGCGTCTCTGCTTTACTGCCAGCTGTTGTTGCTGTTTCACCTTCCAATGAAGGATCCAGCATGGACTGTTGCAAAACTTAAGAACATTGCAAGCCCACCTATGACTTTGTTGAGCTATTATACATGTGTATTCAGGGGGGTTAGGAAATGCTCCTTAATAACACTGACATTTTACTTAAAACAACAATATTGTGTAACAGGACCATATTAGAGCACATTTAATGACATCACTTATGGGATGTTTAGGGTTACCTGATGATTCCATGGCACATTGAACCTGGTTCTTTCATTATAATTTACAAAATGATGCATTGTGGAAGTCGTACTCTTAACGCAAAATGGAACAAAAACGAATATACATGAAATCAGTGTTTTGTGAAAGGAAAACAGGAGATTATATAACTGTTTCTCTCCAGTGACTTGGACTGACCGGGTAGCTCTAAGGATGATGCACCAAGGCCGTTATTACAAGTCAGACAGAATGCTGCCCGGGTGTTGCAATCCCTAAATATACTGGGCGCGTGCCCCAGAAGCCCATCTCATTGACGTTCCAAAAATTAATCAACAATATGACTGATCCCCTAAGGGAATTGCGTGAGCAGTGGGAGCGAGATGTAGTGGGTAAGGAAGAAGAGGAATGGTAGGAAGTCCTGGCGTCCCCTAGAGAGACGGCGACCTCCTCAAAATTACGACTCGTACAACTCAAGGTCCTACAATATTTATATATATATTTTATAGTCTTTTTATTGATGACATTATGCATAAAATACAAATAAAATGGACACACTATTGAACAGAGCATTACATTCTTATGGCTCTTGTTTCCTACTCTCACCACTATCTATTGCTAATGCGCAAGTGTGCTCGCTTTTGAGGTATACCCATTCATTCCGTGACTGAGGAGGGACGGGGACTCGCCCGCGGGGGCTCACAAATATTCCCTCTATATTAATTCCACTGTCCCCATGTTTGTGACCACTTTTTAGGACATCCCCTAGATTCATATACTGTTTGCTCCATCAACATACACCGGTCAAGGTCCCTTTTCCATGCTGCGATCGTCGGTGCTTCTTGTGTTCCCCAAAGCTTCGCGATGTTACGTTTCGCTATCATCAGTCCCATTGACACCCAGGTCTTTGCCTTGCTGCCAAGGTCAGTAAGCTCCCAGATATTGAGGAGGCACAACCCCGGTTTCGGCTTGTTGGAAACAGCCCACTCCCACTCCGCAGGGTGGTGGTGGACTCCCCGAACACACTGTGGTAGCTTGGCTCGAGTGGTCAGGAAACAGGCGCAGTGCTAAGCATACAATATACCCATACAATAACCATGCGTGCATCCGTTCCAAAAACGACTCTACACCGTAAAAATTATGAAAATATTCTTTCTTTATCTTTTTCTCTTAGTTGCTGATTGGAAAAATAAATAGGTCAATCACAATATACAAGTTTCAATTAGTGCAGGTCAAATAAATATTGGCTGTTTGATTAAATAAATAGGGGTGATCATAAATAACAGGGCATAAATACAAGTGCAATATATACAGACAATTAAATACTTTGAGGCAATAAATACTGTACCAATAAATATTGTACACCAACAAGTCCTGTGGACCTATAAATATAGTGCAGCAATAAATAGGTAAAAACTCAATAAATACAGTATCCCCAATAAATAATTAAAAGTATACCGCAACCCTCATATAATCAGATGACACTTCAATTCTTAAGGGCTGATATGGCCCAGGCACAGCTTGTAGGGTTGTGGAAGGCTTGAGGGGGGCTACTCCCTGGCTGGGACAAGGCTGAGGCCTAATCTGAGGTAGATCAAAGGGGGGAATACCAGTGCCCTGGCTTTCTCTCCCCACACAACCTCTCTAGGTTAGTCCCAGTTCACCCCTTGCACAGTCAGGTTGGTTTCAGCACCTCCCTAGCCCCTTAGAGCAGTCTCTCAGGTCTCCACAGGGCCTTAGGCGCCCTCTACTCCACTTACTGCCCTTTTTCTGATGTTCCGACGCCGCTGGAGTCGTGTCGACGCCGTGAGGCGGTTCCGGTTCGGTCTCGGCGGCCTCGGCACAATGTCAGTTCTTTGACGACGCCGGCAGGCGGTTCCGGTCCGATGTCGGTGGCCTCGGTTCGATCTCGACCTCCGATTCGACGGCGTCGGGCAGTCTCTTCACGATGTCGACTTCGGGCGGCTCCGGTCCGATGGCGCTCTCGGCTCCGATGACGTCGGCCGGCCTGGCCTCGATGTCGACTTCCGGCGACTCCGGGGTGCGATCCTCACCCCCGACCTCCGGTGCTCCTCCTCACAGGCTCCGGGCGACTCCGGAGTGCGATCCTCACTCCCGACCTCCGGTGCTCCTCTACCTCGGTCTCCGACGACTCCGGAGGGCGGACTTCACTCCTCCGATGACGCCGCTCGCTCGACCTCGGTTCACTTCCTCCTCGACCTCTGGTATTCCTCACGACCTCCGTCGGCGCCCTCTCACGACCTCAGGCGGCTCCGGGTACGACGTCTGCTACTTCAGTCAGCGCCGCTTCTCCACCTCGGGCTCCAGGTCTTCAGGCTACTCGACGCCGGACTCCAGGGAAACCAGTTCTCAGGTCAGAATCTTGCTGTTTTCTTGGTTCTAAGGCCTGTTCCTGCTGTCCAGGTCCTTAGGATAAGTTTCTTCTGTCTTCCTCCCACACAGGGCTATAGGCTGGGATCCATCAGTAGGGACAAGTATCAAGGGTGGGTTTATGGACCCCACTCCAGGCACAAGTTTCCACCCCTGCTGCTTCACTCCTTCCTCCTTCACTGTTGTGCTCCTCTCTCTTCACCAGTCAGGTGCCAACTGCCAGCTCCAACTGCCAACACTCTGTCTTAACCTCCCAACATTCTAAACCGCCTCCAACGGTCACAGGGTTCTGGAATCTCCTGGAATGTTCTGGAAGGTGCTGGTAGGTTCCAGTGGATGCTGGTGATGTCACAGGTGGCCACCATTTTGTGCTCCAGGCCCTCAGACAGAAGTTTCAGGGGTAGCTAAAATGGCTCCCTGAATCTGCAGCAACACGAAAAAGTCTGGTGGTTCCCAAAAAGGAAAAATTCAAACAGGGTTTGAGGCAAAAGTGGGACAAAATAAATAATGATGAGGAGGGACCACCCAAAGGGCTGACAGGTCTAACACGCGTCCCCCCCAGCTGAAAGTGGGGAGAGCTACCCAACCCCTTGGGAGTTCTCATCACTAAGGCGGAAATACCTTGAGAGACCGTCTGCATTGGCGTGGTCCACTCCAGGCCGATGTTCCACCTGAAAGTCCATCCCCTGTAGGGAAATAGACCACCTCAACAACTTGGGATTCTCCCCCTTCATTTGCATCAGCCAACGAAGGGGTCTGTGGTCGGTCTGAACTAGGAAGTGCGAGCCAAACAGGTATGGCCGCAACTTCTTCAGAGCCCATACCACTGCAAAGGCTTCACGCTCTATTGCACTCCACTTCTGTTCCCTGGGAAGTAGTCTCCGGGATAGGAAGACCACGGGTTGATCCAGACCCTCTTCGTTGAGTTGCGATAACACTGCCCCAATGCCATGTTCTGATGCATCTGTCTGGACAATGAACTTCTTGGAAAAGTCTGGGGCCCTTAAGACCGGGGCCTCGCACATGGCTTTCTTCAATTTCTCAAAGGCTTGCTGACAAGCCTCCGTCCAGACTACCCGTCGAGGTTGTTTCTTGGACGTGAGCTCCGTGAGGGGGGCTACGATGGTACCGTACCCCTTCACGAAGCGGCGGTAATATCCCGTGAGGCCCAAAAATGCTCGGACCTCAGTCTGTGTCTTGGGGGGTTCCCAGGCCATGATGGCCTCGATCTTCGCCTGGAGGGGTTGCACCGTTCCCCTACCCACCAAGTGTCCAAGGTACACTACCGACCCCTGCCCGATCTGGCACTTGCTGGCCTTGATCGTCAATCCAGCTTGTCTCAGGGCCTGGAGAACAGCTTGCAGGTGACGCAAGTGATCCTCCCAGCTGCTACTGAAGACGGCTATGTCATCCAGATAAGCAGCAGAGAAACTCTCCATTCCGGTGAGGATCTGGTTTACCAGGCGCTGAAACGTGGCAGGTGCGTTCTTGAGCCCAAAGGGCATCACACAGAACTGGTAGTGGCCATTGGGCGTGGAGAAGGCTGACCTTTCCCTTGCTCCATCAGTCAACGAGATCTGCCAGTACCCTGAAGTAAGGTCAAAGGTACTTAGATATTGGGCAGCTCCCAGCCGGTCAATCAATTCATCCGCCCTAGGGATCGGATGAGCATCAGTTTTTGTCACTGAATTCAGTCCCCGGTAGTCCACACAGAACCTCAGTTCTGGTTGGGCACCCGGTGGTGCAGCTTTCGGTACTAACACCACCGGACTAGACCAGGGGCTGCTAGAAGGTTCAATCACTCCTAGCTCCAGCATCTTAGTGACTTCACTATGAATGCTGGCCTTCACCTTGTCTGACATCCGGTAGATCTTGGACTTCACAGGTGGGCTGTCTCCTGTGTCCACGTCATGGACGCACAGGTGAGTCCTACCCGGGACAAGGGAGAACAACGAGGAGTACTGCCCCAGGACCTGGCGACAGTCCTCCTGCTGTTCAGGAGTTAGAGATGGGGAGAGAATCACTCCCTCCACCGACCCATCCTTCTCTTGAGACGCAAACAGATCAGGGAGAGGCTCGCTTTCCACGTCCTCTCCTCCGTCAGTCACCATCATCAAGATGACTTCGGGCCTCTCGTGGTGGGGTTTGAGGCGGTTGGCATGCAGCACCCGCAGGGGCTGACGAGGGGTCTTCAGGTCCACCAAGTAGGTAGCCTTACCCTTCTTCTCCAACACCTCAAAGGGTCCTGACCAGCGATCCTGGAGGGCACTAAGCTCTCCGGGTTCGATCACCCACACCTTCTGGCCAGGCTCCAACTCCACCGGGTGAGCGTTGTGGTCATACCACGCCTTCATCACTGCTTGGCTGGCTTCCAAGTTGTCAGAAGCTTGCTTCCACAACTTAGCCATTTGGCTCCGGAAGGCCAGCATGTAGCTCACCACATCCTGGGGAAGCTTTCTGGGAGTTCTTTCCCAGCCGTCTCTCACCAGGTTAAGAGGTCCGCGTACAGGGTGCCCATACAGAAGCTCGAAGGGGCTGAAGCCCACTCCCTTCTGTGGCACTTCCCTGTAGGAAAAAAGTAAACAGGGTAAGAGGACGTCCCATTTCCTCCGCAGGCTTTCAGGCAGACTTCTGATCATGCCTTTCAAGGTTTTATTAAACCTCTCCACCAGACCATTGGTCTGGGGGTGGTAAGGAGTCGTGAACCGGTAGGTCACTCCACACTCCTTCCACATTGCCCGCATATACGCTGACATGAAGTTGGTCCCCCTGTCGGACACAACTTCCTTGGGAAAACCCACTCGGGTAAAGATTCCCATCAGGGCCCTTGCCACAACAGGTGCTGTTATGGTCCTCAGAGGTATTGCCTCTGGGTACCGTGTGGCATGATCCACCAGAACCAGGATAAACCTGTGACCAGCTGTAGTTGGCGGATCTAATGGACCCACAATGTCGATGCCCACCCTTTCAAAGGGGGTGCTAACGACAGGAAGTGGTTCCAGGGGAGCTTTCAGCTTCACCCCTGTTTTCCCACTGGCTTGGCAAGACACACATGTCCGGCAGTAGGTATCGGACGACACTTTCATCTGAGGCCAATAAAAGTGTGGGACAAGACGGGCGAAGGTCTTGTCTTGCCCCAGGTGTCCTGCCAATGGTATCTCGTGAGCCAACTCCAAAAGGAAGGCTCGATAACGTTGAGGAACTACCAAGGCTCGTGACGATCCATGTAGGGGTGCCTTGGGTTCACTGTAGAGGAGGCCATCCTCCCAGTAAACACTGTAGTTCCCTTCAACGTTCCCTGCTGCCTGGGCTTCGGCCTGTCGCCTCAGCCCCTCAAGGGTAGGGCACTCCCTCTGGCCCTGGCAGAATTCCTCCCTGGACGGGCCTCCCTCCACGTGCCACTCGGCCGGGATGGGTAGGTCCTCCAGGTTGGTAACGTCCCCCTCCGCAGACTCCTGGTCCACCACCTCCGGTGGCCTATCCGTCCTACGGGGTGGAGACGCCGAGGCAGGCTCCTCCTGTCCTCGGTTCTTCCCTTGACTGGCAGCTGGCTGGGCCTTTGTTCCAAGCTCCAGCCGGAATGAACTCCCTCTTCGGGTAGTCGCGGACCTTGTGCTAACACAGGCCCAGTCAGGTGTACCCAGCATCTCGGTGTGAGTCCGGTATTCCACCTCCTTCCAAGCGTTGTGCTCCATGTCATTTCCCAGCAGACAATCGACTGGCACGGCAGGGCTTACGGCAACTCGAAGTGAACCTGCAACCCCCCCCCATTCAAAGGGAACCTCGGCCACGGGATAGTGGCCTGTTCTGCCGTCAGCCATCGCGGCTGGGTGGAGTACATCGGGAATTACCTGCTCTGGAGACACCAGTTGGCTACGCACCATAGTCATACTGGCTCCTGTGTCTCTCAGAGCCTCCCCTCTTTGGCCGTTGATGGTGACCCACTGCCCATACTTTGCGGTATTTGCGGGCACCTGGATCTTAGGAACCATCTCCCGTTCGCCCAGGGACACTAAAGTGACACCCGCCCACTCCCTTCCCTTAGTTAAGGGCATCTCCTCCCCGAGCACTGCACTAGCTACTCCGGGGGTCTTTCCTCCAGTGGGAGGGGGTGATCGTTTCTGACACTTCGGATCTCCTTTATAGTGTCCAACGCCACCGCACTCGTAGCAATGGACAACCCTTGGCTGCTGACTCTGGCCAGGATTAGGGTTTCTGGGTGGGTTAGCCTTAGAGGTGAATCCTGTTCCCTTCCCTTGGAAGTTATTTTGGGGGCCTTTGGAGAACTCCTTTTTCTTTTCCCCTCCCTCTTTCTTCTGGGGGGCGCCCTGTCCGGCCTTTTGAGTATCCCCTCCAGTCCCCCTTGTGGACACCCGGGTACTGGCCCAAATGTCCGCCTCCTCAGCAAGCTTCCGGGGGCTGGTCAGCTTGCTATCCACCAGGTGTTGCCGCAGTTCAGGGAAACATTTCTCGAGTAGGTGTTCCTTCAGTACTAGGTCAAACAGCTCCTCGTAGTTCCTTACTTCACTGCCCTGAATCCAACCTTCCAGTGCCTTCTTTGCATAGTCCAGGAAGTCCACCCAATTCTGTGTGCCCAGCTTGTGACTACCCCTGAACTTCTGTCTGTACTTTTCAGGTGTTAGTCCAAACTTTCTGATGAGCGCCAGTTTCATGGTGGGGTAGTGGGTCTGCTCATCCTCTTCGAGGGCCAATAAAGCATCCCTACCAGCTGGAGGCATGTACCTATACAATCCTCCTCCCCAATACTTCACTGGAACCCCATGGGCCCTCAACGAGACCTCATAGGCTGCTAGCCACTTGGCGATGTCGTCACCCGCCCCATAGCTAGCTACTATGTCCTTTGGCAGGTAAGGTTTGGATTCCCTGGTGATTTCTTGGTCTTGGCTGCCACCATTAGGAACAGTTGGTGCCCCAATTCTTAGGATCTGAAGCTCTATCTCTTTCAGTCTTATCTCATGAGCCATCTTCTGTTTCTCCGTCTCATGAGCCATCCTCTGTTCCTCCTTCTCCTTCTCCAGCTTTGCTAAGTCCCATGTGAGCTGTCTTTTCTCCCTCCGATCTGCTAACTCCACTTCGGATAAGCCCCCACTAGAGACAGTGCTGCCCTTCCTAGAAAGTGTCCTGGGCCCTGCTGACAGGTTCCCCACCTCAGGTTGGTACATCTCAGCCCCCTCGGGGTCAGGCTCTCCATCCCTGTCTTCCTCCTCAGCCTTGCTTTCCCTGCGTGCCTCCCCCCAAGCCCTTAAGCTGGTTTGGAGTGCACCCTTCTTTGCTCCTGGGGGACAGTACACCCCCTCCCGCTGGCAAAACTCCCTGAGTTGGGCCACAGTGTACGTTTCTAAATCTTCTAGTACAAACTCCATCTTGCCCACTCAGGTTAGAGGACAGGTTTTGTGCAGTAACAATGCAGGGGGGTACCTTTAATAATACCTCCTCCCACCACCAGAGTAAATTTGGAAAAAACAAAAACCCACAATTAGGAAGGCCGCTGTGAGAAAACTCCCGGTGTAGGCCTATGGACTACCCACAGTTATTGTTGAGTATATGTAGGCACAGCTCTATCCCACCACTGAACACCAATTTATGTTGGAAACAGCCCACTCCCACTCCGCAGGGTGGTGGTGGACTCCCCGAACACACTGTGGTAGCTTGGCTCGAGTGGTCAGGAAACAGGCGCAGTGCTAAGCATACAATATACCCATACAATAACCATGCGTGCATCCGTTCCAAAAACGACTCTACACCGTAAAAATTATGAAAATATTCTTTCTTTATCTTTTTCTCTTAGTTGCTGATTGGAAAAATAAATAGGTCAATCACAATATACAAGTTTCAATTAGTGCAGGTCAAATAAATATTGGCTGTTTGATGAAATAAATAGGGGTGATCATAAATAACAGGGCATAAATACAAGTGCAATATATACAGACAATTAAATACTTTGAGGCAATAAATACTGTACCAATAAATATTGTACACCAACAAGTCCTGTGGACCTATAAATATAGTGCAGCAATAAATAGGTAAAAACTCAATAAATACAGTATCCCCAATAAATAATTAAAAGTATACCGCAACCCTCATATAATCAGATGACACTTCAATTCTTAAGGGCTGATATGGCCCAGGCACAGCTTGTAGGGTTGTGGAAGGCTTGAGGGGGGCTACTCCCTGGCTGGGACAAGGCTGAGGCCTAATCTGAGGTAGATCAAAGGGGGGAATACCAGTGCCCTGGCTTTCTCTCCCCACACAACCTCTCTAGGTTAGTCCCAGTTCACCCCTTGCACAGTCAGGTTGGTTTCAGCACCTCCCTAGCCCCTTAGAGCAGTCTCTCAGGTCTCCACAGGGCCTTAGGCGCCCTCTACTCCACTTACTGCCCTTTTTCTGATGTTCCGACGCCGCTGGAGTCGTGTCGACGCCGTGAGGCGGTTCCGGTTCGGTCTCGGCGGCCTCGGCACAATGTCAGTTCTTTGACGACGCCGGCAGGCGGTTCCGGTCCGATGTCGGTGGCCTCGGTTCGATCTCGACCTCCGATTCGACGGCGTCGGGCAGTCTCTTCACGATGTCGACTTCGGGCGGCTCCGGTCCGATGGCGCTCTCGGCTCCGATGACGTCGGCCGGCCTGGCCTCGATGTCGACTTCCGGCGACTCCGGGGTGCGATCCTCACCCCCGACCTCCGGTGCTCCTCCTCACAGGCTCTGGGCGACTCCGGAGTGCGATCCTCACTCCCGACCTCCGGTGCTCCTCTACCTCGGTCTCCGACGACTCCGGAGGGCGGACTTCACTCCTCCGATGACGCCGCTCGCTCGACCTCGGTTCACTTCCTCCTCGACCTCTGGTATTCCTCACGACCTCCGTCGGCGCCCTCTCACGACCTCAGGCGGCTCCGGGTACGACGTCTGCTACTTCAGTCAGCGCCGCTTCTCCACCTCGGGCTCCAGGTCTTCAGGCTACTCGACGCCGGACTCCAGGGAAACCAGTTCTCAGGTCAGAATCTTGCTGTTTTCTTGGTTCTAAGGCCTGTTCCTGCTGTCCAGGTCCTTAGGATAAGTTTCTTCTGTCTTCCTCCCACACAGGGCTATAGGCTGGGATCCATCAGTAGGGACAAGTATCAAGGGTGGGTTTATGGACCCCACTCCAGGGACAAGTTTCCACCCCTGCTGCTTCACTCCTTCCTCCTTCACTGTTGTGCTCCTCTCTCTTCACCAGTCAGGTGCCAACTGCCAGCTCCAACTGCCAACACTCTGTCTTAACCTCCCAACATTCTAAACCGCCTCCAACGGTCACAGGGTTCTGGAATCTCCTGGAATGTTCTGGAAGGTGCTGGTAGGTTCCAGTGGATGCTGGTGATGTCACAGGTGGCCACCATTTTGTGCTCCAGGCCCTCAGACAGAAGTTTCAGGGGTAGCTAAAATGGCTCCCTGAATCTGCAGCAACACGAAAAAGTCTGGTGGTTCCCAAAAAGGAAAAATTCAAACAGGGTTTGAGGCAAAAGTGGGACAAAATAAATAATGATGAGGAGGGACCACCCAAAGGGCTGACAGGTCTAACACGGCTCTATTGGGATTTGTAGAATATCCCCCATACATCGAGTTACTGCGGACCAGTATTGTTGAATGTGTGCACACTTCCAGATGATGTTTATAAATGTACCCTCTCTACCGCACCCTCTGCCACAATCAGAATCCTCCCTGTAGCCCATTTTTACCAAAGCTGGACACGACAGGTATTTCCTGTGTAGGACCTTGAGTTGTACGAGTCGTAATTTTGAGGAGATCGCTGTCTCTCTAGGGGACGCCAGGGCTTCCTGCCAGTCCTCTTCTTCCTTACCCACTACATCTCGCTCCCACTGCTCACGCAATTTCCTTAGGGGATCAGTCATATTGTTGATTAATTTTTGTAACGTCAATGAGATGGGCTTCTGGGGCATGTGCCCATCGAGGATCCAGTCCTCAAGCAGGATGGATTCTACCAGAGATTCCCCCTTCGGTATGGCTGCTTGTAGCGCATGTCTAATTTGCAGGTATCTGAAATACTCAGTGTCTGCTAGCTCATATTCTGTCTTTAATTGCACAAAGGGAATCACTCCCCCTTTTTTCCAGAGGTCCCTGACCCTTGAGATACCTATCATGTCCCACCGGTCAAAGCCCTTAGTGTTTGTCAGTGTACCGAACCTGTCTATGTCCCAGAGTGGGTCATACATGTGATTTGTCCTGTTCCCCCCATGCTTTTGTTTGCAATATACCATATTCGAACCGCATGTTCAGTTGGTCCCGTCAAATGCTATTTAGTCAGATTAGCATATAATGCTCTGACATAGTCTCCTCCTGGTAGAAGACAACGGTCCATATTATATCCCGGGTCATCCCTGGGCCTGTATATGCCATGATTTATTCCTGCCAGGTGTTATGCCCAATGAAACCTCCTAACATTTGGCAGTCCAATGCCCCCGTCTGTTTAACTTTTGGGTTGATATTCGAGGCGGTTTTCCCTCCCAAAGGAGATCTCTCTGCTCACTCTCAATTGCCCTAAAGTAGTCCATGGGAACTAGGTTTGGCGAGTTTTGCACTATGTATAAAAAACGAGGCAACTACATCAGTTTAAATAATGCAGCACGGCCCAAGCAAGGGCATAGGGAGCGATCTCTAGTGGCTTACATCACTTCTAAGTCGCTGCAACGGGGGCAAAAGGTTGCGCTCATAATATGCCGTACGATCCTTGGTGACGTATGTTCCTAAGTACGTGAAACCTTCTTGTGCCTCACATAGTTTTGGGGTGTGGGGTGGAATTTCCCACTCAGTACATAGATGACAGATTTATTCCAATTTATTGTGTATCCAGAATATTTCCCAAAATTTGTAAAAATATAGAGCTCTCTATTCATTGAAGCTCTAGGAGAGGCCAAGTATAATAATATGTCGTCTGCATACAATGAAATACGGTCCTCCCAACTGTCCGACCATCTTAGGCCCCTTAGAACAGGATCTTTCTGTATACACAGTACCAACGGCTCCAGCATGAGAGCAAAGAGCAAGAGGGATAGGGGACAACCCTGTCTGGATCCCCTCACAAGAGTAAATTTGGGTGATTTCCGGTTATTGACTACCACCTGTACCAAGGGCTCCGAGTATAGAAGTTTTATTCAACTTAGGAATTTGAGACCGAAACCCATTTTTTTGAGGACCCCATACATGTATGGTCATTCTATAGTGTTGAATGCGCACTGCAATATTTTTGTGGGTGTCCCAGTACCCACCCTAGATACCCATACTTTGTTTGGGGGATGCGGGTGAAGCCCAGGGTCACTGTAACCCCAGTAGGGACCCATAGGGATACCAGCAGGTGGGTCAGAATTTCTTTTCATAGGTAGGTGCACTGTGACCCCAGCAGGAACCCATAGGGATACCAGCAGGCGGGTCAGAATTTCTTTTCATAGGTAGGTGCACTGTGACCCCAGCAGGAACCCATAGGGATACCAGCAGGCGGGTCAGAATTTCTTTTCATAGGTAGGTGCGCCGGTGCCCACCTGTGTCACTCACATCTCAAATTTTTAGGAAGGTGTGGAAGGAGCCTTTTTTTAAATATATCGTGGGTGTCCACCCAGGGCGCCCACACTGACACTACCATTGGGGGCCCATGGGGAGCCCCAAGGCAAATGCGGCCCACCAGTCAGCACCATACTGGGTGCTGGTGGGAGCTGGCACCTCACCTTTCCTTTGCTCTCACCCAGGTGGGAGCAGCTTTTTGTTACTGCTACCGCGGGTGGGAACTAAGTTCTTTTCTCTGCCAGGTAGCAGCTTTCCTTCCTGAACGAAGTTCCTGAAGCCAATTCATTTAATAGCATGATTCATTATTGGCCCTCTTCCATATGGAGGGAGACAGCACTCTGCTCAATGGCCTCCCACGCACCACACAGGCTGCCCTCAAAGGCAACCTACATTGCAATGGTCACATCAAGCATTTGAATAGGGTGACCAGATTTTGCGAAGAAAAAAACGGAGCAGGTCAGACATAAAATTGAGAGTCTTCAGTGTTACTTTTATGTATGGTATGTGTCCCGGTTTTTGCGTAGCCACCTAAATACGTGTGTATGTGTGTGTGTGTGTGTATGTATATATATATATATATATATATATATATATATATATATATATATATATATATATATCCACAAATTGCTTTCACATTCCGCCTGCTCTCAGAAATCAGGGACCCCAAGCTGATGAGATAAACTGCTGTTTATCTCATCAGCTTGGGGTCCCTGATTTCTGAGAGCACGCGGAATGTGAAAGCAATTTGTGGATTAAAGAGCCGGTTTCTCCGCCGGCATGCATGCCACTCTCCATGGGTCTTTTCAAATCCGGAAGGAGCTGTTGACGAGAAGGGATATATATATATATATATATATATATATATATATATATATATATATATATATATATGCACATGCATTTATGAATTTACAAGGTTATGTTACATAACTTTAGCTAAAGCAGGACCTCCAGCCTGAACCCTCCTGCCCTGCCTTTTCTGAGTGCAATCAGCTGACCTCCTCCTGTGGTGCGGTGCCTGAAAGAAGCAGATGATAAACTAAATCATTTAGAGGTGGCTCTTGAAAGGAGAACATAGTTTCATTTCTGCTTTGCAGAATGACTTTATCTTTGTCCCAAAAACCAGGACACTTATTGAAAATTAGGATGCCGGGGCAGTCTCTGAAACCTGGAACTGTCCAGGGAAATCCGGGACGTCTGGTCACCCTGGTCTGAAGACATTTAACCATGTCACCCCAACACTGAAGGAACTACACTGACTCCCCCCTCCTGATCGGCATCATCCTCAAGAAAAGCTGCATCATTCACAAGGCCATCAGAAATGATACTGGACATATCTAGCCAAAAAGTGAACCACCTCTCACAGGCAATACACCACGGGGGGAGGGGCACTAAATTCCCAGACTGGAGGCCAAAATAGAAAAAAAGCCTTCTCCACAGATCTTGAACAGTATTCCCATTGACATGTTGTAGGAGACTGGCTTAGTATATGGTGCACACTTATTCAAGTGATGCATCTTGCACTAATCCAGGTAACCCTTTTTGTGATTTTAGTGGTCTTTGATAATCTTTGAAAGCTCTCAAAGTGGAAGCTGTGGAGAGCAGTCTTCAGGCTTACCTTGGAGTGCTAAGCAGCTTGTTTTACCAGTTTAATCATGTAGTGTAGGTTAAATAAACAAGCATTGGCATAACCAATAGGTCTCGCTTTTGGGACCTTATAAGTATTTAGTTATGCAGCACAATATCCTTGGTGCAATAACATCAACTGTTGCATGGCTAAAAACGTATAATGCCCCGGAGGCGAGACCTATTGGCTATGCCAATGCTTGTTTTTTAGAGGCTTGGCATGCAGTTTTAAATGTAGGCTGGTAAAAAAGGTGCCAACCCGAGGGGAAATAAGATAGGAAGAGAGGTGAGTTATAATGAGATAGGACAAATAGAAAGGTGAAGCACAGAATGACAGGTCAAGTAAACAAAGTAGCGAGGCAGAGAGGCAGGTAGAGCCGGTGGGATGAAAAATAGAAAGATATGAGAAGTAGAGAGAAAAGAGGTGCAGATGAGGTAGAGAGATGAGGCTAATACAGAGGAAGGTCGAGGGAGAAGTAGAGAATGGTGAAATAGGGAGAGAGAGAGAGACAGAGGTAAGACAGATGTATTAAACGAGCGAGACATTGGAAGCAGAGAGAGTGAACAGAAACAGTGAAGGAGATACAAAGAGAGATGAAAGCAAAGGGAGTGATAGATGGAGTGGAAGAGGTAGAGAGAGCATTGTAGCACGGTTTGTGCTTTACAAGTCTATGTAAATTAATACCGTTAAAAAAAAAAAAAGTGCAGATACTCTCTATTACTTTTATTAGTGCTCTGCTGGGAACATGTGGTATGTCCCGTTGCAAGTATAACAGCCCAACTAGGTAGCAAGTGTTTTATCCATTACTGGTATAACAGACCTGTTAAGGAGTACTGGTACTCTCAACTCTTGGTATAACAGAGATGCTCAGAAGTGCTGGTACTCTTTGCTGTTGCTAGAAAGTACCAGCTGAGAAGTTCTGGTACTCCTCACTATTGGCATAATAGAGCTGATAAGTGGCAGGACCTTTCGCTATTGCTGTAACAGACCTACTGAGAACTACTCATACTTTTCTCTACTAGTAGAACAGACCTGCTAAGAAGTTCTGAGACTCTTCACTGCTGCTATAACAGACCTGCTGAGGAGTCCTTGTACTTCTCATTGTGGCTAATAAAGCACTCATGCGAAGTGCCAGCAATCCTCAGCATTTGGTGTAAGAAACCTACTGAGAAGTGCTGGTATTGTCCATTAATGGTCTGGCCGCCCTGTAAAGTAGCATTAGCACTCTCCACTGTTGCTATAAAATACTTGCTCTAAAGTGGTTTTATTCTTCACTGCTGGTGTAACACACCTGCTGAGATATTCTGGGGCTCCTCGCCATTGGTTTAACAGACATGCTGAGACCCTCTAATATTGGTATACTAAACCTGGTGAGAGGTGCTTGGATACCCCAGTATTGGTATAACCGACCTGCTCAGAAGAGCCAGAGCTCTTCGCTATTGATATAATAGACCTGCTGAGAAGTGCTGAAACTCTTTACTATTGCTTTAATAAGCCTGCTAATAAGTGCTCGCACTCAATACTATTGCTTTAAGAGGCCTGCTGAGAAGTGCCATTACTCTTCACTATTGATATAACAGACCTACTGAGAAGTGCCAGTACTCTGCACTAGTGTTTTAACAAACCTGCTCCGAAGTGCTCGTACTGAAATATGGGAATCAAACACTACTTGCGACCCTCTTTTTGCTAAAATAGCAACCCCTTTTATCACTGCCGAGTGTGATGTACAGGCTACTTGAGAAATCCAGCTTTGGCACCCAAAAAGGTCTAAACCTTCTCTGTGAGATAGGTGTGTCTCCTGTAAGATGATGATCTGGGCTGGACAATCTTTAAGGTACTGTAGTATCTTATTCCTTCTCCCTCGTACCCTAAGAGACCATTGACGTTCCAAGAAAGAATTTTTACTAATTCTCCTCTGTTGTCACCCATCTAAATAAAGAAAGAAGAGGGACCGCTAGGGCAAGAATAATCAAATCTAAAAAAGAAAACCAAAAACATTTTTCCCTTTTTTTAAAATTTTTTTTTTATTAAGGTGTCTGAGGATTTTTAATTTTTTAAAATTTTTCCCACTGCTCCCCACCACTTACATCCGCCAAACCCACCCCCCCTGGAAAACCCACCCCAACTATTACATGGCTCAAGGCCGTATGGGTGTTCCCCCTCCCCCCCCCCCCCCGGGGCGAACGAATATGAGGAAAACAAACAAAAAAAGAAAGATTAGATAATTACGCAAATCTCTCAAAGTCATGGAAATAAAAAAAAAAAAAAAGAAATTGCAACTTTATATATTAGATCACTTTAGCTTGTACCCATAAACATCGGAATATCGCAATATAAAAAAGATAGCCTAACTCCCTGATTGCCTGATTGGAAGCTTTTGATAAAGTCATCTAATTTGTCGACGGAATGAAAAATATGCATTAGGTTATTAAGCATAACCTTTAGGTAGGCAGGGAATCTTAGCTGCACTGACGCACCCAGGCGTTTCAAACTATCTATCCTTTGTCCCATCTCCCATTGTCTATTTGATGTGGTGGCAGAGACATCTGATCTTATCTCACACCTAACTCCATCCACCTCCATTGATTTCACTGCCAAGGCTTTGGAGAGGATTTTCTCTTTTAGTGTATAGGTTAGAAAGTTTAGTAGGATTTTTCTGGGCTTTGCCCTATTTGGATTGAGTCTGAAGGGATCCCTATGGACTCGTTGAAGGTCTCTTGCTATCTCCTCCTCCGACTCTTCCAACTGGAGTTTGTTCTTAATCAATTTTACAACATATGATTTAATATCGTCCCCTTCTCTACCTTCAGGTACTTTCAAAATCTTTAAGTTAGTCCGCCTCTGGAAATTTTCCAACCTTTCCACTCTGTCCATATTCTCTTTTTCGGCAGATTTTAATTTGACGATCTCCGTGACGTTTACCTGCACTAATTCTCTAAGGTCTTTGACCTCCTTCTCTAGGGTTGTTGTTCTGCAGCTGAGATCGTCGATCTTCTTCTCCATCACTTTGCAAGCTTTTTTGATCTCTAGCTGATTAGATTCAGAGATTTCAAATCTGGTTCTAATTTCATCCGATAGTGCAGCCAAAAGTGCGCCCACTGATAGATCCTCTTTACCCTTCCCCGGTAGTCGAGCCCTGTTCAGGAATAGTAGATGTGCTGTTCAAAACATTTCCAACATTTCCCTGCATCCCATCTACTTCGTGGTTTTGCCGCTCTAAACCGAGCTGCTCTGAGAAGTTTGAAAGACTCTCAACTTGTTTCACCAGGTTTTCTTTGCACCCGCCATCGAGTTTTCACTCAAAATTAGAATTTTTGGAAGGACACTAAAATAGGTTCTAAGCGAGGGAGTTATTTTAACCTTGCGACTTTGTGATTTTTTGTTTTGGAGGGACTCTTGTGATGCTCTCCTATGTTCTGACCTGAGGGGGGAGGGAAATCGTTTTCTTGACAGTAGATAAAGCTGGAAGATGGCTTCTGGTTAAGGCAAAGGTCTCAGGCTACCCTTTTACTTTAGTTGGATATTATGGCCCCAATCAGGATGATGTCTCCCCTTTGGGAGATTTATTAGCTGAGTTAGTGGATTCTTTAGATCCTATTATTTTGGGGGGAGATTTCAACGCTATTTTAGATTATAAACTAGATGGGACCTCTAGTAGCAGAGCTCGTGTTAATCTAAAAATGTCAACCCTTATTAAACAAATAATGTCCCAACTGGGACTGTGTGATATTTGGAGGCAGAGGGCGGGACAAAGAAAGGGTTATACATTTTATAACCAAAAGTACAGACATCAGTCGAGGATAGACTATTTCCTTAT
The DNA here is from genome assembly GCF_964204655.1 of Triturus cristatus. Lineage (NCBI taxonomy): Eukaryota > Metazoa > Chordata > Amphibia > Caudata > Salamandridae > Triturus > Triturus cristatus. The sequence goes on from NC_140594.1 coordinate 50,468,015, forward strand.
TGATAATATAATCTGTCCAAATTGATTAATAAGGTTGAACATGTGGGTGCTCATTTGTCCGACCACTCGGCTGTGATTTTACATTTAGAATTACATGAGAAAGCCTCTCAATCCAGGTGGACTCTGGACCGTGCTATTTTACAGGACGAAGATATAATAGTAGCACTGTCCAGAGAAACGGAAGAATTTTTTCAATTTAATCAGGGGTCTGCCGCGCACGGAATAATTTGGGACGCTTATAAAGCCTTTCTCAGAGGCAGATTAGGTACAATAGCGGCTGGAAGAAGGCGTTGTTATCATGCTGAGGTAGCAGCATTAGAGGAACAGCTTCGCTCTCTAGAGAAAGATTTGACTGATCCCAGGACAGATGAAGAAGCTTGGGGGACGTTATCACAGAAAGTGCAGACAGTTAAATGTGAAATAGCGACAATTCTACATGAAAGGGTGAGGAGAAAGTGGGAGGCTAATAAGCTGGCTCATTTTGAATACAGCGAAGGCTGCAGCAAGCTGCTGGCCTGGAAAACTAAAAAAGATCGCGTAAGGAGTAGGATTGATCAGATTAAATCTGATACTACAGACGCCCTCATTTATGATAATAAAGGTATTGAACAGGCTTTTCACAAATATTTCAGCAAGGTATATCAAGAGGATGTAAAACCTACTCGAGAGGACGCTGGGGGCTGGCTGGGTCAGAGCTCGAGAGTGATCCTTACAGAGGAAAAGAATAGGATTTTAAATCAGGAAATTAAGGAAGGGGAGATTGAACTGGTATTAAAACAAGGAAAGAAAGGGAAAGCTCCTGGCCCAGATGGCCTCCCCCTTGAAGTGTATAAAGGTTTGGCAAACACATTAATACCCATTCTTTTGGGTCTTTTTAATGATTTTTTTGTCAATGGCGCAGTTATGCCGCCTTCTTGGAACAAGGCAAATATCTCCCTGATTTTGAAGCCCGGCAAATGTTCAAATAGCTGCGATTCATATCGGCCGATATCTTTATTAAATTGCGATTATAAGATCTTCGCCAAGATAATGGCCGATAGGTTGAATGGCTCCATTGCTGAACTGATTCATCCAGACCAAAAGGGCTTTGTACGAGGAAGGGTTTTAAAGGAATTGACCTTTTCTTTGATAGGTTCAATAGACCTGGCATCTACCTATGGTTTACCACTCGCGGTTATAGCTTTAGATGCTACTAATGCTTTCGACCGAGTTAATTGGGTCTTTTTGCAGTCTGTGGCGGAATCAGCGAACCTGGGCAGAAATTTCTGTAGAGTTCTGGAAGCCATATATAGGTCCCCCAAAGCAAGAGTATTGGTTAACGATTCCCTGACGGACCCAGTTTCAATTAGCAGAGGCACGAGGCAGGGGTGTCCCTTATCTCCACTCCTCTTTAACTTATATATAGAGCCTTTGGCTATGAAAATCAGGAATGACCCCGAGATTATACCTTTTCATTTCTCAGGGTGGAGTAGGAAACTGGGTCTATACGCAGATGATATTCTTATTTATACAATCAACCTCGAAAAAAACCTTAAGTCGTGTCCTGGAACTAACAGCAGATTTTGGGAAAGTGTCGGGGTACGATATAAATAACAGTAAGACCGAAATCATGTCCTGGAATTTAGAATCAGGGGAAGTTGCTATAAAAGAAGCAATGCGATATCTTGGGAGTTAAAATCCCACATGATATTTCAAAACTAATGAAAATTAATTTGGAAATGCTAAAAAAGAGATTACTGGGTTTTAAAATTATGGTCACATCTCCAATTTACACTACTTGGCCGAATTAATCTAATAAAAATGATGATAGTCCCCAAGTTAACCTTCTTGTTTGACACTATCCCTCTCCCCTTTGACAATGAGTTGCTTAAAAAACTGCAAGGTCAAATTAGCAGTTTTATATGGGCAAGTAAAGGCCCAAGAATAGCCTGGAAGAAATTAAGAAGGAGGATAGAGAAAGGGGGCCTAACTTTGCCAGACCTGCTTTTTTATTCCTGGGCTTTCTTACTAAAAAATGGGAGAATGTTATTAAATACACCTACACATTTAGATATAGGGAGATTGTTGGGAGCTATGTCAAGACAAGAGCTAGGAGGCAGCCAAGGGTTTATCTTTAAGTATGCAGACCCTAAATACTTCAAGAAGGTTAGGTTGAAGATCCTTAGAGGCCTGGCTGAGACCTGGTATAGGTTCAGAAGAACTCTAAAGATCCCATATTACAGTTCTAGGGCTCCTATCTGGGACTCACCAGGCTCACCGGTATGGACAAAAGATGCTTTGGCGAGGCCGTTGAGAGAGGCAGGCTTAACAAGCTGGAATCATAATATACTGGATTCGCAACTGATAAGCTGGGAAATGTGCAATCTTTTGTCGAACCAACAAGTTTCCAGATTTAAATATATACAAATACAGAGCTGGTTCCAAGATGTAAGCACGGGGATAGGAAACACCAATGAACTTGAGGACAGACTTTTGGACGAGTCAATTACTAAAAAAGAAGTGGCGATGATTTATTGGCTGCTGGTTGAGATGGAGGATGGTGTCTTTACATTACCCACGGAGCTTTGGGGAGGATGCTTGCAGGAATCTTCGTTGGAGAAAAAGTGGCAAGTATCTAGGTCTATGCTTTTTAAAGTTGTGAAACCCGCACACCTAAGGAGAAATCATATCTTCTCCATCCACAGAGCTTATTGGTCGCCACAGAGGCTGTCAAAATTTGGGAGAGGAGGTGTTGTTGCCTGCCCAAAGTGTGGAAGCCTGAAAGGAGACAACGTGCATATGTTTGTGGACTGTCCAGAGATTCAGAGATTCTGGACTGACGTGAGTAAGGCTCTATCTACTATGATCGGCTTTGACATCAAGGTAAGCGTTCTGTCGATTATATTTGGCAGTGAAACTGCTCTCGATGGAGCCTCAGGGGATAAGTCAAGGTTGTTTTTTTATTCCATGCTACTAGCACGCAGAGAAATATGTAAGAACTGGGTTTCTGTGTCCCCCCCCAGGTTTTTCGATTGGCTAACTTCAGTTAAATATGTGGCCAGCCTAGATATGAAGGTGTTTAAAAAACATATATTTTGGACTCCTGTTTTTGAGTGGTGCGAACATCAAACGAATGTTGTTATCCAATGATTATGCCTATCTGCTGGTACGGCTGGCTGGGGTGTTCTCTCTCTTTCTTCCTGGCTGCCCAATCGGTGCTTCGGCATATGGGGGTGACAGAGGAGTGATAACAAAGGAGTTGTGGAAGGAGGATGGATTTCCTTCTTAATCCAGGGTGGAAACAATTGTGAAGCAGGCGTCTCCTCCTCCCCCTCCTTCCAGCATAATTGTACAAAAGGGCAAGATATTCTCCATTTTACTGGCGCAAGTGGAATGGTATTTTCTCTTACTTTAAGAGGCAAATGAGGATAAAAAAAAAAAAAAAAGAAGTGCTCGTACTGTTTACTATTGCTTTAAGAGACCCGGTTGAGAAGTTCTGGTACTCTTCACTATGGCTTTAATAGACCAGCTTATAAGTGCTTGCACTCATTACTATGGCTTTAAAAGGCCTGCTGAGATGTGCCAGTACTTTTCACTTGTGATATAACAGACCTGATGAGAAGTGCTGGTAATCTTCACTATTAGTTTTAAAAACCTGCTTAGAAGTGCTCATAATGTTTACTATTGCTTGTAGAGACCTGGTTAGAAGTGCTGGAACTCTTCACTATTGGTTTAACAAGCCTGTTGAGAAGTGTTGTTACTCTTTATCATTGCGTTAACAGACCTGTTGAGAAGTGCTGTGGCTATTTACTATTGGTATACCCGATGAGAAGTGCAGCTATCGTCCATTAATGGTACAACAGCCTTGCTGATAAGCATCCTATTAAGAGTAAGGGAGCTCTAATGAGACGTTTGAGTAATTAGTTAGTGGTTAAATTATGAATCCTGAAGTACACATCAGCAAGGCAGCCCAGCAGCTGCCTGTCTCTATGAGTTTTCCCCGCCTCAAGACCAGTATCCCTCTGCCGTGTTTAGTTCCTGGAGTATATTAATCTATTTCTAGTACTGGTCAGGGAAGTTACTAGTGCGAGAATCGTTCTTCCTGTACTGTTCCGGAGTCTAACATCCCTTGCGAATATTCATCTAATAAATGATGCCAAAACCTACATTGGCCACTAGATGTCATAATTGCAAAGGAATGTAACTTTCGCTGTACGTAAAACAGATCGCTGAGTAACCTTGGTAGCAATTTTGCTGGATGGCGTCCCTACCACACACCCCAGCATCGCATTCCAGGGGACTGCTCTGGATGTGGTACATTGTGGTGCTATATTTAGATGCTATTCGGCATTGTGCAGTGCAATATTCATTTGGCAAGGCTGCGAATTCGAGGCATTACGGAAACAAAGAAATTCTTAACAGTAGTGCGATGGATTCTACTTCACTATTCATTCTAGTGTTTTCATCTGATACCTCGTTCTATTTAAAGCAAACAGTAACTTGATTTGATGCTCTCCACGTGAGACAGCCGATGAGCTACAAGCACATGTAAGAAAGAACAAGCAGGAAGTGGGATAAGGGAGGGGGTAGGGCACGTCGCGCCCTCTAAAGGGAGAGAGGCAAGCAGGCTGGCAAATGGTGTGCACTTTCGCGGCCGCTTTCATGTTCTCAGTGGCCGCGCGGCTCACTGAGGACATCAAAGCGGCCGCGAAATGATCACGCAGGCTGCCTTATGGTGCGCGCGCCCGGCGCACATGCACTGCATTTGGAGGCCTGAAAAGCACTAGTTTGCACTTCCAAATCCCCCCGTTTACTAAAGCTCTCGCCAGAGCAGCGCTAAAGCGCTGGCTCAGGCGAGACCTAAAAAGAACCACACAGTGTATATATAAAAATGTGTTATTATTACACAACACTCACTAACACATTGGTATATCTCCTACCTGGAGATATCAATACAAATACACAACAATACTTAAATTGCAAATTGGTTAGTAAGCACAAAACACAGTAGTCTCCAGAGCTTTTGACTCGGTCGAATGGGCATTCATGCGTGCAGTGCTCCGGCACATAGGAGTTGGGGAGGTGTTTTTTTTGCGCCTAGTTGATATACTATACATGGAACCTATGGCAAGGGTCCATGTTGGAAACTCGGTCACATCGCTGTTGAGGATCTCCAGGCACACCAGGCAGGGGTGTGCCTTATCGCTCTTGCTATATGCTTTAATAGCAGAGTCTTTAGCAAGTGCCATATGTGAATATCATAGCCATCACTCCTGCTATTACGCCAACCCCCCTCAAGTTCCCGTTGTGTTGGACAACAGACTCGGTTAGGTATTTAGGCATACAAATTCATACAGATGCCACGACAGTTATAAGGGACAATTATGGTAAAGCAATAACTAGACTGGACAAGGACGTTGACCGTTGGAGCAAACTCCCACTGTCGTTAATGGGCCGTATTGCCATAATGAAAATGGTGGTCCTCCAAAGATTCTTATTCCTATTTCAAAATATTCCAATCCTATTACCACACGTGCTCTTCACCACACTACAATCCATTATGATCAGACCTGACTCGGCCAGGAAACAACTGCGTGCGCAATGGGAGACTTTCACCATGCCATACGACATGGGAGTCCTCAACACACCAGACCTCGAACTATACTATAAGGCTGTACTGAGATCTTTTGCGCACTAATGGATTCATGGACTGCAGAACTTGCCACAACTGTATATAGAGAGAGATGCGGGGCCCCTGATACACTCCCATGGAAATTATTCTTAGCCTCAAAAAGATGCTGTGGTAATTTTGACACCTTAAACACCTCTGTACATGTCTGGTGGAACCTCTTGGAAAAACAAGATGGTTTAGTACTTTATTCACCACATATGCTGATAGACTGGTGTTCATGGTTCAAAATCAGGAGAGAGAGAGGGGGTCGCTGAGGCTCTTAAGTCAGTAGGGATCACAAAAATGGGAGATTTTTGGGGAAATGGTCTGGTAAAGAGCTGGTAAATGCTAAGCAAGGTGTTGGAGTCTCCGGCAATTATGACTTGTTTTCATTATTTTAGAGTTCAACGCGTTACGTGAACTCTTGGGAGACTACATGTTAGAGCCTCCAGTCATGCCGGCACTGACATCCTTGATAAAAGAAAAGGTACCTATCAAACTAATCACTAAACTCTACTCCTTCGTGCAAGAGGCCCACCGACCATCCATGATGAAGGCAAGACAAAAATGGCAAATCGAGCTGGGCACAGTCATAGATGACGAGTGCTGGAGATACTGTTGTGCCATGATCAGGGATATATCACAAAACAGGAGACAGAGACTTATACAGTTCAAATGCATTAACCGGATATACTACACCCCGGAGAGGTTACATAGATATGGGTTTCAGAATACAGCGACATGCCACAGATGTCCAGAACAGACAGCTAGCTTTATACATGTTGCCTGGTACAGTCCAAGCGTGTTTGCTTTTTGGAAGGCGGGCATACAGGAGCTGGGGAACATTACCGGCATTACATTGGTGATGGATCCCCTTATGGCCCTATTAGGTTATGCTAACAATGTGGAGAAAGCGAAACGTAAATAGCCATTGAGTTGTATACTGGCATGGTGTTGTGTGGCAATGAGAAGGGCCAGGGGTCCTGTTCCCACTTTGGAAGCTTGGCACAGTGACATGATATATTGTAACACACAGTCCGAGGTATATAACGAATTACCCCCTCAGTGGAGTCTGCCCAAAAATATCTGGGAAACCTACCGGACATACCTGGTGGGGAAGGAGACTGGTGAGCCAGAGGGAGAGGGAAATACGGCCTGTGAGATGTGTTAGAAACAGAGGGGAAATGCCGATCATTATGTGTCCATTCGACACAGGGACAAAATAGGTGATGTTACAGGATTAAAGTGAAAGTAAAGGATTAAGACGACATGTCTTGTAAACACAGACAATATATTATTTGTGTACTTTATATAAAGGTGGCCACCAGACTAAATGTTAGTGGAATGCTTGCAAAATGACATAACAATGTGACTATGTTAGATTGTATACTCGAAGAGACGTATTGCATGGTCTTGTGAAGGTATATGTATGGTCTTTGTACTGTCCAGTCACTAGATGTATCTTTTATATTTCACTGATAAAAAAATGACATAATGATATATTTTTTTTTTTAAAACACTGTGGTTTCCAGTGGTAGACCATACTATTTAGTAAAAAAATGGAATGCGAACTGTGATCAAAGTTGAGACTTGGACCAGAAGACTCAGAGGAGCTGAGGACACAAGGAACCACCCATGGTAAGTACCCTGGAACCCCACGGAGGCTGTGTGCAGAGTGGAAACACAGCTGCGTGTCCAATAGTAGTCAACGGGGATGTCAGGGTTGCTGTTTTTAAGAAGGGCCCTTTCCAGTTGACCCTGAAGAAACCTTGTGGGAGACAGAAGCTTGGAGTGTCACCCCACCCGTGGATACCCCAGGAACCAGGATACCTACACCAGGGAAGCCGGGTGCACAGGTGGGAAGTGACGTTGGAAACCGCCGTAAACCATAATGGAGAACTTCAGGAAAGATGCAGCTGGAGAAGACTGTGCAAGAATCCGGTGGAATCAAAGGGGGATTCTTGCAGTGAAGAACCTGCAAGCAGAGGGGACAGAGTCTATGCCACTCGAGGTGACCAGGAGGTACAGGAGAGCAATGCTCATCGATGTCGGACAGTTCAGAAGTGTTGATAGTGATCTTGTCACTGCAGCTGTGAGGACCAGGCGACGCTGAGGAAGACCAGGAGTTGTGCACTAGCTGTCCCATGTCGGAAGTCGAGAACCAGGGGATTGGTGTCTGGCGGGAGCACCAACAAGCCTTGGCAGTTGCAACCGACGTGGAGAATAAAGAAGGAGCAACGTTGGGACCAGCAAGGTCCAAGGGAATCATCACAAGCAGGAGTCAGAGTAGGCCTCAAGCAAGCAGGGGAGCCCACTGGAGCAGTAGAAGACCCTCAAGAGGAGCCACAGGGCAAAGGCACAGGGGTCGCAAGAGGACCTCGAGCAGCTCACCAAGAAGGAAGGCCCATGGTGCAGAGGATGCGCTGAGGATGCTGTACTTGGCAGGAAGAGATGCTGGAGCTTTTTGTAGCCCAAAGATATCTGGAGTGCAGAGCCAACAAGCTTGGCAACGGCAAGTCGACACAGTGTACAGGGGTTTGGTCCCAGTGGTTCCAACGAGGGATACTGGCCTCAAAATTGCAGAGTGGACAGGTCTGCAATTCGAGGGAGTTGCAGAAACACCACAAGTATTGCTGAGTTTTTCGAAGTACGTTGGATGTCTTGGTGGTCTGCTTCGTTGTGGTGGCTGCAGATGCAGGGGAGTGACTCTTTCACTCCACAGGAAATTACTTTGGGTGTTCCTTGATGTCCACAGGTCTATCGAAGATCCTGGATGAAGCACAGACACAGACGACGAAGAAGGCTTGTAGAACAGCAAGACCAGGAGCAGCAGCAGTCTCCCTTGATGCAATCTCGGTTCCAGGCGAAACCCAGTGAAGTCCAAGTGTTCAAATGGTCAAGAGTGACTTGGTTTCAGTCTTGAGTCTTGTCCCACAGCGAGTCCGAGGACCTACCCACAGGTAAGTCCTTAAATACCCTAGGGGAAGGATTGTAACAACTCAAGGCTCCCTCCCAGTTGAGGGGCTGGACAGAGGAGAGGATACTCCCATTTCCTTTGTCTAGTTTTGTGCCAGAGCAGGAGCCAAGGGCTCCACTAAACGGGTTCAAACTGGAGTATGCAAGGAGGGCACCAAATGTGCCCTTCAAGGCAGTCTGATGGCGCTAGCAAGCGCCCCCACCCCAGACCTCAAAGGAGCCCCTCAGTAAATGGGTTCATACTTCCAACACCGCAATCAATGTTGGGGTATGATTCCACCATGTTTGATAACAAACATGACCGAGTTGGGTGAAGCCATTATATAGTTAGACATCTCATAATGACTGATGTCCACTATACGTATCAAAATGGCTGACACACCTACAAAGCCTGGAGAATTAACTCTGAGGTTTGTAGGTGTGTCCTACTCATGCAGGGGCAACCTCACATTTACAACCAAGCAACCTGCCCCAGGGCAGGACTGGGGACCGAAGGCAGCCTTGGCAATTTTCTCGAACCAGTTCTTGGGGGGGGGGAGGTGTCGTGGATGGTTGCCTGGCCCCTGTGGAAGCACTGCCTGCCCTGGGAGGCTGGAAACGCTTGTTTGCTGCTTTTGTTACTGGGGGCCGAGTGCTGCAAAACCAATCTTCCGTAACAAAATTGCCCCGCACTCTTCCAGCCTCCTGGGAAAATGCTAGATGCCCACTAGGGCCAGTCCACCTCTCCCATCAGGACTGAAGGGCCTGCCATAGGGGCAACTTATAGGTATAAAGTGTAGTGACCTCAGATATAAGGCAACCCCTACAATCTAAAATCTTCTGGCTAAAAAAAATGGCTCTATCTATGGGTTCTCACTTGTGTTCTGTTATTTTGCTTCTGAGCTATGTTTGCACGCAACAAGTACCAGCCATACAAACAAAAAAATACTTACTTGAAGACTCAGAGTATAAAACCGAGGAAAGGGAAAAAATGTTAAACTCTTTCAGCAACTTTAATGAAAAATTGTATTATGAACACTATGAATAGGGCATGAATATCTTTGACTTGATGTTAGACTTGGCATCTTTTGGCATGTTTCCCCTGAGTTTTTTGCTTTCTGACCTCCCGGTTCTGACTCTGTTTTTGCTGGCTTAGTGTTTCTGCGCACTTTTCTCACTGTTAATCAGTGGTGAAGTGCAAGTGCTCCTGTGGTACAATGTGTTATGGATTGGTGTTTCCATGATTGGCCTGTTTAATTTATGTGTCAGTCCCTAGTAAAGTGCACTGCGTGTGCCAGGGCCTGTGAATCAAATGCCGTTGCTGGGCTGCAGCACGGGATTGTGCCACCCATATGAACGGCCCGTAAAAGGTAACTCAGACCCGCCATTGCAGAGTTTGCGCTCAGTTTGTAATTGCCATGTTGACTTGGCCAGTGCACACACTTGCCAGTCCCTCAACTTCCCTTTTGTTACATGGCAGCCACCCCTAAGGTAGGCCCAAGGTACCCCTGTGGGCTGGGTGCAGTGTATGTGAAAGGTAGGACATGCCCTGGTGTGTGTGGCATGTCCTGATAGAAAACTACGGCCAATTTCGTTTTTCGCTACTGCAAGGCTACCTGTTCTCCATAGGACAGAATGGGGAGTCTGTTTATAACATCTTATAAACGTAACTGGCCCGGGGAATTAGGTAGGAAAATAATGTTTAGTATGCCTGAACTCAGAATCTAAAGATGCATCTTTTAGTGAAGGTGATTTTTACATTCTGTGTTTGAAAATACCACTTTTAGAAAGTAGGTATTTTCTTGCTGAGTCATCCCGTGTGCCTCTGCTGTAATGTGGATTGCCTGTCTGGGTTTTGGATGACAGAAGGCTGGGGAGCAGGAGTGGCTCCAGATAGTCTCGGTGGGTCAGGAAAGGGCTGAATAGACCTGGGCTGCAATTGGGGAAGGGGTAGGAGATTTCCTTGCAGCGCAAAGAGCGTGGTCTGCCTCTGACCATGTTGTCTCCATCTCCTGCCAGGAAGACACACCAGAGAAGGCAGAACAGATTCTGGCTGGGCACAGACACTCTCTGCCTAAGAGATCAAAGGATTTTGGGATATAAATATTGGGGCCCAGACCCCTTACTTTTACAACTCTTTTGGATCAAGAAGACTGCCAATAAGAAGAGCTGGAGAAGCTGTGAGCTTTGTTGTGTTGGCATGAAGTGGCTGCTTCTGTCTTGGACAGTGAAATGACTGGACTGAACTTTCTGCAATTTACTTTTGTGAGTTTCTCCAAGGGCTTGAGGTAGAGCTTGCCCCCTGTTCAAGAAGTCTCAGGAACTGCAAAGACTTTAAGCTCTTCTGCCCTCAGCACTGGGGACTGTCTATTTTGTGCTTCAACAGAGGAAAAAGCAACCCGACACTGTCTAGGACGCCGCTGCTGACTCTGTGTCCTAAAGGCACCGCAGAGAGCACTGCCGCAATGCCGCACTGCGACCCTGGTCTCACCGACGACGCCTGCTCCATGAAGAAATCTACGCCGCTGCTTGCACCATGGTTTGAGGGCACTGCTCATAAAGTTACACGACGCACCGCCCTCATCCTGCACCGCAGCCTTGGCCTACAGATGCCGGCACCATCAACTCCAGTTCGTCAGCCAAAGACAGCGCATCAGCCACGACGCCGCCGCTGCTTGCACCGTGACCTGCCAGCACCGCGACGAGCACCGCCTTCACCTCACACCGTGACCCTGGTCTCACCGACGACGTCATCTGATGCCGCCACCGAGCAGCTGCTCACACCGAGACCTGAGGGCACCGCACACCGCGCTGCTGCACTTCGCACTGCGGCACCTGACGCCAGCGCTTCTGACTTCAACAGAGGGGAGTTCGACCTGCAAAGCGTGTGACTTCAAGGGCCCCAACGACTCCTGCACCGACCTCCGGATGCGACGCCTGCGGACGCCGTGCTTTCGGAAGCTCAGCGAGAGGTCGCCGACGCCCTGCATTTCTAAAAGGTACTGTTTGCGGGTCCTTCCGATACCATAGCTAGCCCGCGACTCCGCAGTCAGCCAGAACTGTTTGGATTTGTTTGCTTATGACGCCGTGATAGCCACGGGCGGAGCTATTGACATCAAGGAACTATTTTTCAAGCATATTTTGATAATTGAAGATTTTTAAGTACTTTATTGTGGATCTTTATCGTTTTTGGTCTTGTCTTAAATATATAAAAATATTGGATATTTTTTTTCTAAACTAGTGTGGTGTCCTTTTGTAGTGCTTACACTGTGTTACAGTTGGTTATGTACAAATGCTTTACACAATGCCTTTAAGATAAGCCTGACTGCTCGTGCCAAGCTACCGAGGGAGTGAGCAGGGGTTATTTTAAGAGTGTAACCCCCTTATACGGACTAGAGTGGTGGTTTCTGCCCAACTTTGGCACATGCCCTAGCCGACCAAAAATCCCATTTCTAACACTTGGCAACATAAATGGATGGCTGCTGACAGACATAAAGGGCCAAACTGGAGTATTGCCATTTAGAATTGTAAACATTTTAAGCACCAACATAGTCATCTTTTTCATACATGCAGCATGCCAAATACTTTCCATACATTTCTATGCAATCCCTTTTCCTGTCATCCAACATCTGCCATCAAATCCAGTGGTTGAAGTGGGCGGGATTGGCAGGACATGGTGTGACCCTACTTCTTTAATTCAATAGATTCTGTTCCCCTACTTTTTTTATTTTAAACATGCGTCCCAGGACGGCAGAAATAACCAAGGCCTACTGATGAGCCCGTGTTCGTGGCAGGACGGGTGGGCAGATAAGGAAAAAGGCTCTGTCTTTTCCTTCTTGCCCAGAGAAGACAAGGGCAGTGTCCACTTCTGCTCTGCCACTAGCAGCAGCACCCACCCCCAACCCCACTTTCTTCCTTTCATTCCATCTCTTTCTGTCTCGCTCCTCCTCACTTACAGAAAACGGTGACTTCAAGAAACGGTTCTCACTCTGTTTCCTCCTTTTATTTATTTGTTCCCCTGTGAAATGGATTCAAAAAAGAAAAACACTGTGCTGGTAATTTTGTCTTTTTCTGACATTTTTCTATTCCAAAGTGCGGCCACAGAAATAAATGAAAAGGTTCAAAATATAAAAAATAAATAACTAAATAAAGCAAGCGAGAGTGGTCGCAAAGTGACCAGATTGGTTTTATTCACACCCAAAAACATCAGTGTCACTGTACAGAGTTTGCCAGTGAATGGCTACTTTTGTTTTCTTGTCTTTCTTTGAACAGCATTGTTTTACCAGGGTGGGGAAGTGCACCATTCCTGGAGGTACTGCAATGCCAGATTGATGGGTGGATTGGAAAACAAAATGTGTACCACGCCTCTGTGTTCACAGATGTGGTCTTTTTAAACCATACTGCTTATGTTTTGTAAGGACATCAGTAATGGACATTGAAACGGGTCCCTTCTGGGCCCTGTAGTCATGTCCTCAACTTTTCAGGCAAAAGCACTCACTGGTTTCTGAATAATGAGTGTAAACGTGTTAAGGTAAACATGTTGTTCCTGCTTACATTTAACAAGCTTTACTTAATCTTGCATGCCCTTTGAGTATTTGCTTTTTCAAGGATGTTGTTACTTTTTTAGGCAGTATACCGCTATTGTTTAGTGTGTAATTTGAATTGAGTCGCATCCAGGTGTTTATAGTGGGGCTGTAAGACCTGGGATCTCCAGGCCCTAAGGGGGTAACGTGACACGAGCGGCTGGGCACCCAAAGGCCTGTGTGTTAAGCGACCATACAACACACGCATCCTCTGAAGCAGTAAACGCACACAATAATGGACGCCACACAATAAGGAGAATGCAAATTAATCAGGTTTTATCTAATCAAAGGAGCACACACGGTAATCTTGGAGGGCAATGTATCTTAACTTGTACGCATTAACATTTGCATTACAGTTTCTCATTACCGGTACACTTTAACACGTGCATTACCGCATCTCATTACCTGTACACTTTAACATGTGCATTACAGCCTCTCATTACGGTTACCTCAGCAATCCCTGCAGTATGAACTTCCCTAGTGCTGCGGGCCGGGGCCTGCACACGTGGCGCTACTGGTGTCTACGAAGAAACAAAGGCACAGGAGCATAACTTGAGGTCGTATAATGTCTGCCTAGCACCCTGAGCATAAGCGTTGTGGGTACAGTAAGCGCCTTGCACTTGGGACCTTCATATGCGAATGGAGCGCTTGTGGATGCAACACATGGGGTCAGCGCTCCATAGACTTAGAACGCATTGAGGACTGGTGAATACACAGGAATAATTAGCGCTACTGAGACATAGAACGCATTGAGCATTAGTAAATACAATTGGACGATCAGCGCTATTCCCACATAGAACGCATTGAGCACTGTTAAACACAATGGAATGATCAGCGCTACTGGGACATAGAACGCATTGAGCACTGTTGAATACAATTGAACGATCAGCGCTACTCCAACATAGAACGCAGTGAGCACCGGTAAATACAATTGGACGATCAGCGCTACGGGGACATAGAGCGCCTTGAGCCCTGTTGAGTCCTGCGAACGGCAGTCCCCAGGAGAGGGTAATCCCACGGAGGGGAGACTCACAATTACGGCGGGAAATCCCACGGAGGGGGGAAAGTCACAGTCTCTGCATGCGGTGTCGTTCCCACTTGGCAGGGGGCGCACCGGGCCTTCCCACGACTCCCGGGGAGCAGGGGGGGGCGAGTCTCAGGCCGCCACACGGCCGCGCTACCTCCCAGCCCCCGGGGGTTACCTTGGTCTCGTCGCTCGGTTCCGCTCCGGGTCCTCCTTCCGATGCGCGCAACGGCGCGGGACACTCCCGGACACTCGCTCTTCCTTCTGACGCTGCGACGGCAGCGGCGGGGCCCCGTGCTTCCCCGCAGGCTCCGACTTGGCACTGACACTTCCCTGAGGCCTACGGGCCGCGGCGGTGATCGCGTTGCGGGTCCTGGAATCAGGGGGGTCACAAATTAAGCGGGAGCTCGGCCAGCTCCGCGCTCGACAGCAGATCCGCACAGGGGGTCACAGGTCAGGTCTGGCAGCGCAGGAAACACAGCGCCAGTACCTGGTCGATCCCCCAGCAGTCAGGCAATCAGTCGTTTCATGAAGTTACAATATTCAGCTTTGGCATGAAGTTTCAGGATGTCGCTTCTGCAGTTTCAATGTTCAGTCTTTGTGGCGCAGATGATACTGGCACCCTTGAGGTTCTGTTCCTTGGGGGGTAGGGGATGAGTTGGCGACTAGGTCCTTCCTAGTCAGGCTGGGCAGAGGTTCCCTGGGTCCTCCTACTGCTGTGCAAGATCAGTGGGTTTCACAGGATCCCTCACTCACTTAAGAGGCAGCACCTAAGCCCTGTCACTCTCAGGGGCATAAGTCCCTGGCTAGGCCCTACCGCCTACACTCCTGCGTGGATTCTCCAGCTCTGCTTCACCCCAACTGGCCAACTGACTGGAAAAAGTTCCCTCCCTCACTTATGTATCCCTAGGTCAGGTGACCTCTAGCCAAGGCGGCAAAAGTAAAAACCACACCTCCCTTCTAGAAGGTTCCAGCACATTCCAGGAGCTTCCCCATTCTACCTATGGGACAAAAAAGGCGGGCTGGTGTCGCAACATTGTTGTGGGGTCCCAGCCAGCTCCTGGCAGCTAGGGTGCTACTATGAACGACCACTCTGCAGTTGCAGGGGTCTGTGGCAGCCATCTTGGGAGAAGGGAGCACCTGCACCTTAACACTGGTTGGCAATGAAAAGGCGCCCGGAGACCTAAGTCCACCGTCAAAAATGAGGGTGGAAAAAATGAGGCACGATCAAAAATAGATGGGGAGACTACCCTAGGGCTGACAGGTCCAACACGCATCCCCCCCAGCCGAAAGAGGGGAGAGCTACCCAACCTCTAGGGAGTTCTCATCGCTAAGGCGGAAAAACCTGGAGAGACCGTCAGCATTGGCGTGGTCAACTCCGGGCCGATGTTCCACCCGAAAGTCCATCCCCTGTAGGGAAATGGATCACCTCAACAACTTGGGGTTTTCGCCTCTCATCTGCATGAGCCAGCGAAGGGGGCGGTGGTCGGTCTGGATAAGGGAGTTGAGTATGGCCTCAAGTTCTTCAGAGCCCAGACCACCGCGAAGGCTTCTCTCTCGATGGTGCTCCATCGCCGTTCCCGAGGGAGGAGTCTTCTGGATATGAAGGCCACTGGTTGATCTTGGCCCTCGGTGTTGAGTTGTGCGAGCACCGCACCTATGCTGTGCTCTGAGGCGTCGGTCTGCACAATAAATTCCTTGCTGAAATCTGGTGTTGCTAGTACTGGAGCGGTACACATCGCATGTTTCAGCGTGTCAAAGGCTTCTTGACATGCAGCTGTCCATATGACCTTGCGAGGTTGCTTCTTCGAGGTCAATTCCGTCAAGGGGCTTACGATGGTACCATATCCCTTGACGAACCGGCGGTAATACCCAGTGAGGCCGAGGAAAGCTCGGACCTCTGTTTGGGTCTTGGGGGGCTCCCAAGCCAAGATTGTCTCTAGTTTGGCCTGGAGGGGTTGCACCTTACCTCCGCCCACCAGGTGTCCCAGGTACACGACAGATCCCTGTCCAATCTGGCACTTGCTGGCTTTAATTGTTAGGCCAGCACGTTGCAGCGCCTGCAATACCTCCTGGAGGTGTTGCAGATGGTCCTCCCAGGTGCCACTGAAGACAGCTATGTCATCCAGGTAGGCCGCTGAGAAGGACTCCAGGCCAGATAGTACCTGATTCACTAACCGCTGGAATGTGGCCGGAGCATTTTTGAGCCCAAAGGGCATCACTCGGAACTGGTAGTGGCCCTCGGGGGTGGAGAATGCTGTTTTCTCCCTTGCTCCACCGGCCACGGCAATCTGCCAATATCCGGATGTCAGATCAATGGTGCTGAGGTACCGGGCTGCTCCCAGCCGGTCCACCAGCTCGTCTGCACGTGGGATGGGGTGAGCATCTGTCTTCGTGACAGAGTTCAACCCCCGGTAGTCCACACAGAACCGAAGCTCCGGTGTCGTACCCGGTGGGGCCGCTTTCGGCATCAACACCACTGGACTAGCCCACGGGCTGCTGGAAGGTTCTATCACCCCCAGCTCCAGCATCTTTGCCACCTCACTCGGTCAGAGAGCCGGTAAGACTTGTTGTTCACCGGGGGGCTGTCCCCTGTGTCCACATCATGGGTACACAGATGAGTGATTCTAGGCGTGAGGGAGAACAACGAGGCGAACTGTCCCAGGACATGGCGGCAGTCTCTCTGTTGCTCTGGGGTCAAGGATGGGGAGAGGATTACACCTTCCACCGAACCATCCTTCTCTTGTACCGCTAGAAGGTCAGGAAGAGCTTCACTCTCTTCCTCTTCGCTCCCATCCGTCACCATCAGGAGAGCAAGCTCTGATCGCTCATGGTGCGGCTTCAGGCGGTTGACATGGAGCACCCTGAGGGGCTGACGGGGGGTCTTCAAGTCTACTACGTATGTCGTCTGGCCTCGTTGCTCCACAATGTCGTACGGACCAGTCCACCGGTCCTGGAGGGCGCAAAGCTCCCCAGGTTCCATGACCCACACCTTCTGTCCCACGTCCAACTCGACCGTCCGAGCGTTGCGGTCATACCATTCCTTCATCACGGTCTGGCTAGCCTCCAGGTTCTCTGAGGCCGCCTTCCACAGCTTGGCCATCTGGCTGCGGAACGCCAGCATGTAGCTGACAATGTCACGGGAAAGCTTCTGTGAAGTCTCCTCCCACCCCCTCTTTCACTAAACTGAGGGGACCCCTAACGGGATGGCCATAGAGCAACTCAAACGGGCTGAACCCGACTCCCTTCTGCGGTACCTCCCGGTAGGAGAATAACAAGCAGGGGAGGAGGACGTCCCATTTACGCCTCAAGCCCTCTGGCAGGCTCTGGATCATACCCTTCAATGTCTTATTGAAGCGCTCTACAAGTCCGTTAGTCTGGGGGTGGTAAGGAGTGGAGAACCGGTAGGTCACCCCACACTCCTTCCACATGGCCTGCATATAGGCCGACATGAAATTTGTGCCCCTGTCCGACACCACGACCTTGGGGAATCCCACTCGCGTAAAAATCCCCAATAGTGCCCGCGCCACCACCGGTGCAGTGATGGTCCTCAGAGGAATAGCCTCTGGGTACCTTGTGGCGTGGTCCACCAAAACCAGAATGAACCGGTGTCCCGCTGCGGTCGGAGGGTCCAATGGCCCAACAGTATCAATACCGACCCTCTCAAAAGGGGTCCCGGCCACGGGGAGCGGTTCCAAAGGGACCTTCAATTTAGTCCCAGTCTTGCCACTTGCCTGACAAGACTTACAGGTCTTGCAAAAGGTGTCTGAGGCAATCCTCATCCTGGGCCAATAAAAATGAGGGACCAACCGTGCAAAGGTTTTGTCCTGGCCCAGGTGTCCGGCTAAGGGAATCTCGTGCGCTAACTCCAGCAGGAAGGCCCGGTAACATCGGGGGACCACTATGGCCCTCGAAGATCCATGTACCGGCACCCTGGGCTCACTGTATAGGAGACCATCCTCCCAATACACATGATATCCTCCCATCTCCTGACTGGCCACTTGGGCTTCATGCCTTCAAGCGTGGGGCACGCCCTTTGTGCCTGACAAAATTCCTCCCGGGCAGGGCCTCCTCCCACATGCCAGTCAGCAAGGGTCGGCAAGTCCTCCACGGGAACGACATCCACCTCCACGGACTCCGGGGGCACCTCTGCGGCCTCCCCATCCATCTCACGGGGCGTGTCCTTTACCACCTTCATCTTTCCTCTTCTGGTGTTGGGTTGGGCCATTATTCCAGGCTCCAACCCAGGGTGAGTTTCATGCTGGGCAGCCATGGACCGCGTGACTACGCAAGTCCACCCTGGTAATCCCAGCATCTCGGTGTGAGCTCGAAACTCGACATCTTTCCACTTGGTGTGCTCCAGGTCATTCCCTAGCAAGCACCCCACAGGCAAGGCAGGGCTCACAGCAACTCTCAGTAGGCCTTTGACTCCTCCCCACTCAAATGGAACACGAGCCACTGGATAGTGACTCACACTGTCGTCAGCCAATACGGCGGGATGGAACTCCTCGGGGACTTCTTGGTCTGGGGACACCAGCCGCCGCACGACAGTGGTCATGCTGGCCCATGTGTTCCTCAGAGCATCCACCTCCTCCCCGTTAACTTTCACCCTCTGCTGATATTTAGCAGTGTTCGGGGGCAGGGACACTATGGGGACCGCTTCTCTATCCCCGAGTGAAACCAGGGTCAGGCCTGTCCACTCCCCTTCCCTATCTAAGGGCAGCTCCACCCCAAGCGCTATACTACTCACCCCGGGACTTTTCCCGCCCGTTGGGGCTGGGGGTCGCTTGCAACACTTGGGATCTCCCTTGTAGTGTCCAATCTCCCCACATTCGTAGCACCGCACAATCCTTGGCTGCTGACTCCTGTCAGGGTAAGTGGGTCTTGTGGAATTGGACGGGGGTGGGGTTCCTACTCCCTTCCCAAACTTATTTGGGGGCCTTTAGAGAACTCCACCTTTTTATCTCCCCCCTCCTTCTTCTGGGGGAAACCCTGTCCGCCTTTCGAGCCATCTCCCCCGGGGCCTTTGTGAGACACCCGGGTGCTCACCCAAATATCTGCCTCCTCCGCAAGCTCACGGGGATCCATCAACTTGCAGTCCACCAGATGTTGGCGCAGCTCCGGAAAGCACTTTTCCAAGAGGTGCTCCCGTAAAAAAAGATTGTACACCCCTTGATAGTCCTGCACCTCGCTGCCACGCACCCAACCATCTAGTGCCTTTCTCGCATAATCAAAAAAATCCACCCATGTCTGTGTGGACAGCTTATGGCTGCCACGGAACTTCTGACTGTACCTCTCGGGGTTAAGACCAAACTTTTTCAGTAAAGCCTCTTTCATGGGGGCATACCTGACCTGATCCGCCTTGGCCAAATATAACAGGGTGTCCCTGACGTTGGGAGGTATATACCGATATAAACCACCTCCCCAATTACTATCGGGTACCCCATGGGCAGTCAAGGCTACCTCGTATGCCTCCAACCATTTAGCAATGTCGTCCCCCACTGTGTAATTGGCAATGACTTCCTTAGGTAGGTAGAATTTTGACTCGTGAGACTCTTTAGGTATGCTGCCACCATTGTCCTTATTGGATGCATTCAATTGGAGGGCGCGCAGCTCCAACTCTTTCAGCTGAAGCTCGTGCGCCAGCTTCTTTTCCTCCATTGCCCATCTCTTGTTCTCTCTTTCGTGTTCTAATTTCGCTAGCTCCCACTTTAATTGCCTCTCTTCCCTTCTGTCCTCGTACTCCTCTGGAGACGCGCTCCTCCTAGACCCTGTCCTACTACTGGCCCCAGAACGTCTCCCTGGGGGCACATTTTCAGACATATCTACGTTAAGTATGTCTAGTACTTCCTGGGCGCTCTCCTCCTGAGGTGCATCTGGCGCCTCCTGTCCCTCATCCTCTCTCCCTTCTGGGTGGGCCTCTACCCATGCCCTTATGGCGGTACGGAGTTCCGGTCCTTTGGCCTTCCGCACCCCAGGCACCCCCATCCCCTGCCCGAACTCTCTCAGTTGCTTTACAGTGTACCCCTCGAGGTCAGCTAACCGGAATTCCATCGTGACAGGTGGGGACCTAGATACTAAGGAAGAAATTCCTAGGATATGGGTGACAGTAACCAGCTAACCAGGATTCTTTTACACACTCAGCCTGGACAGTGGAATCAATAAACACAGCAATCAATGGTTTCAGAGCTTTTTGAAAAAAAACAATAGGCGTTTAATTGTGGCACCCTCCGCTTCATGGAAGGGTGCTGTATGGTCACAGGTCCTAAAATCCCACCGCTCGCCAACAATGTAAGACCTGGGATCTCCAGGCCCTAAGGGGGTAACGTGACACGAGCGGCTGGGCACCCAAAGGCCTGTGTGTTAAGCGACCATACAACACACGCATCCTCTGAAACAGTAAACGCACACAATAATGGACGCCACACAATAAGGAGAATGCAAATTAATCAGGTTTTATCTAATCAAAGGAGCACACACGGTAATCTTGGAGGGCAATGTATCTTAACTTGTACGTATTAACATTTGCATTACAGTTTCTCATTACCGGTACACTTTAACATGTGCATTACCGCATCTCATTACCTGTACACTTTAACATGTGTATTACAGCCTCTCATTACGGTTACCTCAGCAATCCCTGCAGTATGAACTCCCTAGTGCTGCGGGCCGGGGCCTGCACACGTGGCGCTACTGGTGTCTACGAAGAAACAAAGGTACAGGAGCATAACTTGAGGTCGTATAATGTTTGCCTAGCACCCTGAGCATAAGCGTTGTGGGTACAGTAAGCGCCTTGCACTTGGGACCTTCATATGCGAATGGAGCGCTTGTGGATGCAACACATGGGGTCAGCGCTCCATAGACTTAGAACGCATTGAGGACTGGTGAATACACAGGAATAATTAGCGCTACTGAGACATAGAACGCATTGAGCATTAGTAAATACAATTGGACGATCAGCGCTATTCCCACATAGAACGCATTGAGCACTGTTAAACACAATGGAATGATCAGCGCTACTGGGACATAGAACGCATTGAGCACTGTTGAATACAATTGAACGATCAGCGCTACTCCAACATAGAACGCAGTGAGCACCGGTAAATACAATTGGACGATCAGCGCTACGGGGACATAGAGCGCCTTGAGCCCTGTTGAGTCCTGCGAACGGCAGTCCCCAGGAGAGGGTAATCCCACGGAGGGGAGACTCACAATTACGGCGGGAAATCCCACGGAGGGGGGAAAGTCACAGTCTCTGCATGCGGTGTCGTTCCCACTTGGCAGGGGGCGCACCAGGCCTTCCCACGACTCCCGGGGAGCAGGGGGGGGGCGAGTCTCAGGCCGCCACACGGCCGCGCTACCTCCCAGCCCCCGGGGGTTACCTTGGTCTCGTCGCTCGGTTCCGCTCCGGGTCCTCCTTCCGATGCGCGCAACGGCGCGGGACACTCCCGGACACTCGCTCTTCCTTCTGACGCTGCGACGGCAGCGGCGGGGCCCCGGGCTTCTCCGCAGGCTCCGACTTGGCACTGACACTTCCCTGAGGCCTACGGGCCGTGGCGGTGATCGCGTTGCGGGTCCTGGCACCAGGGGGGGTCACAAATTAAGCGGGAGCTCAGCCAGCTCCGCGCTCGACAGCAGATCCGCACAGGGGGTCACAGGTCAGGTCTGGCAGCGCAGGAAACACAGCGCCAGTACCTGGTCGATCCCCAGCAGTCAGGCAATCAGTCGTTTCATGAAGTTACAATATTCAGCCTTGGCATGAAGTTTCAGGATGTCGCTTCTGCAGTTTCAATATTCAGTCTTTGTGGCGCAGATGATACTGGCGCCCTTGGGGTTCTGTTCCTTGGGGGGTAGGGGATGAGTTGGCGACTAGGTCCTTCCTAGTCAGGCTGGGCAGAGGTTCCCTGGGTCCTCCTACTGCTGGGCAAGATCAGTGGGTTTCACAGGATCCCTCACTCACTTTAGAGGCAGTACCTAAGCCCTGTCACTCTCAGAGGCATAAGTCCCTGGCTAGGCCCTACCGCCTACACTCCTGCGTGGATTCTCCAGCTCTGCTTCACCCCAACTGGCCAACTGACTGGAAAAGGTTCCCTCCCTCACTTATGTATCCCTAGGTCAGGTGACCTCTAGCCAAGGCGGCAAAAGTAAAAACCACACCTCCCTTCTAGAAGGTTCCAGCACATTCCAGGAGCTTCCCCATTCTACCTATGGGACAAAAAAGGCGGGCTGGTGTCGCAACATTGTTGTGGGGTCCCAGCCAGCTCCTGGCAGCTAGGGTGCTACTATGAAAGACCACTCTGCAGTAGCAGGGGTCTGTGGCAGCCATCTTGGGAGAAGGGAGCACCTGCACCTTAACACTGGTTGGCAATGAAAAGGCGCCCGGAGACCTAAGTCCAACATCAAAAATGAGGGTGGAAAAAATGAGGCACGATCAAAAATAGATGGGGAGACTACCCTAGGGCTGACAGGTCCAACAGGGGCACAATTGGGTTGTAGTTGAAGGCAGTGTTCAGTGGGGGGAAAGGATGTGGCACTATTCTTAGAGCTGCCGAATTTGGAACTGGGGAACTAGGTTCAGCCTCCATGACCAGTCCCCCAGACCACTCTCCGCAGGGAGCACATTCCCATGCTAGAACTTAGAAGCCCCCGCAAGACCTTAGAAGCCCTGCAGGTGGACCCTAGCAGTGGCAAGCGTGGGTTAACCAT
Source organism: Triturus cristatus (assembly GCF_964204655.1). NCBI lineage: Eukaryota > Metazoa > Chordata > Amphibia > Caudata > Salamandridae > Triturus > Triturus cristatus. Next base: position 50,490,933 of record NC_140594.1, read on the forward strand.
GAAGGCTTGTCTACCACAATCCATACTGAAGTTCACCTCCAGTCTTGTGGGCAGGCTTATGAAGCAGCATACCCTAGAGCTTGAGTGTAGGAGAGTAGGATCTGCTTCTTATAGTTACCCCCACTTTTTGCTGATGTATCACTGTTTTCGACTTAGATTGACTGGGATCCTGCTATTCAGGACCCCAGTCTAGCTGCTTTCTCTTCTAAATTAATTGCATGTACTTTAGGTACACTCCAGATTGGATTCTGGGGTACCCTTATCAGTCCCTAGTATATGGTATACTATGTACCCAGGGCATAGGTACCCCAGAGGCCTCCCAGGGGCTGCAGCATGTATTATGCCACCCCTGGGAAACCATTCAAACTGACACCACAGGTCTGCTACTGCAGCCAGTGTAAGGTGGAGCATGCACCCCTTACTTAGATATAGGTTGACTATATCTATTCTAAATCACTGCACAAATAAACCTATCAGTCACCCCTATGGCAGGCCTTATCAATCCTGAAGGCAGGGTGCTGGGTTTTATGTGAGAAGGTGCACCTGCATGAGCAGAGCACCTCTGCAGCCTTCGGAACCTATTCTCCGGGGTTGTTTGTGATGCAGCCAACCATATATATTTAAGTGCATTATAATCTTGCGGTAAATGCTAACTTTAAAATGGCTGCTTAGAAACATGTCGTGTTTGGTGTCAAACAGTTACTGGCGGGAGGTATGATTCCGCCCTTCTAGAGGGATATATGTGACACACCGGGCTACCCGGTACCAGCTTTCTCGACCTGGGCATCACAAAATGGATGCTGCCAGCCACAGACACGAGTCTGCCCTCCTGCTGCTGAGCCAAGCTCGAGCAGGGGAAGGCTTGACAATAGGTTTCCTGTCACAGGGAGGTGTGACCACCTCCCAGACAGAATTTAGTGTATTGGACTGGGTGGGTGCACTCTGAGAGTGCTTTGAAGTCTGCATTGGGGGCACATTTGGTGTCCCTGTGTATAGTCCAGTTCAAACCGGTTGCAGGAGCCATTTGCTCCTGCTCTGGCACGATACTGGACAAAGGACATGGGTGTAGCCAACCCTCTGTCCTAACCCTCCCATAGGTGGGTCCCCAGAGTTTGTCCCACCCCTTCCTTCGGTATAAAGTAGGAAACCCTGACTACAGGACTTTAGATTTTACCTGGACTAAACTCTGCTGCAGAAACCAAGTACTTTGACGTGCTACACTACGCTGGATGACTGAAGAATCTACCTTGGAGTAAAGGAGTAACTCCCCTGCAAGGCAGGCACCTAAACACATCTGACCGGTTTGCATCTCCCGAGCTCCTGAGGACTCTGCAACAGACGAGGTGGGCTCCCGAGGTCTCTGAGGTCGATCTGCTCTCTCAGCAATTCTGAGACCAACATCCCTCGTGGGGACCATGCAACCCGAACCCCTGTGCACCGTGTACTTTTGCAGCAGCACATGCTTTTCAGCGACCCCTGAGGCTGTGCTTTGGGCTACTTGTAGTCCTGACCCCGAGCCGTGTTTCCACAGAAGATTTCCGGCCTACACTCCACAAGTGTTCCGTGGGTTCGTATTTTGTGATTCAGCTCGAGGTCCCTTCGCGATCCCTGGTCCGTTGGCCTGTGGGTCCCTGTGAAGGTAACTTTGACTTTCCATGGGCTTCCTGGTTGCTCCAGATGTGCCCTGACTCTCCATAGCTTGGAGAGAGCTCAGGACCTTGCTGGTCCTCACCGAAGCTTATTTCCTCTGCTCGCGTGGGTTGCAGTTGCCAAGGCTTGTTGGTGTTCCATCCGGACACTGACCCCGCAGCACTCGACATCCTTTGTGGGACAGCTCACCTCCGGACTTTGGTCATCGTCGACGTCTCCTGGTCCCCGTGGCTGCAGAGTCAAGCATCGCATCTTCTTACCTGAAGCACCCAACATCGGTGGGCATTTGTCTATCGTGCCCCTGGTCACTGTGAAGTGACCCAGACTCTGTCCCCTCTGCTTTCAGGTTCTTCTCACCTCAGATCCAGGCTTGGATTCCACTGGACACTTTTCATCTTCCCAGCAGAGGTACTTTTCTGCATCACGCCATTGAAAATGACAAAGATTCAAGACATCACTTGACCCCTATGCACCCGGCTCCTCTGGGATAGGTAACACGGGTATCTCTGTACTCTCAAGGGTGCTGGCCTTAGAACCTTCTATGTTTGAAAGGGTTTGCTTAAAGTCCTCTCCGAAGTGTCCTTAATCTTTAAAATTCCAACCATGACTTTCCCATAGGATTGTACAGAGCTCGTGCCTGTGTTCACACACTGCACCCGTCCTCCGTGGGTCCCCAGTGTCACTACTTTGGGTGGTTCCTTAGGGTCCCAGCAATTCTACGTGCTCTAGGCACTGTGTCTAGTCAAGTCTGGGTTGTTATACCACTTTCTTAGTATATGGTTTGGTCTCCACCTGGAGCCCTCTGTGTATTGTGCTATTTACTGTCGTTCTAGTGATTTAATATTGTGTGCTGTGTTCTCTAATCTCATAAAGAGGTTAGTATAGAGTGTTTAGTAATAAATACATATATTTGATATATCCCTTGTGTGATTCTCCTTTCGTTTGGTCATTCAGGAGGTTCTAATCTGGTAAAAACAAGCTGCTTTACATTCCTTCCAGACTTGGCCTGAAGGCTGCTCTCCATAGCTACCACTAGGATAGCTTTCAATAAAGGTTGTCTTTAACCTAATCATCAATAAGGGTTGTTTGGACTGGTACAAGGTGCCCACTTTAATTAGTGGTCAGCATATACTAGGCCAACTTCTCACACTGAGGTCACATGACCCTTGAGAAGGGCCAGCTCTAGGACGGTGCGACCAGGTGTGACCGCACTGGGACTGACTTTGGATGGGGGAATCATGTCTGCAGCTTGCTGTCTCATTCCTGGCCTCCAGCAATTTTGAGCAACAATTAAAATGTCATGATAACTCCGGTGATTAATGTTCTTCCTAGAGAGAGATCAGAGTTGAAATAAAATGAAGGTTTTATAAAGCGCATGTATGCCAAAGCGTCTTAGCGCTAGGGCTGTCATAAAACTTGAGTAGAGGGAGCAAGCAAAGGTTAAGACTTAGGTGCAAATAGCCATCTTTTTAGTGCTTTTCTAAGCAGCTGTTAGTTTGGCTTCTCAATGTAAAAGGCAGAGAGTTCCACAGTTTAGAAGCCAGGTGAAAAAAAGCTTCTGCCACCCCATTGTACGGTCTTCACCCTTGGGATGACCAGCAGAGAGGCAGTCGACGACCTGAGATTGCGTTGTGGGACGTGCCAACTAATTAATTTGCTGAAGTAGGCAGGTTCGGCACCATAGAAGGCCTTGTGAACAATGCACAGAGACTTAAATTGGGCCCTCGTCTGGATCGGCAGCCAATGCAGATCTCGAATACTTTGGGACTCCGGACTGAATTTGGGGATTTTAAGCAGTAGACGTGCTGCTGCATTTTGGTGATTGAAGCTTGCGTATGGTTGTCTTTTTTGCGCCCATATAGAGGGTGTTGCAGTAATCAATCTTTGATAACATTAAGGCTACAATCACTGTTTTCCTTAGATCCGTCGGAATGAAAGGTAAGATTTTTTTAGGATCTTCAAAGTGCAGAAGCAGGTTGATGTAATAAGATTGACCTGGTCCGATAAGGATAGCTGATTGTTTAGAGTAAATTCGGTGCTCCCTTTGCCACCTCCCCCTTTTTTTCTCAGATTCTCCTGAAGCCCTTTATGATTTCAGGGCCCCCTACCCGAATTAAAACAACAGATCCGGGACAGTGGAGATTGCCGATCTGAATAGTAGGCACAGTGCGGACCGTCCGGGACGTAACGACCACACGATACGGGCCACCAATGACCCACTAGGATTGCCAGGAGCAGGCTGCCGATGCATGATGAAGACCCCGGGGCCAGCACGGGAAGCTGCCCATTGAGGTGGACTGAAGGGACCACTGCCCTCTCAAGTTCCGGGCGGGGTGTGGCGTCAGGTGAGTTTTGGTGAAGAGGCCCGACAGGCCACAGGAGTTTTTGTGCCCCCAGGTATGCGGCAGTTTACCCTTCCCTCCTCCCCGGGGCAAGCAACATGAGGTATGAGGAAACCGCAGCATGACTGTGAAAGGCCACCCTGTGGCCCTCGAGACCAAAATGGATAAGTACGCCCATCCAAGAGTGGTTGCCCCCGCGGAGGATGCTGAAGACCGGCGCCCCACCCCCAGCCAGAAACAGAACTCGAAGGAGGACTCGCCGACTCTGCAGGACATAATGTCTGCAATACAGAACGTCAGAACCTCCGTGGAAGGCAAGATTGATACAGTGTCCACAGAGATTACCCTAATGAGGACTGACCTACGACACATAGGGGCGTGAGTTAAGGAAAATGAAGAATCTATCAATGCGCTCTAATCCGAGACCAAAACACTCCACATCCAAGTGGGAGAACTGAAAGATCTGACACAAGTGTTGGAAACTAGAATGGAAGATGCAGGGTGCCTTGCCAGATGTAATAACGTCCGCAGCCTTGGAATACCAGAGAGAGCGGAGGGCCTGGCAGTGGACCTGTACGTTGAGGACCTAATACTTAAACCTCTCCAACCCAAAGGTTTGTCAAAATACTTCTCTGCTGTGCATGTTCACCGGGTACCGGGAGGCGCGCTAAGACTTGGGGCCCCCAACGCCCAATTGAAACCTGCATATTTAACTTCAGAGACAGGGATGCTGTCCTACAAATGGTTCGCATTGCCCCACAGGTTACATTGGGCATAGGACGGTCACGTTCTTCCCCGACTTTACCCTACGAGTCTAGAAAATGGGACGTTCCTGGAGGTGAAGAAGGCTCTATGGGAAAAAGAAGTGAAATACGCAATGCTCTTCTCAGCTAGGGTGAGGGTGGAGGCTGAAAACAAGACTTGGTTCTTTGATACCCCGAAAGAAGACTGGGTCTGGTTGGTGGGATGGGGAACAGTCGGTTGGGGAAGGTCTGCGGGAAGAAGAAATACCGAGAAATCTGGGACATATCAAAGAGGGCCCACTGGAGACAATCTCATGGAACAGGTGGGTGACCAGAACGAAGAGGTGCTGACCTCCCCATGTGAATGACTCCAGGGCACCATTATGAGCAGGAGTCTAGAAATGCGACACTGCAGAACACAAGTTGAGTAGGATATACTTGGAATTTTTTTTTTTAAAGCTATCAGAAACTGCAACAATGCTAATGACACTATGGGAAATTTGATGTACCTGAATATTCTACGAGACATTGTCACAGCTGGCAACGCAGCAATGACTTTGAGATGGTTGGGTGGCGAGGTTATCGCTCCCCAGATGTTTAAAATTTATTTGGGGCTAGAAGGTGCTCTGCATAGTTGGGGAGGTGGGCAGTTTAAAGCCCGTAGTGCAGGTAGGCGGGGGGGCCTAGCTTGGGAATGTGTTTGGATTGCTTGACTGAGTTTTTGCCAACCATGTTTATTGCTCCAAAAAAAGAAGAGGACCGATGACTTACTACCGGGCTCACTGCCCCATGCACCCACCTGTTCCAATATCCCTGGGTTTGGGGAGACCAATCCCAGGCCCATGACTGCTCTATGCACCGAACCGAGGGGGTCCATGCCCGCAGATAGTCCAGTAAGCCCAGATATCACACTATCCCTGAATAGAAACTGTGAGACCGGCCTCGTGGCGTGGGCCCTCCCGACCAGCAAGCTACCCTGCAACCGCACCGATCCTCGATGTCACAGACTTCCGGCCCCCATGGCCCAACATTCCGATGGCCGGCCAGACCCCCAACACGCATGCCCGGCCGAGGGAGAGCGAAACCCCCCAAACCAGACCGAGAGGCGCCGACCCTGTCACACCTCTGGTCTCTTCCCCGAGGGAGGTTTCGATCGACCACCAGGCCCCCGGTGAGCGGCCGCCTCGCCTGCTGGGCGTCTGGAGTCCCTCCCGGACCCACCTGAACAGATCAAAGGGCCGAGCGACAGGAAGCCCCGACACACCGCCCCAGGCACCCAGACCCCTCTCGGCGAGGACTCCGGACTTCAAAGAGGAGGGGAAGTATAACAGGGGGTGCGGAAGGGACGGGAGGCAGAGAAGACCTGGACTGACGAGAGCCTGCTGACCTGGTCGCGGCTCGATCGCTCCCCGAACCGAAGAACTCCGAACCATCTGAGCCCTGCTGACGCTGTCGCGGCTCCCCGAACTCTGAACCATCTGAGCCCTGCTGACGCTGTCGCAGCTCCCCGAACTCTGAACCATCTGAGCCCTGCTGACGCTGTCGCGGCTCCCCGAACTCTGAACCATCTCAGCCCTGCTGACGCCGTCGCGGCTCCCCGAACTACGAACCTCCGGTGCCTGCTGAGTGACTCGCGGCCCGCTCCTCCAAGAGAATCGGCAGAGATTGCCGAGAGAAGCAACATCCCCTCAGTTCGAGGATTGAGAGCTGTGCGCCGGATACTCCGCAGAGACACTGATTCAAAGACTGTCCCACTACCCTTTACCCTCATCACGAGATCGCCGCCGCTTGTGGCACTAATTCTGCACCTGCCTTCCGGATCATAAAGATCCCTGACCACTAACGATAAAGTCTATTGTCTTACAAAGAACTACTGTGTGGTGTCCCTCTATCCGAAGAGAGTAAGCGCAGCGTGTGCGATCCTAGGTACGAGACCCTTCCAGGAACGGCCTCCCCGCTCTTGCTCGGCCTAACTCTGGGAAAGGTGGGTCTCCGGGTGGTCAGGAACGCATTCCGCAGCCTCCCCGGGGAACGCCTTCCAACATTTGGTGGCAGGCGACGGGATCCGAGCCAACACCTAGAGATCGTGCAGTAAACGGCTGACGCACTACCAAGAGGAAATGGAAGGAGAAACCTCCCTAGGTGCCGCAGGTACCAACACGAGCACGACATTCCGAGAGGACCAGTTAGAATCTTATACGCACCGAGAACTGAAACAATTTTGCAAAGACCTGGGAATCGCTACCACCGGACTAAGCACGAAAGAGGACTTCCAGGGAGCATTAAAAACCTGGGTTGAGGCGGGAACTCCCCGGACACAAACAGAAGGAGAGCCTCCTAACGAACCACGAAGCACCCCGGGGAGGAACGGCGCCCCCGAGGGGGGCCTATCCCCAGATGAACTAGCGGACCGAGAAAGAGGTCGCAACCACAAACTAGAACTAGCAAAATTAAAAATCGAGGGAGAGCTAAAGCTGGCCGAAAAGAAGCTGGCGGTAGAACAGTTACGCCTACAAGGAGAACTCGAGGAAAAGAAACGACAAAGAGAACACGAAGAAAGAAAACTCCAACTGGAGCACGAACGTAGCCTGAAAGAGATCGAGCTCAAGGCTAAGAATGCGGAGGCCAGACCCTCGGAAACCCAACCCCTCTCCTCCACCATGGAACCAAAGGTCCACATCCCCAAGGATGTGGTGAAGGAATACTATAAGAACGACGACATCCAGCAATGGTTCAAGGCCTACGAAGTCGCCATGACCTCCCACCGAGTCCCGCAGAAAGACTGGGGGGCTGGGCTGTGGGGCCGGTTCCTGAGCGAGGGGAGAGATACCCTGCTGGACCTGCCCTCCACGGTGATGAACTCCTACAGTCACATGAAAGAGGCCCTAGTAGCCAGATATGGGCTCACCCCTGAAATGTACCGGCAACGATTTAGAGACTGCAAGAAGATACCCGGTACCACCTGGGTGGAGTACGTGAACTTTTACAGCCGGGCCTTGGACGGCTGGATCAAGGGCAGCAAGGTCTCCACCTTTGAGGAGCTGTTCGACCTAATCGCATGGGAACACTTGTCCGCGAATTGCTTTGTAGAGCTGCGCCAGCACCTCCTGGACAGCAAACTCACAGACCCTCGAAAACTGGCCGTCGAGGCTGACCGGTGGGTAAACACCCGGGCCTCCCGGGGTCCCGTGGGAGACTACGGTCGCCACAGTCAGGGACCCCCCCCGCCAGAGGGGCGGAGGGAATCAAGGCCGGCCAAGGGAACTCCCGGGGGATCCCCGCTCAGCCCCCCCAGAGGACAACCTCCGCCCTTTCCCGCTCCACCTCCGGCTAGCACCGGGCCACCGGGGAGGCCGGGGCCCCGAGTGAGGATCACCTGTTTCCCAGCCTGTGGACTGCCTCCTGGGCAACGACCTTGAGAATTCCCCGTGGGGACAAGTGGAACGAAGAGCCCATCTCGAGATGATGGGCCTACCCGAATGGGTATGCGCCACCACGCGCTCGATGACTCTCAGAGGGCCTTCCTCCGAGGGAGGGGAGGCCATGCCACTGAGCACCGCCACCATCCCCGAGGTCCAGGATGCGCCACCCGAGCCCAACGACCCCCTTCCGGACGAGGCGACTGTTTCCGACGAGGGGTCCGTGCCTCCCGACCCCGAACCCCTGACCGAGCTCGGGGACCTGCCTGAAATGGCCCAGTGGCACTGCGAAGGAGGCCCCTCCCGAGAAGAATTCTGCCACGAACAATCCACCTGCCCTTCTCTCATCGGACCCCGACAGCAGGCCGAGGCCCAAGCAGCAGGCGACCGGACAGGCACCCACTGGGTATACTGGGAAAACGGCCTCCTGTACAGCGAACAGAAGTCGGCCGAGTTGGGATCGGCCCGAGTACTGGTGGTACCCCTGCGCTTCCGAAGTCTCCTCCTGGGCCTGGCCCATGATGTACCCCTGGCCGGACACTTAGGCCAAGATAAGACCTACCAGCGACTCGTCACCCACTTCTATTGGCCCAAGATGCGAGCGAATGTGGAGGCCCACTGCAAGTCCTGCCTCACGTGCCAGGCCAGCGGAAAGAGTGGGGGGAAGCGCAAGGCCCCGCTACAACCCTTCCCCGTCGTCAGTACCCCTTTTGAGCGGGTAGGAATCGACATCGTGGGACCGCTGGACCCCAAGACCGCCCAGGGCCACCGGTTCATCCTCGTCCTGGTGGACCATGCCACCCGCTACCCCGAAGCCATCCCCCTCCGCACCGTGACGGCCCCCGTGGTAGGCCGGGCCTTGATGGGGATCTTCTCCCGCGTGGGGTTCCCCCGCGAAGTCGTGAGTGATCGGGGCACGAACTTCATCTCCAAATACATGAGGTCCCTATGGCAGCAGTGCGGAGTATCGTACAAGTTCACCACCCCGTACCACCCCCAAGGGAATGGCCTAGTCGAGCGCTTTAACAGGACACTGAAAGGAATGATCATGGGCCTCGAAGAACCTCTACGCCGGAGATGGGACGTCCTCCTCCCATGCCTCCTGTTCTCATACCGGGAGGTTCCACAAAAATCCCTGGGGTTCAGCCCCTTCGAACTGCTATACAGACACCCCGTCCGGGGACCCCTGAGCCTGGTCAAGGAGGGTTGGGAAACGACCCTCCGGGGGACCCCTCCGGATGTGTTCCGATACATCTTGGCGCTCCGCAACCAGACCCGGAAATTCCGAGAGCTCGCAGAGGCGAACCTCGAGGCTAGCCAGGAAGAGATGAAGCGCTGGTATGACCAGAATGCGACGCTGGTCGAGTTTCAGCCGGGCCAACAAGTCTGGGTCATGGCCCCGGTGAAACCCTGCGCCCTCCAAGACAGATTGACTGGACCCTTCAAAGTGGTCGAGCGGAAGAGTCAAGTCACGTATCTAGTTGATGTTCAGTCCCCTCGGAACCCCCTCCGGGTCCTCCACGTGAACCGCCTCAAACCCCACTTTGTGAGGACGGAGTTGAGCTTACTCCTGGCCACCGACGATGGGGCCGAAGAAGACACCGAGCCCCTTCCCGACCCCCTGGGGGTGAATGAGACCGATTGTTCCGTGGAGGGGGTGAGACTGTCAACCGCCCTCACAGCCCAACAGTCCGACGACTGCCGCCAGCTACTAAGGCAGTTCGCGGACCTCTTCTCCCTAGCCCCTGGGGTCACCGACTGGTGTGTCCACGACGTGAACACCGGCGACAGCCCGCCAGTGAGACACCGGGCCTACCGGGTCCCTGATCGGGTCCGAACCTGCATCCAGACCGAGGTAGCGAAGATGCTGGCCCTCGGGGTGATTGAACCCTCCGACAGCCCCTGGGCCAGCCCGGTAGTCCTGGTTCCGAAAGCGGCTGCCACTGGTGTCGCCCCTGAGCTGAGGTTTTGCGTGGACTACCGAGGACTCAATACGGTCACCCGAGCGGACGCTCACCCTATCCCCCGCGCAGACGAGCTCATTGACCGCCTCGGGGCCGCTCGCTACCTCAGCACCTTCGACCTAACTTGTGGATACTGGCAGATTGCCCTCACCGAGGGAGCCAAGGAGCGCTCCGCCTTCTCCACCCCAGATGGGCACTACCGCTTTAGGGTGATGCCGTTTGGAATGAAGAATGCCCCGGCCACCTTCCAGCGGCTGGTGAACAGGGTCCTGTCCGGACTAGAGGGGTTCAGCGCAGCATACCTCGACGATATAGCGGTATTCAGCTCCCAATGGACCGAGCACCTCCAGCACCTACGACAAGTTCTGCTGGCTCTGCGCCGGGCCGGCCTCACCATCAAAGCCAGCAAATGTCAAATTGGGCAAGGCTCCGTAACCTATCTGGGGCACCAGGTGGGAAGCGGACAGGTCGCCCCCCTCCAGCCAAAGATCGACGCCATCTTGTCCTGGGAACCCCCCACGACCCAAACGGAAGTCCGGGCCTTCCTGGGCCTCACCGGTTACTACCAGAGGTTTATTAAGAACTATGGCAGCATCGCAGGCCCCCTCACAGAGCTAACCTCCAAGAAACACCCCAAGAAAGTACAATGGACTCCCCCATGCCAGAAAGCGTTCGACGCCCTAAAAGCCGCTATGTGTACTGCTCCGGTGCTTAAAGCCCCCGACTACGCCCAGGAGTTTGTGGTCCAGACGGACACCTCGGAACACGGCATCGGGGCAGTCCTCTCACAGTTCAACGACAAAGGCATAGATCAGCCCATAGCCTTCATCAGCCGAAGGTTGCTGCCCCGAGAACAGCGGTGGAGCACAACTGAAAGAGAGACCTTCGCAGTAGTCTGGGCCCTCAAAAAGCTACGGCCCTACCTGTTCGGAACACACTTCCGAGTGCAAACAGATCACCGACCCTTGCGGTGGTTGATGCAGATGCGAGGGGAAAACCCCAAGCTGCTACGCTGGTCCATCTCCCTCCAGGGGATGGATTTCACTGTGGAACATCGCCCCGGGACGGACCACGCCAACGCGGACGGCCTGTCCCGATTCTTCCGCTTCAGCGAGGAGAACCCCCAAGTGGATGGGTAGTTCTCCCCGCCTTTCAGCTGGGGGGGCACGTGTGAGACCGGCCTCGTGGTGTGGGACCTCCCGACCAGCAAGCTACCCTGCAACCGCACCGATCCTCGATGTCACAGACTTCCGGCCCCCATGGCCCAACATTCCGATGGCCGGCCAGACCCCCAACACGCATGCCCGGCCGAGGGAGAGCGAAACCCCCCAAACCAGGCCAAGAGGCGCCGACCCTGTCACACCTCTGGTCTCTTCCCCGAGGGAGGTTTCGATCGACCACCAGGCCCCCGGTGAGCGGCCGCCTCGCATGCTGGGCGTCTGGAGTCCCTCCCGGACCCACCTGAACAGATCAAAGGGCCGAGCGACAGGAAGCCCCGACACACCGCCCCAGGCACCCAGACCCCTCTCGGCGAGGACTCCGGACTTCAAAGAGGAGGGGAAGTATAACAGGGGGTGCGGAAGGGACGGGAGGCAGAGAAGACCTGGACTGACGAGAGCCTGCTGACCTGGTCGCGGCTCGATCGCTCCCCGAACCGAAGAACTCCGAACCATCTGAGCCCTGCTGACGCTGTCGCGGCTCCCCGAACTCTGAACCATCTGAGCCCTGCTGACGCTGTCGCAGCTCCCCGAACTCTGAACCATCTGAGCCCTGCTGACGCTGTTGCGGCTCCCCGAACTCTGAACCATCTCAGCCCTGCTGACGCCGTCGCGGCTCCCCGAACTACGAACCTCCGGTGCCTGCTGAGTGACTCGCGGCCCGCTCCTCCAAGAGAATCGGCAGAGATTGCCGAGAGAAGCAACATCCCCTCAGCTCGAGGATTGAGAGCTGTGCGCCGGATACTCCGCAGAGACACTGATTCAAAGACTGTCCCACTACCCTTTACCCCTCATCACGAGATCGCCGCCGCTTGTGGCACTAATTCTGCACCTGCCTTCCGGATCATAAAGATCCCTGACCACTAACGATAAAGTCTATTGTCTTACAAAGAACTACTGTGTGGTGTCCCTCTATCCGAAGAGAGTAAGCGCAGCGTGTGCGATCCTAGGTACGAGACCCTTCCAGGAACGGCCTCCCCGCTCTTGCTCGGCCTAACTCTGGGAAAGGTGGGTCTCCGGGTGGTCAGGAACGCATTCCGCAGCCTCCCCGGGGAACGCCTTCCAACATTTGGTGGCAGGCGACGGGATCCGAGCCAACACCTAGAGATCGTGCAGTAAACGGCTGACGCACTACCAAGAGGAAATGGAAGGAGAAACCTCCCTAGGTGCCGCAGGTACCAACACGAGCACGACATTCCGAGAGGACCAGTTAGAATCTTATACGCACCGAGAACTGAAACAATTTTGCAAAGACCTGGGAATCGCTACCACCGGACTAAGCACGAAAGAGGACTTCCAGGGAGCATTAAAAACCTGGGTTGAGGCGGGAACTCCCTGGACACAAACAGAAGGAGAGCCTCCTAACGAACCACGAAGCACCCCGGGGAGGAACGGCGCCCCCGAGGGGGGCCTATCCCCAGATGAACTAGCGGACCGAGAAAGAGGTCGCAACCACAAACTAGAACTAGCAAAATTAAAAATCGAGGGAGAGCTAAAGCTGGCCGAAAAGAAGCTGGCGGTAGAACAGTTACGCCTACAAGGAGAACTCGAGGAAAAGAAACGACAAAGAGAACACGAAGAAAGAAAACTCCAACTGGAGCACGAACGTAGCCTGAAAGAGATCGAGCTCAAGGCTAAGAATGCGGAGGCCAGACCCTCGGAAACCCAACCCCTCTCCTCCACCATGGAACCAAAGGTCCACATCCCCAAGGATGTGGTGAAGGAATACTATAAGAACGACGACATCCAGCAATGGTTCAAGGCCTACGAAGTCGCCATGACCTCCCACCGAGTCCCGCAGAAAGACTGGGGGGCTGGGCTGTGGGGCCGGTTCCTGAGCGAGGGGAGAGATACCCTGCTGGACCTGCCCTCCACGGTGATGAACTCCTACAGTCACATGAAAGAGGCCCTAGTAGCCAGATATGGGCTCACCCCTGAAATGTACCGGCAACGATTTAGAGACTGCAAGAAGATACCCGGTACCACCTGGGTGGAGTACGTGAACTTTTACAGCCGGGCCTTGGACGGCTGGATCAAGGGCAGCAAGGTCTCCACCTTTGAGGAGCTGTTCGACCTAATCGCATGGGAACACTTGTCCGCGAATTGCTTTGTAGAGCTGCGCCAGCACCTCCTGGACAGCAAACTCACAGACCCTCGAAAACTGGCCGTCGAGGCTGACCGGTGGGTAAACACCCGGGCCTCCCGGGGTCCCGTGGGAGACTACGGTCGCCACAGTCAGGGACCCCCCCCGCCAGAGGGGCGGAGGGAATCAAGGCCGGCCAAGGGAACTCCCGGGGGATCCCCGCTCAGCCCCCCCAGAGGACAACCTCCGCCCTTTCCCGCTCCACCTCCGGCTAGCACCGGGCCACCGGGGAGGCCGGGGCCCCGAGTGAGGATCACCTGTTTCCCAGCCTGTGGACTGCCTCCTGGGCAACGACCTTGAGAATTCCCCGTGGGGACAAGTGGAACGAAGAGCCCATCTCGAGATGATGGGCCTACCCGAATGGGTATGCGCCACCACGCGCTCGATGACTCTCAGAGGGCCTTCCTCCGAGGGAGGGGAGGCCATGCCACTGAGCACCGCCACCATCCCCGAGGTCCAGGATGCGCCACCCGAGCCCAACGACCCCCTTCCGGACGAGGCGACTGTTTCCGACGAGGGGTCCGTGCCTCCCGACCCCGAACCCCTGACCGAGCTCGGGGACCTGCCTGAAATGGCCCAGTGGCACTGCGAAGGAGGCCCCTCCCGAGAAGAATTCTGCCACGAACAATCCACCTGCCCTTCTCTCATCGGACCCCGACAGCAGGCCGAGGCCCAAGCAGCAGGCGACCGGACAGGCACCCACTGGGTATACTGGGAAAACGGCCTCCTGTACAGCGAACAGAAGTCGGCCGAGTTGGGATCGGCCCGAGTACTGGTGGTACCCCTGCGCTTCCGAAGTCTCCTCCTGGGCCTGGCCCATGATGTACCCCTGGCCGGACACTTAGGCCAAGATAAGACCTACCAGCGACTCGTCACCCACTTCTATTGGCCCAAGATGCGAGCGAATGTGGAGGCCCACTGCAAGTCCTGCCTCACGTGCCAGGCCAGCGGAAAGAGTGGGGGGAAGCGCAAGGCCCCGCTACAACCCTTCCCCGTCGTCAGTACCCCTTTTGAGCGGGTAGGAATCGACATCGTGGGACCGCTGGACCCCAAGACCGCCCAGGGCCACCGGTTCATCCTCGTCCTGGTGGACCATGCCACCCGCTACCCCGAAGCCATCCCCCTCCGCACCGTGACGGCCCCCGTGGTAGGCCGGGCCTTGATGGGGATCTTCTCCCGCGTGGGGTTCCCCCGCGAAGTCGTGAGTGATCGGGGCACGAACTTCATCTCCAAATACATGAGGTCCCTATGGCAGCAGTGCGGAGTATCGTACAAGTTCACCACCCCGTACCACCCCCAAGGGAATGGCCTAGTCGAGCGCTTTAACAGGACACTGAAAGGAATGATCATGGGCCTCGAAGAACCTCTACGCCGGAGATGGGACGTCCTCCTCCCATGCCTCCTGTTCGCATACCGGGAGGTTCCACAAAAATCCCTGGGGTTCAGCCCCTTCGAACTGCTATACAGACACCCCGTCCGGGGACCCCTGAGCCTGGTCAAGGAGGGTTGGGAAACGACCCTCCGGGGGACCCCTCCGGATGTGTTCCGATACATCTTGGCGCTCCGCAACCAGACCCGGAAATTCCGAGAGCTCGCAGAGGCGAACCTCGAGGCTAGCCAGGAAGAGATGAAGCGCTGGTATGACCAGAATGCGACGCTGGTCGAGTTTCAGCCGGGCCAACAAGTCTGGGTCATGGCCCCGGTGAAACCCTGCGCCCTCCAAGACAGATGGACTGGACCCTTCAAAGTGGTCGAGCGGAAGAGTCAAGTCACGTATCTAGTTGATGTTCAGTCCCCTCGGAACCCCCTCCGGGTCCTCCACGTGAACCGCCTCAAACCCCACTTTGTGAGGACGGAGTTGAGCTTACTCCTGGCCACCGACGATGGGGCCGAAGAAGACACCGAGCCCCTTCCCGACCCCCTGGGGGTGAATGAGACCGATGGTTCCGTGGAGGGGGTGAGACTGTCAACCGCCCTCACAGCCCAACAGTCCGACGACTGCCGCCAGCTACTAAGGCAGTTCGCGGACCTCTTCTCCCTAGCCCCTGGGGTCACCGACTGGTGTGTCCACGACGTGAACACCGGCGACAGCCCGCCAGTGAGACACCGGGCCTACCGGGTCCCTGATCGGGTCCGAACCTGCATCCAGACCGAGGTAGCGAAGATGCTGGCCCTCGGGGTGATTGAACCCTCCGACAGCCCCTGGGCCAGCCCGGTAGTCCTGGTTCCGAAAGCGGCTGCCACTGGTGTCGCCCCTGAGCTGAGGTTTTGCGTGGACTACCGAGGACTCAATACGGTCACCCGAGCGGACGCTCACCCTATCCCCCGCGCAGACGAGCTCATTGACCGCCTCGGGGCCGCTCGCTACCTCAGCACCTTCGACCTAACTTGTGGATACTGGCAGATTGCCCTCACCGAGGGAGCCAAGGAGCGCTCCGCCTTCTCCACCCCAGATGGGCACTACCGCTTTAGGGTGATGCCGTTTGGAATGAAGAATGCCCCGGCCACCTTCCAGCGGCTGGTGAACAGGGTCCTGTCCGGACTAGAGGGGTTCAGCGCAGCATACCTCGACGATATAGCGGTATTCAGCTCCCAATGGACCGAGCACCTCCAGCACCTACGACAAGTTCTGCTGGCTCTGCGCCGGGCCGGCCTCACCATCAAAGCCAGCAAATGTCAAATTGGGCAAGGCTCCGTAACCTATCTGGGGCACCAGGTGGGAAGCGGACAGGTCGCCCCCCTCCAGCCAAAGATCGACGCCATCTTGTCCTGGGAACCCCCCACGACCCAAACGGAAGTCCGGGCCTTCCTGGGCCTCACCGGTTACTACCGGAGGTTTATTAAGAACTATGGCAGCATCGCAGGCCCCCTCACAGAGCTAACCTCCAAGAAACACCCCAAGAAAGTACAATGGACTCCCCCATGCCAGAAAGCGTTCGACGCCCTAAAAGCCGCTATGTGTACTGCTCCGGTGCTTAAAGCCCCCGACTACGCCCAGGAGTTTGTGGTCCAGACGGACACCTCGGAACACGGCATCGGGGCAGTTCTCTCACAGTTCAACGACAAAGGCATAGATCAGCCCATAGCCTTCATCAGCCGAAGGTTGCTGCCCCGAGAACAGCGGTGGAGCACAATTGAAAGAGAGACCTTCGCAGTAGTCTGGGCCCTCAAAAAGCTACGGCCCTACCTGTTCGGAACACACTTCCGAGTGCAAACAGATCACCGACCCTTGCGGTGGTTGATGCAGATGCGAGGGGAAAACCCCAAGCTGCTACGCTGGTCCATCTCCCTCCAGGGGATGGATTTCACTGTGGAACATCGCCCCGGGACGGACCACGCCAACGCGGACGGCCTGTCCCGATTCTTCCGCTTCAGCGAGGAGAACCCCCAAGTGGATGGGTAGTTCTCCCCGCCTTTCAGCTGGGGGGGCACGTGTGAGACCGGCCTCGTGGCGTGGGACCTCCCGACCAGCAAGCTACCCTGCAACCGCACCGATCCTCGATGTCACAGACTTCCGGCCCCCATGGCCCAACATTCCGATGGCCGGCCAGACCCCCAACACGCATGCCCGGCCGAGGGAGAGCGAAACCCCCCAAACCAGACCAAGAGGCGCCGACCCTGTCACACCTCTGGTCTCTTCCCCGAGGGAGGTTTCGATCGACCACCAGGCCCCCGGTGAGCGGCCGCCTCGCCTGCTGGGCGTCTGGAGTCCCTCCCGGACCCACCTGAACAGATCAAAGGGCCGAGCGACAGGAAGCCCCGACACACCGCCCCAGGCACCCAGACCCCTCTCGGCGAGGACTCCAGACTTCAAAGAGGAGGGGAAGTATAACAGGGGGTGCGGAAGGGACGGGAGGCAGAGAAGACCTGGACTGACGAGAGCCTGCTGACCTGGTCGCGGCTCGATCGCTCCCCGAACCGAAGAACTCCGAACCATCTGAGCCCTGCTGACGCTGTCGCTGCTCCCCGAACTCTGAACCATCTGAGCCCTGCTGACGCTGTCGCGGCTCCCCGAACTCTGAACCATCTGAGCCCTGCTGACGCCGTCGCGGCTCCCCGAACTACGAACCTCCGGTGCCTGCTGAGTGACTCGCGGCCCGCTCCTCCAAGAGAATCGGCAGAGATTGCCGAGAGAAGCAACATCCCCTCAGCTCGAGGATTGAGAGCTGTGCGCCGGATACTCCGCAGAGACACTGATTCAAAGACTGTCCCGCTACCCCTTACCCCTCATCACGAGATCGCCGCCGCTTGTGGCACTAATTCTGCACCTGCCTTCCGGATCATAAAGATCCCTGACCACTAACGATAAAGTCTATTGTCTTACAAAGAACTACTGTGTGGTGTCCCTCTATCCGAAGAGAGTAAGCGCAGCGTGTGCGATCCTAGGTACGAGACCCTTCCAGGAAGGGCCTCCCCGCTCTTGCTCGGCCTAACTCTGGGAAAGGTGGGTCTCCGGGTGGTCAGGAACGCATTCCGCAGCCTCCCCGGGGAACGCCTTCCAACAGAAACAAAAGGTTCAAGATACTTTCCTGGAACGTAAACGGACTGGGGGACAGAATAAAAAGAGGAAAAGTTCTCCAGCACCTGAAGCGACAGGCACCAGAGATAGTTCTCTTGCAGGAAACACATATCCAAGGTACACACTATGGCGCTCAATAGATGGGGGTATCAATTAATTGCGCACTCGGGCTACTCTAGAGGCTCTAGGGGAGTTGGTATCTTGATGCGCACTTACTTCCCCTTTACGGACCCACATATTACGCATGACCCGCAGGGATGCCCGGGGGTGGTCTCGGGCTGTTGGGAAGGCCAACCCTTCAATTGCATTTCAATGTATATTCCTCCCAGGCAGCAGTCCCTGGTACTGCCAGAACTGAGGGGGCTGCTACTAAAGCTCCCGGAGGGTAGAGTAGTGATAGGTGGGGACCGCAATGCGGCTTTGTCTTGGGCTCTTGACCGACTGCCCGCACGAACACAGGACCAAGCGAGCACATAACTGAGTGATTTCCTGTCAGCTATTAGCCTACAGGACATTTGGTGGTGCCTTAACCCCAACTTGCAGCAGAATTAATATCTCTTGGGGGCACAGCAGTTTGTCACGTATAGATTACCTCTTCACCCTTGCACAGCCTGCGCCCCATTTTTTGGACACCCATCACCTGGCATGTGGAATCTCAGACCATTACCCAGTCTGTGTCTATTATGAGTTAGATGAACCACGTGGGTCGTGCATGGGTGGGATTAGGCCCTGGTATTTTCAAATTCCGCTCTTTAGGTCCAAAATCCAAGAGGCCACAAACCAGTATATTACAAAAAATACAGGAACAGTGGACTCAGCGTGTACCCTCTGGGAGGCGTATAAGGCAGTGATCAGAGGACAGGGCATCTCATTAATGGTGGGTGAAAAAAAGCGTAAGCGCTTGCAGCTAGATACACTGGAATGGGATCTCTGACAAAATTTCGAAGGTCAGAAATTCGACCTACAAAAATATTGCAACAAAAATATCGTTGTCAAGAATATCGACATCCTATCTACAACATGGTAAGTAGAAAAATATCGAAAATAAAATATCGATGTCAAAAATATCGTTTTTAAAAATATTGTTTTTTGGTTACAAATTAATGTAAAATAAACATAATAATACTTATAAATAAAATAAACATAATTAAATATATTTCCTAATGTTAAAAATTAATAATCAATCAATATAATTTAATAACAAAATAATTAAACATATACATATAATATATAATATATATACTTACTTAATAATGTTTTTATAATTCTTTTAATAAATTATAAATTAGTTAAAAATATAAAAAATTGCAAAAACATTACACACATAAAACAATAACATAAATAAGAATTAAATAATTATATATAACAAATTAAAAAAATTACATTTAATTTAAATGTTGTTAAAATTAATTATACACTACATTAGCTAAAATAATAAAAAACATATTAAATAGCAGAGACAATAAAACTACTACTCCAGCTCCCAAAAACAACAGAAAGGAAAATTTTGGATAGCGGGGGGCTAAAAATTACTATATCCACTCCAGATAGTGTAACAGTAGGGAAAGTGTTGGATAACGTAGAAGTATAAATTATTATTCCGACTCCAGGGAGTGCAACAGTAAGGAAAGTGTTGGATAGCGTAGGGGTAAAAATAACTATTCCAACTCCAAAGAGTGCAACAGTAGGGAAAGTATTGGATGGCGTAGGGGTAAAAATTAGTATTCCCACTCCAGACAGTGCAACCGTAGGGAAAATGTTGGATGGCGTAGGGGTAAAAATTACAATTCCCACTCCATACAGTGCAACAGTAGGGAAAGTGTTGGATAACGTAAGGGTAAAAATTACTATTCCAACTCCAAGGAGTGCAACAGTAGAGAAAGTGTTGGATTGCGCAGGGATAAAAATTACTATTCCCACTCCAGACACTGCAACAGTAGGGAAAGTGTTGGATAGTGTAGGGCTAAAAATTACTATTCCAACTCCAGAGAGTGCAACAGTAGGGAAAGTGTTGGATAGCGTAGGGGTAAAAATTACTACTCCAACTCCAGAGAGTGCAACTGTAGGGAAAGTGTTGGATAGCGTAGGGGTAAAAATTACTATTCCAACTCCAGAGAGTGCAACAGTAGGGAAAGTGTTGGATAGCGTAGGGGTAAAAATTGCTATTCCAACTCCAGAGAGTGCAAGAGTAGGGAAAGTGTTGGATAGCGTAGGGGTAAAAATTACTATTCCAACTCCAGAGAGTGCAACAGTAGGGAAAGTGTTGGATAGCGTAGGGGTAAAAATTACTACTCCAACTCCAGAGAGTGCAACTGTAGGGAAAGTGTTGGATAGCGTAGGGCTAAAAATTACTATTCCAACTCCAGAGAGTGCAACAGTAGGGAAAGTGTTGGATAGCGTAGGGGTAAAAATTGCTATTCCAACTTCAGAGAGTGCAAGAGTAGGGAAAGTGTTGGATAGCGTAGGGGTAAAAATTACTATTCCAACTCCAGAGAGTGCAACAGTAGGGAAAGTGTTGGATAGCGTAGGGGTAAAAATTACTACTCCAACTCCAGAGAGTGCAACAGTAGGGAAAGTGTTGGATTGCGTAGGGGTAAAAATTACTATTCTAACTCCAGAGAGTGCAACAGTAGGGAAAGTGTTGGATAGCTTAGAAGTTAAAAATAACATACTTATAAATACAATAATTCTTTAAAATAATTAATAATGTAATTATTAAATAACTCAAAATTACTTACAAGTACCAATAGATATTTATTAAAAACATAACTACTAATAAATAATTATTTAGCAATAAATTATTAATAAATATCAATTAATACTAATTAATGAATATTAATTACCAATTAAAAAATATTGAACAATTACATTTTTATACCAAAAAATAATTATCAAACTTTAATTACCAATTAAAAAATATTAAACAATTGCATATTTTTTATACCAAAAATAATAATTATTATACATTAATTACCAATTAATAATTACTTCTTAATATATTAATTAGAAATATCAATAAATAATATTTAAACATATCTAATTACCAATTGATTATTAATCAACAATAACCCAATTTTCATAACCAAAATATTATAATTTAAAATATTTACCAATTAATAATTAATCTCCAATTAATTAATTATCAATACCCAGCAACAAATTTAATAATTACTTAATTACATTTCAATTACTTCCAACACTATTCTCCTATAAACGCACGAAACACTCAAATAATAAAATAATACAGTTAGCATAATTATCAATTAATAAAAACGAATTACCAATTAATAAAAATTAATTACCAATTAATACTTAATTAACAAAAATATAATTATCAATACCAATAAATATAAATATTACTTAATTACAATTAAATTACTTCCCACCCTATTCCCCTATAAACCCACAACCCGCTACAGAATTTAAAAGCAAAAATTATTTAAAATTAATTTATAATTCCTAAAAATGTATAATTAATTTCACATAATTAAATTACTTCCCACCCTAATCCCCTATAAACCCACAACCCGCTACAGAATTTAAACGCAAAAATTATTTAAAATTAATTTATAATTCCCAAAAATGTATTATTAAATTCATATAATTAAATTACTTCCCACCCTATTCCCCTATAAACCCACAACCCGCTACGGTACTAAAACACAAAATTAACTTTAAAAAAAACATTATTAACATATAAAAATTATATACATATATTTTAAAACCAGTTGAACACTTAACAAAAAATAATTAACACATACATATTAAATACATAATAAAATACATAGCAATATTATACATATTGATATTAGTGACATGGATATTAGTAACATCGATATAGTTCATATAGATATTACTAACTTCGATATTACTAACATCGATATAAAAAAATCGATATTACTTACCTTAGGGTCGATATTCTGTCCATCGATATTCTTGACATCGATATTCTGTCCCTTCGATATTCTAGACTCGATATTATTGTAGGTCGAAATTAAATTTTCGATATTTAGACTGCTCACCCCTGGAATGGGACCTCAGGGAATTGGAGACCCTACAGATTACTGACAATGATGCCAAAGTGAGACAACGTCTGGATGACTTCCTCCACTTTAATAGCAGACTCGCTAGAACTGCTGGCCACACTCCAGCTACCCCGCCTTGACTCGGGAGATAAGGACCTCCAGGAACAAGACCTGACAGAAGCAGAGATCGCTCAGGCGATTAGAGACATTACATCAGGCAAGGCTGGCCGCCCCAATGGCCTGCTAATCGAGTTGTACAAGTTAACGACAACTAAACTAGCACCCCTACTACAACATATGTTTAATGAAAGCTGTGAAGGTGGGAGGCTTCCAAGAGACCAAAGAATAGCTAACATCATGGTGATTCAGAAGGTGGGTAAATCCCCTAGGGAGTGGGCTTCCTATAGACCCATTTCCCTTTTGAATGCAGAAGTTAAGATCCTGGCCAAATTGTTGGCAACCCGCCTGATCCTGGTGATGCAATCTCTGGTCCACCCTGATCAGTCTGGCTTTATGCCAGGATGAAACACAGCGTTCAATCTTAAAGAATGCTGCAAGGGGGTAATAGGTAGAGCTTGAGTATCAGGGAAGAAGAGCTGGTGGTATCCTTAGACGCCTGCATGGCGTTCGACATGGTCGAGTGGCCATTTCTATACTCAGTACTGGAAAGACTGGGTCTTGGACAAAATGTCTGAAATGGGTCAAACTTTTGTACTCGGAGCCCTTAGCACAGGTCTCGGTGAATGGGAGTGTGTCCAGAGTCTTTACATTGTAGTGGGGAACAAGGAAGGGATGCCCTCTGTCCCCCCTGCTGTTTGCATTGGTACTGGAGCCTTTGGTGGTGTGGATCCGGGGGGAGGAATCCCAGCATCTGGGGACTACGATGAACATCAGAATGGGAGGATAAAGTTTCCCTTTATGCCGACGATATCCTAATGTATGTGGCGAACCCTAAGATTACGATTTACAGAATGCTGCATATATTCGACCTATTCTGTAAGTACTCAGGTTATACAATCAACTGGGATAAACCGGTGATATACGTCCTGGCGGGAAACCCACCCGTCCTCCCCAGACATTGCCAGATACGTGTGGTTACAAACGGGTTCCAGTACTTAGGGATATATATCACTAGAGATCCTACAAGCGTCTATGACCAAAATCTGGTGCCCCCACTAGACCGCCTGATAAGTGACATTCAGCACTGGCGTTTATTGCCATTATCTCTCCTGGATAGAGCGGCGCTCTTCAAAATTATGGCATTGCCTGGAGTCTTGTATGTACTTTATAACCCACCCTATGCTGGCCCCCCTCCTATGTCAAACGTATAGAAGCCGCAGTGAGACAGTTATTGTGAGATGGAAGTGCGTCGCGGATCTCCCTAGTGAAGTTGACCAGGGGATGGTATGATGGTGAGATATCACTCCCCTCCCTCCGGAGTTACTACTGGGTGGCTTCGCTCACAGTGATCAACCATTGGGTACATAAACCCCTGGCTGATCTTGCATACAGGATGGACCATCATAATATGCAGCCAGGTGGGGGCTTTATGGGGGATGGCCGCTGATGCTTTCCACACATCGACCTCAACTACACTTAGAATCTGGCAGGAGGGAACTGGGTTGGCATAACAGAATCACTTTAATGACCCCCTTGTGGGATACTGGACAGCTGGGCTTGATGGCGCAACGCCCGAGCTTTGATAAATGGGATATGATCGGAATCTCCAGGGTTGGTGAACTCTGGAAGGGAGGGGGCATTAAAACCTTCTTGGCTCTGAAGGAGTACCAGTTGTCACAGTCATAAACTTTTAGGTATCTCCAGGTTACTCACGCATTGAGAGCAGCAATACCCAAAGGGACAGTGTTGCCTGAAGCTTCTCCACTAGAGGAGAGACTATTAGATGACTATTTAGGCAAATAGGTGACTTCCCTGGTGTACTGCAAACTTATAAACAACGCCCTGGATCCCAGGCCCGGCGGAAGGAGCTACAAACCAAAGAAACTTGCCCTGCAAGGCTTTATTTGGAGGCTGCCATCAACCAGCTGGGGCTACGACAGCTTTGGGAACTTCCAGGGGGCCCGGCAGGCTTCAAAAAAGTAGTAAACAAGACCATCAGGAAAGAATCACTCTTGCAGGATAAAGTGTGCCTGGTAGAGCGTGCACACGGCTGGCTTACGATACAATCCTACATTAAACCCTGGCCTCAAGGATACCTCCAGACTGGCTTCTCAAAGAAAACTAAAGAGACATTTTTGAAATTGCGCCTAGGGCTACTACCCTCGGCAAATTATCTACCCCCTTGGTTACAGACCCAGACACCAGTAAAGTGTTGTCTTTGCGGCGAAGGTGAATAAAACATAGTGCATCTGATAACCATTTGCAGGGAACTAATACAAGATCGACGGGACCTCCTGAGACTGCTCTTTAACAGAAAATGGATACAGTCTTACAGGCAAGTGGTGCTGGCATGCTTTAGCGGCGATGATATCCAATTGAGCTGCCGGATGGTAAAATTATTAGCAGCGACCGAAGCCCGACTCAAAAAACAAACAGAACCTCATGGAGACAGGAGTACGGATGCAGAGGAGAACACACTCTCATGACCCATTCGAAGAAAAGCTCCTGAATGCCCCAGCGAAGAAACAGGAAGAACAGCATCAGTATTTTGAGCTTTTTTAATCCAAGACACTACATCTGAAGGGGCGACGGCCGCGATTTGAAAACCACTCTGTTAATGAATATTTTTTTTGGTATCACGTTTTCAACTTTTGATGGCTCGAAACTAGGATAGCTTAAGATCATGCGGTGGGTTATCTCATGACGCCCTCTTGTACCAAAGGTTCTAATAACTAGCTGGGCGGAAAGGGAGATCGAGCAAGCATAATTTACTCCGGGGGGGGGGGGCTAACCCTAGCTCCATTACAACAAATGTCAATGCCCTTTCTCGTAATAAGCCCTCCTCACTTCTTAGTCCCTTGCCAGGCCTATTCCGGCAAGGAGCTCTGTTTCTATAAATATCCGCAACTTAAGTATACTTTGCATTCCGAGCTAAGACCCAAATGACATTTTTTGAGGCCCGGCATCCCCCTTTAAGGATAATTTGGGAATTAAGTACCCTCTATCTCTTAGCCCATGCAGGGCCGAGATTGTTAAGACGACCAACCTCGGAAATATATGTAAATCAAGCATCTAAGCACAAACTTAAATCATGCCCTGGCTTTTTTTGTCTAATATATCTGCAAGGCAACCTCGCATATATAGATCTGGCTAACTGCTCTTAAGACCAGAATAGCCTCATATGGGCACTGAGTAATGAAATTGTTTCAACTGCCCCCTGGTCGCCTTATTAACGCTCTTAAAAATCCGTACGAATTGTACTTTATTCCCTTCCCAACATCCCCTGTAGTGGAAAGGGTTCTGATAGGGGGATTTTTGGGCTAGCCTTTATGTTTATTTGAGGCTTATAAATTATTAACTGCATGTTTTATAGTTTTTACCTTGTATTCTGAACAAATAGCCTTTTAGCGTTGAATTATTATTGTAATTTGTTGTCTTTTCTTTTTTTAGCTTGCAACTGTGTAAAAACGGAGATTGTTTGTAATGGTTTTAATTAACTGCACAAGAAATTTTACCTTACCTTACCCAGGCCCGATGGGAGGGGGCTCTGGGCATCCTGGAACACAAAGACTGGTTGGATGACACTGCCACTCCCAGGGAGGTGGCCATACGCCTACGTATAGGTTAGTGCAGCTAAAGACTCTACAGAGAGCCTACTATGCCTGTACTACCCAGGTGAAAATGGGAGTGTTGACCTCACCACTTTGTCCCAGGGGATGTGGACAGGAGGGTACTTTCTTCCACCTACTGTAGGAATGCCCACCATTTCAGGAGTACTGGACAGCAATATTGATGAACATGAGGGAGGCTTATAAAGTGGAGGAGGTTAAATCGCCGAGATGGTATTTGCTAAATATCTGGGGGGACTCAGACCTTATCAATAGCAAACGATTATGGGTAACATTGGGATTCATAGTTGCAAAGCCTAATATTGCGCGAAGGTGGAGAGCAGAGACTGCTCCGATTTTTAACGAATGGTAGTCTGATATGGACTGGTGTATGATTGCGGAAAAGGCGGCCTATGGAAGTAGGGGCTACCTGCAAAAATAGACTAAGATCTGGGGGAAATGGAACGAATATCGAGGGACGCTGTGCAGACCGGTTGATAGAATTTGACATGATCAAAAAACAATATAGCTGTATTATTGGGAGGAGGGATTGGGGAGGGGTGATCCAAGGGTAGTCACCTAATATGTGAGACATGTTTACGAGTCATCATTGTACAGGGGACTCGCTTGGCTATTGTGATATGAAACTTTCACCATGAGTGGCAAGCTGCTGTTTTAATAAAAAAGATTTTTTTTAAATGAATGTGTCCTTGTGTAACTTAACTAGAGCTCATGTAAAGCGCTCCAATACCTTCTGGTCGACTTCGAGCTATATGAATCTGCAACAACAACAAAAATCTGGCCACACCTCTGACTCCGCCCACTGATCCAATCCGCTCTGATTCTCCACCAACAGTTCCCCCACTTCGACCACTGAGCAAGTCACTGTTTATCTCTACCATGTATAATGAGAATGCTAAGACAGAAAACACCTTCCTTACCCTCGTTGAAGACTCAATAAGTTGAAGAGTATGCAAATAGTATTTAAATTACATCATGTGACCCGTCAAAAAAACAATAATATGGCTCACAACAGAAAGCAAATCTATTTAAATATCAGCAAATTGCTTCACACTCTATGTATGAAAGATCAAAGAGATCGCCGACCGACAAGTCTAATTTATTTTATTTCACTCCGTTCCGTGAAAGCTTCAAAAACACCGCGTCGCCTTCCTTCGACGGGTTTCAGCAAAGCATGAAAGTACTGTAAAAGGATTAAGACGCCGAGAGCCCTTCGCAGGGTTACGTTTTCATTCAGTGACATGTAGGATCACGATTTTGACTGACAAAAATATACTAGTTCGACAGCCAGGCTATAGGTGAGGAGCTGGGAGACCGACAAAAAATGTAAACAGTCGGGGTGGGGGGGATGCAGAAAAAGACGACGTTTCCCGTCACAACAAAAGAGCGCCGCGTGCCAGCTAAGGCAGACTGCGCGCACCTCATGTTTACCACAGCTCGGGGCGAGCGCCCGCACGCGCCCCCTCGCGCCTCGTGGCCACCAGGCAGGTGGCGCGCGCCTGTTGTTCTGCGTCTGACGTAAAATAAAGTGAGCAAACCTTCTTGCCCGCACATTCATTACGTAGTCCGATCCCAGCTGTCCCCATAGAAAAGTGCTGTGACCGACCTCCAGGTGGCCCAACCGGAGCACAGCTCTACGGTTACGTCATTGTTTTGACTCGGTGGCCCGCCCAGAGCAGACACGTGCTCATCGGACTCCATCGGAGAGATGGGAAGGGGTGGAGCTAAGACTGACGACTACTTCCAACCCACCATCTCTCAATTTTCCCTTTGTTGTCTCTGGAAGGCAGCACGTGCTTTTCCCTCCCCCGCCTTTTCATTGGTCAAGTCTGCCTGGCAATACGACTCTAATTGGTAGATGGGAACGTGGTAAGCGCGTCCACGAGGACACCTCAACGCCAAATGAGGAGGCTCATAAGCGAGAGATGACGCCAAGACTCTTGTAAGGACACGCGCGCGTGAACAAGTCTGATGTTCATGGCCAATCAGCGGCATCATTTGAAGTGAGCGTCCAGGCCGGGGTATCTGATTGGTCAGTAGCTGGGTGCTCGGCCGCGCGCGCGCTGACAGTTGAAACCGCCGTTTCTCCTCAGAGAGTCAGAAACAAAAACAAAGAAGACATCGGAGGAGGTGGCGTCGCACTGGGCTTCGGGACTAGAATGTATCGCTCCATCTTCACCGCCGATAAGAGGAAAAGCAGGCCGGTGCGTAACACGGCCTGGGGCGCGTGACCCTCGCAGGAACCTTAGCCCGAACAATAACACCAGAGCTGCCTGGGAGATCGAGGCTTCGGTGGTTTGATAGAAGAAAGGCTGTTGAGGGGGGTGAATGGGCCCCAGATCTGAGCAGCGCTGCCGTCGACCTCTTCGGTCCCCGGAGCAGCCAGGTCCTTGCGAGGAGGAAGAGGATGGTGTGAGGGGACCCGGCGCCCGGAGAGAAGTGTGAAGGGAAGGAACCGCGGGTGAGTGCGGGACTCTCTCTGGTGGCGAGGGAGGTAGAGAGCGATGGAGGGGCGAGTGGCTCTCGGGGTGCGGGGGCAGTGATGGGCAAGTGCAGACAGAAACGTATGTTGGGCTCTGAAAGCGTAAGTGTGGAGAACGGGGATGGAGCCGTACTGTGTCTGCAGAGCCGAACTATGTGAAATACATTTAACAGTTCTTTGAGGAGTTGGTCAGTGAGGGTACGCGTGAGGAGTTGTTCAGTGAGGGTACGCGAGGCATCTTGGTGCGTTTGTGTTCTGCGGACTCTGCCTGAGGGGGTCTCCAGCATTACGTTTTGCCACCCCAGTTCCACCTCGTCCAGCATCGATTTACAAGCACCTCTGGTGCTTCCTGATCCTGTGAAGACAGCATTGGACTTGAATCCTATGATGCACATTGGCTTACTGTGTACAGGAGTGACAGAGGGTGGCTGTCATCCGGGACCCGTATCTGGCGCTGTGGGCGTCTGTTTCCCAGCCTGGCCTCGCCAGGACGGCTTAGCTACACGACAGGAGGTCCCCTCCGCCCTCCGACAACAGCTGCCCACAGGCTACCCTTGCCTCCTGCCGCTGCCCTACTCTGTCCATATTTGGCCCAGAGACTTATGTTGAATCCCAGCTTCTACCCCATGCAGTGTGGTGAGGGTGAACCTCCTCGCAAAGGGTGCGTGAAGAACCCCCTCCATGGATGCTTGTGCTCCAGTGGACGTAATTGTTTCTTGTGTGCACTCACTCGCCAAGTGTTCCGCGGCCAGCTCCTGTGCAGTGGCAGATCCTTCCGGCGAGCCCTCCGAGGCTCCTTCGGTGTCCTGCTCAGGCTAGAGCTGTGAGATGGGCGATCGATGACCACGTGCTGCCCTTCCCCCTCCCCTCTTGTTCATTTGGTAGATTTTCGATGCAGTGAGCTCGCAGCCATGGATCAGTTTTGTAGGTGCAACCAGCGTGGAAGTGTCGAGAAGCACGTCCGCCAACACTCCGGCGCCGCTGCACGAATATCTGACTGTTTTCTCGAACTAAAGCCTCTTAGATGCACCGCAGCGCTAACTGCAGGTCACTGCGCCAACAACTACTGACCGCATCTTGTTAGTGTTTGTGCGTCGAGATCGTCGACCATGTCACTGCTCTGTGCCAACTGAAACAAAGCACTGCACCACAGACCGTGCCAAGACTCTCAGTACAAACTCTGCGTCTGCACAGCAGTCCTGAGACCTCGTGCTACCCACCTGTGTTCAGTTGTGGTTTGCAGTCCACCCTGCCATGCTAGCCTGAGGTCAATGCCTCGTTCTGCAGGACCTACCGAACCTGCCTGAGCTTAGTGCCTTGTTCTGCGGGACCCACCGAGCTGACATGACCTCACTGTCTGGTCCTGCAGGACCTACCCAGCTTAATACCTCATCCAGCGGAACCTACAGAGCTAGCCTGAGCCCATTGCCTTGTCCCGCCTATAACAGCTTCTTGGGTGGCAGGCTACAAGCACACCAGAGGCTGGTAGGTTTTCAGGGGGCAATTCCACAGTGCCCTATGGGTGCATGTATTGGTAAAGACAACACTGGCATTGGTTTGGGTTTACCAAAATTAGATGTTTGATACCTAACTTCTCTATTTTCAGTGAAGTCATCATGTAGCTGTGGAACTTGTTTTCACCAGTGTCATGCACATGTTCTAAAATGGCTTCCTGGTCACTTGTACTGGCAGTAATGGAACTGAGAAGCAGTGGGGCATATCTGCTCATGCAGGTATGCCCCTGCATGTAGTACTCAGCAACCTGCCTTAGCGCTGCCAAGGCCTGCTGTGTGGTTGACGTACAGTTAGTACATGCAGTGCTAGGACATGGCAGACAGAGATGTATGCCATGTTGTAAGAAAGTGGGTTTCAGTAACCCCCCCCCCTTTTTGCCTGATAACTGATGCACTTTTCCTTGTTGTGCCCTTGGCTGTGCCCAGGGCCTGTGTTCCTTCCCTAAAAACTGCCTAACAGCCAAAACCCAATTGGCATCTCTCGTCACCTTATTCCAACGGATGGTTACAGTTCGTACAGAATGGAGGGGGAGATTACAGCCAGCAGGTAAGCTGTAAGTAGATCTCTCGTCACCTGTCAGCCCCTGGTAAATGGTACCCTAGGTGCCCAGGGCCTTGTGACCAGAGAAGGTCCCTAAGGGCAGCAGCACTTATTGTGCCACCCTTAGAGGCCCTGTACCTTGACACACACAAACTGCCTTTGCACGCTCAGTATCTGGGTGCAGAACAAAACAAAGAGTCGACATCATCTTGTAGCTTTCCCAATTATGAAAAAAAAGCACTAGTTCTGTGTGTCCTTGCGATAATATGTCTAAGCAAAGTTGTTGTCACTTTTTAATGTTTTGTAAATTTTATGTTCCACTAAGGAAATTTTATTTGAAACCCCTGTTTTTAAAATATAATGTCCGGACCATTAAAAATGCTATGAGGCTAGTTTCTACCCTGGACAGCCCGGATGTTTGTTTTTACGTAGCGTTGTATATCTTAAAAAGTATTGCTGCTAGGAAATCCATCATTCCTTAAGTTTGTATATAAAATAAACTGGTGCATGGAATACAGCGGTTAAGTAATTTGCACAGAACGGAATACAGTTAACAAGCGCCATTTTATAGTAGCCAAAATAGGAATATAGTTGGCATATAACACTTTATAGCGTAATTTGCACATAATGTTCATCGTTAGCACATGTCACTTTTTGTAAAATCTGTAGATATTTTACTATGTATTTTACTTTGTGAATGTTGCAGAGGCTGTTATAATGTATACTGTTTTTCCTTTTGTCGCTTATATGGTTGTTATTACACACCGAATAAAGCTTTTGAACTGAGTCGACATGGCACACATCCCTGTGTGTCATGCCCACAACACACTGCCCTGGCATACCTCAGTCACCCCTCTAGCTGGGTGCCCTATGCCAGAGGTGTGGGCACAGGTGCATGAGCCCTGTGCCCCTACAGTACCCAGGTCCATTCCTGGGAACTGTAAGTGCATTGCTGCCATTAAGAGTATATGGTGCTGGGAGGTCGTCAACACGAACTCCACAGCACCATGATGGCTACACTGAAGACTGAGAAGTTTGGTATCAAACTTCTCAGCGCAGTAAACCCACACTGATGCCAGTGTGGGATTTACTGTAAGATGCACGACAGAGGGCGGCTGGGTGCAGGGTGCTTTTTAGCAATCCAGCACCCAAGGACTCACCTCGGCGCTCCTTACGACGCCTGCAGCCTCAGAACCAGGTACCCCCCCCGAACCGCGATCAACAGAGGGTAAGATTTCCTGACATCAAAAGGCACCCCTGCACCCGGCGTTCTGCGGCCCCCTGTGCCCAACTCCTGGGTACCTACCTATCCCCCCAACTACCCAACTTACCTCTCGAAGTGGTGGTGGCACCTGAAGAATCTTCGTCCCCGCGCTTGCAGCCTTTGTTCATCCTGGAGCTTTCCCATTGAAATCCATTGAGCGCCCGAAGGCTCAAAAGCACCCTGCACCCAGCCGCCAGAGTGGCCCTGGCAGTGTGACTTCTACTCCAACCTACTTCCCCCATTTGCCCTGAGCAAGTGACCAGGAGCCCAGCTCCCACAGCCGCTTGGCCTGCTAGTCAGCAGTCACCAACTAATACCCCCCTGCCTCCCATAGGATAACATTGGGCCTAACTCACTCTGCACCCAGCTGCCCCTGTGCCGCGGAGGGTGTAACAACTGTACTTGCCTGACCCTGGGAGACCCCCGAGTCTGTGCCCAGATCCTTAACTATGCCAGTCGAGTACTTACCCAAAAGCCGATAACTCACTTTTCATCCACAGGGCAACATTAACTGGTTGTCTCTGAAATTTCTGTTAAGTGTGGAGTTTCTAAATTTTAAAATATTCACCTAAAATCAACCGAGTAACAAACGGAAATACTCGCCTGCTATTAGGAGAGATACCAGTGCTGGATCTTGGTGCCCATCACTGACCCTGAAAAGTACTCACAACCGTACTTACCTCTAACTCAATTTTCTTCCATAGGAAATCATTGACTGTTTTTCTGTGAAATTTCTTCTAAGTGTCGATTTTTGCAAACTACAAATATTCTTTAAAAATCGTACCAACTGTGAAAACTTAATTACTTACCTGTTTTTAGATAGATTTTCCAGTACTGAGCCTAGGAGCCCAGCCCTGGATTACAAAAGTAAAAAGAACATACCATACCTGTAACTTGAATTTTCTTCCATAGGGAACCATTGACTGTTTTTTTCCTATGAAATTTCTTCTGTTGATTTTGCAAACTTATAAATATTCCTTAAAAATCGCCTGTATAACTTAAACACAGTTTCTCAACTGCTTACAGGTGGTACACTGGTGCTGGATGTAGGATCCAACACTGACCTAGAAAAAGTAACCATAACCTCACTTAGCTGCTAAGTGAATTTCCTTCCATAGGATAACATTGGTAATTTGATCAGAAAAAGTTTTTAAGTCAACTTTTAAAATAGCAAAATATTGCTTAAAAATCACAACAGTAACTAAAACTAATTTACACCCTTGTTTCCAAGAACTGTCCCAGGACTGAATCTAGGATCCAGTCCTGGAGTTAGAAAAGTAATCTTGAAAGTAATCAATTGCATATAACTTAAAATTCCCATTGAGCTCAATGTATTATTGTGTTGCCTATTGCAACAAACTGTAACTATTATCTGCAAAAGTCAATTGCCTATTGCAAAGTATTTAACGAAGGTATCTCATTCTGAGAAAGTATATTTTGATACCTATTGTTGGTTCTAAAATAAAACAACCATATCATTTTTTTTTAAATTTTCTTTATTTTTTTTATACAAACCATTGGCTTAGAGTTCAGTTCTTGAGTGTGTGAGACCATTTGCTGACTGAGTGGGTACAACAAATGCTTTACACTGTCCTCTTGATACTGCCTTACTGCTCGACCAAGCTACCACTTTAGAGAGTAAGGTTATATCTAACTTTAGCCTCTGCCAAACCTCTGGGGCTTGTGGACTCAGTGCACACTGTACCTATTTGGGAACAGTATATACAGAGCCACTTTCTCACATGTTGTGTTTTCATTTGAGTCTACACCAGGGCTTTCAGTGGGATGAAAAAACTGGGGGCTGTGGGGGGGGGGGGTCTCATAAAGGGGTGTGGCCAATGTAATTAAGGACATGGCTTAAAAAGTGTAGGCTAAAAATCTGTGTTTAGCATAGTGTGCAGACCGACTTGTATTGATATATGATACAACAAGTAGCATCATACCTGCAACAAGTCAGGGGTATTGGCCACAACAATGTTGCTGTTCTTGAGTTTCAAAAAGAGCAGGGAAATCCAGAGAGAATTACTCTTTTTAAACTATTTCCCTTCCCCTACAACACTCACCTGGCATGACGTTCTGCCGTAACTTCTCAACTAGTGAGAAAGCGCAGTGTGAGCAATGCACATCGATGTGCCTGCTGTCACTGCAGTCCGGAAAAAAACAGACCGCCTGCGCCAGAGCACGAAACACAGCCTGATAGAGACCCGTTTGTGTCCCCCTTTAAAAAAACTGCAGTAAAAAAACTCCCATGCTCAGCCCCGGTGAGACCCGGCCCACTTAAAGCCCTGTTTTACACGAAGACACGCAGTCTGCAATGGCAGTCTTGCATGTGCTTGGTGAGGGGTCCGTTAGGGTAGCACAATTAATGCTGCAGTCCTTAGGGGCCCTCTTAAGTACCTCATGCCCTAGGTACCAGGGTACTATTTACCGGGGACTTACAGAGGCTACTAAAGGTTTTGCCAAATGGGGGAACAATTATACAATTTTGGGAAAGAGCTCTTGAACTGGGGACCTGGTTAGCATGAACCCAGTACACTTTCAGTTGAAATCACATCAGTTTCCAGGCAAAAAGTGGGAGTGACCATGCCAAAAAGTGGCACTTTCCTACATAACCCACCCATAATCCCCCACTCCCCCTAACAAAAGTGGACAAAACTAACTTTTTACTAAGAAAGACTTCACCTTCTAGAAGAACCTGTAAAGGCCTTATGCATTGTCATGGTCTGTCCCAAGCCGGTGTTCGAACTGTAAAGCCCATTCCCTGTAGGGATTTGGACCACCTCAAGAGTTTAGCATTTTCACCTTTCATTATCATTAACTATCTGAGAGGTCTGTGGTCAGTTTGAACAAGGTAATGAGAGCCAAAAAAGTATGGCCTCTGCTTCTTCAGGGACCAGACCACAGCAAAGGCTTCCTTTTCAGTGGCACTCCAACACTGTTCTCTGGGGAGAAGCCTCCTGCTAATGAAAGCAACAGGTTGGTCATGGCCCTCGTCATTAATTTTGGGATAGGACCTCTCGTATCCCGTGTTCAGAGGCATCTGTTTGCACTATGAACTGCTTGGCATAATCTGGAGTTTTTTAGAATGGGTGCTGAGCACATTGCTGCCTTCAGGTTGGCAAAAGCCTTTTGTCAGCCCTTGGTCCAGTTTACATTCTTGGGCATCTTCTTGGAGTTCAGTTCTGTAAGGGCGTCAGAATGGACCCTTGTCCCCCTCACAAACCTCCTGTAAAACCCAGTCAAGTCAAGGAAGGATCTAGCTTATGCTTGTGGGTTTTTGGAGCTACCCAGTCCAGAATTGTCTGGATCTTGGGTTGTCGGTGTTGTACTCACCTACCACCTTATAAGGTGGTCCAAGTATACGCCCATGACCTGCCCTACCTTGCACTTGCTTGCCTTGATAGGGAGGCCTGCACTTCTCAGAGCCTCAAGGATCTTGCCAAGGTGACTCAGATGATACTGCCATGAGGAGATTAAGACAGTAATACCATCAAGGTTATAAGCTGCACTAAAGGTCTCCAACCTAGCAAGGACTAAACAGAAGTTCAAAAAGGAAAACCCTACTATTTTCTGTGGCACTTCCTGTAGACGAAAAGCAGACATGGCAGTAAGACATCCCATCTCCTCCTGAGTTTTTCAGAGAGTCCACCAATCATACCTTTTTATAGTCTTGTTGAATCTTTCAACAAGGCCATTTGTTTGTGGGTGATATGGGGTAGTGGACTTGTAAGTCAAACCACATTCAGCCCACATGTGTTTCAGGTATCCAGACGTGAAGTTTGTAAGTCTATCTGACACCACATCCTTTGGAAAACCCACTCTGGTAAAGGTACCAATGAGAGCTCTAGCTATTGGAGGAACTGTAGAAGTCCTTAGGGTAATTGCTTCAGGATACCTGGTAGCAAGATCCACGAATACCAGTATAAATCGGTTTCCTGGGGCTGTTTGAGGGTCAGCGGGGGCTACCATGTCAATACACACCCTTTCAAAGGGAGCTCCAACCACTGGAAGTGGAATTAAGGGGCTTTGAGTGGCCACCTGTCTTGCTACTGGTTTGACAGTTGGCACAAGTTACAAAACTCCCTCACCTTCTGGGACATACCTGGCCAGTCAAAGTTTTACACTAATTTATCACAGTTGAGTAGTAATTCATTTATAATTTGAAATGCACATTAAAAATGCAACTTATTTTTGCATATGGTCATAAATGTATACATAATTTTATCCAAGAACATATATATGCACATTCTTCAATAAAGGCACCTAATCAAAATAGCAAAGACTTATTTTATTTCTGTTTTGTCTCATTTCAAGTATTTGATCAATGTAAACACAATCGTAGTAATTGATAATGTGATAGAAAGGTTGCTCCTAGAGGGAGAGGAAAGGAGAGCAGGTTTGTGCTCATGTGTGGGATAGATTAGAGAAGGACCAGATCAACGAACATCCAAGGGATAAGTGATTGAAAATATACACAAAACGAAACCGGCTGTGATTTACAATACCGCCAGTTTCCTTCCGAGCCTGCCCCAAGCAGATTGTTCTACGAATGATTAATGACTGTTTTATAACATGGTGCACATAGAACAATCATCTGAGGTTTTGGGCAGGATAGGGTTGATACCGGGTACAGTTCGTTGATCTTGTCTTTCTCTAATCTTTTATAACAATTACTCAACAGATGCTAAATTGTAAAGCCCATCATAATCCTGCATTGTTACTTTTAAACCATCCACCTAGTGTTTTTCCTGAAAAGTCTACAAAATCTACTCTGGACCGGCAGGGTTTTTTGAGTCTCCCTGATCCTGTATTACTCAGTGGTGAATCCAAAGCCTTAAATGAGACCCACCATCGGCCTCATTCAGTGTCAGGAGCACCCTATACTTTCCTGAGGAAAGCTTCCAGGACAAAGAGCCACAATACTTTTTTGGTCTCGCCTAGTGTTGCAGCGCACGCATGCGTTGCTCGCTCAACGAGATTTATTGCTAACAAGGACTTCCAGCAGAGGGCTTTAAGGCCCGCCCCTCATTTCCATTGGCTGGCGTCACCGTTTATGCTAAACGGTGTCCTGCCATTGGAAATGGAGTATTTTGGTTGCCGCCTTTTCACGTTTTTGGTCCGGCCCATCCGGACTGGCTCGGCTGCTTTGCGTCTGTCGCAAAGCACTTTCTTATCTTTATGGGGCCATGTGTTTCTCATGGCCCCATAAAGACATGAGATGGAAGCTTGTTTGTTCTTCTGCGAGGCACCATGCACGCTTTCACTTTAATTATTTCTTCAGCGGGCCATGTGCTTTTCGTTTTACATGGCGGCCCGCACACAACAGTCCTGGAATGCTGCCCTTAATGAATAATGGCGGGCGCTTCTTTTTTAGGTCTCGTGCCTAGCGATGCAGTGCGCAGAACTGCTCGCGCAGCGAGAGTCCTTTTGTCCAGGGTTCCGAAACGGACCCTGGAATTGTACACGCTCATGCGTGTGTTTTTTAGTTTTGGCTTCTGTTATTGGGCTTTGAGTGCGTGTGTTTTTAAAAATTTTCTTTTTTTTAAACGGAGCCCGCAATAGGCCAAAGGCGGGCGCATTGCTCTGCCCATGGCCTATTGGTGTCTTACGTGCACCAAAGGCCATGTGGTTTCAATTATCGTGCCCAGACACGGGCGCGATAATTGAAAACGTATGGCTCGCTGTGGCGCGCGCACCACTAGCGGGCGTGTGGTGTGTGCGGTTTTTTTTTTTTTTTTTTTTTTTTTACAATAGCGATCTCTTTCAGTGCCGCTTGTTTCTTTTAGCTTCGATGCCTATTCCACCCGCTCCTCAGCAAAGTACTTGTTTTTTTTGCGCGCTATATCGCGCTATGTAAATGGGTCCGATTTTCGGCAGTTATGTTATTGTTTCTGTTCTAAATGCATGTTTTCAATGGTGAGAGGTGGCCATTGGCAAAGCGATGAACATCGGAAAATTCAAACATATGACTGGATGTTCCCCAGCGGTTTCCTCAACCATTGTGTGCTCCGAAATGTAGTGCCAAAAAGTCTGGGGTGTGCAAATTAGGTGTGAAAAATTCCCTTACGCCACAAAAGTGTGCAGGGAAGAGATTTGTTTCCATTGGGGAAAACACTTGAGCTGCAGCTAAACCTTCACCCTAAAGTAGAGACTTTTTCGCATGCTTAAATCTATGACTTTCACAGATTTACGTGCATAGACCGTTCGATTTTTACTATTGTTGTAGAAAACGCTCACCCGTAACATATCACTGTCATCTAGTTTTATTATGAAATTGCTGCCCATGATGGATCAATATATCTTCCATTGATCACCAGTCCTTGCAAACGGCTGCAAAGTTTGGCAGCCGATGCTCAGGATCACACATGGTTTTCTGGTGCCACTTGCTACACTGTTCCAAGACACTGGTCCCGCAACTGGTATGTTGAAAGAGGTTTGCAGGTGTTACGATACTTTGAGAGAAAACTAGTGTGCTTTTATTCGGCATATTGCACAGTAATGGACTTTCGCAGCATTGCCTGGGTAGTTTTTTGTGCAACACATTGGTTGAAAGGAAAGTGTCAGTCATATATACAAAGGGAGGAACACTGCCCGTATTGTGGCTTTGGTTCTCTGAAAGAATAATACATCTTAAGAATTATTCCGTCAGGGTAAAAGGCGCAAGGCCACAACAGTACCACCTCCGTTTCCCGCACTTATGAAGTTTCCAAAAGCGTTAATGTAGGACTCTCGCCTAATGTTCTGTGCTTCCCGCCCCCTACAAAGTAGTCATTTTCTCAGTGGAGTAGCAAGGGGGCGGGGGGGGCGGTCTACCCCGGGCTGCGTCACCCTTCCCACCCACCCCTGCTCTTCCATGCAT
This sequence comes from Triturus cristatus, assembly GCF_964204655.1. Classification (NCBI taxonomy): domain Eukaryota; kingdom Metazoa; phylum Chordata; class Amphibia; order Caudata; family Salamandridae; genus Triturus; species Triturus cristatus. Next base: position 50,529,364 of record NC_140594.1, read on the forward strand.
TTGCCTGGCGGCAAAGTGGCTAGGTACGCCGCTTCATTCGCTAAGATCATTTCCTTGTAATATTAAAAAATATATTAACCATGTTGAGAAATCTCATTGGATTGTTACGGCCATCCTATCCAAATTTCATTTTGTTTGGCCATACTGACCTCTTTGAAAAAGAAAAGAAAAAAAAAACTATCTCTAATGCTCAACAAAAGTTATCTTCATCCCGATTTGAAGCCGTTGTCCTTTTAACTATTGTACGTGCTGCCTTAACAGAACCTATTGTGTGTACTCCCTGTTTCAAACATTATTCTTCTCACGTTTACTAAAGCATAGCATGGTTACATCAACTAGGAGCTCTCTCTTGGGATCCGTATATTTAGGTTTAATTTGTTTTAGTCAAAACGGCACAATTGGCACTGCTTCGAACTAGAACTTTCTTGCTTCTTGCTAAAAGACTGTTCTGCGCCATTGTGAAAGATATAAAGGGATTAATGTGGTTTGCGCATTTTCAAGTGTACTTTAGGAGACCATCCAGCATTCTTTGTTTTTTCTGGAGCTTTAGAGAGCGCTCATTTGTGACCTTTAGGGACACTTTCTGGTGCTAAGCTGCTGCAGAAGAGGTACGGGTTGTGGTTGAGTGACCGTGTTTTCCGTTATTTTTAATTTTGCCCTCAAAGGGTAGGGCATTGATCGCAGTGTGTGCACGCTTAGTTGGGTTTAATAACTAGAAGTGTTTAGGAACATGCTGGGCTGCCAGCTTGAAGTGCTATAACGAAATAAGCCATTTTCTAACTGTGTGAAACTCCTCCCAGGCATGTGCTGGTCCATGTTTCTTTGTTCCCTCCCAGTCAGCTCACTGCAGCTTTCCATGGCAGGCGAGAGGGGTGCCGGGGTTGGGTGCCAACTGTGCCCACCAGTAATCAATCGCATGCTCAATCTTAGCTCTGTATTGAAAGCACATGTTCTGCAGACAGGTGTGTGAAGCAAACTTTTCACGAGGTTGCCCTGAATAATTACATATTTCTTTAATTGGTTAGTTATTGGTTATGAAATTCACAACAATCTTTTGTATATTTCACACTTTTGGCTTCTATTAACTGTTACCTTCCTGTTCCTCCTCATGCTATGCTCGGGTGCACCTCTAACCTCCCCCCCCCCCCCCCCCACCCCGGTGCTCCTCCCACTCGTCCCTCTCTCTTAAACACCTTCTCTTGCTCTCTCTCACACACACTTTCCACCTCTCTCATGTGGTTCACTTCAGGTCTTCGAGCACAGTTTTTCCTGTGCCTTTCCAAGGTTGCCCTCTCCTCTTTTTGTGGTGTCTGCTGCGTACACGGGCGCTCCCTCTTTGAGTCTGTGGCCTGCTCTCCACTTCTTTATTTTGTTCTCCCACACTCTTTCTGCTCCTCTATCTGCCGTTCATTCACCACTTCATGCACAAACTACCTATCCCTCTGTCTTCCTTTCTAACTATTCTGTGCAGATCTCTTCCCTATCTATTCACCATGCCACATAATTCCACTACACAAATACACTATTCACAACACAATTCCACCAAATTTAATTCCACAACTAACCATTCCAATCCAACACACAATTCCACTCCAAACCACGTACATCTACTCCATTCCAAACCAAAACACATGAGTATAAGACGTTGTCATTTACAACGACAATAGTTCAAGCTCTCACAAATGCGAGACCTATTGCATTGCAAATGCTTGTTTCATTCTGGAGGAGACCTTCGCTTCGGTAGCAGGGGGGGAGACGGCTGCGTGGACGTGTCTTGATTTTTGCATTTCACTGGTGGTGAATGCGAGGTCGCATTGCATGCAACTTGCAAACAACTTTAGAGTATGTCTGGACCAGCAAATGCGCTCACTGCAACCCGGCGCTCTTTGACTTGTACACAAAAAGCTTTATTGGTATGACTAAATATGTTTCCTGACGGATGGGTTATATAGTAGATGATTAATTTATAATTGGTTATAATTTACATACAAAAGCAAGCTATGCATGTGATGAACTCTGTTTGGACACATGGTAGATTGTTTGTTTCTTTTATGTTCAATCATTGTCCACCCATTTTTAGGTCTGTTTTCTGTGTGCCTTAAATGTTCCCTTCTGCCAGGTAGTCCACAGCTTGTTCTACCTATCACTGAAAACGTTCAGGCGGCAACCCCCTTGCATGTATCCTCCCCTCCCCCTGTGCTCTCTCTCCCTCACAGCCCGTGCATGCCTGCTTCCAGGCCTGTACACCAGCATCCCCTTTTCACATCTCCTCCCCCCAGCGTGCTGTGTGTGTGTGTTCGGACAGCAGGAAGCTTCCTGTTCAGGCTTTCAGTTTAGGCTGCCGGGGCCTGGCTCCTGCGGTGCTTGGCTGTGTCTCCTGCTCCCTTTCTCCAGTTTCACCTGTTCTGCTCTCCCTGTGCCTCACATATCTGGGCCCGGTGGTTTCCTTCCACTATCGTGTGCCTTGTACCCGGGTCGATGCTGCCCTTCACCTCTTGCCTGGTGGAGTCTTGGCATTTCACCGAGGGCCATGGCGGGGGTGCCGGCACCCTTGGCCGTTGTGCTGCTCGTCGCCTAGCCTGGGCCGCTCCCTGGAGTGGTACACGGCGCTGGTGAACACGGCCTACACGGACCCTGTCTGTAACCTGACGGTGCTGGGGGAGCACGGAGAGTGGCCGCTACAGGGACAGTTCGTCCAAGGAGAGCGTGCAGGGCCTGTTGGGGATCCCAAGGGCCGCGCTGGCCCCTGAGGCCTCTCTGAAGCCCTGTGCTGCAGACACGGAGTACTATGTGTCTGGGGGCTGCCGCCTGACCTCATACACCCCACCCCCGCGAAGGAGAGGTAGCGCCGTCTGGTCCTGGATTGCGCTGGTGGCCTGAGGGAGCTGCACTTTTAAAGAAAAGGTCTTCAACGCTGCCCGCAGGAACGCCGCCGCTGTGGTCATTTACAATAAGCCCAAGACGGGCAACGCCACTGTGTTCATGTCTCACATAGGTAAGAGCCTTCCGTTGCCGCCCTCATACGCTTGTAACCCCCACCCCTTGCTGTACCCATGACCCACATCTCTAAGCGCCCCATATCACCTGGTTCGACGTGTGTAAGAGGTTCACTACAGACACAGGAAAAATAAATTTCGCCAACTAGGAGTGCTGCCTCTTCCTCCACCACCTCCACAGCCCCAGGTACCACCCTGCTCATCTAGAAGAGGCAGCCAACCAATGTAAAGAACTAGGCTGGCACCATAGTTCACCTCCACACACATCCTTACCCCCCCCCCCCCCGTTACCACTGTGTTTTACCTCTCTGTAAGAGGCTTCTTAACCTCGTCAACACGTGCCCATCCCTGAAATCCTGTCTTCAGACCACCTCCACACACAGCAACTGGTATCACTGTGTTCTACCTCTGGAAGAGACTCCATCCCAACAGGAACATAGACATGGCTCCAACAAGGACTGCCCCAAGCTTTACACATTCTTTTAAGTTCACCTCCGCACACAGCCCTCCCCCAGAGTTCCTCCCCACAGCTGCCTACTGACCCCTCCTCCCTCAACACACCATCTCCTTGGAGAAACCAACTCACATTTGTCTCAGCTCTAGAGTAGGCGCACGCACAACCTTTCACACCAAGCTACCCACAATGACCCAAACAATATGCAGGCCATCTCCCCCCCCAACTACCGCCCCTGTCAGCACTGCTTATTGCTTTAGAGTAAAAGGCTCTAACACCAGCTCATGGCCCCTTTGTGTTTTAATTTCCGACTGTCTGTTGTGTTGCGTATGTGCACAGACTGAGAATGCTGGCACTGCTGCTGGTGGCATAGCTTTGGTGCCGCATCCACGGAAGGCCCCCGAGACCTGTCTGTTGTGTTCTGTATATGCACAGCTTAGGAGTGCTGGCATGGCTTTGGTTTGGCATCTGTGGAAAGCCCCATAAACCTGTTGTTTTCTGTATGTGCACAGACTGGGAGTGCTGGCTTTTGTGCCTGCCGCGGAAGGGCCCGAGACCCGTTTGTTGTGGTCTGTATGAGCACAGCCTGGGAGTGCTGGCTTTTGTGCCTGCCGCCGAAAGGCCCCGAGACCTGTTTGTTGTGTTCTGTATGTGCATAGCCTAGGAGTGCTGGCATGGCTTTGGTTTAGCATCCGCGGAAAGCCCAATAAACCTGTTTTTGTATGTGGACAGACTGGGAGGCCTGGCTTTTGTGCCTGCCGCGGAAGAGCCCCGAGACCTCTGTTGTGTTTTGCGGGAGTCAGGGGCCGTTTCGGGTGGCTCTGATCCGTCCTGCTTACGGAGGGAGTTCAGTCCATTTTGTTCTTGTGGAGCCCTCCGATGATCTGCGGAGGGGTCGTGTGGGGATACGACTCTCCTCTGCTGCCGCCCCCGCCCGGTGGTGGAGGGGCCCTCGGCGCAGAACCGCACCCCCAAGGGTTGTAGCGACGGGGTTGGCTCTATTTTTAGACCAGCTCTGAACGCTTATTGCGAATCTGGCTCGGGAGGGAGAGGCTGGGCATGCCCAGGCAAGACGGGGTGCAGTGGGACTGTTTGTGTGAGGGCTGCAGCGCCCCCCCCCCTCCTCAGAGGTCGGTCGAGGCAGGATCAGTACTGTCACCCCGTGTACTGCTCGTCACAGGACCGTGTCCGTCCGTAGCGGTGGGATCACGTCATCCAGGGTGCCCATTCAATAATGTCACCCCGTGTACTGCTCGTCCATTCATTTCACATACATCACCTGACCGTGTCCGTCGGTAGGGGTGGGATCACGTCCTCCAGGGTGCCCATTCAATACTGTCACCCCGTGTACTGCACGTCCTTCCTTTTCACATACATCACAGGACCTTGTCCGTCAGTCGGTGCTCGGTGTCGTCATTCAGTGTGCCCTTTCAGTACTGCCCCCATCACCGGTGGCGAGGTGCCAGTTGACATTGTGGCCTCATTCCTTGCCTGTAAATTCTCATACAAAGCTCTCTCAGGAAAGGGCTCCGACTACCTCCTCAAGAGCCTCATCACATTTTTCTAGGTGAGGACAAAGAGCCAGCCTTCACTCACAGACTTCTGTTCACCTCTCCCCCATGGTGGCTAGAAAGTGTTCGCAAATGGTCCTTTCCATGGAGCCCAGGTTCGCAGTATTTGTGAACACACCTTTGCAGTCTCCTCCACGGACCCCACCATTATGAGCCTAGACTCCTCTAGCTCGTTTGGCAGACACCACCTCTCTGCTCGCATCACGATCCAGGTTACCTAGGGATGCCACTCCAAGGTAGGGGCAGAACCAGGTCGCGGAGTAGGTCTCACCGCAAGGACAGACTAAGAGCTACTATGCCTGTCTGAACACCTCAAAGGCCTAGATCATCCTACAGCGATCACAGATAACCTACATGGTTTATGTCTACACATTCATCAAAGAGGGATTATTCACCAACATTTACAGATACTCCACCATTGAGAATATCCCCCGTAGACTATCTTTCTACCTTCAATGAGGTATTGGTGTATAACACCGAGAAGTTCCTGCGTTTCAAAGTGGCATTTAAACATTACCAGTACAAGGTTTTACCCGTCTTCTTGAAATTGTCCACACACACGTTCACAAAGTGCATGGCTGTTTACCAGCAGTCTTACAAAAGATGAAAATATTAGTCTACCCATACTTGGATGACTGGCTGGTAAAAAGCTCCTCTCCAAAGCAAGCAAAGGAACACTACCACATCTGCATCGAGACACTTTGATCTCTTGGTCTCCACATCAACATCGAGAACTCAATCCAGATTCCAACTCAAAGGCTACACTATCAAGGTGCGAATCGAGAACCTTGTTATCTTGAACAACTCCAGCAGACCAACCTTACCACCACTCCAGTTTTACCTTGCCCTTCTTGACATCCTTTCGGCAGTTATTTTTCTACCATAGACGATGTTGTGAGGGAGGTTAACTATATAGTGGGGCTATTGTTTTGAAAGCACATGTGAAGATTTTAGAGTTATGTAAAATATACAAATATTGTTGCATAGTGATATGGTACAAATAAACATGTTGCTAAGTGAAGGAATACAAAACCTAGTTACGATGACCCCTTACCCCAGGATAGGGATACATTTTGCAGAGGAAATTTATTGGAGATTTTTAAACTATTCACGATTTAATGATCTCAAAAACATGAATGGAACTTCAGAATAGTAATCAAGAAAGTGATAACAAATTTGAAAAAAATATACTTTCTGTTCTGGAATTGAAATCACGGCCACTATGTTTTTGGGCGAAGTCTGACTGGCAAATTAGGTAATTTGTAGCAACGTTTGGTGATTTTAAGCTAGTTTGAAAAGAACCGACTGCACTGGCCAGCGCGCAGGAACTGCGGACCCCTTTTCCCAGACTGTTTAATTTTTTTTTTTTTTTACTGATTTCAAGTTGTTGTTTTTGTGTGTGTGAAGTTACCGATGCTCACGTAAGCTAATACTTGGAACTTCCTGACTCGGGCCAACCAGATTGCCACAACACATCCCTTGTCTTGATTCCTCATACACTTCTTTTTTTTTTTTTAATTCTTTAATTCTTTACCATGGAATTCTCTACAATATTTATGAAAGATAAAATGTCTCCACATGTGTTAGATCCTGGAACACGTGACACAAATATTCTTTTCATAAAATATGTGGCAAAAAGGCAACATTAACCTTTTTGTCCTAATACTTAACCAAGCAAAGTTATGATATTGTGACCCTGCCACTCTGAGAATTCTGACCTGAACTATCCCATCATGCCCAACAGGAAGACAACCGATCAGTTTATTATTTTTCCCTCCTGTGACGAAGATCCTGAATGTTTATTTGTCTATTACTTTGGATGTTTACTCACTTTAGATTCTTTTATTTTATCTGAGAGCTGAGCAGTTCTTGCTGTTTTTTCCCCATTGGTCCCCACTCTGGTCTGCCATGCCTGCGCTTTTTGTCAAATATCAAGCCTGCAATAGGAAGATGTCTAGGAAAGGCAATCATGATGTGTGTGTGGTCTGTTTTCCTGACTCATTCTAGCAAGGTATGCAACATTTGTAGAAACATTTACTTCAGGCGGTTATGAAACAGATAAGGTGTTTCTGCCACTTCAGGTAGTGAGTGGGCAGCTTCTCAATGTCTTTGGTACTTCGATTCTGGGTGACCTTGGGGGATCTCTTCAAGACATTGGTGTGCGAAAGTGCCCTCTTTCTGCATGGTTGCCCCCACATTTTTGCTGAACTGCTGATGTGCTTTGACGGAGTGTGCCCTGGGCTCCTGCTAATCTGGTACCCAGGGCCTATGTTCTTTCCCTAAAACTGCATTGAAACCCAAACCTAATTGGCATCTCTGGCCAGAGGTCAGCCCCTGGTAAATGGTACCACAGGTACCCAGGACACTGACCAGAGAAGACCTCTAAAGGCTGCACCACGTATTGTGCCACCCTTAGAGGTACTGTACCTTTACACTCGCACACTGCCTTTCAGGCTGCTTCTCTTGGTGCAGAACAAAGTGAAGAGTCTACATGACACACATCCCTGTGTGCCATGCCTACAACCCACTGCCCTGGTATTGATCAGTCGCCCCTCTAGCTGGGTGCCCTATACCAGTGGCGAGGGTACAGGTGCAGGAGCCCTGTACCTCTACAGTGTCTATGTCCATTCTTAGACATTGTAAGTGCAGTGCTGCCATTTAGAGTATATGGTGCTGGGAGTTTGTCATTACGAACGCCACAGCACATAATGGCTACACTGAAAACTGAGAAGTTTGGTATCAAACTTCTCAGCACAATAAACCCACACTGATGCCAGTGTGGGATATAATGAAAAATGCACACAGTGGGCATCTTGGAGATGCGCCCTGAAAAGCAACCTACAACTAGTGTCCAGGCTGAGTAGCTGCTTTCAGCTGCCACCACCAGACATGTTTCTGGACCCCTGGGTCTAGAGCATGTTGCTCTCGGGGGCCTGAAACAATGCCCATCCTGGGACGAGATGCCATGCCTCTTCCCCCAGGATTCGCAGGGTCCACGAAGGGGAAGCTTCAAAGGCTTGCCGCCTGTAATGAATGTGCTTTTCACAAAAGCTTCTAGAAAACCTCGCCCCTTTCTCATAAAAAAAAAAAAAAACCGAGCTGGCTGGTACCTGTCTGCGTGAAGGCCAAGACTGAGGCTGGCCAAGCTCCCATATTTTGACTTCGAGGCAGAGTTGCACATTCTACAGATAATATCCAGTTCACTCTGGTCAGTGATGAGCGAAAAACAAGTGAAGAGGAGACACCTGCCCTCCCCACTTTGCAGCTGCGTGCGAGCAGCAAGGCAAAGGCAGAAAACAAGATGAAATGAGGCCATGTCTAAGCCAATAGTAAGAACTCATAATTGACTAGCAAGGCAAAGTCAGAATGAGGCCATGTCAAAGCCAATAGTCAGTCCGAAAGCAAGATGAGATGAGGCCATGCCAAAGCCAATAGTAAGCACTCATAATTCTCATAACCCAAACAACTTGCAAGCACCACTATGCACGCAGAAGAGCTTGAAGCAAGGTAAAGTCAGAAAGCAAGATGACATGATGCCATGTCAAAGTCAATAGTAAGAACTCGTAATAATTCTCACCAATGCACAACACCGAGCGCATGTGCACCACCGCCCACAACACTGCACTTCGAGACCAAAAAGTGCCCTCCACCTCTCTCACGCCTTTAAATGCACATCCCACACCTTCTGCTCTTGGCAAAACTGTTCCACTCCGTGACAGCTCCTACTAAAAGACAGCAAGATTACAGGAAAGAAGGGAAGCGGGCATATGCAGGACCGTTCTACATCAAGTCTAGGGTAAAATAACACACTAAAGTCAGTTAAAATGGTGGTAGTTGAAGGTCATCATAGGGTGCCAAACCACAAGAGTGGCTCTTTCACTACATTCCACCCTATGACCTTCGGCTATCACCATTTACATATATCAAAAACTTGAATCTCTCAAAGACACCACTACGAGTGAAAAACTAAATTTCTTAACTAAAAGAACAAACTGCATTTCTCAATTGCAAGCACAACTATAAGTGAAAAACCTCATTTCACAACTAAAAGCACAACTATGTTTGAAAAACACTGAAATCATAAAAGCTTAATTGAAAACACAGCCATGTTTGAAGCACTGCATTTCTTAACTGAAAAACACAACTATGATTGAAAGACTGCATTTCATAACTGAAAGACACAAATATAAAACTATGAAATCATAAAAGCATGGATACTCAGCAAAAATAAATGTTTGATGGATACACAAAATAAATGCATCAAATAAAATCAAGCATATGAACTCAGTAATGCTCCTAATGTCGCAAACTGCTAATACTGGAACTTATACTGTTGAAGCAGCCAAACCTATATATTTAGTGCTAAAAAATAAAAGCAACTCTTTAACTCAAACATTTCCCTCCGAATGCAGATCATTTTTGTCGTTCTTTTTTTCTCTTTAAACAAACAGTCCTGTGTGAAATAAACACAGCCCCCTCGCGTTTTGTTTTAACCATATCTTTATAAAACCGTTTCAATTGCAGCACATTTTTGTTGTTCAGTTTCTTTTTAAGCAAATAGGTCCTTCTGTGTGAAAAACACACAGCCCTTTCACATTTAACTTCATCTCCGCTAAACAGTTCATCGGTCTTGGCAAAGTAGGTCCCATCAGGTCCGTTCAGCCACAGGACGTCAGCTTTCACTGTCCGGTGATCCCTCCAGGCTTAGTGGGGGGGAAGGGGGGTCCCATCCATACGGGGCACACATATACTGACATCAGGCTCACCAACACGTCGCAGTATGATGACCTGGAAAAGAAACAAGCATCGCTGTTCTTGCAAGAAATATTTTTCAAAAAGCGCATGTTTTTCCTGTCCCCGTTTTTGCATTTCTGAAAGTACAGTATTATCATTCCTGTCTGCACAGTTCACTGCTGGTTCTGGGGAACTGTCTGAGAATTCTACCCACGCTTTAGCCTCTGAATTCTTGGTATTGGAGTGAAACTCTTTTTCCCTGCACAGTAAGAAGGGCTGGGGCAGTCTCCTTCCTGACTATTTCTCCACTCACTGCTGAATACGTGCTCCCTTTATCAATTGGCAGAAACCCAAGGCACTCCATCTGCTCTGTCTGCTCTTGTAATTTTCCTTTACCTAGCGGACCTCACTATCTGTGGGACTGATCTATGTCGGGCATGCTGACAAACAGGACACTGCAAAATCACGGTTTTAATCAAGTCTAGGGGAATGTGTATCCCTCTGTTATCTGCCCACCTGCTAGTAATCTGTTCTCCAAAGTGTCCGCACTTCTGATGTGCCCACTTCGCAAACCCAACCAAGTCAAAATCCTGCGTTGCCCCCTCAGCCTCTGAAATCTTAGTTTTTTTTATCTGTGAGGCAATTAAACCAGATGTCAAGTGAGTCAGTGGAGCAATGAGCATCTTAATTCTGTTTTCAAAAACTTATTTTCAAATTGAACATCAGCCAACTCTCTTTTCAGCTCACTACATTCTTGTTTTAAGTGTTCACATTTTTGATACATTCTAAACAATATATTCAAGATGACACCACTGTTACTGTCTGAAATACCAAATTGTTTTCCTTCTTTGAAAGAGACCAGCTCCCTCTTAAATAACTCAGTTGACATCTGGGAATCTGCAAGCATTTTAAATTTTAACGTTCGAATCCTGTGAGAATGACGCCAAGATGTAATGAATGTGCTTTTCACTCAAAGGACACACCCAAACCCTGCACTCCTACTCTGGGAGGCAAATATATCACTGCACCTTTAATAATACACTTTAAACAGCCCTCCCAAAGGTGAGGCAAGAAGACAAATTCTGGTGCCTTTAAAAGGACACCCACAAGTTTATTAATGCAATGTTTGAAAAGGTCGGCCAAATATGTCAATAAATGCAGATTCTTAGGTACCAAAAACTTTTAAATGAACCAGTAAAATAAAATGCAGTATATACACAAATAGCAAAGAATAGAACACATATATATAATGTTTGGGAACACCTCACCAACTGATTCTGCCACATCCTTGCCAACTCTAGCTGGGGAAGCCCTTTCAACAGCCCAGGAAGGAGTTTAAGTCAGGACTCCAGTTCCGTCACCTCCACAGCAATACGTCTATTCTGTGGTGAACTTCTACATGGCCCCCGAAGGTTCAAAGCTTAAATATCATTACTAAACGTAAGACGAAGCTTCTAGAAAACCTCGCCCCTTTCTCATTAGGAAAAAAAAAGCTGTCTGGTACACCTGTGCGTCCAGGCCAAGACTGAGGCTGGCCAAGCTCCCGTATTTTGACTTCGAGGCAGAGTTGCACATTCTACATATAATATCCAGTTCACTCAAGGTCAGTGAAGAGCGAAAAACAAGTGAAGAGCAGACACCTGCCCTCCCCACTTTGCAGCTAAGTGCGAGCAGCAAGGCAAAGCCAGAAAACAAGATGAAATGAGGCCATGTCAAAGCCAATAGTAAGCACTTATAATTCTCATAACCCAAACAACTTGCAAGCAACACTGTGCACGCAGAAGAGCTTGAACCAAGATAAAGTCCGAAAGCAAGATGACATGAGGCCATGTCAAAGCCAATAGTAAGAACTCCTAATAATTCTCACCAATGCACAACACCGAGCACGTCTGTATGTCTTCTCCCCCCCCCCCCCCCACACACACACACCTGCTCTTGGCAAAACTGTTACACTCCATGCCAGCTCCCACTAAAAGACAGCAAGATTACAGGAAAGAAGGGAAGCGGGCATATGCAGGACCGTACTACATCAAGGCTATGGTAAAATAATACACTAAAGTCAGTTAAAATGGTGGTAATTGAAGGTCATCATAGGGTGCCAAACCACAAGAGTGACTTTCACTACACCGCCTTTGTGAGCTTCCCCAGGCCACTTACTGCTTTCAGCAACTGGTCCCCACTGGTTTTGACCCTCACTTTGGGCGGGGGAACCGGCGGGAAAAATAAGTGAGGAAGAGAGGTATGCCCACCTCTGCCAACTCCACCCCTCAGGTGGGGGAGGCGAGATGAAGCACAACTCAGTCCCCACCATCTTGCTGGTGGGGGGACCCAGCCAACTGGAGAGAGGCATATGCCACCCTTCCACTGGAGGGTGGCATAATAGGGGGGTACCAACACCAAGGAACGGACCCATTGGTCTCAACCTTTACTTACCTGTAACACCCCTAAATTTAGTATTTAGGGGGCACCCCGAACCTTCCTTCCTCAGACAAGAAACCAAAAGAAAAGAAGAAGAACCGAACAGCCGTGCCAAAGCTAACAAGAGGAGGACGCCCACTGACTTGGCCCCAGCCCTACCGGCCTGTCTCCACCTCGAACCTGCAGAAGCGAAACTCCGGTGTGTCATGCAGCCAGTAGCCTCAAGAACCCCGAGGACCTGCCCGGTCTTCAAAAGAAAAGACTCTGTCTCCCGTGCACACCGGATTTGTTTACCAACAGACTCCAGGTCCCCCAAAGTCCGCGAGTTTGCACCACTCTGCTTCCGACACCCACGTCCCGAGTTCGAGTGGCCCAACACCAAGAGAAGGTCTCCCCGGTGATCCTGTCCCGAAATTCGGTGGCCCCTGACCTTTCTCCAGCTGACTCCTGCAGCCTGACACCGGAATGTCCCCTCCCCTTCCCCCAACCGCGACCAGGAGCTGGTAACAACATCCAACCCTAAAAGGCACCCCTGCACGTGATGCTCCACAGCTTTGGGTGGCCCAACCAACCCCCAACATCCCAACTTACCTCTCCAAGTGGTGGTCGCACCCAGAAGACCATCGTCCCGAGCCTGCAGTGTGTTTGCAAAGCGGAGACTTCCCATTGAAAGCTACAGGGTGCCCGACGCCAAAACAGCACTCTGCACCCGGCCACCCCAGTGCAGCTGAGGGTGCACCTTTTGTGCTGGCTTGAACCACCCCCCCATTTGCCCTGAGCTTAAGTCCAGGAGCTTTGCTACCATAACCCAGTAGCCTGCTCATCAGCAGCCACCAACCGGAGGCCCCCTTTCCCCCATTGGATAATATTGAGCCTCAGCACTCTGCACCTGGCCACCCTAGTGCTGCCGAGGGTGTAACAAGAGTACATCCTTGACCTTGGGGGACCCCTGAGTCTACCCCCAGAATACCAACTCCCACAACCAAATACTTACCTTTGAACTCACAACCCTATTTTCCTCCATAGAATAACATTGACTGTTTTACTGTGAAAAGTGTGCAGTTGGAAAATATAAGAAACCCTTTAAAATTGTAACTAAATAACAAAAACGCTTTTAGTTTCCTATTTACAGGAAATGTCCCAGTGCAGTATCCAGGTATACTGCACTGTGTAAGAAAAGTAATCTGTAAAGTAATCCACTTGACATTCTTCTAAAAAGCCAATACAAAGTATATGTACAGTATATCAAAAGCATTACATTACTAGTAGCTCTACTGTAATCAAAACAAAGTGCATATAAAATTGCAATTCAAACTGTTTACAAACCTGCTTTACTATTGTAAAGTATTTATTGCTTACCTGTGCCAGGCTTGCTTGGTTCTAGGAAACAAAAATAATAGAGTATTTTTATTCAAAATCAATTGGTCTGAAGTTCAGTCTTTTAGTGTGTGAATTCATTTGCTGACTGAGTGTGTACAACAAATGCTTAACAGTAACCTCTGATACAGCCTTACGGCTCGACCACACTACCACAAATGGAGAGTAAGGTGCTATCTAAATTTACCTCTGCTTACCTTTGGGGTTCCACTTGACTCTGTGCACACTATACCTCACTTTGGTATAGTATATACAGAGCCAGCTTCCTACAATTGGTCGCCATTGAAACATTTAATATTGAATCTTTCTCAGGCTTTTAACACTGAGAGGTTCTGAATATTGTGTCAACTTTGAAACAGGAAGTCCACTAGGACGAAGCCGGAGTCACGCTGTGCCTTCACGGGGCTGGCAAAAGAACGAACGCATCTTTAGCACGAATTCATTCAGCACGCAAGTCATTGCATTGACTTGCTTCAGTGGGGGGCGATTTGGTGGAATGGTGCTAAATTTAAAGTCCAACACCTTCCCTACTGTTGCGCAGACTGGATTTGGTATAGTAAATTAAATGATTCCAAAATCCAACGCCCCCTAAGGCAAGTCTGTATAACAACTTGCCCGCTGAACAAATGCGTGCTAAAGACACATTCATTCAAATGACAGAGTTTGGAAGGTATGCGTGCTAAACGCACGCGGAATACGGTCATTCATTCGTTAAAACAGAAACCAGAGCTGGGTCACTTCTTGGAAGTGGAAAATAATTTTACCTCCTCCAGCTTCTCGATAGCCATTAAGGGATGAGGTGGTTAATCTTGTGTCTGAAGAAGAAGAGACTAGTTAACCTCTTGCAACATCTTTTCTGCAGAGGGCTCTACCTCTCCCCTTCTCATTTGAGGTACCAGCCCAAGAATCTCTGAAGCAGCCTAATTGGCATTGTCAGCGAAGAAGAATTGCGTCTTCACGTTCATGGAGTGGATACAGCAGTAATGGAGGTGTTTACCAATCCGTATTCAGGTCGCCCAATAAAACATGATTAGAGAATAAACTATGTTCTGCGGCATGTGACCATAGATTCCTGAAGAGTCCTTGGCTGATTCTTTGGCGGTTGCTGCTGTAAGAAAAGTCTATTGGGTTGTACTTCTTCCACTTTGCTGGAAAGAGAGCAGAAAGCTTGGTTCCTTTTGGAAGGAAGATTTTTCAGACATCTGCTGGGATTCAAGAGAGGATTTCCAGGAAATATTTTAAAAAGGCATTTTTCTTTTGCTAGTCCGATCACTTTGGTATATTTCGGTTGATCTGGTTATGTTGAACATCTAATACACAAAAGGTAGCATTTGGACCCACATTTTGCTTTGTCAACCATGCCACCTTAGTTTGGACCCAGCCAAATGCAGTTCATTCTCAAACCAGCTTCAATAGAAACAGTCCAGCCTGAAATTCCAGGAAAGTTCCAAACCACAAAAAAAACCAAGACATCTGCTATGCAGTATACATCAGATGCTCTTCGTGGTTGACTCGAATAGCTGCCCCCACTGTTACACCATAGTTGGCAGGAGTATTTCCTGCTTTATTCTGCATTTGCAGAAGATCACTGGAAAAATTCTGACTGCACGCAATCAGATTTTCTTGCTTCTACAAGATGAATGGATGTGTGCCGTGTTTCTGCAGCATGCTTGTTTCCATGTACCTCTCTGCTCCAAACACCTGAGTTTCTTACATTTCAAAATTGTTTTTAAAAGTTACTGCAGCGGTTCAGGTTTTTCTTTGCATAAAAAGTATTTTATGCATACCTGGATGATGAAGGCAGAATCACTTTGGAGACTTTGTCGTGACCTTTTTTTGGCGATAGACTCGCCCTTCCAACTGCTTGAACGTCTCATGGATCAGTGGTGCCAGAAGTTAGAAAATTGGGACAACAAGATACAGATGTCTCCACGAGCCTTACAGTCTTTCGAATGGTAGTTTCTGAGAAGCAGTTTGATGACAGGTGTTCTGTCACCACAGTCTGAAGAAAAACAACGGATAAAATGGAAGCACCCCTAAAGGCTGGGGTTTTAAATGGGAACAATGAGAATTCGAAGGTTGTGGCCACTCCGAAAGAGAGATCCAATAAGATAAACCTGTTGAAATTGAGAGTGGTGTGTCTGGATTGAAAGTCTTCTTGGGGGAGAGTTGAGATTGTGTTTTTTTTTGTTTTTTTGTTTTTTGCAACAGGAGATACCAAATATCCCTTCGCACCTCCAGGTGTCCAGAACCCCGCCATCTTCTAAATGAATTTTCAAGGACTTGGTGGAAAAGCATACAAAAATTCTTCTAACCATTTCCTCTGCTCCCCAAAGTTATTGCCAAGTTCTGACACAGCAATTCCAAGATGGGTTCAGGGTTCCATATAGGTAGCATTTAAGGTGATATCCAGATCTTCTACAGTTGTTACTGCTCCTGTACAAGAGACTTTCAGTCAGACCATATATTCTCTACAAGATGACAAGCCGGAGTCTCCACCCCCGCCTTCAACGGCTGAACTGGACTGGTTTTCTCTCGAGGTCTTACAATAAAGACTCCTGAAGCAACCTGATGATTGCATGGCACTCTTGAAAACAAAAAGGAAACCAAATTCTGCATGGCGCAGCAGGAACAAGCGACCGGAGCCGGTCATCTTAAAAAATTCATGAGCTCACCAGGGAGTGCCACATAATGCCCTGCGGAGCTCAAGACTGAGATTGTTCACGAGGCAATGGCGGTTCAACTCGACGAGTATGAAGGCAGAATGAGGCACAATAATGTCCGAATCCTTAGCATTCCGGAGCGGGCGAGGGACCAGCTGCCGATCTGTATGTCGAGGAGCTCATCCTGAAGTGTCTCCAGCCAAGAGGCCTATCCAAATGCTTCTCTATTGAGCGGGCCCATCATAAGCTGGGAGTCCCCTTCCTCCCCGCTTCTTGCCCGAGTGTTTAATTATCGCGACCACTTCCTGATCCTACAGACTGCGAGGGTGGCTCCCCCATTTACTACTGAAACCAGTAAAGGATCATTCTTCCCGGACTTCATCTTAAGAGTCCGGAAACCACGTCGGAGCTTCCTGGAAGTGAGACGGGCTCTTAGGGACCAAGAGATCAAATATGCCATGTTATTCCCAGCGAATCTCAGAATTGAGTCTGATGGTAAACTGGTTTTTCACTAGTCCTGAGGACGCCTGGGACTGGCTGGATGGCTGGTGCACGGCTGGCAAGAAATCGCACAAGTCGACACCGATCACCGGAGAGCTCGAGTGGCGTCAGAAACTTCAGTGTCCGCCTCCCTCTAAGGCGAGTTCCCAAAGTCCGACTGGGTGATCATGTAAGACTGACTTCCTCAGAGACCCACACAATGTTTTTTTTGTTTTTGCCTGTTACAGCCTGCTGGGGCTAACTTGATAAATTTTGGCTGCGGGCTCCCCATTCTTATGGGTTGCTAGATGTACATATTGATATGGCTTGGTTTCTCTGATGCTCGCTTAAAGCCGCTTATCCTTGGAATGTTGAATGTTCCTGATGTATGTTTCACCCTTGTATCTGGGCTGGGGATAGCGAATTGACCTCTTACCTAATGCTTCAGGGAGTGGGGTTGTACACGTTCCTGAAGTTGTTGAGGGTGGGTGACCGGCACTCTGCAAGTTGGAGGTGGCGGCGGGTGGTTCCAGGCCCGTTCTGCAGGGAGGCGGGGGGGTCGCTCTGGGAGGATGGTGGGTTTGTTTATTATGTATTTTTTTTTTTTGTGTGTTTGGTACCGGTACACTACAATGTTGAATTCTCCAATTTTGCAATCGATTTTGCTGTTAATAGCATCAGTGACATCCACCTAAGCCGCTTTCGGCCATGCAAGCTCACCTGGCATTATTTGATTCCATCTGAGTTGACGTGATGACCCACGGTTCAACACTCAAATTGTCCACGTGGAATGTTAATGGATTGGGGGAACAGATTAAGAGGGGTATCGTGTTGCAATATATTAAGCTAAATGAGCTAGATTTGGTGTTACTGCAGGAGACTCATTTGGTTGGGAATTCCTGTTGGGTCTTGAATAGGAAAGGCTACAGAATGGTGGTTCACTCCGGATTCACCTCGGGACTGCCCCTGGGGGTGTTAGTGATTTAAACCTCACAATGGATGGTTCCTTGGACCGCCTTCCACCCCGAGAGGACCTGTTGAGAGGCTCATATCTGTTTGAGTTTGCGACCGCCCTGGGGGTTGTGGACATTTGGAGGTGGTTCAATCCGCTGCATATACGCTTCACATTTCAATCGGGGCGCATGGTAGCCAGTTTCGGATAGACTACATGTTCACACATGCCCAAGTATGTTAATGTTTTCACGGGGTCCAGTTGTCTGGCCCGTGTGATCTCCGACCACTCCCCTGTCCTAGTGTCCCTGGGTTTTCAACGGATGGGCCGGCCTGGCACCATTATCATACAACCATGGGCGTTAAAAATACCGCATATTTAAGAGGCTCTCTGTAAGGACGCTTTAATATTATTTTGTTAAAAATGTGGGTTCTGTTGCAGTGACACTGTGGGGTGCTTTTGGGGCAGCCCTAAAGGGCAGGGCATTGTCATTAATGGTGGGTCACAGGGTGGAAAGATCTAAGCGGGTAATTGAGCTAAAGGCGGATATATCGGATCTGGAGGAGTCGGTCGCGCGTGACCCCAACCATGCAACTCAACATAGCCTTGCGATCAAAAGACAGGATTATAGGCAACTTCTTTTGGATGACTGCTACGGCGCGCGCTCTGTCTATCCGACATAGGATCTATGAGCAGGGTGAGTGAACAGGCAAGCTTTTGGGCATGGCTGGAACAAAGGGAACAGGCTGCTAGGTGGGTGCACGCGATAGCCAACCCTGAGGGTACGCTCCTTACCGACCCTCAACTAATAGCCGACACCTTTGCGATCCATTACGAGGAGGTCTACACTAGTTCGCCTCCATCTCAAGCCCCGCTTTCGGCTGACGTCCTAGTTACTATAAAGGTGACTACCATTTCTCCACAAGACAGGGAGGCCCTGGAGGCAGGCATTACGGTGGCAGAGGTTCAGAAGGCTATATGAGAGGTCTGATCCGGAAAGGCAATGGATCCCAACGGACTTCTCGTCGAGCTTTTTAAACCCATGACCACACTGCTGGCTCCTCATTTGTTAAATCTATATAATGAATGTTTTGAGTTGTGTATCCTCCCAGCAGATATCCGAAACGCGGCCATCGTGGCCATTCATAAACCGAATAAGCCGGTTGAGGCCAAACTCCTGGCGAATAGACTCCTCCCGTATGTTACTGATTTGGTCCATCCGGATCAGTCGGGATTTATGCCGGGGAGAAATACGGCCCGGAATCTGGAATGGGTGCATAGGGTTCTAGGTCGGATTAATACCATCGAGGAAGACGTGATCCTGTTATCATTGGATGCCTCTATGGCATTTGATACAATAGAATGGGATTTTCTCTACGCTGTTTTGGCTTGCATGGGGTTCGGACTCAAATTGATACGCTGGATCAGACTATTATATACTCAACCCACCGCATATGTCGTTGTCAATAATCATCGTTCCGCCACTTTTGTACTTCGCCAGGGCACGAGGAAGGGTTGTCCCTTGTCTCTGTACTCTTTGACTTAGTTTTGGAGCCGCTTGCTGTGTGGGTCCGGGGTGATCCGTGGGCTTAAATGGACAGTGTACCACGACCGCATCTCGCTTTACGCTGATGATATCCTCCTATATCTGGCTTCCCTAGTGCGATCGCTGCGACGGGTGCTCCATATCTTTCATATCTTTGGTGCCCTTTCTGGGTATCTTATAAAGTGGTCCAAATCCTAGATGTATGCGTTGTGGGGTGCTCCCCCAGCTAGTCCTTGGGGCTACGAGATCTCTGTGGCTCCCCGGGGTTTTCAATATATGGGCATGTTTGTCACTCCAGATGTTGATCTCTTCTTTGAACACAACCTTCTTGGGCCTCTTCAGCGCTTAAAATCCGACGCCCTACATTGGCGTTCTCTTCCTCTTATTCTCCTGGGGTCTCATCCCTGTTCAAAATGCTTGCACTTCCACTTTTTCTCTACATCTAACATCCAGTCCCGGATTCTTACTTTTTCCAAATAGACAGTGTATTGCGGGGCTTATTGTGGGAAGACCGTACGCAGCGTATGGCCATGAACAAGCTTACCATGGGATGGTATGATGGGGGCATTGGTTTACCGGATTTAAGCCTCTATTATCAAGCGTTCCAGTTGATCGCAGTCAACAGATGGGTGTTTGGCCCCCATGATGAGCCCAATTTTAGAACAGGTCATTGGCTCATGGGATGGGGCGGCTATTATAGAGCGTTTTATACCATACCCCGCAAACCCAATGTAACTGGCCCCACAGCACCTACAGTCGAGACTTGGCATGGTGTCACCAGAAAGTTGGGCTGGCACAAGTGTCTGACTAAGGCGACTCCTCTATGGGAACCTGATATTCTAGTTTTTTTTAGAAATTTTTTTTTTGTTAATTTTTATTAGAAACCGTTGGTACACAATAAAATACAGACAAGGGCCTACAACCACCAGGGCTGGCCGCTATGGAGCCCGAGGGCCCGCAGTGCAACGCCACACATTCAAATGAACCAGAGGCAAAGCTCCCGGCAGTTCGTGAGCACATGTAACAGGCCGCGGCCATAGGCCAGTAGCAATCGGAATAAACAGTTTCATTTTTTATTAAATATAAAACACACTCAAGGCAATGAGAGTCCGAAATAGCAGCGTGCTCTTCCCAGGACGGGGAACAACGTACAGTGTCCAAAGCGGTTCTTGTCTGGAAGCGGTAGAGGGGGGCAACGGGAGAGCAAAGCATGGAACACACCTCACACCATCCCGCAGAATGCGTGGCTAGGGGGACAAAGCAATATCGATCTCTAATGGCAGAGGCGGGGTGCAGATACGTCCTCGATATAAATTTCATGGACCCCATACCTTAGTCCACTTCCCTGGTTTGCCTCTCGCCACATACACCGTCTTTTCCCTGAACATACACCAGTCCATATTCTCCTTCCACACCTCGATCGTGGGCGGCCTCGGGGAGCCCCACAGCTGTGCAATGTTACGCTTAGCCACCATGTACCCCAAGGTCACCCACTGCGTCTGTGCCGCATTACAATCATTCGGTTCCCAGACATTCAACAAACACCTCCTAGCCTCTGGCAACAGAGCAACGTGCGTGACCTCCTCCATTACGGTGTGGATACCGTTCCAAAATCGCACAACCTCCGAACATTCCCATAAGATATGGAGGAAGGTACCCGCCAGGCCACATCCCCGCTTACACAGTCCATCCATCGAGTAACCCATGTGCAGCAAACCGGGCCCCGTGACATACACTCTATGAAGGATCTTCAGCTGTACGAATCGTAAGCGGGCCGGGATCGCCACCTCTTTCGGGGAGGCCACCGCCGATACCCAGTCCTCATCGTCCAGTTCCAAGCCATCGCCCGTCCATGCCTCCCGCAGACGGAGCAGCAAGTCCGCGCGATCATTAATGAGTTTCTTATAAATCAGAGAGATGGTGCTGTCGGGCACGTAGCCATCCAACACTCTATCCTCCAGTGGGGAGTACTCGGGGATAGCAGCAACGTCTGGAAAAGCCGAACATAGCACATGGTAGACTTGAGCATACCGGAAGTACTCTCTATCGTTTAATTTATATTCAGTTTTAAGCATTTCAAACGTTTTGAAAGACCCCTTCGCCCAAAGATCACCCACCTTACATATACCAATCATATCCCATTTCTCAAAGCCTTTCGATCTCCACAAACAGCCCAACCGCCCAGAGGCATACAACGGCGTCGCCCGAGTCAAGCGATCCCTCCACCCCATCGCAGCATTCGGCGCGTGCCACACACGTACCACAACCTGCGTGGGTCCTGTCAACCGCGTGTCCGGGGTCACCGAGTACAGCGCTCTATTATAGTCCCCACCCGGGAGCAGAAATTTATCCATCTCGAAGGCCGGATTCAAGGCAGGACCGTATATCCCGTGGTTCACCGACGCCAACTGAGACGCCCAATAGTATCGTTTAATATCGGGGAGGGCGACCCCCATCGTACCACGGGAGCGTCAACTTGGCGAGAGCAATCCGCGGCCGCCCGTCCCAAAACAGTTGGCTCTGAAGACCCTCCACCTCCCGGAAATAACGGGCTGGCACGACATCTAGAGTATTTTGCAAAGCGTACAAGAAGCGAGGTAGCGACATCATTTTAAACAATGCCGCCCTTCCGAGTGGCGAGAGTGGAAGTCGTCGCCACCTCACGACGTCGGCCTTCAATCGCTGGAGGGGAGGGAGAAGGTTTCGCTCATAGCGGACCGCGGGATCAAGTGAGATAAAGATTCCCAAATATTTGAACCCCAGGGTAGCAATCTGGATAGGGCAATCCCGTGGCAGGAGGGGGGCCTCACCCGAGAGGGCGTAAACACACGACTTGGCCCAGTTGATGACCAGGCCGGAGTTGCGACCAAAAGAATTCAGTACGTCCACCAATACAATTAGCGACTGTCGAGGAGAGGTGAGATACAGAAGGATGTCGTCCGCGTAGAGGGAGACACGGTCTTCAAACTCCGGCGTCCATCTAATGCCTCGCAACGACTGCTCCCAACGCAACCAGGCGGCGAGAGGCTCCAAAGAAAGTGCAAAGAGAAGGGGTGATAACGGACATCCCTGCCACGTACCTCACCCCAGTGCGAAGGGAGCCGATACCCTACCATTCACCACCACCTGAGCCAGAGGGTCAGCATATAGTAATTTTACCCAACCAATGAACTCGGGGCCGAACCCAAATTTCGCCAACACGGCCCAAATATATGGCCACTCCAAAGTGTCGAACGCCATAGTAGCATCTAAAGATGCCAAGATGGCCGGCTCACGTATAAATTCCGCTCTAGCAAGCACGCCGTGCAACCGCCTCAAATTTAGAGCGGTAATCCGATGAGGTATGAAACCGGACTGATCCTGATGAATCAAGTCGCCCACGACCCGAACCAGTCGATTAGCCAATACCTTGGCCAGAATTTTGGGTTCTGCGTTCAACAGCGAAATGGGCCTATAGGAGGCGCAGCGATCTCGCGGCTTCCCCTCTTTGTGTATCACAACTATGTTGGCGAGGCGTTGGTCGGGGGGAGGAAGCCCGCCGCACGTGCCGCGAGAAACATGTCTCGAAGATGCGGCGCTATCTTATCGGGACGCAACTTATATAGTTCGAAGGGAAGACCATTAGGACCCACAGCTTTACCCGATGCGATCGAGCGAGTGGCCAGAGCGATCTCATCTGACGACAACTTCGCCTCCATCAATACTGCATCAGCCTCCGATAGGGTTGGCAATGCAATGTCTCTAAGCAACAGATGAGAATCCTCCTCCGAACGCACAGAAACCGGAGAGTATACCCCGCGGAAATGGGCCGCGAAGCAGTCAACGATCTCCACCGGGTCAGTCACACGCACTCCATCCATTCTCTCCACAACGGGCACCACCCTGCTCGCTCTCTCCTTCTTATCCAACCAAGCAATCAACTTTCCGGCCTTATCCCCCACATCATACAGTCGTCCTTGCTGCTCTCTACTCATCCCTTTAGCGGCTTCCGTGACTAGCGCTCTATAATCTGATTGTTTGAGGCTGAGAACATGCACTTTCTCATCAGTAACTCCCCGCTCCAAGTCCTCCTCCATTTCAGCTATTTCAGTTTCCAGGCGAACCACCTCTGCTCTCTCGCACCTCTTAGCATGGGAGATAAGGGACAAGGCCTGCCCCCTGACCACCACCTTATAAGCCTCCCATAGGGAGACGGCCGACGGCACCGACCCCACATTATCATTAAAGTAGTGATCAGTGGACTTGACCAGTTCCGCGCGGATCTTAGGGTTGCGTAGATACCAGGGGCTAATAGGTGCAACTCTCCCCTCTGCCCCAGGGACAACCTTCAGTTGCAACCATATAGGGGAATGATCAGAAATACCTTGGGCTAAATGACGCACCTCCCCAATCATCCCAGCTTGGATCGCCGGCATAAGCATGTAATCAAGTCTCGAGAGACTCTCATGGGCCCCCGAGTGAAAGGTATATTGCGCCTGACCCGGGTGCATCAATCTCCAGCAATCTACAAGTCCCAAAGTGTCCAAAAAGCCACCCAACCAGGCCTGAGCCCTAGGGAGATCCCTGGGGGGGTGACGGTCCTCCAACCCGGAGACAACGGCATTAAAGTCACCCCACAACACCAGAACCCCCCAGGGAGTCCCAGGACCAAACGCCCCAAATCAGCAAATGTAGCCGTCTGTAACCCCGGAGGCACATACACAGCAACGAGCGAGATAGTCCTACCCTCCCATCTCCCCACCAGTGCCACATAGCGCCCCCTATCATCGTGAAGCACCTCATCAACTTCCAATGGGAGAGAGGCCCTAACCAAAATGCCCACTCCCCTAGAGCCAGAAGTGAAACCAGAGTGAGCGGCAAGGCGATAGCCCCTCCTATTTAGGGCATGGAAGGAGTTCCCAATCACGTGTGTCTCCTGCAGGAAAACAATGTCGGGCGAAATCCGCTTCAAAAACTGTAGCACCACCCCGCGCTTGATCCTGTCCCCAAGTCCATTCACATTCCACGAAAGGATTCTCAATCCCCTACCCCCCCATCCCACTCCCGTGCATGATACCCGGAAAGCACAACCCGGCAGAGAACTTCACATTGCCTTGCGAAACAAACAAACAATCCCCAACAACCCCCCCTCCCCCACAATCCCCAAACCACAACTCCCCCCTCCCTGCACCCCTGCTTGAGCCCGAACAGCCCCCCCAACTCGCAGTGTGCCTGTCGCCCTAACATATACCACAAAAAGAACCCCAGAAGGAGGAAAGGACCCCAATAAGCTCCCCACAACCCCCAAGCATTTGAAGGGCATATTGTGCCAATCTAGGGTCCAGTTGAGCCAAGGTACAAAACGTCACCAGTTCAGTCCGTTACCAGGAACCAAGCTCTAGTCCTGCGTCACCAAATCCCGTCCGCTCTCCGCCATCCGACTGTCTCGATTCTGTCCCCGAGGCAGGGCATCCAACCAGTCTCCAGCCGCCTCCGGCCGGTCGAAAAAGTGGGAACGACCCTGGAACTCAACCCGCAGCCTCGCCGGGAATAACATCGCATATTTCAGCTCCATGTCCCTCACGCGCCGTTTGACACCCAAAAATCCCAGCCGTTGTTTCTGGACCGCTTGCGTGAAGTCCGGGTAAAAGCTGACATTGGAGTTCTCAAACTTCAGCGGCCCGGCAACCCTCGACGCCTGAAGGATAGCATCCCTATCCCGAAAGTTAAAGAGTCGGGCGATTATAGGCCGCGGGGGAGCACCCACCCTGGGCGCACCACCCGGAATCCTGTGGGCCCGCTCCACCGCAAAGAACTTGCTCAGTCCCTTGGGCGCGAGATGATTGGTCACCAGATCCTCGACAAAAAGATCCGCAGCAGATTCCTCCGATCTTTCCGGCACTTCAATGATACGGACATTGTTCCGTCTAGCCCTGCTTTCAGAGTCCTCAAGTCGACGGTCCGTCAGATCACTGGCTAGCCGCAACCTATGGACCTCCGTCTGCAGGGCGGCCACGTCCACAGTTAGACTCTACGCCGCTTGACTCAAGGAGTCGACCCGCTCGTTAGTTTTGGACAGGTCTGCCCTGACCAAATTCACATCGATCAGGACCGCGTCCAGTTTATGAGCCAGGGTATCAAACTGCTGACCCACAGCTGTCTTCATCTCCTCAATGGCCCCCATGACGTCCAGCAGGGTCAATTCCGACGATGGGCCGGAGACCTCCTTGGACCTCTCAGGCGATTTATGCAAGCCACCAGGGGATCCCTTTGCCTGCGCATAACGATCCATGTTATTGACCTGGGTATAGGCACCCCTCCGGGTTGACTTGGGTTTCGACTTGTCTCCGCCTAGTCTCGCAGCCATCGTCCGGGGGCCACCAAGGCCGGCACCCGCCCGCACCAGGAAAAATGGGACCAAGTAGCTAAGTCAGTTGAGCACAGCCGTCGCCGACAGTCAGCCCATGTATAATCCGAGAGTCAGGCCAGACACTTCGCCGTCCGCACCCCTCTGAAACACCAGAGTCTCTCGGCCGATATCGGAGAGCAAGCTTGAAAACGAAAATGAAAGTGCGGGGTCCGTGGCAGGTCAAGCCCAGCCAGCCGCTGTTGTTCACTTCGTACCCGGGCACTTCACCAGCTCGAGATCGGGACCAAGGCAAGAGCAGGCCGCAAACTTCGGAGTCCAACCATTCCGGGTCCCGGCGTCCGATCTGAATTTGGAAAACGGGTGGCATCTCAGCGCAAGTTCATCTGCAAAAGCCCGTCAAGTAAACCAGGATTAAGTCAGGATAGACGTGGGAGGTTGCGGAGGCCCTCGAGAGCCGTAAGCCTACGTGGCCATCTTGGTTGCGCGCTAGGCTCCTCCTCGGAACCTGATATTCTTGGCCAACTCAGCAAATGCCCTGGGTTTGACAAATGGGACACAATCGGGATACCTATGGTCGGAGATATGTAGGTGAAGGGGGAAATTGGCCACATTTGAAGAACTTAAGGCTAAATACCAACTGGCACAGTGTGAGACTTTTAGGTATTTGCAGATCAGCCATGCTATATCCTCTGCCCTGCCAAAGGGTGTTCCCCCTCCCTGATTCCTCCCCCACCGGAGGACCAGTTGTTATTGGATCCATTGGACCGCAAAGCCATTTCACTCACTTACAAGAAACTGGTTAATAACCGTGCAGAACCGATGTAAAAGTTGAGGGCGAGCTGGGAGAAAGACCTGGGAATGATGGAGGACGACGAGTGGGGGGGATGCACTGGCCTCCCCTCGTGAGGTGGCCATTCCAATGTGCATGCGACTCCTCCAGCTCAAGATCCTTGATCGGGTCTTCTTTGATGCTAATCTCCTGTTCGTTAGGCAGGCGCCCTGATCTGCTTTGTCTCTGACACTGTAATCTAGTGGGTACCTTCATTCACATATTATGGGAATGCCTACAAATCCAGGGTTATTGGGGTAAGATTGCCTGCCAACTTGAGAGGACATGCGACAAGTCCCTAAAGCTAACTCCCCACCTATGCCTGCTTAATATTTGGGGAGCGACTGACCTTTCTCAGGCTGAACAGGCTTGGGCCTCGATGGGCTTCACCATTGCGAAGCGAAATATTGCACAAAAGTGGGGGGTGGAGGCGGTCCCTCTTCAGGGTGATTGGGCGAAGAATATGGACACCGCAGTGATTGCCGAAAAATCAGTGTTTAAGGGACGGGGTGCCCCAAGAAATGGAGAATACGGAATAGGCACAGAGGGGACATATGTATCTCCCCGAAGGTGGAGCTGCAGATAGAAAGGCGAATACTGATGGCCCAGTTGACAGCAGAGGTGACAGCTTCTCCTTCTTAGGAGTAATGTCTCGGTGACCTCCGGGCCCCTGCCATCTGTTGCAATGTGATCTGCAGCTCTGCGGGTAGCTCTGTATCTTATGGTTGATTGGACATTTTGTAGACATGGTGCTAGGTAAAGATCCTCACGCCTTTTATTGGTGGCTGTTAAAATACTGATGTATGTATTGAATGGAAAATTTTTCTGGTGAACCTGTATTTTATGTGCCGGTACCGGATTGTTGTTGTTAAATACAATAACGTTTTTTGTTTTTTTTTAAACAGAGATTGTGTTTTGCTTTTGTGGTGGTTCTACGACGGTGGGGCCACAGCTAACTAGTATCGTAAAATGCGGGGGAGCTGCAAAAATGCTGCAGTCTGAAACACGGATCCATCCCCCAGACCCGTTTGCAACTACAGACCCCAATTCTGGAGGGTGTTGAAAAGGATAGACAAACCCAGCCTTGGCTAAAGTTTTCAAGCACACATCTGGCTAGAGCTCTACAGCTAGGAGTGCAGCGCCCTCTAGGAGCTAAGTCTATGGCTGCAGTTATTGTGGCCCAAAGGTGTCTAAAGAAAGGTGCATGTTGTACAGAGAGCCCTCTAGGGCAGTGTTAGACCTGTCAGCCCTTTGGGTGGTCCCTCCTCATCATTATTTATTTTGTCCCACTTTTGCCTCAAACCCTGTTAGTATTTTTCCTTTTTGGGAACCACCAGACTTTTTAGTGTTGATGCAGGGTCAGGGAGCCATTTTCCCTACCCCTGGAACTTCTGTCTGAGGGCCTGAAACACAAAATGGTGGCCACCCATTGTCACCTGAGACATAGCTGGAACCTACTAGTACCTTCCAGAACATTCTAGAACCCTGTGACAGTGTGAGGCAGGTTTAGAATGTTGGGAAGCCAGCTCAGAGTTGGCAGTTGGCACCTGACTGGAGAGGAGAGAGGACAGAGAACTAGAAGGAGGAAGGAGTAAGGCAGCAGGGGTGGAAACTTGTGCCTGGAGTGGGGTCCAGAAACCCACCCTTGATACTAGTCCCTACTGACCAAGCCCAGCCTAAAGCCCTGTGTGGGATAAAGACCAGAAAATCATCTTAAGGACCTGAACAGCCGGAACAGGCCTTAAAGGAGAAGAACAGCAAGTTCCTGACCTGTTTGGTGGAATCCTCCTGGAGACCCGACGTCGAGAAGCCTGGAGACCTGGAGCCCGAGGTGGAGAAGCGGCGCTGATAGAAGGCAGACGTCGTACCCGGAGCCGCTAGAGGTCGAGTGAGGGCGCCGACGGAGGTCGTGGAGAGACACCGGAGGTCGAGTAGAAGTCACCTGAGGTCGAGGTGAGGCGTTGACGGGGGAGTGAAGTCCGCCCTCCGGAGTCGCCGGAAGCTGAAGTAAAGCGCGCAGGAGGTCGGGAGTGGAGATCGCACTCCGGAGTCGCCGGAACCCGAAGTGGAGCCGACGGAGGTCGGGAGTGGAGATCGCACTCCGGAGTCGCCGGAACCTGAAGTGGAGCCGACGGAGGTCGGGAGTGGAGGTCGCACTCCGGAGTCGCCCGGAAGCGGGGGAACCGTGACCCTGTGACGCCGGAACACGACATCGAGCCGAGGCCACCCAGCGACATCAATCCGGAGCCGCCTCACGGCATCGACACGGCGTCAAGTGGAACAGATCGACGCGACATCGAACCGGAGCCGCCCAGCGACGTCGACCCGGCGCCGAGCGGAGCCGATCTTCGTGAAAAGGGCAGTAAGTGGTAGAACGGGCATCTGAGGCCCTGTGGAGCCCTAAAAGACCATTCTTGGGGCTAGAGGGGTGTTAGGACCAACCTGAGAGTGCTATGGGGTGAACTGAGACTGGTGCAGGGACCTGTGTGAGGGACTGTGTAATTGGAAGAATCAGAACCTTAGGTTTCCCTCATTCTACCTCAGCTTAGGCCCCCAGCCTTGACCACTCTAGGTGGGACATCCCCAGGCCACCCCAGTGACCATAAGTTGTACTTGGGCATGGTAAAATCAATCTACCTCATAAATGTGATCTGATTTGCAATTGTTTGATGGCTTATATTATTTATTGAAGGTGTTTTATTTATTGTCTGACCGTATTTATTCCTGCCTTGTATTTATTGTCTGACAGTATTTATTTGCCCTATGTATTTATCGCACCTCTATTTATTCCTTGTGTATTTATGACCTAATCCTATTTATTGCACCTGCAAAGTGTTATTATTTAATTGACCTGCTATTTCTGAAGAAAACCCTTTTGTATTGTATTTGTGTCATAACCCTGCAACTAAGAGAAAAATTAAGATAAACACAAAGATTCTTTCATAAATTTTTACAGTGTAGAGTCGTTTTTGGAACGGATGAACGCATGGTTATTGTGAGGGTGTGACGTACGCTTAACACGGTGCCTGACCCCCGACCGCTCGAGCCAAGCTACCCCTGGTGTTGGGAAAAACCGGGTGACTGCTAACCCGGTTGCCCGGGGTTTTCTAACAGGCAGGCTTCTCCAACAAGTAGCTTGTGAGCTACTGGTAGCTCTCCCAACTACCCAAAAGTAGCTCTCCTTTGTGCATGAAAGCCTTATAAATTGGAACTTTTTGTTTGGCTGAATTTATATGTTCAGGCCGAAATTGTCTTTAAGACGAAAATTTGTGTATTTTCAGAATTCATAAACTGATGTTTATAGAAAAATGGTTGCATTTCCAAAATATGTTTGACACAGATTTTTAAGGGATACATCATGTGGGAAAACGTATTACTTTTGTACCAGGGCCACTGCACTGTGGTTGGCATGTATAACCTACATCCCAAACAGTCAAAGAGTTTTTACTGTACTACTGGCAGCTTGTGCTTGTGCATGTGCTTTATTACCACCAGTAAGCGCATTTACACTTGGTATTATTGACTATTGCATTTACTCCTACAGTGATGATGTTTTGATAGGTGATTTGATGATCTCGAACCCTCGACCTAGTTAATCAACTTATCTGATGTGTTTAAATGACCCTTCAGGCAGTCACAGGTTATTACACAATGACATCTAGGGTATTTTCCATCTGCCTAAGGTATATATTTGTAAATTGCTGTGTAGGATATAGTAGTGTACGTAATAAATGTACGTTTCCTTTTTCTAAAGAAAAAGTACACCGGACAATTATTTGAGTGTTATTACTGCGTGCCAGCGAAAGGCGAGTACTAGCTCACACCGCCTCCCTTGAGTAGGCCTTTGACTGCTCTCCTTCACCACCCTGATAGTCGTGCTGTACAATGGGGTGATTAGTTCCCATTGGACGTCGAGGGTCGTCCCATTACTTGTGCTGGCCACACAACTCCTGGCCAGTTTTCTCATACATAGGTTTTCTGACCCCATTTTCGAGGCTAAAAAAACCTATACTCTGTAGCCTTTGAATAACTCCTGATGTGTATATGTTTTATATAGCGCAAACTAGACCCGTAGATATCTGGTATCGGAGCGCTTTATATAGCACCAGTTTCGTTACACAAGACACATTCATTTTTGTTGGGCACGGGTTGATTAAGTGATTTGCCCAGAATCACAGGAAGTTGAGCGTCTTTGCCGAAACTCTAAGCCGGTTCCTCTGCTTCGACGATGACTGCTCTAGCCATAAGGCTACACCCTCTCCCCAATTCATAGCAGCTGGCCCTTCAATGTGCCAGCTGCTGTGAATATTGGTATATTTTATTTATATATTTGGAGGTAAATCCAAAATGGCTTTTAGCATAAAATCCTATGTTATCGAAACTACACGGAATGCGTCTAATTGGCCCAATAAAACATGTCTTTTTTTTTAGGAAAAGTATAGACTTTCCTTACGGCCTGTCTAGATTTTTTGTGGATAGCTACTTTATTACACTTATTTTGGGGGAATATAAAAAGTTTGTGAACTGGTTAGTAGTATGCGTAACTACCCTCCTGCAAAGGAAAAGAACAAGGACCCCCTGAACAGCAAATAGTTCAATTCCTAGGACAGGGTAATTTTAGTATAACCAATTAAACATAAAGTTAAAAAGCTGCCACTTTTTAACTTTATGTTTAATTGGTTTTTATATTTGTTGATTTATCTTTTTTAAACAAAATTGAATGTAATGCTACATGAATCTTTTTCACAATATGAATAATTAAAAAATAAATTATTATTCCTTACAGTATTTTTATAAATTTATTTCATGCTTCCCTATATTGTATTGTGATATAATTTGGTTCATTATATTTAGATTGCCTAGGAGTTATTCTCATTATAACTACCCTCCTGCTACATGCCCCCCCACCAAAATGGTTGTTTACTCTGGAAGAGAAGGTCACATGGCTGCTTGGGAGTCTGTGTTGAAAAGTGCAGCACATGCATATTAGAAGTGTGTATCACGCGTGCTATGCTCTGTAATGTAATTTCGAAATGTTTATGTTCTACAGATTCAAATGGTGGCCTCTGCTGAGGCTGCTAACTAGCTTCAATTTGATCCTCTGAAAAAATATAGCAGCTCATTGACCACTGCTGCTGTTTTCACAGTTCCTACTAATGTTCTTTTCACTTTCTAAATTCGAAATCAACCCTTACTCTTTCTGTTATAGCAGTAATACATGTCAGGAGCTGCTTACACTCCTAGTTTTGCATAACTATACAGGCAACACCTATTCAGAGTCCAAGCATAGCGTTTTTGATGTTAAAATTAAGACCTGATAGTTTGATTAATGTTGGTTTTACCAAGATTTGAGTGATCTGTTTTTTCCTCTGTTGCAGATTAACTTTTTCTCTTGTGGCGTCTGTGTGGGAAGTGCCACACACACTCCAGAACAACGACGGCTTTTGCTTGCATTTTCCAGTGTTTCTTCTGTCAAAGAGTTCAGCAAAGTTGTAATTCCTCTAGTGCCAGCCCAGAGCTGACTGAGGAGCCACCGGCTGAGATGGTAAAAATGACAAAATCAAAAACTTTTCAGGCGTACCTGCCAAACTGTCACAGAACTTACAGCTGCATCCACTGTAGAGCACACCTCGCCAACCACGATGAGTTGATCTCCAAGGCAAGTTATTGAACGCTTTTTAAGATTGTATATATTAAGGCTCAGGTTTATTTGTCTCAGATTTCCTTTAACCTTTTCAGCAAATGCTATAAACTGTCAAAATCATTGTTTGATAAAACCCTAAAATGTGTTGTTTCAATAAACATTTGATTTTCTCATGGGAGGGCTGATTGATGTGTACTATATTTTACAAAGTTTAATACAGCCTATGACATTAGGACATGATATGATGATATTTTTCAGGAGACCATTTTAAAAAGTGGCTTTTTAGCAATATTAAGTGGGCTGGTGGGGGATATATTGAACTGTATGTGATTAATTGGCAGGACAATCTTTGGACAAATGGTTGGTATATTGCAGAAAAATAGATTATCTAAGGGTAGAACAGCCTCAGCCTTAATGTTAGCAGTGGCGGACCTCCCACAAAGTTAAACTATTTAGTTCTGGAAATTGTCAGCAAGAGTTGTATCCTTTGGAGGAGAGACTATCATCCATCAAATTGAAATGTCTCCAGCTTCTGCGGGTTTGTCATCCATCTGCACACCAGATAGCTTCTCCATTGGGGGCAATGGCTTCTTGAATCTTCATAGTATCAAATGCAAGGTTTCCCACGAGGCCCCTGTAGCAATGTTTAGAAGACCAGTGGGATTAACTCTCCAACCGCATGTATGACAAGCTGACAGTGTCGCCGACGGCATGTCGATCTCTCCCATGGGGTCTCTACTGAACCATTTGATGGTGGAGGTACCCTTCCATTAGGACCCACCCAGTTAAAATCTGATCATGGACACCTCCTTACAGGGGGCTCGCATGGACTCCCTTCAAACTCCGGGTATGTGGTCAGACAGGGAATAGACATACCACATCAACATGCTGGAGCTGAGAGCAGTACACCTTGCTCTGAAGTCTTTCTTTCCAGCACTCCCAACAAACTGCATCCTTGTCCAAACCGACAATACAGCAACCATGCATTACCTAAACGAACAGGGGGGGGAACTTACACTCGTCCTCTCTCCCAAGAGGCTCAGACCATCTGGAAAAATCTGCTAGGCTAGCCAGAAATCTCACAGTACCGGTCATCCGTCTGCCAGGCACTCAAAACATGCAGGCAGATGATCTCAGCCGAAATTTCCAAGACAATCACAACTGGATTCTCAACGATGTCTTGCAAGAAATATTTCGCAAGTGGGGAAATCCTCAAATAGACTTGTTCACAGACGTCAACAGAAAATGCTAAGACTACACGTCCAGATTCTTCCAGCCAGGGTCGAAGGGGAAAGCCCTTTTGATAAGTTGGTCTGGGCAATTTTTCTCTGCGTTTCCACCAACTCCTCTCATTCCAACAGTGATTTTCAAGTTCTATCGCTCTCATACCAGAATGTTACATGTAAGCCCAGAGTGGCCTCGCCATTGGTGGTTCACAAACCTTCTACATCTTTCGGAGAGGCCCCACAAGCGTCTTCCCTGTCGACAGGATCGTTCAAGTTCGGACAACATCCCCACCTC
The DNA here is from genome assembly GCF_964204655.1 of Triturus cristatus. NCBI lineage: Eukaryota > Metazoa > Chordata > Amphibia > Caudata > Salamandridae > Triturus > Triturus cristatus. The sequence goes on from NC_140594.1 coordinate 50,562,898, forward strand.
TCATCCCTGAACTTGACATCATGGCTCCTGAATTTCCAATATGGACATTTAGGCCTTTTCCAAAGAAAATATGGAAATTCTCAGGGAAGCTAGGAGACCTTCCACTAGAACATCGTATGCATTTAAATAGAAGAGTTTTGATTTGTGGTGTACACAGAATAATCACAATCCAATTTCATGCCAAGAGAATGTAGTCGTCCCGTATCTGCTGCACTTGGCTAAATAAGGACTACAACAAATCTCCCTCACAAACATCCTTTTTCAGAATCCCAGTGGTAAAAGACTTTCTGGACGGGCTTAAAAGGGTGTTTTACCCCAGTCAGGAATCCCTCTTCTCTATGTGAACTAAACATTGTCCTTTCCAAACTGATGGGCCCTCCATATGAGCAATTCCAGAAGTGTCTTAACAACATCTCAGCTGGAAAGCGGCATTTTTGGTGGTTATCACTTATACCTGTAGGGTAAGTGAAATTAAAGCTCTGTGTTCAGATTTCCCTTATATTGTGTTTCATTCCGATAGAGTGGTTATGAGGAATCATCCCAGTTTTTTCCCAAAGGTAGTCTGAGTTTCACATCAGTCAGACTATCTCTCTACCTACTTTCTTTCCTAATCACTCAAGTCCAGCTGAGAGGTCACTACATTCACTGGATGTTAAGAGTGTTAAAATTCTACATGGACAAGACCCAAGAGTATCAGAAAATCAAATCACCTGTTTGTAAACTATGGTCCGGTGAGAACAGGTTTAGCTTCATCTAAATAATTTCACAATGGATTGTTTCCTGCAGTATATTTTCATACCAGCTAGTTAACAAGTCTTTGCCTGGTAGTCCTAGAGCACACACTACAAGGGGAAAAGCTGCTACTGCAGCTCTGTTATGCAATATACCAATTTCTGAAATGTGTATACCTGCAACCTGAAAATTTGCTCATACCTTCACTAGGCATTCCTGTCTGGATTCCGATGCTAAAGCAGATGCTCAAGCAGTTGCTCAAGTAGAACAGGCTTCATTGAGGAATCTTTTTGGTTAAAATGTTGGAGCCGTTTTCGGCTTCTAGGTCCGCGCTTTGTGGGATGGGCTTGCTATTCTATTTAGTGCTTATGACTATTGATGAGGATCCCATGGAAAAGGATACATTGCTTACCTGTAATCCTGGTCCTCTTCCAGGGGAATCCTCCTCATAGTCCTAAGCAACCCACCCACCTCCCCGGACTGAAGCCATTACAGCTCTTAATAGCTGAAGTAAGGCCAGAATTTGCTGCTCTTGTCTTTGTTTATTAGGGCAATTGTTGTTGTTTTCTTGCCCCGTTCCCTTATGGTTAATGAAATGGAAGTGAGCGCCTTACCGGGACAATTGGGTGAAATGCTAGCAGTCCCCTTGGGGGCAACAACCGATGGCAAAATACAGACAGGGGGATAATTTTGATGATGGTATTGACATGGGGGTTCATAACATTATTCCCTTGTGGGCATTGGGTGTAGAACCAGATTCCTTTCATTGCCACGCTCATGACAAGTGATGTATCGTTGGATCTACCGTAATTATCAACCAATTGGATCCTATATTGTAATATGTGAACTGTTTACCACTAAAATGCAAATAAACAGATTTCATAATAATAATTACAGCTCTTAATAGGTTCAGTATACAGGATTCTGTTGCTTTCCATAAAAATTACCTGACCTGTCACCTGTGGGACATAATGGGATACAGGGGGTACTGTGAGGTTCTTAAAGGCACAGAACCTGTTTTAATCTTACTCTTTTGATAGCAGCCTGTTTGTTAGCAGCGTCTTGTATTTCCTTTTGCTTTTAAATAAAGGTTCGTGGAAGGCTTTCTATGGTCAGTTTTTCATTGCTGATGTGAATTGTATTGACTTATTGCTTTAAAAGAAAAGCAAATGTAATATGGCCATTTTTTTTACCCCCCTCTGTAGCATGCAGACATGTATATCATTGCTAAGTACTACTTACATGGTTTCCTCAAATATGTGTGTATATGTTTGAGTCCACTTATGACTTTGTCGTGCTAAATCATTGCAACAGGCGTAAGTAGTCCGCAGTCCTGAAATGCTGACCGCAGAGAACTGGTTGACATGGAACACTGAATTTAAATGCTGTCATAGATGTAAGGCTTGCTCTATGGTATTAACACTAAAGAAGTGGGGTCACCGTTGCTTAATATGAGTTATAAGATTCGAGCTGTTTCACTGTAAAATTGATTTTGTGGTGTATGTTCTTAAGTGTACATACCCAAAAATGTATGTTGGAGGCACAGTTTTGATGGTGCATTTAAGAATTTTACAGTTGATTAGGACAATAAAAAACAAAGACCAAAGTTACCCTGTAGTATGCATTTTGAAGAAGTTCACAATGGTAATGTTTCCTAATTGAGTCATTTTGTGATTGACTCTGTGCCTGTAAGCGGTAGCCATATGAAGCAGCGTCTAACGAGACTTGAATCAAGATGTATATTAAATTTGAACAGTAAGATACCCACAGGACTTAATATTGTAGAAGAACTTTGTGTGCATCTGTGATCAATCGGTATCTCCGTGCCTCCTCATCTGTGTTCTTAGCTAGGTTGTGAAATTTGCAGTGATGAATTTTTTGTTTTGATTTCTGTCCAGTGTGTTTCAGCAATTCTGGATTATTTTTAGTTGAGATGCTGGGGTATTGATGGTTATCTATTGAACTGTAAGCCATGGAGCAAAATGACTGAACATTGTATAAACTGATTGGTTTTCTTCTCCATTTTTGAAGTGGTATAATAATCTTAGTAAGTTTATTTTACATAGATGAAGGGTCATATTTGTCTGTTAGTACCTCTTGGATAAATATGTATTATATGCAAATTACGTATAGTTTTTCACGCTGTGTTTAGTCATGTAAAATGTAGACTGCATAGAGATATTACTGAGCAGTCTCTAACATGAATTATGCAATTGAATTTCTTCAGAAGTTGAAAGTAATTAATTCACATAGTGCCCATGTTAGATGTAATGGTGCCTTTTTATATATAGCTTTTAATAGCCAATACATTTTGTCTGCATTGAAACATAAGGATTTATGTTCCGGATATTGTGCACTACAGTACTTTATTTTAGAGTAACAACACTTAGAAACCTTTTAATGAATAAACGTATTTTTTTTTAATGAGCATTTTTATTGAAATTTTCATATGGTAAAACGTTTTGATTTTTTTTTAATCTATTGATGTTGTCTGATGTATTTTAACTCCAAGGTTTCTGCACCCGACAAATAGGTGAAATGAGTCTCTCATTTATGCCTTTTCTTTTTTTTTTTTTTTTTTAAATGGTAAACACTCTACACGTATTTAAATGTTTTCAAAATGGCGTTTTGCTAATTTGAGAAAGTCTGACGAGTCAGTTAAAATGTGTTGCGTTCGGTAACGGTAATTAAGAATATTTGAACATTTCAATCCTGTCGAGTGTCGGAGTCTGTTTGAGGATTTGCGAAAAAAAGACAATTGTTGAACAGATCAACAAATATATGTGGAGTGCACAGCACAACTAGTGTTCCCAAATGTTACTATGAGTTTGGATTATGTCGTCAAAGGCAATCTTTTTTTTCCTTATGAATGGAATTGAACAGCCAGCGCTTTTCGTTCACTACATGTGAACTTCATCAGGGCTGCAAAACATACAAATATGTATAGTATAAAACCACAGAAATACAACATGGAGCTACATAACCGTTAAAAACAACATATAAAAATGTCTTCAAATATATACAAAAGCACAAAGACCACACAATGGATAGAGTGGCAAGATAATAAAAACCCAACATACAAGGAAATTACATTGAAAGCCGTTTTATTAGTGCCAAGGGGAGTGTGTGTGTTTTTAACAGAATTGAGGAGAAAAATCTGTTTAGGGCTGAAAGGGTCCCTTATAAGGGATGCAATATCATATCCTGACCTATTTTGAAGAAGTCATAATTAACCTCTTATACCATCTTGAAAGGCTAAAGTGGCGACAATATGATAGGCACCCTAAGTGAGAGAAAAATAAAATAAAAAAAACTGTAGAGGTATCATGCGGAATGAAACTCGAACATACCTTGAGTAATGATCTTCAAGGTATATAAATTATCGCTGTGGCATTTCACTGTATGTCATAGACTTCCATTTATTGTATCCTCTTATGTTAAAAAACAAATGTATTGCATCGTTGTTGAGGTGTGAAGATGCCGAGACACCTACAAATAATTATTTATAAGACTTCAGTAAAACTTTGTCATTTGTGTTGAATGATGGAAATGTTTAGATTTCTACAAATGTTTTTAGATGACCTCACAAGAGACCACAGACAGGACTTAATAGAAATCCTGAACAAAGGCATGATGGTTTCTTAAGTGATCAGCACTGCTACGGATTCATCTTTGCTAGCAGCCCATGGTTACTACCACAGATTGGCTCCCAGGCGACATTCTTGGCTTTGTCTCACGGTGCTCAAACTGGAATCTCAGCAGAGGATACTCAACCTTCCTTTCTCTGGTAACACCGTTTGGTAGTCATACAGATGAGATGGCGGGCATGAAAAACAAGATGTAGACCTTGAAGGCGGTGGGTTTGGAGAAATGGAAGGAGCAAAGAAAGCATACTTACAAACCTTACGAGAGACCTTTTTTAGCCACAGCGTGTTCAGATCTCGCAGTGGTTGCAAGGACACCACCACCACCAACAGCAGCAGCAGCAAAGGCCTTTCCAGCAACATCAAAGGCGTCAACCAAAGGGAAGAGGCTGCCACTAATCTGCCCAAGCACAGCAGCCTGCTAAAGGCTCCAAACATTGAGCCTCTTCTAGTACTCACTCTGGTAGGGGGGGGAAGTATTTCATAATATCTCAGAGTGGAAATCCATCACAAACGATGCCTGGGTTTTGAATATTGTACAGAATGGCTATTGCCTCAGATTCACCAGTCCTCCACCAAAAATTCCACAAAAATCATTGAATCCACATCTACAGATGCTGAGATCAGAAGTGAACATCCTTCTGCAGAAGCATATGGTGGAGCCTGTACTTCCCAACCAGTGGGGAACAGGGATTTATTCCTGTTTCTTGGCTAAAATGAAAGGTCCGAAAAACTAATTCTGACCCATACTAGATCCTTAAACATGCAAACAAATAGAAAAGGAGAGAACATTTCAGAAGGTGTACTTTCACCTTCCGATAGCCAGAAAACATAGCAAGTTCCTGAGCTACATAGTAGGATACGATCACTACCAGAAGAAAGTCCTTCCTTTTGGCCTCAAATCAGCCCCCAGAACTTTTTCAAAGTGCATGGCTGTGGTCTCCGCACATCTCCCGAAATTCTGAATATTCGTCTATCCATATCTAGATGACTAGCTTATCAAGATGTCAATGCGAAAACCACAACATCACTTTCAAATATAACTGTCTCTACTCTAGTCAACTAGGTCCTCATGTCAATCACCAGAAATCAACGTCATCGCCAGTTCACTTCCTTCATTATCTAGGAGCAACTATCGAGACTATGAAAAGCAAAAGTGTATTCTTCGGAGGAGAGACTTTTATCCATAAGTCTGTAATGTCAATCTCGTGAAACTCTCATCCAAAGGTAAGAAAAGTGTAATCTCTTCTAGGCTCAGTGGCATTGTGCATATTTCTGGCGTCAAATGATGTCTGGAGGACCAGTTGGCTCAGTTCTTAGGCAATTGGAAAGATAAGATCACACTTTACCTCAAAGCAAAGCAGTCCCTTAAGTAATGGTGCACACCGAAAAATCTCCTTCAGGGGATTTCTTTTCATCAGGATGTTCCCTTTCAGACAGTAGTGATAGATGCCTCTCTATTAGGTTGGGTAGCGCATATGGACTACCTTCAGATTCATTGAACCAGATCTCCGAAGGAAATTACTTATTACATCAACCTCCTGGAGCTAAGAGCGGTTCATCGAGAATTGAAGGCTTTTCTAACGCCCTTCAGGACGAAATCCCTTTTTAGGTCTCGCCTGACCCAGCGCTTGCGCTCGTCTGGCGAGACTTTAGTATGGGCTTCAAAAAATGCTACTACCGGCCACAGCTTGCAGTGCATGTGCGCGCTTGAGCAGAGGCACAATATGGCATGATTACTGCTGCGCGGGCACCACTCGCACACATGCACTGCAAGCTGTGGCTGGCGGTAGCATTTTTTCCCCCGCGATCACTTTAACTTTGGCCCCGCGGTTAACTTCCTTGTTAAATGTCAGCGGCAAATAAGATAATGCTTAATTTTGAATTCCCTCATTTAACTCTCGTAAAGACGGCCCTACTCAGTGAGTTCATGCTTCCAACCTTTGTTTGACTCTACAACGGAAGAATGCTGAGAATGACTTCACATTTGAAGTAAACATTTTTTATCAGATGTTGAAAGTCACTTCACATAGTACCCAAAGCAATGCTTTTGCACACACCCAATAAATGTATAGGTTGGCAATGAAGCGAGTTGTATACATTATACGTCTAATGACTGCAGGCAACACATTTTACAAAAATGTGCAGTGTGCTGGTTCCATTCACTGGCCTATGTCTCTCGTTTTATTGATGTCCTCTTTCCCTCGCCTTTCCCATTATTTTATTTCTTTCTCCACAATGCTCTCCCTCTTCCACTCCATCTATCACTCCCTTTGCTTTCATCACTCTTTCTATCTCCTTCACTGTTTCCGTTCACTCTCTCTGCTTCCAATGTCTCGCTCGTTTAATACATCTCTTACCTCTGTCTCTCTCGCTCCCTATTTCACCATTCTCTACTTCTCCCTCGCACTTCCTCTATATTAGCCTCCTCTCTCTACCTCATCTGCACCTCTTTTTCTCTACTTCTCTACTTCTCATATCTTTCTATTTTTCATCCCACCGGCTCTACCTGCCTCGCTACTTTGTTTACCTGACCTGTCATTCTGTGCTATCTCATTATAACTCACCTATCTTGTTTCTCTCTAGACCTTGCCCCGCGGGTTGGCACCTTTCTTACCAGCCTACATTTAAAACTGCATGCCAGGCCTCTAAAAACAAGCATTGGCATAGCCAATAGGTCTCGCCTTTGGGACCTTATACGTTTTTAGCCATGTAACGTTGATGTTATTGCACCAAGGATATTGTGCTGCATAACTAAATACTTATAAGGTCCCAAAAGCGAGACCTATTGGCTATGCCAATGCTTTTTGTTCAGGTAGACAACACAACAACAGTGTACTATCTGAACAAACGAGGAGGAACAAGGTCCAGAGCCTTGTCAGAGGAAGCCCAGACAATTTGGAATTGGTTGCTAGCCAGAGACCTGAGAAACACTGCAAACCATCTTCCAGGGTCTCCAGAATGTTCAAGCTGACTCCCTAAGCAGGATTCTTCAGGAAAACCACAAGTGGGTTCTTCACAACAAGATCATGCAAAACATCTTCTGCTTGTGGGGTTTTCCTCAGATAGATTTATTCACAACCACAGAAACCAAAAAAATGCCAAACTTCTTCTCGAGGTGCTATCAACCAAAGACATTGGGAATGCCCTTTGGATCGACTGGTCCTGCAAATTTCTCTACGTTTTTCCTCTGATTCCCCTTATTCCATCCTTCATCATCCAGCTGTATTCCTCGGAAGCCGGGAGGATTTTGATAGCTCCGGAGTGGCCCTGACAATGGTGGTTCACAGACCTCCTACACATGTCTGGAGTGTCCACACATGAAGCTGCCCTGCAGCCCGGACCTTCTTGTAAGGTTTGGAAGCCAGATGGTTCATCCCAATCTCTCCTCTGTAAATTTGGCAGCATGGCTCCTGAGCTCGTACAATATGGACATCTGTATCTTCCACAAGCATGCTTGAATATTCTCAAGCATGCTAAACATGGAAGAGATTCTGTATCTGGTGTTCTGACAAGAACTTTGTTCCAACAACGTGCCAAGAAGAAGCTGTTTTTCTATATTAGATTTGTCTGGCCAAATCGGACTTTCAATTTTGTTCTATTAAAGTTCAGTTCTTATCACAAAAAGAGGGACAGGGGCTTGGAAAGTCCAGCATACAGTCCCCAATTGGCTGTGACAAAAACAGAGGTATGGAGTTCCTAAGGGGGAGGGGAAGGAATAAAAAGGAGGTGGGAGTTTGTTGGTTTTTGGATAGTGAGTACCAGGTGTTCCTGTTGGGCAGCTCCTCGTTGGGCCAGCTCTGCAATGCCCAAAGGGCTGGGGGGGGCTCTTTGCCGGATATCTTCTCTGGTTACCATCGTGAAGCTGAAGAATAGTATGAGGTTGTGTGTGTGTGTGGTGAGTAGAGGTGGGAAACAGTGTGGATTAAAAATGGCTAAAGGACTCCCAAATAAACAATTTTATTCGCTGGGTTCCTCCGCTATGAGTAAAAACAACGGACTACAAAGTCATGGCTGAGGAGGGAAAATGATACCTACTTCAGCTCAAAGTGATGTGTGGGGTGAAGATGATCAACATGTTTCAAGCCCTAAATGGTCCAGTTGGATCTTGGCATTTCATCAGGATCAGGGGATCCTCATCTACTCTTGAGGGGGCGGAATGGGTATGTGAAGTCAGAATCTTGTCCCCTAAAGTATGGACTTGTGTCGTAGTCCTGGGTGAATGGAAAATTAAGGTATACCTTCTCAAACACCTAGAAGAGGGTTGGGGGGATGGCCCCAAACGTAACGTCCAGACTACTCGCAAATTGGCAAGGGAAGAAGAGCTCAGTTGGAGGTCCTCCTAAACGTGGGACCTACCCATGTCGGGACATCGCGGAGAATACCCATACTGTCCCCTCGAGAGGAGTAGATGAGGATCCCCGGTCCTGATGAAATGCCAAGATCCACTGGATGATTTAGAGTATGAAACATGTCGACCATCTTCACATGTAGACTACTCAGTGTTTATGATTTCAGTGGAGATTCCCCAGAGAGAGAACTAGGATTACAGGTAAGAAACCATTGCTTTTCCATCTTTGGATCATTCTTAACCTCCCATACCTGAATTATTCCATATTGTCAAACAAGGAGTCTCAAGGTGACTTTATACTACCAGTACAGTCGGATTTCCATTGAAACACACAGAAAATGTGGTTGATGCAGAAAAAAGGTCAAAGCATTATGTCGAAGGGAGATCTTAACATGAATCCATACTTTGTACAAAATATTCAGCCTGTAGCAAAGGTTTACATCTTTCAACCAAATGGAGCAGCGATTTGAAGAAAAGAAGGCTCGCAGACACTTTTGACTTGGGATATTACAGGGTGTAATACTCTACTCGTGATGTAATGCCTTTAGTCGAGTTCCCTGATTCTCAGTCACCTCTTATGTGGTCTGTACCTCCGAGGCTCTCTCCACCACAGCCCCCTGCTGACTTAACTGGATGCTGGGCCACCCACCTTGCCTTTGGACCATATCAGGCAGTAGAGGTTTCACCACCTCTACAAGCTCCAGTTCATACCTTTCCAGTTAAAATGTTTGTCTGTAGGGCACAGAGAAGAGCATGCATTCTAGCTCATCGAGCACACCAGTCCCCCTTCTACACTTTCTAGGTAGATGTCCTTTTCACTATAGGTCCCATAATCCCAAACCAAATTCTTCTGAGCCTGTCTTTCATGCATCAAGCATCGGAAGGTACCCTATAGAGCGTTCAGAATTTCTTTAATCCAGAGTGTCTCCATTTGATGACATCAGCATGTTCACTGAAGTGCTAGAGGCTAGCAAAGTTCAACATCCCAAAGCCTTCCCTGCAGCATCCAACAGTTACCTTTTGGACTCTCTCATCATCAACTGTTTGTAAGCTATGGCCCTCTGCCAGACACCTAATGGCCTTGCTTCTAGGCCCGGAACCTGCCATGGAACTTTTCTTAACTCCAGCTTCATCCATGCCTGCTCCAGATAGACTTCAGAAAAGGTGTAATGTGCTAGAGCAATTTGCACTTTTTTTTTAACAGTGCCGCAGTTAGATTTGGTTATTAATATGTTGTTCCAGGAGCTATAGCAATACTGCTCCAACATCTGTAGTTCCAAACGCCTTGCATCTGTGGAGAGGAAAATGTTTGGCGTGCATGTTACAGCAGAAAGGTTTTGTTCTCGGCCACCGATCAGCCGCCAAATTGCACAGCGCCATCACCCTGCCCCAGGTGATCTTCTTCTTTTTTTTTTTTTTTTTTTTTTTTTTTTTTTTTTTTCTCTCTCTATCTTTGCCCTTCTCCCCTGAAACTTTGGTGCCGTCATCCGCAAGTCAGGCCAATCCCAACACATTCATAACTACTCCCACAGACCAAGAGCCAAAACTTGTTGAAATCTTAAGGAGGCAAGTATTTTTGTCTAATAGGTTGGCGCTCAAGTGAGTGAGTCCCAGCTGTCTCCCAGGGTGCTGTTCCCACGCCCTTTGGCGCTTGGTGGCTCAAGTGCTCCCAGGTGTCTCCTAAGATCTCCGACCTGTCCTTGCCCAAGGCATTCAGGACCGCTGGGATGCCAAGTTTACAATTTGTTATGGCTTTGACACCACTGATACCAGCAGCAGCAGGGTTGTCATTCGCCTCATGCCTGGCTGCTGTCCACTAGTTTTTCAGGCAATATCTAGTCCTCTCTCATGGACATGCCGTTCAATGGGACTTGCGTGTTTGGGGACACTGCATACTATTCTAAAGCAGTTCAAAGAGAGCATGGGCACAACGCATTCTTTTGGCTTACCTGTCTCATCTCACCAGCTGCATCAGCCCTATCACTCCTTTTGAGGTTTAGAAAGAGGTACCCCATACTGCCAGCATATTTTATGCCAGCATGGTGCCCAGCAGCTTCATAGTTGGCGCACTGGTACCCATTGCCCCTAAGGACAAGTCTTCAAGCTGCTCAGTCCACAATTTCCAGCTTGTTAGACCTGTCAGCCCTTTGGGTGGTCCCTCCTCATCATTATTTATTTTGTCCCACTTTTGCCTCAAACCCTGTTAGTATTTTTTCCTTTTTGGGAACCACCAGACTTTTTCGTATTGATGCAGATTCAGGGAGCCATTTTATCTACACCTGGAACTTCTGTCTGAGGGCCTGGAGCACAAAATGGTGGCCACCTGTGACATCATCAGAACCCACTGGAACCTACTAGAACCTTCTGCAACATTCTGGAACCCTGTGACAGTTGGAGGCGGTTTGGAATGTTGGGAAGCTAAGCCAGAGGTTGGAGCTGGCAGTTGGCACCTGACTGGTGAAGAGAGAGAGCAGCAGAAACCTGAAGGAGGAAGGAGTGAGGCAGCAGGGGTGGAAACTTGTGCCTGGAGTGGGGTCCATAAACCCACCCTTGATACTAGTCCCTACTGACTGAGCCCAGCCTGGAGCCCTGTGTGGGAGAAAGCAAGAAAAACCATCTTGAGGACCTGGACAGCCGGAACAGGCCTTAAAAATAAAGAACAGCAAGTACCTGACCTGGTAACTACCTGAAGTCCGACGTCGAGAAGCCTAGAGACCTGGAGCCCGAGGTGGAGAAGCGGCGCTGACTGGAAAGCAGACGTCGTACCCGGAGCCGCCGGAGGTAGAGAGAGGGCGCCGACGGAGGTCGTGGAGAGTACCAGAGGTCATGGAGGAAGACACCTGAGGTCGAGTGTGCGGCGTCGACGGCGGAGTGAAGTCCGCCCTCCGGAGTCGCCGGAGACCGAGGTGAATCGTGCCGGAGGTCGGGAGTGGAGATCGCACTCCGGAGTCGCCGGAACCTGAAGAGGATCGTGCCGGAGGTCGGGAGTGGAGGTCGCACTCCGGAGTCGCCGGAACCTGAGGAAAGGAGCACCGGAGGTCGGGAGTGGAGATCGCACTCCGGAGCCGTCGGAAGTCGACATCGAGCCAAGACTGCCCGACGTCATCCAACCGGAGGTCGACATCGAGCCGGGGCCGCCGACATCGAACCGGAGCCGCCCGAAGTCGACATCGAGCCAAGACTGCCCGACGTCATCCAACCGGAGGTCGACATCGAGCCGGGGCTGCCGACATCGAACCGGAGCCGCCCGAAGTCGACATCGAGCCAAGATTGCCCGACGTCATCGAACCGGAGGTCGACATCGAGCCGAGGCCGCCGACATCGAACCGGAACCGCCTATCGACGTCGTCAAGAACTGACATTGCGCCGAGGCCGCCGACTTCGAACCGGAACCGCCTCACGGCGTCGACACGACTCCAGCGGCGTCGGAGCTTCATAAAAAGGGCAGTAAGTGGAATAGAGGGCGCCTAAGGCCCTGTGGAGCCCTAAGAGACCAACCTAGGGGCTAGAGAGGTGCTGGAACCAGCTTGATTGTGCCAGGGGTGAGCTGAGACTAATACAGAGGGGTTGTGTAGTGTGGGAGAGCCAGATCTCTAGATTCCCCCTTGATCTACCTCAGTTTAGGCCTCAGCCTTGTCCAAGCCAGGGAGTATACCCCTCAGGCCATCCAAATCTCTACAAGCTGGGATTGGGTCAAATCATCCCATAGTACCTCAGGAATGTGAACTGATTTACAAGTGTCACTGTTGGCTTTTATTATTTATTGGGAGCACTGTATTTATTGTATTCATCCTATTTATTGCCTCACAGTATTTATTGCCTCACAGTATTTATTGTTTCACAATATTTATTGTCGCACAGTATTTATTGTCTCGCAGTATTTATTGCCTCATAATATTTAATTGCCTTTTATGTAATGCACTTATATTTATGCCTTGATTATTTATTATCTACCTTATTTATTGAATCATTGAAGTATTATTTATTTGACTTACCCTTCCACAGGAAAAGCCTTGTGTACTGTGATTGTATTATTATTTATTTAATCAGCAACTAAGAGAAAAGAAGATAGAGATATATTTTCAGTATAATTTTTAAGGTGTAGTGTCGTCTTTGGAACGGATGCATGCATGGTTATTGTGTGGGTATGTCGTAGGCTTAACACGGTGCCTGACCCCTGACCACTCGAGCCAAGCTACCACTGTGTATGTCCGGGACAATCCCATTACCACCACCCTTCCGGTGTGGGAGTGGGGTTTTTCTAACATAATTGGTGTTCAGTGGTGGGATAGAGCTGTGCCTACGTATACTCGACAATAACTGTGGGTAGTCCATAGGCCTACACCTGGAGTTTTCTCAAAGCGGCCTTCCTAATTGTGAGTTTTTGTTTTTTCCAAATTTACTCTGGTGGTGGGAGGAGGTATTATATAAGGTACCCCCCTGCATAGCTTCTGCAAATAACTGTCCTCTGACCTGAGTGGGCAAAATGGAGTTTGTGCTAGAAGACCTGGAAACCTATACTGTGGCCCAACTCAGGGAGTTTTGTCAGCGGGAGGGGGTGTATTGTCCCCCAGGAGCAAAGAAGGGTGCACTCCAAACCAGCCTAAGGGCTTGGGGGGAGGCACGACGAGAAAGCAAGGCTGAGGAGGAGGACAGGGATAGAGAGCCCGACAGCGAGGGGGCTGGGTTGTACCAACCTGAGGTGGGGAACCTAGTAGCGGGGCCCAGAACCACTTCCAGGAAGGGCAGCACTGTCTCTAACGGTGGCTTATCTGAAGTGGAGTTAACAGACCGGAGGGAGAAAAGACAGCTCACATGGGACTTAGCAAGGCTGGAGAAAGAGAAGGAGGAACAGAGGATGGCTCATGAGCTAAGGCTGAAAGAGATAGATCTTCAGATCCTACGAGCCGGGGCACACCCTATTCCTAATGGTGGCAGCAAAGACCAAGAAATCACCAGGGAACCCAAACCCTACCTGCCAAAGGACATAGTAGCTAGCTATGGGGTGGGTGACGATATCGCCAAGTGGCTAGCGGCCTATGAGGTCTCGTTAAGGGCCCATGGGGTTCCAGAGAAGTACTGGGGAGGGGGATTGTACAGGTACATGCCTCCAGCTGGTAGGGATGCTTTATTGGCCTTAGAGGAGGATGAGCAGACCCACTACCCCACCATGAAGGTGGCGCTCATAAGAAAGTTTGGACTAACACCCGAAAAGTACAGACAGAAGTTCCGGGGTAGTCACAAACTGGGCACACAGAATTGGGTGGACTTCCTGGACTATGCAAAGAGGGCACTAGAGGGTTGGATTCAGGGCAGTGAAGTGAGGAACTACGAGGGGTTGTTTGATTTAGTACTGAAGGAACACCTGCTCGAAAAATGTTTCCCTGAACTGCGTCAACACCTGGTGGATAGCAAGCTGACCAATCCCCGGAAGCTTGCTGAGGAGGCGGACATTTGGGCTAGTACCCGGGTGTCCACAAGGGGGACTGGAGGGGATACTCAAAAGGCCGGACAGGGCGCCCCCCAGAAGAAAGAGGGAGGGGAAAAGAAAAAGGAGTTCTCCAAAGGCCCCCAAAATAATTTCCAAGGAAAGGGAACAGGATTCACCCCTAGGGCTAACCCCCCCAGAAACCCTAATCCTGGCCAGAGTCAGCAGCCAAGGGTTGTCCATTGCTTTGAGTGCGGTGGCGTTGGACACTATAAGGGAGATGCGAAGTGCCCGAAACGACCACCCCCTCCCATTGGAGGAAAGACCCCCGGAGTAGCTAGTGTAGTGCTCGGGGAGGAGATGCCCTTAATTAAGGGAAGGGAGTGGGCGGGTGTCACTTTAGTGTCCCTGGGAGAACGGGAGATGGTTCCTAAGATCCAGGTGCCCGCAAATACCGTAAAGTATGGGCAGTGGGTCACCATCAACGGCCAAAGAGGGGAGGCTCTGAGAGACACAGGAGCCAGTATGACTATGGTACGTAGCCAACTGGTGTCTCCAGAGCAGGTAATTCCCGATGTACTCCACCCAGCCGCGATGGCTGACGGCAGAACAGGCCACTATCCGGTGGCCGAGGTTCCCTTTGAATGGGAGGGGGTTGCAGGTTCACTTCGAGTTGCCGTAAGCCCTGCCGTGCCAGTTGATTGTCTGCTGGGGAATGACATGGAGCACAATGCTTGGAAGGAGGTGGAATACCGGACTCATACTGAGATGCTGGGTACACCTGACTGGGCCTGTGTGAGCACAGGGTCCGCGACTACCCGGAGAGGGAGTTCGTTTCGGCTGGAGCCTGGAACAAAGGCCCAGCCAGCTGCCAGTCAAGGGAAGAACCGAGGACAGGAGGAGCCTGCCTCGGCGTCCGCCCCCCGTAGGACGGATAGGCCACCGGAGGTGGTGGACCAGGAGTCCGCGGTGGGGGATGTTACCAAACTGGAGGACCTACCCATCCCGGCCGAGTGGCACGTGGAGGGAGGCCCGTCCAGGGAGGAATTCTGCCAGGGCCAGAAGGAGTGCCCTACCCTTGAGGGACTGAGGCGACAGGCCGAAGCCCAGGCAGCAGGGAACGTTGAAGGGAACTACAGTGTTTACTGGGAGGATGGCCTCCTCTACAGTGAACCCAAGGCACCCCTACATGGATCGTCACGAGCCTTGGTAGTCCCTCAACGTTATCGAGCCTTCCTTCTGGAGTTGGCTCACGAGATCCCCTTGGCAGGACACCTGGGGCAAGACAAGACCTTCGCCCGTCTTGTCCCACACTTTTATTGGCCTCAAATGAAAGTGTCGTCCGATACCTACTGCCGGACATGTGTGTCTTGCCAAGCCAGTGGGAAAACAGGGGTGAAGCTGAAAGCTCCCCTGGAACCACTTCCTGTCATTAGCACCCCCTTTGAAAGGGTGGGCATCGACATTTTGGGTTCGTTAGATCCACCTACTACAGCTGGTCACAGGTTTATCCTGGTTCTGGAGGATCATGCCACGCGGTACCCAGAGGCAATACCTCTGAGGACCATTACAGCACCTGTTGTGGCTAGGGCCCTGATGGGAATCTTTATCCGAGTGGGTTTTCCCAAGGAAGTTGTGTCCGACAGGGGGACCGACTTCATGTCAGCGTACATGCGGGCGATGTGGAAGGAGTGTGGAGTGACCTACCGGTTCACCACTCCTTACCACCCTCAGACCAATGGTCTGGTGGAGAGGTTTAACAAAACCTTGAAAGGCATGATCAGAAGTCTGCCTGAAAGCCTGCGGAGGAAATGGGACGTCCTCCTACCCTGTCTACTCTTTTCTTACAGGGAAGTGCCACAGAAGGGAGTGGGCTTCAGCCCCTTCAAGCTTTTGTACGGGCACCCTGTACGTGGACCTCTCAACCTGGTGAGAGACGGATGGGAAAAAACTCCCAGGAAGCTTCCCCAGGACGTGGTGAGCTACATGCCGGCCTTCCGAAGCCAAATGGCTAAGTTGTGGAAGCAAGCTTCTGACAACTTGGAGGCCAGCCAAGCAGTAATGAAGGCGTGGTGTGACCACAACGCTCACCCGGTGGAGTTGGAGCCTGGCCAGAAGGTGTGGGTGATCGAACCAGGAGAGCTTAGCGCCCTCCAGGATCGCTGGTCAGGACCCTTTGAGGTATTGGAGAAGAAGGGTAAGGCTACCTACTTGGTGGATCTTAAGACCCCTCGTCAGCCCCTACGGGTGCTGCACGCCAACCGCCTCAAACCCCACCACGAGAGGCCCGAAGTCATCTTGATGATGGTGACTGACGGAGCAGAGGACGCGGAAAGCGAGCCTCTCCCCGATTTGTTTGCGTCTCAAGAGAAGGATGGGTCGGTGGGGGGAGTGATTCTCTCCCCATCTCTAACTCCTGAACAGCAGGAGGACTGCCGCCAGGTCCTGGGACAGTACTCTTCGTTGTTCTCCCTTGTTCCGGGTAGGACTCACCTGTGCGTCCATGACGTGGACACAGGAGACAGCCCACCTGTGAAGTCCAAGATCTACCGGATGTCAGACAAGGTGAAGGCCAGCATTCATAGTGAAGTCACTAAGATGCTGGAGCTAGGAGTGATCGAACCTTCTAGCAGCCCCTGGTCCAGTCCGGTGGTACTAGTACCAAAAGCTGCACCACCGGGTGCCCAACCGGAACTGAGGTTCTGTGTGGACTACCGGGGACTGAATTCAGTAACTAAAACTGATGCTCATCCGATCCCTAGGGCGGATGAATTGATTGACCGGCTGGGAGCTGCCCAATATCTAAGTACCTTTGACCTTACTTCTGGGTACTGGCAGATCTCTTTGACTGATGGAGCAAGGGAAAGGTCAGCCTTCTCCACGCCCAATGGCCACTACCAGTTCTGTGTGATGCCCTTTGGGCTCAAGAACGCACCTGCCACGTTTCAGCGCCTGGTAAACCAGATCCTCACCGGAATGGAGAGTTTCTCTGCTGCTTATCTGGATGACATAGCCGTCTTCAGTAACAGCTGGGAGGATCACTTGCGTCACCTGCAAGCTGTTCTCCAGGCCCTGAGACAAGCTGGGTTAACGATCAAGGCCAGCAAGTGCCAGATCGGGCAGGGGTCGGTAGTGTACCTTGGACACTTGGTGGGTAGGGGAGCGGTGCAACCCCTCCAGGCGAAGATCGAGGCCATCATGGCCTGGGAACCCCCCAAGACTCAGACTGAGGTCCGAGCTTTTCTGGGCCTCACGGGATACTACTGCCGCTTCGTGAAGGGGTATGTGTGAGAAGTTGGCCTGATGTATGATGTCACTAGTTATAGTGTACACCTTATATCGGTCCAAATACCCTTATGGTGATTGGTTGTAAAGTCAACCTTATAGACCAGCTATCCTAGTGGTAGCATGGACAAGAGCAGTCTTAGGCTAAACTCTGAATGGCATGTGAAGCCAGCTGTGATACCATATATAATCCCTTGAATACCAAATGAAAGGACACCACAACAGATGTATATATAAAATAAAGTGTATTTATTCTAAGCAAACCCTCAGCACTCTTTATGAGATTAGAGGTAAGTACAACACAGTCTTATTAATGCATACAGTAAGTCACACAGGTAAGTAATACAGTTAGGCCCTAGGGGCCACGCAAACCATATACTAAGTAAGTGGTATAAGGACCACTGTCACGGAAATAGAATAGGCCTAGGGAATCGCTGGGGCTACACTACACTAGCGTTAGTTAGGAAGTGGGAGGCCCACGGGATTCGTGTGCAGAGTGGAAACACTCACGCGTAATGCGTAAAAGTCAATAGTAATAGTACAGTTTAGAAAACGGTAGATTTAGGACACTTCCGGAGTAGCTAGGAAGTTGAGACTTGAAAACTAGACACTAGGATAGTCACTATCCTGATGAGCACCGGAGTACCCAAGTTACCTAGCCCACAGGCTGCGGGTGCATAGGGGTGAAGATGCGTCGTTTTCGTCGTCGACTCCTATGGATGCCTGAAGAAAGATGCTGACAGGCAGTCAGTGAAGAGTGTCCGGTGGATCCCAAGGCTGGGATCAAGAAGAGAAGAAACCTGCAAGCAGAAGGGACCGAGTCCAGGTCACTAGCCAGTGACCACGTGGAACCAGGAAGGAACCAGGCGATGTCGTGAAGATTGCAGGCGAAGGTGAAGCTTGTCGCTGCAGCCAGGAGGACCAGGAAGCGTCGAGGACGACAAGGACCAGGAGGCGAGCTGTCCCACGAAGGCTCTTGCGGTCGGCGGCGTCGAAGTTGGACTAGGACTCACCAAGCCTTGGCAAGCGGAACCCACGAAGAACGAAGGACTTGCTTCTGGTGCAGACCAGGAAGGTCTGGGGTGCTTCTTCTTTGCAGAGAAGCGGGAGCCAGTCTGGAGGAGCCAAACCAGCGCAGAAGATTTCAGGGTGCGTCGTCACAGAGGCCACTAGCCAGCGGGCAAGCAACCGGACAGACGCGGCAAGCAGGAAAATGCTGAAGGGCCCCACGCAGGACTCGTGGAGTGTGGGGGGCTGATCTTCGGTGCAGATGGTGCTTGGGGTTGGGGCTTCGCAATCCCCGGTGCACAACTTCGAGGGTACCTCAGAAGCTGCGCTGTAAGTTACTAGCCACTTTTCCCAGGTAGCCGGTCCCACGTCGCTCGTCGCCTCCACGGATCTCAGCTCTGCTGCAGATGTGGATGAGGGTCGGAGAAGTCTGGAAGTCAAGGCTCTGGTCGGGCTCTGCAGTCGGTTCTTCGTAGAACGGTCGCAAAGCAAAGGGTAGTCTCTTGATGGTGCCTGTTTGCACAGGGTAGCCACTCCTTGGCTACAAGGGAGATTCTTCAGTCTTCTTCTTTCGTCGAATGTCGAAGGTCCAGAGTTTCTGTTCAGTTTTGCAGGTTCAGGATAATCTAAAGTCTTGAGGCCCAACTCCCACTCTTATACTAATCTGGGGGGCTGGGATACCTGCTAGGTCACGCCTTATGGGTGGGACCTGGGAGGGGGTGGTTACACCCACTTCCCTTTGTCCAGTTTCGCGCCAGAGCTGGGGCTGGAGTGCCCCAGCGCCGGTTTGAACTGGACTATGCAAGGAACACCTTGTGTGCCCCAGGCATGTCTCATTCCTTTCAGCCCACCCTGCCCCAATACACTAAAGGCTGTCTGGGGAGGTGCTAGCACCTCCCCAAGCAGGAAACCTATTGTCCAGGCCTCCCTGGCTGGGATCACTCCCAGCTGCAGGAGGTCAGACTTGTGTCGTGGCAGCAGCATCCATTTTGTGATGCTGAGGCTTTGGTCAGAGGCTAACAGTTGAAGTATGATTTTAACATGTCTTTCCCTCTAGAAGGGGGGAATAATATTCTCATGTCCAGAAATGGCATGGGGGTATTATTCCCTAGTGTTAGACACCTTACACGACATGTTTTGATAAAGCCAAACCATAGTTACCATAACCGTTTAAGATTATAAGGCACTTTAAGAGTATATGGTAGGCTATATCATAGAACAGCTATAAGGACAAGGTTCCGAAAGCTGCAGACAGGCTCAGCTCATGCTAGAGCACCATCTCACATGTTACCAAGCACTCTGCCTCCAGGATTGTTAAGGCCTGCCATAGGAGTGACTGATAGGTACACATGTGTCGATATGTAAGTTAGGTATAGGAATACTACACCTAAGCAAGGGGTGATTACACGACCTTGCCCCAGCTGAGTGATCAGCCAGTTGTGTCAAAATGGAAGGCCAGGCCAGGGGTGGCATAATACATGCTGCAGCCCCTGGTAGGCCTAGGGTACACCTATGCCCTGGGTACCTAGGGTACACTGTACAGGGGCCAATAAGGTGATCCTATCCAAATGGGTTATGCACCTAAAGTACATAGTATTAATTTAGAGAGAGAACAGCAGGGCTGTGGGTCTGATTAGCAGGCCCACAGCCACATCTAAGTCGAAAACCAGTAAAGCAAAAGCAAAAAGTGGGGGTGAACATAGAAAGCAGACCCTACTCTCCTACAGTACGGAACCATTGTAGCCCCCCTCACGGAGCTCACGTCCAAGAAACAACCTCGACGGGTAGTCTGGACGGAGGCTTGTCAGCAGGCCTTCGTGAAGCTGAAGCAAGCCATGTGCGAGGCCCCGGTCTTAAGTGCCCCAGACTTTTCCAAGAAGTTCATTGTCCAGACAGATGCATCAGAACATGGCATTGGGGCAGTGTTATCGCAACTCAATGAAGAGGGTCTGGATCAACCCGTGGTCTTCCTATCCCGGAGACTACTTCCCAGGGAACAGGAGTGGAGTGCAATAGAGCGTGAAGCCTTTGCAGTGGTATGGGCTCTGAAGAAGTTGCGGCCATACCTGTTTGGCTCGCACTTCCTGGTTCAGACCGACCACAGACCCCTTCGTTGGCTGATGCAGATGAAGGGGGAGAATCCCAAGTTGTTGAGGTGGTCTATCTCCCTACAGGGAATGGACTTTCAGGTGGAACATCGGCCTGGAGTGGACCACGCCAATGCAGACGGTCTCTCAAGGTATTTCTGCCTTAGTGATGAGAACTCCCAAGGGGTTGGGTAGCTCTCCCCACTTTCAGCTGGGGGGGACGCGTGTTAGACCTGTCAGCCCTTTGGGTGGTCCCTCCTCATCATTTATTTTGTCCCACTTTTGCCTCAAACCCTGTTAGTATTTTTTCCTTTTTGGGAACCACCAGACTTTTTCGTATTGATGCAGATTCAGGGAGCCATTTTATCTACCCCTGGAACTTCTGTCTGAGGGCCTGGAGCACAAAATGGTGGCCACCTGTGACATCATCGGAACCCACTGGAACCTACTAGAACCTTCTGCAACATTCTGGAACCCTGTGACAGTTGGAGGCGGTTTGGAATGTTGGGAAGCTAAGCCAGAGTTGACAGTTGGAGCTGGCAGTTGGCACCTGACTGGTGAAGAGCGAGCAGCAGAAACCTGAAGGAGGAAGGAGTGAGGCAGCAGGGGTGGAAACTTGTGCCTGGAGTGGGGTCCATAAACCCACCCTTGATACTAGTCCCTACTGACTGAGCCCAGCCTGGAGCCCTGTGTGGGAGAAAGCAAGAAAAACCATCTTGAGGACCTGGACAGCCGGAACAGGCCTTAAAAATAAAGAACAGCAAGTACCTGACCTGGTTACTGGTAACTACCTGAAATCCGACGTCGAGAAGCCTAGAGACCTGGAGCCCGAGGTGGAGAAGCGGCGCTGACTGGAAAGCAGACGTCGTACCCGGAGCCGCCGGAGGTCGAGAGAGGGCGCCGACGGAGGTCGTGGAGAGTACCAGAGGTCGTGGAGGAAGACACCTGAGGTCGAGTGTGCGGCGTCGACGGGGGAGTGAAGTCCGCCCTCCGGAGTCGCCGGAGACCGAGGTGAATCGTGCCGGAGGTCGGGAGTGGAGGTCGCACTCCGGAGTCGCCGGAACCTGAGGAAAGGAGCACCGGAGGTCGGGAGTGGAGATCGCACTCCGGAGCCGTCGGAAGTCGACATCGAGCCAAGACTGCCTGACGTCATCCAGCCGGAGGTTGACATCGAGCTGGGGCCGTCGACATCGAACCGGAGCCGCCCGAAGTCGACATCGAGCCAAGACTGCCCGACGTCATCCAACCGGAGGTCGACATCGAGCCGAGGCCGCCGACATCGAACCGGAACCGCCTATCGACGTCGACACGACTCCAGCGGCGTCGGAGCTTCATAAAAAGGGCAGTAAGTGGAATAGAGGGCGCCTAAGGCCCTGTGGAGCCCTAAGAGACCAACCTAGGGGCTAGAGAGGTGCTGGAACCAGCTTGATTGTGCCAGGGGTGAGCTGAGACTAATACAGAGGGGTTGTGTAGTGTGGGAGAGCCAGATCTCTAGATTCCCCCTTGATCTACCTCAGTTTAAGCCTCAGCCTTGTCCAAGCCAGGGAGTATACCCCTCAGGCCATCCAAATCTCTACAAGCTGGGATTGGGTCAAATCATCCCATAGTACCTCAGGAATGTGAACTGATTTACAAGTGTCACTGTTGGCTTTTATTATTTATTGGGAGCACTGTATTTATTGTATTCATCCTATTTATTGCCTCACAGTATTTATTGCCTCACAGTATTTATTGTTTCACAATATTTATTGTCGCACAGTATTTATTGTCTCGCAGTATTTATTGCCTCATAATATTTAATTGCCTTTTATGTAATGCACTTATATTTATGCCTTGATTATTTATGATCTACCTTATTTATTGAATCGTTGAAGTATTATTTATTTGACTTACCCTTCCACAGGAAAAGCCTTGTGTACTGTGATTGTATTATTATTTATTTAATCAGCAACTAAGAGAAAAGAAGATAAAGAGATATATTTTCAGTATAATTTTTAAGGTGTAGTGTCGTTTTTGGAACGGATGCACGCATGGTTATTGTGTGGGTATGTCGTAGGCTTAACACGGTGCCTGACCCCTGACCACTCGAGCCAAGCTACCACTGTGTATGTCCGGGAAAATCCCATTACCACCACCCTTCCGGTGTGGGAGTGGGGTTTTTCTAACACAGCTGCAAAACTAGTTTATCGTTCCCTTAGTGAAGTATGGCCACCGAATGGGATGCAGGATCCGATGATCCTTGCTGAGTTGGCAAACCATAAGTTCAGACAGGTTGGTTCTGCAAATTGTTCAGAAGGGCTATGCCCTTCTCTTCCTTTCTGAACCACCGCACCTTACATAGCCTGCACAACGACTGATGGAGGACTATTTTTCCATTTTGTGGCTTGAAGTGCAAGGACTTCTGGCCAAAAGGGCGTTTGAGAGGTTGCCTGAGCCAGAAGTTGGGTGTTGTTGTTTTGCAGCGTGAATCCTTTTCTGGATTCACATGCTGTGCATTAATCCGCCAACTAGTGGTTGGGTCCGGAATTCTATTTCTATTTTTTTTTGTCTGTCGACCATCATTTGGTGCCAGGTACATCACGTCCCCTGTGTATCCTGGAGGTCGACGTGTGTGGTAACCATCTTGAGATTATTTTTTCCGCCATTGGGTTTGGAAGCAAGACGGGAAGGTCCGAAGAAATTTTCGATTTTTCCCGAAAAACGAAAAAAGAAGATTGCGAGAAATATCATCGCTCATCGTCGTAACCGGAGGCAGGAGCAGAGCTTCAGTGTTAACACCATGGAGGGCCACTTCGGTCCACAAATGGCGAGGGAGTGGTCATGGAGAATACCCCCTTCAAGTTCTGCCCCCATGCCACTACAAGTACGCTCAACGCAACCCACATGACGTCTGCAACCTCTGCCTGCCCAAAGATTATCAGGACAAGGACTGTGAGGCCTGCACGGCATTCCTGTCGAATACACTGAACGCGCCGAGAGCAAAGACAGGCCCACTACGCCACAGTGTCGTGGACAACAAAGAAAACTTCTCTCAGAGACCTGGGTTTCTCTAGCAACGAGGAAGAACATGGAGCACTAGCGGAGTAGACGCAAAAGGGAACGGATGTCGAGATCCAAGAAGGGTACTCTGAAAAAATCCACACCGAGAAGAAGGCGAGTGATCCGAATAAGAAGACGGAGAAGGTAAGACAGATGAAAATCTGTTGAAACTGAAGGGCCACGAACATACGGCGCCCAAGGCAGCCAGACTCTGAGAGAAAAAAGGCGATCGAGGGTCATCTGCGATTAAAAGAATCCCATGGAACCCAACCAAAGGTTACAGAGGAGGGAAAATCGCAGAAAACCAGAAAAACAAGGGTTGAGCACGAGCCCGCGAAAAAGGGCAAAACACTGTCAAAGACTAACGTCGACACCGGAAAAAAGAGAATCTCCAGTCTCCGACGCTGAGGGGGCGTCTAAGTCGAAAGGAAAAGAGTCTAGGAAGAAATGGCAATGCTCCTACAGAAGAAAAAGGAGTTCGACGCCTCGCTGAAAGATTTTTGCATCCAAAAGGCACCAGTTGCCGAACAGGATAATGTTGACGCCGAAGAGGCAGAAGACGCCGAGGGAGAAGAATTTATCTTAGACTCTCCTCCAACTCCTGAACCTCGAGACGAAGAACCAGAGGAATACGGGGATGTACCTGAAGAAGAGGAAAACTCAGAAAATTTCGAAGATACGTGAAACGATCTCGACATTGAAAGCCCGGAAGAAGAGATCTGCAGTTACCCTTCGACTGCTTCGCCTCCAGATGACATAGCTTTCTACAATGACCTTGTTAAAAGGTCATCAAATCAATTTGGAGTAGCCCTAGAGGAAGAAAAAGGGGACACATGTTTCTTGCTAGAAACCCTGGCACCAGCTACAAAAGGAACTCTATACCTTGCTATGCTGCCCAATATTCTGGACCAAGGCAAAGAACTAAGAACCAGCTTCAAACAAGGGGATAACACCCAGAGTGGAAAAGCAGTATAACGCTGCCTCAAAAGACCCAAAGGGAAATACAGTACCTGACTCAATTATTGTCACCACAGCCAGAAGGAGAGAATGCAGTCTCCAACACCAGACCTCCATCAGAGAAGGAGAGTAAGAGGATGGATATGGTGGGGAGAAGATTGGAAAAGGAGGCAGCAACACAGTGGTGTATTGCAAATTCAAATGCCCTACTAAAAATATATGGCCACCAACAGTGGGATGAGAGAGAGAGAGAGAGAGAGGAGGACCAGAAATGGGCAAGATCTCTTGTCCAGGAGGGAAAGAACGTGGTAAACGCCTGCCTTAAGTCCGCTTTGGATGCAGCAGATACTGCAGTAGACTGATGTGCACAGGAACCATCCTGAGAAGACATGCCTGGCTCAGAATATCGGGGTTCAAACAGGAAGTTCAAACCTCCATCATTAATGGATCATTCAATGGAGAAGCACCGTTTGGAAAGGAGGTAGATAAATCCCCTCAACAGATAAAAAAGTACAACGAGACTGCAAGGGTAATGGCGGCCCTACAGCAGAGGGGTTCATTTAAAAGGGGGGATTCAATAGCCGAAAGCCCACAGGTAGAGGCACCTTTGGACAAGGACAACAAATGTCACAGCAACCTCAAGGGCAGAACCTAGGTCAACAAATGGGTCAGCAGTCAAGCTATCGAGGGTGGCAACAACAATAGAAGTAGCCCTTTCGGTCAAGAGGCAATGGCAGAAGAAGGGGCCAACCCTCTAGAGGAAGGAGAAATGGATCAAACTGACTCATTCACAAGCAAGGATCCACACAAAACACCAGTGGGAGACAGAATATCCTTATTCCTTCAAACAATGGAAAAATATCACAACAGACCATTGGATTTTAAATTTGGTAAAATACCGGTATTGCGTAGAGCTGACGAGAAACCCACCTGCAAACCCACCCAAAACAAGAAGATTCCTGAAATCAGAGCGAATACTGACAGAGGCTGAAATCAAAAAAACTATACCAAAAACGATTAATAGAATTGGTACCGAAACAAGAATGGTTCAAAGGAATTAGTCTCCGTATTTCCTAATACCCAAACAAGACTAAGGCTATCATGGACTTATGGTTCATAAAAAAATTCAGACTGACACAACGTTTCAAAACGTGTGCTCTTCAGGAAGTTATACCACAAATCCAAAAAGGAGACTTTATGGCAACAATAGATCTCAAATATGCCTACTTGCATATCCCTATGAACAAAAGACACAAAAAGTACTTGAGAATCCTGTACAACGGAACACATTACCAATTCAAGGTCCTACCTTTAGGAATAAAATCAGCTCCACGTGTATTCACAAAATGCCTAGACGCAGTAGCAGCACACCCAGAAGAGAGGGAATCCACGTCTACCCTTATCTGGACGACTGGCTCAGAAGAGCACATTCAAAACAAACATGCTACAAACATGTTCAAGCAGCAATCCAAATGCTACAAAAACTGGGCTTTTCAATAAACCACAAAAAATCCTCAACGAAACGGAAAAGACATTCCTGGGAGCCATTTTGAATTCAACAAAGGCAAAAGCGTTTACCACACAACAGGATACAAGCTATCCATCGAGAGACAGACAATCAATAGGTCATTTGTACAGCGCACGGCTACCTCCAACGGAGGTGTCCCAGCGCTAACAGCGGATCCAGCTGAGGAAGGAGATAGGAATGGGCTACGAGCGGGCAAACAACCAGGTCTTCAATGCTTTCCAGAATACTTGTTCAGTCTCTGCCTTACGAAGGTGGTCGGGCATGGAGTTCCACAAAGACTCAGTTCTCACTGAGAAAGCTCGACCACCGATCCTGGCTTTAGCAAAACGGGGGATCCTAAGACGTTGCTGGAGATTTGGATCTCAAGGCCCTAGTCTGGTGATATTTCCGGAGTGTCTGTCTCAGATACGCAGGGCCGTTATCCGTGGAAGCTCTATAGGCGATGGTAAGCGCCGTAAACTCTATCCTCCTTTGGACAGGCAGCCAATGGAGGCTCCGCAGATGGGGAGAGATGCAGTGACGAAACAGCACATTTCGAATGAGTCTGGCCGCAGCATTCTGAATAACTTGCAGTCTGTGGGCCAGATGAGCAGGAAGACCCAATTATAGGATATTTGCGTAATCTAGCTTCGATGTAACCATTGCGTGGACCACAGTCTTCCGTCCATAGGTAGGAGATGCAGGCATTTAGTTTACAGAAACAGGCCGAGGAGACTTGGCAGATCTGGGCTTTGCAAGAGAGGTGCCAAATTTAAACCCGAGATTCCTAGCAGAATCCACTGGTATGGTTGGGGGGGTTCAATTCCAACGGCCACCAGAGATTTGGAGGTCAGAGGAGAGGGTTGATTGAAAAACAATACCTCCGTTTTGCCGGTATTTAATTTCAGGCAACAGTCCGTCATCCAAGTCGAGATGTTGATCAGACCGTTCTTAAAGTTGTCGAAAGCTGCCTCTGAGTGCTCTTTAACAGAGAACACCAGCTGGGTATCAGCATAGGAGACCGCTTTCACTCCCCATTGCTCGCCTAGAGAAGCAAGCGGGGTCAGATAAACATTAAATAACGTGGTGCTCAAAGCTGAACCCTGGGGCACCCCACACATAAGGGGTTTGGGTGAGGAGATGTGGGGACGGATCAGTACTTGCTGCGACCGGCCCTCTAAAAACAAGCGAACCAGGCTAGTGTGGTGCCCGGCACTCCCAGGAGCTCAAGTCTATCCAGTAGGTTACAGTGAGACACCGTGTCAAATGCTGCAGATAAATCCAGCAGCACAAGCATTGCGGAGCTTCCCTGGTCTAAGGCTTCCCGTACAGATTCCGCTACTTCCAAAAGGGCTGTCTCTGTACTGTAACTAGATCTAAAGTCGGATTGGGAGTCATGAAGACAGTTGTTAGACACAAGGAAACTAGACAATTGCTTCTGAACTTCCTTCTCAAGGATTTTGGCCGGGACAGGCAGGAGGGAGATAGGCCTAAAATTATTGAGCTCTGCAGGATCAGCGTCTGCTTTTTTCAGAATTGGCTAGACATTGGCTGCTTTCCAGGTGGTAGGGTAGATGCCCGTCATCAGGGAGGAGTTCCAAATAGGTTTGAGTTGCTGATTGAACCAATCTGCCATTAATTTAAAATACATAGCCGGGCAAGGATCACGGGGCGAACCTAATTTACATTTACTCTATTCTAGCAGCGACGCTTTTGGGCCAAGCGCACTGAACTCCGACCATATTCTAGGCGGGTCTGGAGTAGATTTAGGCAGAAAGAAGAATAAATCGATTGAACTTTCTCATGAAAAAAAAAAAGATAATTCCTCACAAAGAGCAGCCGAGGGAACAATGGTGCTATCCAAAGTCAACGGTTTAATAGTCTTGGACAATCTTGAAGAATTCTTTAACTGAATTATTAGAGGACTTTATTTGTTGGCAATGTAGTCTCTGATGGTATTGCCTTGTAACCCATGGAATTTCTTTAAAGCTGTTCTGTAGGCGCACTTAGCCTCTGGATTGTAGGCTTTGCGCCAAGCATGCTCCAGCTTCTTACATAAGCTTTTCTCCAACGGAGATCCAAGGTGAACCAGGGGGCAGAGTGTTTCTTCTGCCTGATTTCATAGTTTTAAGCGGGGCTACTCTGTCCAGGGCAGATTTGACCCAGCAGTTAAAGGTACATACATCCCTACTAGGGTGACCCGACAGCTCAAGTGGGGCCGACTGTAGTGCGGGACCCAGAGACACAGGGGTGACCTTTCTCGAGTCTCTCCTTTTTTCATTCTTTGGGCTAGCATTATTGTTCCATGGAGTGCCAGTCCAGCTGAAAGGAACTTAGCAGTGGTCCGACCAGGTTAGAGATAGCGGAGCCTCCACATTTAAAGGTGGGATCGGTCGTAAAAACGAGATCCAGCATGTGGCCGGCCTCAAGGGTGGGTGCACACACCTTTTTAAACCAGATTCACGCCCTTGAGAGTCTGCCAGCTGGGTGGCCAGGGAGAAGTTACTATTGTCCATGTGGACATTAAAGTCTCCGAGGACTGTAAAGTTAGCATGCCCCAATGATAGGTCTGCAATGGTACCACATAGCTCAAGCAGATGGCTAGCGAGAGTATCCGGAGGTCTATAGACCAGCAATCCTGCGCTGAAAGATGCAGGGGAGGTTTTAATGCAAAACGACAGTGCCTCAATCATCTGCTATCAATTCTCTTGCATGAGATTTCCCAGTTATCTCTTAGAATCACCGCAAGCCCGCCCCCCACTTTGTTGCCTGCTCGATTGGCAGTGACAATCTGAAAACCCACAGGTATCACCAGGAAAATATCAGGATTGGTACTTTAATCACATTTTGGTTAGAAACATAAGGTCCCACGCATTGGACTCCAATGCAAGCCTGACATCGTCTGCGTGTTTTGTTAGCGATCTACAGATAAGTTTGGAGCTAGTGGCCATATGGTGTACTGTAGGTGCCTTTAAAAGGGGGGTACAGGCCATTTTCCACCCCTCTTCCTTCCTCAGAGAAAGTGCAGAGATTGCAGTCTGGCTCTTGACCGAGCCAATCCTGGCAACTCACGCTGTTGTCAAGGTGGATGCAAGGAAGCCCACAACAGGCCGATTTGTCATACCTAATAGCTGCTCCCTGGTCCAAACTACTCTGGCTAAGGGGGGGAAAAGGTGCAGCGTGGCTGGTGCTAGCCGCGGTCCACACGCGGACGGGTGTAGACTGGATTGCCTTAGGCGCTTCCGCCACGCGGGTGCCATTTAATAGAGAATCTTGAGGTCGAGCGGAAAACTGGACGCCGACTCAAGATGGTGCTTGTCAGTGTCCCACTCTGGAGACGGAGAATAGCCGAAATGCGAGATTCTGCCAGAGAAACGCGAAGTAGGGCAGGAGAGAACTCGTCACCCAGCGAGTCCCAGGTAAGAAGGGAAGAGGACCGAGAATGGCCCAGTGCACCCTGCAACACGCAGCAGTGCAAACAGACTAATTGATATGAACTAGCAGTGAGGAGTTAGCAGCATTCGGGAAAACAGTGTCACCACAGTCATAAATTAGAACCTACTGCACCCTGCAACACGCAGTAGATCAGAGAATTAAAATGCAAAACTGTGCCACTGGAATCAAGCTATCCTGGCTGAAGAGGGGTGAAACACCAAAACCGGTCCTAGGATGCTTGTTTCCGGTCCATGGAGGACCTGGCTTGGCAGTTCGGGCTGGACTGTTCCTGGACTGTTCCCATGAGGCACAGGGTCAAGACTGATTTGCATATGGCCAGGTATAAACTGGGGTGGCATGGTGAGCAAAAGAATGATGGATTTAACCCAGATCTCTTGAATGGGGGTGAATGTTTTGATTTGTTCTGCATTCCGTCCATCAATTGTGTGTCTTTTGCAGTGAATTAAAATGACTAAACTTTAAAAACAAAATACTAGGTAAAACAGTAGTAGATAGAGCACAAGCGGTAGAGGCCCACCGGTATCTACAGGAGTCCGCTCTACCAGAAGGGTCAATCTCTGACAGAGAGGAAGCTCATGAAACTAATGGGCATGATGGCATCATGCATCTCCCTTATCCCCTATGCATGCTTACACATGCGCCCATTCCAAGAATGGCTAACCAACAGCTGGTCCCAAGCCACAGGAAATTGGGAAGATCTAGTGGTTGTAACACAAAAGGTGTAAGCAGAGATACAATAGTGGGCATCCAACAACATAGCACAGGGGAGACCTTTCAGGAACCCAGCTCCCATCTGTGACTATCACCACGTACGTATTCCTCAATGGTTGGGGAGCACACTGCAACCAGCTGAAAGTACGGGGACACTGGAATGGACTGGATTCCATAAAACACATCAACTTCTTAGAGAGAAACAGTTTTCCTGGCATTGAACCCATTCCAAAGGCACATTCAGGGAAAGACTATCCTTCTACAAACAGACAATAAAACAACCACGTTTTATCTGAACAAACCAGGCGGTACAAAGTCCTTTCCCCACAGCAAACTAGCCCAGGTGATCTGGCAGTGGGTAGTAGTCCACAACATCAGTCTACAAACTGTACATCTACCAGGAGTAGACCACATTACAGTGGATCAGCTGAGAAGACAGAACTGTTCACACGAATGGGAATTGAAACAACTAACAGTACAATACCTTTTAAAAAATCTGGGGGATACCAGTGATGGATCTGTTTGCAACAATGCAAAACAAGAAATGCCAGTACTTTGCCTCAAGGTTTCCACACCACCAGTCAGAGGGGAAATGCACTTTCACTCAACTGGTCATGAGCATTTGCTCATGCCTTTTCACCAATATCCTTGATGCAAAAAGTATTAGAAAAAAAAATAAAATCCAGGAACAGACATGATCCTCATTGCCCCTAAATGACCAAGACAAACATGGTACTCAACCCTTCTAGAACTATCTAAAGGGGAGAGGTTCATGATCAAAGCAGACAAAGACCTGATAATGCAACAAGGCCAAATCTTTCACTCGGAACCCACACTTCTTATCAAAGGTAATATCTAAATATCATTTAGATCAAAATATCATCCTACCAGTTTTCTTCAAAAACACAAACACTAAAGGAGAAAGAAGCCTCCATACCCTTGATGTAAGGAGAGCGTTACTGTAATATTTGCAAAAAAACAGAACAAATCTGGAAAACAATTGTTTGTCACCTACTCACATACCAACACTGGATCACCAGTCACAAAGGCAACCATTGCAAGATAGATAGTACAAACCATCCAGTCATGTTATGTCAATGCCGAAAAAGAACTAACAATTCAGCCAACAGCTCACTCCACAAGAAAGAAAGGAGCAACCTTGGCTTTCATGGCAAATGTACCCATTGACTCTATTTGTGCAGCAGCAAGATGGCCATCACCACACACGTTTACAAAGCATTACTGTGTGGACATTCAGATGAGTAAGGAAGCTCAAATTGGACAAAGGGTGCTTCAACACATGCTTGCAAAGTCTTCCTTTCACCACAGCCCCCCAAACACCGGAGAAACCGCTACATGATCTAATGCACAGCATTTAAATCCAGAAAAGGATTCACGCTGCAAAACAAAATGGTTACTTACCAGTAGGAGTAGTTTTGCAGCTTGAAGAATTTTCCGGATTCACATGCGACCCACCGGGCCTCCCCTACAAGGAAAACTAACAGGTGGGGAAGCAAATGATTAAGCAAGTTATTTAAAAACCACCTCAAGGACTACTGAACAGAAAAAAGAATCTGAAGATAAGTATCCTCCAGGATACCATCTGACGTCACACAGGGGGACTGGCGTACCTGGCACCAAATGGTGTCTGACAGTGACCAAAACAAAAAAAACTAAGACAGTTCTGGACCCAACCACTAGATGGCGGAAAGATGCACAGCATGTGAATCTGGAAAATTCTTCCAGCTGCAAAACTACTCCTACTGGTAAGTAACCATTTCGTTACTCCGCACTTCCTGGTGCCCAAGAAGGAAGGAGGCTTCTGGCCTATTATAGACCTGTGCCCTCTAAAAGACTTTCTCCAGAAGGAAAAATGCAAAAAGCTCGTACTTGCCCTGGTCTTTTCTGCCCTAGATCTAGGAGACTGGATGGTAGTGTTGGACCTGTGCAACACCCTTTTCCATATACTTCCTGCTGTTTCTGGTGGGGCAGGAGCATTTTCAGTTTGCTGTGCTTCCCTTTGGTCTCAGGTTCCCAGGTAGTCACAAAAGTGTTGGCTGCACATCTTCAGAGTTTAGGGGTGCCAGTATTCCTCTGCATTGGTAACTGTCTGTTTAAGATGGACTCGCCCCAGGCAGTCGTCAACCATCTCCAAACTAGGGTGAACTTCCTGTCACATTTGGTGTTCAATGTTAACATGCCGAAGTTACACCTTACTCCTTCTAAGACACTTCCCTTCATCTGAGCCCTACTGGATATAGTACAGTTTCATGTTTTTCCTACGAAAAAGAGTCCAGGACATTTAGGCTATGATCCTGATCTTTCAGCCTCAGTCATGAATTTCAGGAGTTCCGGCGCTATTTCAACCTTCGGACCCTGAGGGCCATCTGCCTGCTGCTGAAATACTTTCTTCTATCTATTGAAGGCTTTTACAGGTGCTCACGGACAACACCACTGGCATGTGGTACTGCCACAAACAGGGCAGGGTGGGGACGCACACCATGTATCAGGTGGCATCTGAAAGAAACACGTTAGTTAGATTCCTCACCTTAGAATATCCCCAGGCGTCAGGCTGGATCCGGAAAGATTTTTCATCAGCAATACCCCTTGCACGTCGCTAGGCGTCGTCTGCAGGTCCGCGTCCGTCGTCTGCATCGTGCGCCGGAATGACGTCGTCGGAGTACTTAGACGCCGCCCTCGCGCGCTGACGTCAGTTCTTCTTTTTTCCGTGCCAGACAGCGCCGATCCGGGAAGAGCTTACCCCTTAGTCAATTTTTGACTCAACTTTTTGATTCTTTTTGGTCTACTGTCGACTCGAATCTGGTGCCGGTAGGATGCCTGGGTTTAAAGCCTATGACTCCTGTCATCGACTGATGTCAGTAATGGATCACCTTTGCCGGTGCCTTTACTGTTTGGGGCCCGACCACGATGCGGAATCATGTATCGACTGTCAGGCCTTGACCTCGAAGGCTAGGTGGGAGCGGTCCCATAAGCTTCTCGAGCTTCGACACTCTGCTCCGCGCCGTTCGAGGTCCTGGTCCAGGAGGAGGTCGAAGGACCGTTCGTGGAGCCGCAGCCACCATCACCGCTCGTCGGGCTCGAAGTCTTCGGGTAAGTCGAAGCACTCAAAGAAGTCCAAGAGGCGACACCGCTCTTCGGACTCCCCTCGCCGGTCGCGCGACTCGGTCGAGGGTCAGGGTGGTCCCACCCCCACCCCCGCGTCTCCGTCGGAACCGCAGGAGCCGCGTCCATCCCCATACCCGCCGGTCCCTGGGACTGACGCGACTCCGGCGGAGATCAGTGACTTCCTCTCGGGCATGAGGGGCCTGGCTCCGCCGTGGACGCCTGCCGGCGCGCCTTCGGGCCCCGCGGGCTCACCTGGGCGAACTCGCGAGCCGGCGGCTCCGGCCCCGGCGACTTCGGTCCCAACGCCGCAGGTCCCCGAGGGATCCAGGCCTGGATCTCTGCCGGCGCCGGTCGACCTCACGACTCCTCCGCCGGCGCCGACACCGGTTCCACCTCCGGCGCCATGTCCGGACGATGCTGTTCCTCGGTTCAGGTCCGGGCCCGGCGCCGTCCGACGCCACATCCGACGCCGATGAATGAACATTTCATCTACCGCCTGGCTCCGATTATTCCCCCTGTTTATCAGGAGTCGGATGGCGAGGGCAACTGGGAGAGGTCTGAGGACCCTATGGGCAGGCAGGCCCATTTAGCACAGGACTGGGCAGACAAACTGGGGGATGCCAGTGGTCTGGACACCTCCCCGGACACTCCGACTGTGGCCTCGGAGGAAGGTGCAGCTTTTTCAGTGGTGCTGCGCGAGGCGGGCGACGCCATTGGGCTGGAGTTGCCTGCTGTGGCCGTGAGGACTAACCTCCTCACTGAAGTGCTTCAACCGTCAGCAAGCTCCTCGGAGCCTCTGCTGCAGTTCAATGTGGCACTGGTGGACGTTCTGCAGGGCACCTGGTCCAAGCCCTCCACAGTACCTCCTGTGGATCGGAACGTGGTCCGGCGCCACCGTCCCGGGCGACCCCAGTTTTCTGTCCCACCACCCCACGCCCGAGAGTCTGGTTATCCAGGCCTCTACTTCCCAATCCTCCTTCCCGTCTGCTCCTCCGGATCGGGAATCCAAGAGGCTGGAACAGTTCGGAAAGAAGCTGTTCTCTTCCCTTAGTTTGGGCCTGCGGTCTTTGAATACCGCTTGCCTCTTGGACCATTACTCCCACTCTCTGTGGGATACGGTGGAGGACGTGCTGCCTCGGTGTCTGGAGGAGGCCCGGACACGGCTCGCCCAGGCTCTCGCCGATGGGCGAGATGCAGCACGACATACTATACGATGTGGACTAGACACAACGGACTCGCTGGGTAGGGCGATGTCAACCACGGTGGCGCTCCGTCGCCACGCCTGGATGCGGTCCATGTCTTTCTCGGGGGATGTTCAGAGTACCCTCATGGATATGCCCTTTGATGGCACTCGCCTTTTTGACGAGAAGGCGGATAGTGCGCTGTCGCGCTTCAAGGACTCCCGGGCTACAGCCAAGTACTTGGGCCCCTCGGCACCGCGACCGCAAACGTCCGCCTTTCGCCCCTTTCGTGGCCAAGGAAGGGGCGCCCCCTCACGTCCGCCTAGCCACCGGCCGCAGACTCAACCTGCACGCGGTCGTGGACGTGTATTCCTCTGAGGCGGTACCGGGGGACAACGTGCCGGTCAGTCCACATCCACCCTGGCAGCATCCGCCTCAAAGCCCTCCTAGTACGAGCTTTCAGGCCCATTCCACGCCAGTGGGCGGCAGAGTTCCCCATCACCTGCTCCACTGGCGTTCCATCACGTCAGACAGGTGGGTGCTGCAAATCGTCAGAAGGGGCTACTCCCTCCCCTTCGAGACGACCCCTCCAGCCATGCCACCGCAGTACCACCGTATGTCGGGGGATCACTTGAATCTTCTGCGGGAGGAAGGTGCGGCCCTCTTGGCCAAAGGGGCTGTCGAGCGCGTTCCTGGTCCAGAAGTAGGTCGTGGTTGCTATTCCCACTACTTTCTGGTTCCCTATCTTGGACCTCAGGAGCGTCAACGCCTTCCTCCGGAAGGAGAGGTTCAAGATGCTCACCTTAGCTCAGGTTCTGGCTGCCCTAGATCCTGGAGACTGGATGGTAGCGTTGGACTTGCAGGATGCATATTTCCACGTCCCCATCCTGCCGGCCCACCGGCGTTACCTGCGATTCACGGTGGGTCAGGAGCATTTTCAGTTCACCGTGCTCCCCTTCGGCCTCACCAGTGCCCCTCGGGTGTTCACGAAAGTGACGGCGGTGGTCGTAGCTCATCTGCGCAGATTAGGGGTTCCAGTCTTCCCCTATCTCGACGATTGGCTGTTGAAGGCGGGTTCGCCCCAGCAAGTCGTCTCCCACCTCCAGACTACGGCCGACCTCCTGCATTTCCTGGGGTTCTCCATCAACATGCCGAAGTCGCATCTGAGTCCCTCCCAGAAGCTTCTTTTCATCGGGGCGATTCTGGACTCTGCGCAGTTCCGGGCTTATCCTCCGGAGCAGCGGGTCTGGGATATTCAGGCTCTGGTTCCCATCTTTCAGCCTCTATCCCGGGTTTCGGTCAGGTTGGTGCTGTGGCTTCTGGGTCTGATGGCCTCCTGCATCCTGTTAGTGCATCACGCCAGGTGGCGAATGCGGGCTCTGCAGTGGGACCTGAAGTTTCAGTGGGCCCATCATCGGGGCAACCTGTCCGACCATGTCTTGATCTCGGAGGGCACTGCAAAACAGTTGCAGTGGTGGCTCATGAACTGCGATTGGGTCAGCGGCAGATCCCCCTCCCTGCCCCACCCGGAGCACGTAGTGGTGACGGATGCGTCCCTCCTGGGATGGGGGGGGGCCACATGGGGGAGGCGGAGATCAGAGGACTCTGGTCTCCGGCGGAGTCTCGGCTCCATATCAACCTTTTTGGAGCTGAGAGCGATCCGACTTGCACTGAAGGCATTCCTTCCCGTTGACCGGGGAAGTGTGGTGCAGGTGTTCACTGACAACACCACCGCCACG
Organism: Triturus cristatus; assembly: GCF_964204655.1. NCBI lineage: Eukaryota > Metazoa > Chordata > Amphibia > Caudata > Salamandridae > Triturus > Triturus cristatus. The sequence goes on from NC_140594.1 coordinate 50,599,149, forward strand.
TGGTATTGCAACGAACGGGGCGGGGTGGGGTCGTGGACCCTTTGTCAGGGGGCTCTGCGCCTCTGGACATGGCTGGAACATCAGGGTATCACCCTGGTGGTTCAACATCTGGTGGGCTCTCTGAACGCCAGAGCAGACTAACTCCGCCGCCGGTGCATGATGGATCACGAATTGCGTCTCAACTCGGACGTGGCGTAAGGCCTCTTTCGGCAGTGGGGAGAGCCTTGGTTAGATCTATTCGCCACCGAAGAGAACGCGCAATGTCAGCAGTTCTGCGTGTTGGAGTTTCCAAGGCGGCACTCACTCAGGGACACTTTTTGTGGCGAGTGGAGTTGCGGTCTGTTGTACTCCTTTCCGCCTATACCACTTCTGCCCAGAGTGCTGAAGAAGATCAGGCGCGACCGGGCCCAAGTCATCTTGGTGGCTCCGGATTGGGCACGAAGGTACTGGTATCCCGAGCTACTCAGTCTGTCAATCGATCCTCCGATACGACTGCCTCTTCAGGAGGACCTTCTGTCGCAGCAGCAGGGGACGGTCCTCCACCCGAACCTGTCCAGTCTCCACCTTCATGCGTGGAGATTGAGCGGCGACAGTTGATGCTATTTGACTTGCCTCCTGAAGTCTGCGATGTGATTCTGGCAGCCAGGCGTCCCTCTACTAAAACGGTATACGCCTGTAGGTGGAACAAATTTGTGGCATGGTGCACAGCAAAGGCTGTGGATCCCCTCTCCGCCACTCATTCTGAGGTTCTCCTCTTCCTTCTTTCTTTGGCCCAGCAGGGCTCTGCTCTGGGCACTCTTAAAGGTTATCTTTCTGCTGTCTCTGCCTTCCTTCGGCTTCCTGATCAGCCTTCTCTCTTCAAATCCCCTGTTGTTCCTCGGTTCCTTAAGGGCATTACTCACATGTTTCCTCCTGTCCCTTTCGTAATGCCTCAGTGGGATTTGAATCTTGTTTTGACTTACCTGATGTGCTCTCCCTTTGAGCCACTTCATAATTGTCCTCTTCGTCTCTTGACGCTTAAGACTGCTTTCCTGGTAGCCATCACCTCTGCTAGAAGGGTGAGTGAGCTCCAGGCTCTCTCTACTAAGCCTCCTTTTCTTTCTATTCATCTGGACAAGGTTGTGCTCCGCACTCGCCCTTCCTTCCTTCCTAAGGTTGTGACTGCCTTTCACATCGGGCAGTCTGTTACGCTGCCCACCTTCTTTCTGCCTCCGCATCCCTCGAAAGAGGAAGAGCGGCTCCACCGTCTGGACCCAAAACGTGCGCTCTCCTATCTGGACCGCACAAAACAGTTCCGGGTGGACGACCAACTCTTCGTTGGCTACGTTGTCGTTTTGTGCATCAAAGTTTGTTACTCCTTGGCTAAAAAGGAGCCTCCTGTTGGGTTGAGGGCCCACTCCACTCGGGCCACGGCAGCGACGACGGCCTTGGGTCGGGGAGTCCCCTTGCAGGACATCTGTCGGGCAGCAACGTGGGCCTCGCTGCACACATTTGCCAAGCATTATTGCCTGGACAGCCATGTCCGGAGAGACGGCTTCTTTGGCCGTTCTGTTCTCCAGGATTTTCTGGTGTGATCTTGGTTCGCAGACCCACCACCGGGGTTGGTATTGCTGGGGTATCTATTTTAAGGAGAGAAATCTAACTAACGTGTTTCTTTCAGATGAACAAGTTACTTACCTTCGGTAAAGATGTATCTATAAGAAACATTAGTTAGTTAGATTCCTCACCGACCCACCCATCCTCCCCGTTCTGCGAACCGACATCTAGGGTTAAGGTTATCCTTTTCAGGCCTCTAGACTTTTTTGGCACCAGTGTCGGTCTCTTGCATGGCTCTGCGTTCCTGGCGTGGAAAGCTATGTAAAAGAACTGATGTCCGCGCGAGGGCGTCTAAGTACTCCGACGTCATTCCGAAACACGACGTCGACGACGGACGTGGAGCCGCAGACGACGCCTAGCGACGCGCAAGGGGTATTGCTGACGAAAAATCTTTCCGGATCCAGCATAACGCCTGGGGATATTCTAAGGTGAGGAATCACACTAATGTTTCTTACAGATACATCTGATGTTTTATTGTTTGTTTTGTCCCTAACCAAGCTAGGCCTTGCCCGTGGATCAGTTGAAGGGTACCTTTCAGCTTTTTTGAGGTTGCCAGATCAGCCATCTTTGTGGAAGTGTGTTTTAAAGAAAAAGTTTTTTAGGGTTACAATATTTGTTTCTTCCTTATGCCTTCATCATGCCACAGTGGAACCTTAACTTGGTCCTTACCGTTCTAATATACACATATACACTCCATTTGAGCCGCTTCATAGCTGTTCCTTGGGACTCCTTTCACTCAAAACAGTGTTCCTCATCCCTTATCACCAGCGTTTTACAAATGTGAATAGAATAGAACATCAGCACTGCATTTGAGTGAGCTTCGAGCTGTGTGTGTCAACCCGCCATACACTACCTTCTTTCCAGAAAAACTAGTTCTGCCCTGCCAGCTTTCTGTGCTCCCTCTCACCCTTCTAAGAAGGAAGAGAGACTCTATTGCTTGGACCCCAAAAGAGTGCTGAGCTTCTAAATAGATCACACTAAATTCCACCAGGTGGACAATAGGCTCATTCTGGGGTTTTCCTGAAGTGAAAAAAGGCAGTCTCCTGCTGGATCATGCTCTGCATTAAGGTCAGCTAAATATTGGCTAAAAAGCTGTCCAAAGAAGAATTGCATACTCATTCTACCAGGGGGAAAGCTGCTTCAGCTGTGTTAGCACGTGGAGTAACTGTTCTTGACATTTGCCAGGTGACGGTGTGAACGTTCCTCCATACGGTCACAAACCACTAATATATGGGCAGTAAGGTCCGCTGAGAAGGGCATCTTGCCTTCTCTGGTAGGGGAATTATCGTTTATAGTCATAAGCACTTGACTAGTCCTGCCACGTTCGGGGGACACCAGAGTTGTCATCTTTTGCCTTTCTTTTGGAAGGCCTGCATAGACACTTGAGAGATAGAAAGACAATAATGCAGCCTAACTAACTAGGCTACACTGGCCATTACTTCATCTTGAAGTGAAAAAAGACAGCCAGCAACTTTAAATTTCGCAATTTATGGAATTTAATACATATAGAAAACTCCCCTTCGCATAACTTTTTTTTTTTTCTTTTTTTTTTTCCTTTTTCATGATCGATATGAAAGGGTAGGACAGAGAAACCCCCATTGGCTACCATTATATGTCTGAAAATGGACAACGTGCCTTTAAGAGTCTCCAGAAACCACCAGTATCCCATGATGCGCAGCCAGTGGCAGTTACTTCAGTTCTTTTTTTCCAACTCCTGCTAGCAGGACCCTGGAGCATTGAGCTCTACCTATTTGGTGTTTTTCATCAAAATTCTCTTCAGAATTTACACTTTTACAGTTTCATTCGACGTCTTTGGTCTTTCTTTCCTCTTGCTGTCTTTTTCTGACAGAAATTTCACAGTTTTTCTGTCAAAATGCCTTCCATTTTTGACAAGTGTCCTGACTGTGGAAGAAAGAAGGCCAATTCTGACTCAGAGTGTGTATTCTTTGCCTGCCTGCTTCTCATGTTCCTGATGCCTGTCCCATATGTGAAAACTTTTCCTGGCGCACCCTGCGTGACAGGGAGAAGATTCGGCTTCAGGGTGTAGAAGACGAAGAAAACCGCAGACAAGTCAACACGTGGGACTTGTGGGCGAGGAGAGGGTCAGTCCTCTATCAAAACCCTGTCTTCAGCCGCTGGGGGACTCCCCAGACTAAGAACGGCTGAAAAATGACATCGGTCCCGGTCGATGTCGAAGACTAAGATGTCGAGGGCTGGTATGGTGGGCTCTGAGTCTAAATGACTTTGACGCTCCACGTAGAGGAGAAGATTGGTGAGGGTGGCGGAAGCAAGGGTGAGACCTTCTCGTTCACTTCAGAGGTCGCTGTCGAAGACTGTGTCCTCGCTCAACGTCTACACATCAGCGCCGATCGACGTCGACTCCCCAACGGTGTCGAAGACTCACAGACGGTCGCCGTCGAAGACACTGCCGATCGCTGTCTGAGTCACCGACTATGGGCGTCTAAGAGTGACCGGCGGTCTACGCTGAGACGACACTGTGCATCTCAGACTCTATCAACATTGAGCCTGTCGACGTCGAAAGGAAGTTCTAGGTCGACACTGCGTCGAAGATGGCGTCGACTGGTAGATCTTGCAGTAAACCTATGGCTCCTTCCTCACTTCAGCCAGCTCGTAAAAGGAGGAGATTGGTTTATTCCTCTGATTCAGAATAGTCATGAACGTATTCCCCTACGAGGACACCACCTCAGTCTTCTCGTCGTCGACCAGAGGAACAGCCTCCTCTTCCTCCGCTGCCGCCTTCTCCTCCGCTTCCATCTCTGCCGCCTCCACCACCACCACCTCCTCCTCCTCCTCCTCCTCCTCCTCCACCCCCTCCTCTGCCGCCTCCTCCTCTGCCTCATCCTGGGACTGCTACTCCTCGGCCCATGACGCCTACTGCACCTCGAAGACCGAGATCTAGGTCCCGTGTGAGAGATCGATCTAGCAGTCATCGACGTTCCTCCACTCTCTCTCATCACCGACCTCGTTATGAGAGATCTCGCTCCTGACACACCAGGGACATGTCTTCAACAAGTACTGGGAGATATTCGCTGACCCTTTCGGATTCTCCTCCTCAAAGGGTGTCTCCTATCGATGACATTACCACCTTTCAAGAGGTTTTAGTGCGAGGAGCCTGTAAACTTAATATTCCGATGTCCACTCTGGTGCCATAGACTTCCGTAATTTTCGAGACTCCCCAGCAGAGACAAGCCTCTCATCCCTTGCTTCCTCTGGTGCCAGGCTTATTGGAACCAGCGATTGGAATTATTCTTGATACCTTCCATTAAATCAGCTCCTTCCAGGTTACAGAAGAAATATCGTCCGCCTGCGCAGGATCCCACATTCCTCCGTACCGACCCCACCCCAGATTCTGTCATTGTTGTGACAGCTAAGAAACCGCATTCAACGTCCACAGTTCCACCTGATAAGGAGAGCCGTATGTTTGATTTGTTGGGGAGGCAAGTATGCAACACAGCAGCTACCACAATGAAGGCTGCTAGTGCTTCAGCCCTGCTGGGAAGGTATGACTGGTCCCTTTGGGAGTCTCTTCAGCAGTTCGCAGACCATCTGCCTAGGGACAAGAGTGAGGATTTTAACGAAATCCTGAAGGAAGGACTTATGGTTTCCAAACAAGTGATTAGAGCAGCGGCGGATACATCACTTCTATCTGCACATGGATATTGCCACGGAGTAGTTCTCGGAAGGCATTCATGGCTTTGCCTTACTTTTCTCAAGCCTGAAGCTCAACAACGTGTCATGAACCTGCCTATTTTCTGGAATAACACTCTTTGGTTCTCATGCGTTTGAGGAGATGGCCCGAATGAAGGCGGAAATGGAGACCTTGAAAGCCGTAGGTCTTGAAAAACCCAAGGAACAGAGCAAATCTTTCCGCCCTTTCCAACATCGGTACTCGTTTCAGAGATATCAGGGCAAACTGACCAATCAACAACAATCGTACCAGCGGTCGTTCCAACCATTCCAAAAACGATAACCTAGAGGAAGGCCAGGACAGCATCCTGCGCAAGGGAATAAGGTGCCTGCTCGTTCTAAGCCCTGAAGCCTTTCTCCCCCCCTCTTCTGTTACCCCCACCGGAGTGGGTAACAGTTCAACATTTCCTGGCAGAGTGGCAAAAAATAACACAGGACAATTGGGTTCTGAATATTGTTTGCAATGGATACTCGCTATGTTTCATCAGCCTTCCTCCATCGATCCCTCCAACACACTCACGATACCAACTGTGCCCTTTGCAATTGGAGGTCAACACTCTCTTACAAAAAAGGGCAATAGAGCCTGTTCCTCCTTTACAACGGGGAACAGGACTGTATTCAAGGTTCTTTCTGGTCTGAAAGACAGACAAGAATGAGTTCTGACCCATTCTCGATTTAAGACACGCAAACAAATGGATTCGGAGAGAAAAATTCCAAATGTTAGCGGTGCATCAAATCTACCCTCAAATTCATCGGTGGCATTGGTTATGCGCAATAGATTTGCAAGATGCATACTTAAACGTTCCCATGGTATGGAAGCGTCGCAAGTTCCTGAGGTTCACAGTAGGGAACAACCACTTTCAATACTGTGTACTCCCATTCGGCCTGAAATCAGCTCCCAGGACCTTTTCAAAGTGCATGTCAGTAATTACTGCCTATCTGAGGAAGCACAGGGTGTTTGTCTACCCGTACTTAGACGACTGGCTGATAAAAGCATCCACGTGTCAGGAGGCTCAACTACACTTGAATTGGACCTTCGATCTTCTCCTTCATTTTGGTTTTCACATCAATCAGATGAAGTCTGTCTCAACGCCTGTCCAGTGTCTTCAATATCTGGGAGCAACCATCAATACTCGCTCGGCAAACGTGTATTCTTCGGAGGAGAGACGCTTATCGATCCTCCGGAAGGCTCAGGCTCTCCTGACCATGTCTTTTACCAACGGTGAGGAAGGTCTCCTCTCTCCTGGGCTCCATGGCTTTTTGTATCTTCCTCACTCCAAAAGCACGTCTCCACATGAGACCCTTGCAAGAATGTCTGGAGGATCAATGGAAACAGAGAATCGGGGATTGGCAGGACAGGATTCAGCTGTTTCAACATGCCCTCCAGTCCATCAGATGGTGTTCTCCCCGCAATCTCCTACGAGGGATTCCCTTCCACAAAGAGGTCCTGACGCAAACCATAGTAACAGATGCTTCTCTCCTCGGTTGGGGTGCACTCAACACCTTCAAATTCAAGGCAAGTGGTCCACAAAGGAATCCACATACCACATCAATTTACTAGAGCTACAAGCAGTTCATTTGGCTCTGAAAGCCTTTCAGCCATCAGCACCAGCTCCCTGCTTGTCCAGAAGGACAATACAACATCAGTGTTTTACCTCAACAAGCAGGGGGGCTCGAGATCCCGTCCGTTATCTCACGAAGCCCAGACCTTCTCAAAATGGCTCTTAGCCAGAAATCTGACCATCACAGCAACTCACCTCCCAGGTGTTCAAAATGCTCAGGCCGACGCTCTAAGCAGACTCCTTCAGGAAAACCACGAATGGGTCTTAAACGATGATGTGATGCAAGATATCTTCAGAAGATGGGGTACTCCAGTGGTCGATTTGTTCGCCACCGCAGAAAACAACAAATGCCAAAACTTCGCCTCGTGGTTCTACCAACCGGGAACTCTTGGGAATGCCCTGTGGATAAACTGGTCTGGCAGATTTCTCTACGCCTTTCCTCTGATACCCCTGATCCCAGCAGTCCTCATCAAGCTCTCGCAGTCACAGGCCAAGATGATCCTCATTGTTCCGGAGTGGCTGCGTCAGTGATGGTTCACGGACCTTCTCCACTGGTCTCTCCTGCCGCATCTCAGACTTCCATGGCAGGCAGACTGTCTCACGAAATTCGGAGGGCAGATGGTGCACCCTAATCTCTCGTCTTTTAATTTGGCGGCATGGCTCCTGAGTTAGTGCAGTATGGACATTTGAATTTGCCTCAGGACTGCATGGAAATACTTGAAGAAGGTAAAAGACCACAAACACGCACCTCTTATGCGTATAAATGGAAGAGATTCTGTATCTGTTGTTCATGGAAGAATGAAGATCCTACTTCCTGCCAGGAAGATGTTATCCTTCCATACTTGCTACATTTAGCACAATCTGGCCTTTAATTTTCATTAAAGTGCACACAGCAGCTTTGACTGCTTACAGGAAATGCCCTTCACAAACTTCCTTTTTTTAAAATCCCGGTCATTACAGGTTTTCTAGAAGGTCTAAAGAAAGTGTTTTCTCCCGTCAGACGTCCTTCTCCTCCTTGGGAGCTTAATGTAGTTCTTTCTCGACTGATGCAGGAGCCTTTTGAACCCATTCATAGGGCTTCTCTCCAGCCTCTGTCTTGGAAGACGGCTTTCCTTGTAGCTCTCATTTCTGCCCGCAAGGTTAGCGAACTCCAGGCACTTTGTTGCCAAGAACCATACACTGTCTTCCATTCCTCTAAGGTGGTTATGAGAACACATCCAAAATTCTTCCCTAAAGTAATTTAGGATTTCCATGTGAATCAAACTACTTCTCTACTTACTTTTTTTTCAGCTTCCCTCTTTCCCTGCTGAGCGGTTGCTTCATTCCCTAGATGTCAGGAGTGGTTTTGAAGTTTTTATTTGTGTGGTAAATATTTCGTTACCGGTACTATTTTTTATGCGGTAAAATCTATCAAGAATAACTCAGTAAATATAAGAGGCAGAATCCGTGGTATTAGAGGTTTAAAAATGCTTTATTCCTATACAAAGGAAGACAATTCGAATTGTGGGCCTTCTGTTCCATCACCACGAAAGTTCAGGAAGGAAGGGGGCATATATTATTGACAGTTAAGCGGTTTTATAGAAAATGCTTTACAGTGAAACAGATGCAAGAGGCGTGACAGCTGATAACTCAGATAAACTGTACATACGTAACTAAACATGGGTGTAACTAAAATACGTCATTTAAACATGATGTCACAAGTGGGTGGATCCATAGAAGAATCCTGCAATGTCAGCAGAAATATGTGGCAGAGATGCGCGCGCAGCTGCATGACGTGTGATTGACGTGCAACTAGAGGGTGAAGGAGACTTGACATTTAGCTCTACATGTGGAGACAGAAGTCTGGGGTTATGTCAACCTAATTCCAAATCATATCTAATATCCTATGTTTAAAGAACTGTGTTATCCAAAAGGAAAGGTCTCTTAGGATAGAATCTTATTCTATACTGACTGTTAGTGCGTGTACAAGCGTCTAAGTGTCTACACTAGATGCGAGGGGGTAGGAATATTCCATGGTAACGGGGCTATGAATTACTTGCATGAGGACAGCGAGACCTGGCCCTTTGCACGGTAGCTGGAGGAATGTTTACCTAAACTACTAGACAGGAATGCATCGGATGGGGAGCGGAGGAGATAATCTTGAAGGTGAAATACAGTTTTTGGCAGGCGACAGGCTGGATCAGGCACCGTTAGCCGCGCAAGGAGTAAGACAAAGTTCATGGTCACAGATGCAGGCTCAGACTGGAGCTTTCAGAGGCAGAAGGCAGGAAAAGGCTTGATGACAGAATTCGGGCCTACTCGCCTGAATCTGTGAAATGTGGAAAGTGAACCACATAAAGTCGGTGGCCTTTCATACTTAGGAATGGAATATCTGACCCATTCATGGCGGATCTGAAAGAGGACATGTTGACGGTGGACGCACATATGTTTGTGTCTTCAAAACTGGAGCAGGAGGGAACATACATGTACTTATAGCATGCACATGGAGCCGTTGGGGTCTACGATAGGGGACATAACTGATCACAAAATTCATATTTCCTCATTCCCTCCTTGTCCCCTTCGGACCCTTAGGAGATATCGATCTTCATCAATCCATCGATCTGTTCATATAACATCGTTTGTTCTTCTTTCTTTTTCCGGGATCTCGAATGAAAACTTGGAGGTGGGATACACGAGGTGGCACACAGACCACAAATCGCTGGCCCACATTGTAGACATAAGCAGCAACTGAATAGTATGAGAAAGCCAATACCTAGGAAGGATAGTATTCTCCATCCCCAGGCTGACAACACGCCCCAGAACCAACCGGACCAAGTCCAGGTGCCTGGACTCTGGTGTATCTGGCTTACAATCTTATGAAGGCGGGTTATGGCTTTATATACTGACGGTGAATTTTCTGGTATGAAAATGCAACAACTTGATCCGATGACCCTACAAGCTCCGCCCCTATCGGCCAGGATGACGTCAAGGACAAGACGATTTTGAAGCACAACAATCCGCATAGCAGACTGCTCTTCTGTTAAATTGCCTAAGGCGGAAATAGTTTCGTTCACTACTGCTTCAAGTGTTCTGGTTAATCTACGTATCAGCTTACTATTAGTGACTGTACCTATATAGGGAAAGAAACCTTTATTGAAATCTGTGTATTTCTCCCATGCTGTTTCAGTGTAATCGACAATTGGGAGATCTCTCTGCTGTCTATTGTGTACTAAATGAGTATTTCTATGATAATCAGGAGGAGCTAGGAAAACAGGTGGCAGAAGGAATGCTATGTAACAGGTACCATCCCAATCTAAAGGTAGACATATATATGCGGTCTGGCCACATATGAAGTAGGAATGATGGGAAGCTCTAAATGTAGACTTGCCTTGATCACTGAATTTTATTACAGTGGTGCATTTACTGTGGCCCATGGGTATGGAACCATTCTTTCTGATACATAATTCCCCTTTTACTGGGAATACTGACATGGCGGGCAAGATTGGTGTAGCTTCAGATTCAACGTTCAGGATCATGAGGTTAAGTGTAAAATTACCTAATCCATATACTTCATTTTCTAGATCAGTTCCTGTTCTTTTGGGAAGTCCCTCCTTGTTAGGGTAGCAGACTTTAAGCAAAACTAGGTTCAGGTTTCCCCATACCCAATTGTCTTGATAAACTGCGGAATTTGAATCTAGGGTATTGATCAAACTAAACCATGCTCCACAGGAGCCATTGTGTGTGAACGGATAGGGAAAGAGGGGCAAGACTCCCTTATAGTTCTGATAGGGAGGGAGTCGGCCACATATCCAACAATTTGTGGCATTGCTGGTTTGATGGGAATGATGTAGCATACTAATGAATGTGTTGTTGCGCAGCGCAAATCTATAGGACAACTCATGCGGAGGAAATTCACTAAAAGAATGTTCTGCAGTTATATTGTAAGCACGTTTAAGAATAGGGTAATACATGTGCAATAGTATGCTAAAAATAATGATCAGAAGACTTAGAAAAAACAAAATTAATAATGTTACTGTACAGTGACTACGAAGTGATTTACAATACGCATGCTTTTTCAGCTGCTTTCGCTGATTTCTTTCTCTATTTTGGTCTAGAGGATACATGTCAGGGACAAATTCAACCGATTCACCTTGGAGAGGACTTAAACAATCAAATTGTCTGACTTATTAGACCTCAATTTTAGTTTATAAATTTCTGAGTTCGATTGCTCAACCAAGGGGAGCTTTGAGTCTGTCTGTGAGGGAATACTGGGTTGAGTCTCTATATTGGATGGTAGTCCATAAAATTTCTTGATATGACTCGAGTGCAACCATCCTTTTCTTCCCTCGATTTTCACGGCTGTCCTTGTGGTGAGTAGAACTAACTTCGGTGACTTCCACCTAGGATCCAGTTGGGTCTTCCGGTCAAAGTTCCTGACCAGCACCAAGTCACCAGGAACCACGTCATGGGGCTTCACCTCAGTATTATCGGGAAAAGCTGCGGATACCTGTGAACGACAAGATTGTAGTGCAGACATCAAGGAAGCCAGGTAATCTGTCAGCATATTACAGTCAACGTCAGTGATTTTACGAGGTATAGGCGTCCCCCACATATTTGGTGGTCTACCGAAGATCACCTCATACGGGGATAGCCCTGTTCGAGAATGTGCTACCATTCTCATGTAAAAGAGCGCAACTGGTAAGGCTACTATCCAATCGACTCCTTTTTCTCTACATATTTTGGACAATCTAATTTTCAAAGTTTGATTATGGCGTTCTACGAGACCTGCTGCCTCGGGATGTCGGACACAGTGAAATTTCCATTGATAGCCTAATAGAAGGGAAACGTGTTTCATTAGTTCGGATGAGAACGGCTGGCCGTTATCTGAGTAGACAACACGTGGTAAACCGTACCGTGGGAAGAATTCTCGAACTAACTGTTTGGCAGTAGTCGGGGCAGTGTAATCTGAAACCGGGTATGCTTCTGTCCAACGTGAAAGAGCACAGACAACTACGAGAACATATTTGAATCCTCGACATCGTTCCATCTGGATATAATCCATCTGGAGGACTTCAAAAGCATGATTAGGAGGTTGAAATCCACCCTGCTCTACGGGGATGCTTTTACCTGGATTAAACTGACAACATATCATACAGGTACGAACCTTTTGTTTAGCTGCGGCTCGCAAGTGTTTGTTAAACCAAATGTGTTGAATGCTGTCTAGCATAGCTTTCTCTCCTAGGTGCGCTGGACTATGTATAGTGTTAATGATGACTTGGACCATTGAGTCGGGAAGAAACCATATAGATTTTTCCTTCGTCATCCATCCTTGATCTGTTTGGATCCCTCCTAATTCAGTCCATTTCTTTATTTCTTCTGGTGTAGCATGTGTCTGTATGTCAATTACATCAAGGGCGGGATCCTTAACCATCATGCAATGTGTTAGTGTCGGGACTATTGTCTTTGTCATGTCAGTTGTGAGAGTCTGATTCTGAGCAGTCTGTTTAGCTGTTCTGTCAGCTAGGTCATTACCCTGAGAAATAATATCGGTAACTTTTGTATGGGCTTTGCATTTCATAATCGATATTTCAGTAGGTAGATGAATCGCATCTAATAGGGCTTGAATGAGGGGTCCGTGTTGGATGTGGGCACCGTGAGAAGTTAAATAACCTCTCTCTCGCCACAGTATGCCGAAGTCATGGACGACTCCGAAGGCATAACGTGAATCTGTGTATATGTTGACTTTCTTATTTTTGGCTTGGATACAGGCTTGTGTCAGAGCGATGAGCTCTGCTGCTTGAGCTGACAAAGTGTTAATACGATTTGTTTCAATGACTTCAGTGTCTGTTGTGACTGCGTAAGCGGCCACTAACTCTCCTGTACTTGCTCTCATACATGACCCATCTACATACAATGTCAAGTCTGGATCTGACAAAGGGATATCTGTCAAGTCTTGTCTGGGTTTCGTCGTGATAGTGATAACTTCAACACAATCATGTGCCAATGGATCTGTTCCGCTCACTGGTAACAGTGTGGCAGGATTTAACGTATTACAACGTCTGATTTCTATGTGTGGCTGAAACAATGTCAGTTCGTAACCGGTGAGTCTCGCTATAGTCAAGTGTTGTGTTTGTGTGCGATTCAAAAGAACCTCTACTGCGTGTGGTACTTGTACTGTCAATTGATGTCCTAACACTATGGCATCGCTTTGTCTGATTGCTAAAGCTGTTGCTGCCACCGATTTCAGGCACGCAGGAAGAGCCTGAGCTACTGGATCTAATGTACTAGAGAAATAAGCACATGGTTTATGTGATCCTGCTTGTTCCTGAGTGAGTACTGACAAAGCAGTACCTTCGCGTTCTGTAACAAAGAGTGTAAACTGTTTGCTGTAACATGGTGTTGCTAGGACAGGTGCTTGGCATAAAGCTTTCTTTAAGCTTTCAAAGGCGTGTGTATGTTCTTGAGTCCAAGGGAGGACAGTCGATGTGGCTGCCTCCTGTGTTGTCAACTGGATGAGTGGTTTTGCTAAAAATGCATATTGAGGGATCCACTGCCTACAGTATGAAGTGAGGCCTATAAAAGCCCGTACCTCCTTTTGTGTCTTGGGTGGTGGCATGTTAGCGATTAACTGGATGCGGTCGGGTGTAAGCTGCCTTCCCTCCTTGGACAGCGAGTGCCCAAGGTAAACAACTCGCTGGACACAGAATTGCAGCTTAGAAGGGGACACCTTGTGCCCCTTGTCAGCCAAAAATTTTAAAACCGTCAGTGACGCTTTTTCACATTCAGGTTCGCTTTGGGCGGTGATCAGCAGATCATCGACATATTGAAGCAAGGCAGTGTTAACTGGCATGTGGATGCTGTCAAGTTCTCGTTTCAGTGCTTGGCTATAGATGCTGGGGCTTTCTGTAAATCCTTGAGGTGCGCGTGTGAATTTAAAACTTCGTCCATTTAAACTAAATCCGAATAAATATTGACTTTCCGGATCAATTGGGACACTAAAGAAAGCATTCTTGAGATCAATTACAGTGAAGAACGTTGCTTCTGAGTCAATAGCTGTGAGTAATGAAGAGATATCTGGGACCACGGGGTATTGTGGCACAATACATTTATTTAATTCGCGCAGATCAATAACTAATCGATATACTGGTGGAGCTTTTGGATCCGTTCTTTTAAGAATCGGAATTATCGGAGAATTACATACATTGGAGTCGGTTTCGACAACCACTCCTTGTGCAATGAGCTCGTCAATGATTTGCAGCAAAGCCACAACAGCATCGGGGGGTAACTTGTATTGTCGCATTCGTGGTAGTACTATTCCTGTTTTCAGTGTAACTCGATATGGTGTAATGTTCATGCAACCAACATCAGTGGGGCCTTGTGCCCATAAATGTGTAGGTAAATTCTGCAGTCGGTGATCCATGTCTCTGGATACGTAGTGACCTTTAAAGTCACGTAAAAATAGTCGTACTCCTTCCGGAGAACAACATATTATAGCTCCTAGAGCTTTCAATGTTTTTATGCCTAACAAGTTTTCTGGACATGATTTAGTAAGCAATAAATCTGTAGTACGTGTCAATGGACCAATCGTAAGTGGAAGAGGTTTTGTTACATCATTAATTATAGGTTTTCCTGAGAATCCAAGGGAAATATTCTGTGAGCCTGAGAGGGGTGCCCCTGGAACTTCACTACGTCTTATAGTTGTTCTGCTTGCCCCTGTATCAAGTAAAAACTTTCTGTCTTCCCCTAATAGTTCACTATGTACATAAGGTCCCTCTTGGTCTACAGGAACCTCAATAAGGGGTAAGCCAACTTCCCTCTCTAGGCTATTTCATGTGTATCGCTGATAATCTGCTTGTGCATACTGATACATCTGTTGTGTCGTTGCTTGTGTTGCAGCAATAGGCTGCGCTTGTGGTGGTGCTACAATTTGTTGTGGAGCTGCCTGTTGCGGAGCTAGCTGTTGCGGAGCTAACCTAGGTTGTGTTTGCTGAGGTATTTGTTGTTGGTTCTGATCCTGTCTAGGTGGACGTGGTCTCTCATGTGTTCTACCTGTAGCAATATTATGTTTCAGAACTGGACAATCGTGTATATAATGACCTGGTTGTTTACAATAGTTGCATGTCCCTTTCGCAGGGCCTGCGGAATCACCCTTTTGATGACTATCGGCTGGAACTGACTGTGCAACAAGCATTTTCATTTTTGTATCCTTCATACGTCTTTGTTCGTGTTCTTGTTCTTCTCTAATTCTATTGTGATGATATTGTAACATCTGTAACATCTGTGATGGGGTATTACCTTGCCAGGTACTTTCGAATTTCAATACTCTATTCTTAACTTGTATCAGAGAATTTTCAACTAATTTTGTCACAAACAGATGTGGGTATGACTCACTACTGGCTTTTATGCCACTATTTATACCAAAACATTTTTCAAATCGGGAATAGAAATCACTAGTATCTTCGTCTGGCTTTTGTTTACAGGCTGAGATTGCACCCCAGTCTTCCTTTTTCGTAGTTAATAAACGTGGCAGTACCTGTATTAGTAATCCTGCTAGTGCTGTAGTCTTTTCCCCAAGCCCTGCTCCGGCAGCTCGGGCCTTTTCTTCGTTTTCTAACGCTGTCCAATCTATCTTTTGGTCTCCCACCTCCCATTCTTTTTCTTTGAGTTTTTCATAAACACCGGCGGGTAATAGGACTTTTAATATTTTCATAATGTCGGGGTAGGTATACTCTCCCATGAGTAACGTGTCTTTTATCTCACGGTGGAAACCTGCTGGGTCCTTGTCATGGCTGGGTACTACTTTCTTCATCTCTAATAATTCTAATTTAGTTATAGGTGTGTACACAAATACGCGTGTAAAATTATCACCGGCACCTCTGATTGGGTGTACTTCGCGTAACGGGTTCTGTCTATCTATGTGATACATTTTTCTTCCCATGATGGGAACTGGAACGTGTTCTGGGCATACGAAATTTAAATATTGGTTTCGGGATTCTAGAATTTCCTTAATCAAATCAGTACCTGACCCTTTCCATATGTTCGTGAGTAGTTCTGTCAATATGTCAGGTAAGGGTCCTGGATCGGAGTGTTGGCTTTTATATAATATAAGGAGGTGTTGGATCATGTATATACTAGCTAAACGCTGTTCGTACGGGTCAAGATTCAGAAACGTGTGTGCAAGTACATCATCATTGTATTCGCCGGGACTGTCAGCCCATTGTACTGCTGACCTGGCTAATTCTTGTTCGTCCATGGAATCGAGCATATGGTACCCCCTTCTATCTCGGAGTAATTTATCAACGGCTTGGAATAAGTGTTCGGGGGATTTTGTATTTAGCCTAGGGTTTGGAAAATGTCTATTATATTCTGGACGTATTGAACGTACCGGATCATTAAAACCTCTGGTATTATTATGGGGTCTCCCTCTACCTACATAAGCTATCGTTTCTACTTGCTCTGACTCTTGCTCCTCCTCCTCTCTGTTTAGGTCCGCGGCGTCTACCTCTAATCTTTCTTCGTGTATTCGTTCTACTTCTTTGCGGATCTTTCGGTACATAGCTACTATACATAACTGTTTATCATGTCTCCCTTCTGATATATTCCGGCCCCAAGTGACAAGTTTTTGCATTTCTTCCGGATTTACCCCAGGCCGGTCTTGATTTCTGATTACAGTTTATGAGGAAACGTAACAATTGTCCCTGTACCTCCGCTTTCTGGTACTCCATGGCTCTGCTAATACTTTCAGGACTTCGCCCTGACTGGACAAAGTGATACATACTTTCTAAATGTGTAGTCATTCCTGGTAGCTTCGTTAAATATATTGTCGCTCGTCGAATACGTAATGATGACAGCAGCATTTCGTCCCGTTTACCGGGCACAGGATCATATCTACAATCTACTAGAAGTTCCTTAAGCATGTCGGGAGTTGCTAGTTTGGGCGTACGTTGGAGGGCTACATCTCTAAGAGTCTGTTTATTTCGCGGCGGAGTGGCAAACATGTCTGTCGTACCTCCTGTAGCACCGTCTGAGGTGCTAGGCACGAAAGGATTCGTTGGGTGTAGGATAGAGATTGTAGATGCGGGAAAAACTGTAGAAACGGACGGGTCTGTTGGAACTTGTGTAGGAGTTTGTAATTGCGGGGATACAGACGGATGCTCTTGGTGTTGAACACCATCGGCAAGCGGTGTGTGTGGTATGGCATTAGCATATTCGGGAGCAGCGTCATCTAAATAGGAGGAAAGAAAAACGTCCTTTGCTGTTTTGGGATGTGATTTGGGATGTGCTTTTATCGGAAACAATGGAGGTGGCAAGTCTTTTGGTATTTCCTGAGTAGCCTTAGGTAACCCTTCGGCCAGAAGTGGATACATACCATTCATAAGGGCGTTTCTTTGTCTATCTACTTGTTCTGAGTTTACTCGAGTACCTTCCTCAAGTAATAGATTTTCTCGAGTTTTATTTGAATTCTCTCTACCTTTCTCTTCCTGTCTGTGTGCTTTTTCTGTACGTCTGTATGATTCTTTACGCCATAATTCAATAGCATCTTTGTGACTGTCTAGCTTTCTTTTTCCATAATTCTTCTTCTACTCTCATGATGCAATCTGCATCCCAGGTCCCCGCTGCGGGCCATCTCTGACTCTCTGGTAATTCTTTGGTGTAATCTACCCATAAATCAAGAAATAATACGGCATCTAGGCCATGCTTATGATACATGAAGTATCCTGGAGTATCCCTAGGTGGAATGGGAACGGCTTCTTCGAGTACACCTTTTCTAGTTTTGATCTGTCTTAGTTTCGAAAAGAGCGGCATTTTTAGATCTTGTTTCTAGAACACACTTTATACAAGAAAACACAATAATGAACAGTCATTCACACCACAATATATAGAACGTATTTAAAACATTTAACGCTTAACAGTTTTAACGAACAATGATAACTAATAGAAAACTAGTTATTGACATTATACTGACACTAGATAATACTTATTTATATGCAAGACATACTATATTACTATATATACTGCTAAACAGTACAGATACACTGCTAAAACAGTGCAGACCGGATTTGTGTACCCAAACCCGTCTTGACCGGCACAGACTATGTGCACGTAAAATGCCTCCCCGATAATGGTACTCACCGGGTAGCTCGGAACGGAAGGCCTCGGAACGGAACTGAAACTGGACCGGACTCGACTCGACTCGACTCGGAACTTCGGAACCTGGCGGGACTCTGTATACCTCGGATCTTGCTCTCTCAGCTAGGCTCTGGTCGGGATACTTCGCACTTCTCACCGCCTCGTCTGGGTGTTGATCGCAGCCTCAGTCGTCCCCGCTTGGCCGGAGGGAGATACAGGAAATCCTGCGGGTACGCGTTTTTGTCCGTTCAGCTGTGGCAGGAGACCGGACCTGCAACGCACCGCCGGCGCGTGAGATGAGAAAGTGTCCCTGTTCGGGCGCCAATTTATGTGGTAAATATTTCGTTACCGGTACTATTTTTTATGCGGTAAAATCGATCAAGAATAACTCAGTAAATATAAGAGGCAGAATCCGTGGTATTAGAGGTTTAAAAATGCTTTATTCCTATACAAAGGAAGACAATTCGAATTGTGGGCCTTCTGTTCCATCACCACGAAAGTTCAGGAAGGAAGGGGGCATATATTATTGACAGTTAAGCGGTTTTATAGAAAATGCTTTACAGTGAAACAGATGCAAGAGGCGTGACAGCTGATAACTCAGATAAACTGTACATACGTAACTAAACATGGGTGTAACTAAAATACGTCATTTAAACATGATGTCACAAGTGGGTGGATCCATAGAAGAATCCTGCAATGTCAGCAGAAATATGTGGCAGAGATGCGCGCGCAGCTGCATGACGTGTGATTGACGTGCAACTAGAGGGTGAAGGAGACTTGACATTTAGCTCTACATGTGGAGACAGAAGTCTGGGGTTATGTCAACCTAATTCCAAATCATATCTAATATCCTATGTTTAAAGAACTGTGTTATCCAAAAGGAAAGGTCTCTTAGGATAGAATCTTATTCTATACTGACTGTTAGTGCGTGTACAAGCGTCTAAGTGTCTACACTAGATGCGAGGGGGTAGGAATATTCCATGGTAACGGGGCTATGAATTACTTGCATGAGGACAGCGAGACCTGGCCCTTTGCACGGTAGCTGGAGGAATGTTTACCTAAACTACTAGACAGGAATGCATCGGATGGGGAGCGGAGGAGATAATCTTGAAGGTGAAATACAGTTTTTGGCAGGCGACAGGCTGGATCAGGCACCGTTAGCCGCGCAAGGAGTAAGACAAAGTTCATGGTCACAGATGCAGGCTCAGACTGGAGCTTTCAGAGGCAGAAGGCAGGAAAAGGCTTGATGACAGAATTCGGGCCTACTCGCCTGAATCTGTGAAATGTGGAAAGTGAACCACATAAAGTCGGTGGCCTTTCATACTTAGGAATGGAATATCTGACCCATTCATGGCGGATCTGAAAGAGGACATGTTGACGGTGGACGCACATATGTTTGTGTCTTCAAAACTGGAGCAGGAGGGAACATACATGTACTTATAGCATGCACATGGAGCCGTTGGGGTCTACGATAGGGGACATAACTGATCACAAAATTCATATTTCCTCATTTGGACAAACAAAGAACATTAGAAGATCAGATCAGTTATTTGTAAACTATGGCTCTATCCGTACAGGTCTAGCTACCGCCAAACAGTCCATCTCCCGATGGATTGTTTAATGTATTCTGCTTTGCTACCAGAAAGCCAACAAGACTCTTGTTAGTAAGCCTAGGGCTCACTCTACCAGAGGAAAAGCTGCTACTAAGGCTTTACTTCGGAATATACCCATTTCAGAGATCTGTAAGGCTGCAACCTGAAAGTCAGTCCATACATTCACAAAACACTACTGCCTGGACACTGATGCCAAGACAGATGCTTAGGTTGGACAGGCTTCCATTTGGAATCTGTTTGCCTAAACTGAAATGTACTTTTTGTTTCTTCCACTGCATGCGTTTTTATGGGATGGGCTTACTAGTCTATTCAAGTGCTTATGACTATACAAGGAAATCGGCTACAAGAGAAGGAATAGTTTCTTACCTGTAACTCCAGTTCTCTTGTAGGGATTTTTCCGTGATAAATTATAAGCAACCCTCCCTCCTCCCCGGTGGAAGAAGCAGACTTGTACATGATTTTCAAAAGGAATTCACTTCTCTACGCCTTCAAAAAGAACTGAAGTGCCACCGGCTGTGCATCATGGAATACTGGTGGTCTCTGGAGACTCTTAAAGGCACGGTGTTCATTTTCAGACATATAATGGCAGCCTATGGGGGCTTCTCTGTCCTACCCTTTCATCTCTATCATAAAATAAAAAAAGAAAAACAAAAGTTTTGTGGAGGGGAGTTTTCTATATATATTAAACTCCAAAAATTGCAAAATATTTTTTTTTTTTATTTATTTTTTTTTATTTTTTTTAAATTGGAAATATTTTTATGATTAAAATGACACCAAAATGACAAAGATCCAATGTAAGGAACTGGAGACATACATTTTCAAAGATTAAATGTAAAACTGTGCTTTCTAGCGCCAAAAAGTTAAAAGTGCCAACTGCAGCTATGTGGATGCACCAGACCAGGACCAAGTCAAAATTCAGGCCCACCATGATGGAGAGCGGATCAGATGCACTTGGGGGTTTGGGCCGGTCAAAACTTTACCTTTGGACGTAGTCACTTTTTGGTTCTTTTTCTCTCAATGTCATGCGGGTTTCGTCAGCAGGCAATGTTTGGTGTCAATGACGGTGGCTTTGTCCAGCGGGGCCCCTCAGTATACTCCTGGAGGTCTCGTTGATGATGCAGAGCTCCGGAGTATCTGCCATAATAATTTTAACATGTGTCATATCCATTTCAACATAGGCCATATTAATTTCAATAGAGGCAATATTAATTTTTTTTTTTTTTTTTTTTAAGTTCCAAAACCTTTATTAGCGTCTGACACAGTCATACATTACACGCCTACAACCTCACGGGCCGGCTCCAGAGGACATCTCTCATTACGTTTCATCACCCTGTACACAGCCATGTGGCCGACAACCCGGAGGTCCGGCGGCAAATCCCTGTTGTTCCAACACACCATTAGTAGTATACAATGTACCATGGACCCTAGGCAAGCTGCGGAGCACCACAGCCGTCTGGCGTACCCCCTAGGTGCGCTACCTGGAAGTCCTAGGTGCAAACGTCCCGGAGCATAACCCTTTAGTGCACTCCACCACCATCACACTCAGTAAGGGCAATCACTCAGACTCCAACTAGGTAACCTCACCAGCTCCAAGTCCACCCTCAGCCGATACCTGGCTCTCTCCCTCCACTGAGGCAGTATACGCCGCCAAATACTCCTTAAACGGGTCCCAAATGTCCCTGGCTCTGCTAGTTAATGGTTGCGTCTCAGCGTAGATAGCACTCTGCTCCTGACAGTATAAAAGATCCCCTATCCATTCCTTAAATTTCGGTGCTCGCCCTCTGCCCCAGCGACATGCAACTCTCCGCTTCGCTAATAATAGAGCAATGTTCCCCAGTTTGCGCGTCAGCTTAGGTATTGATACCGTGTAGCCCAGCAGCATCACAAGCGGATCTAATTCCACCACATCTCCCAACATGACCGTCAGTGCCGAATGCACCTGCAGCCAGTAATCCGCCACTCTCGGACACAGCCATGCCAAGTGCATGAAGTCAGCCCTTTCCGCCTGACACCTCTCACATCTGTCACTGTCTGATAGACGAAATCTAAGCTTCTTAACTGGCGTGTAATACATACGCTGTAAAAACTTGTAATGGATAATGCGCAGTCTGCTACTGGAGGAGATCTGGGAGGTGAGCTCGCAACAATACGTCCATTGCTTCTCTGTGATATCTCTGCCTAACTCAAGTCTCCATTGCTGGAGTGCCCTACAATCCATGCTGCCACTGTGTGCCCGAATACTGCTGTATAATTGGGAGACCAAATGCCTACCATCCGAAGACGTAAGCAGTATTTGTAAAGGCCTCACTACTTCTGGTTCCCCCGGGAAGCCTGGTAGTATCTTCCGCAGCCCCCGCCGCAGCCGGAGATAGTAAAAAACATCCAACGGGGTAGGCTGATAGCCCCCAAACAATTGTTCTTCCGTCTTGAACCGACCATTAGCGAAGAGGTCACCCCAGTGCCGTATTTTTATTCTGGCGCACAGCCCCTGAAACCCTCCTTCCTGCAATAACGACAAGTCCGGGTGATAAACCAGCGGCAGCGTCGGAGCATACATGAAACTGAGCGCCAAGCGACGTAGTATACGCTGCCACGCATCCACCGTGCACGGCACCGTAGTGAATGGTGTATCAAAGGCACGGCTTGAGCCCTGAAGGACCCCCATCAATGGCAGAGGCCGGGATAGCCAGTCCTCCACCGCCAGCTGCGGTAGGAATGGCGCAGGTGCAAACCAATGGTATGCAAATTGAGCCTGCGCACTCAGATAATACGTTAGAAAATCGGGAACATCAAACCCTCCTGATTCGTACGGCCGAGTGATAACCGACCATGCCAATCTAGGCTGCTTACCAGCCCAGAACAGCCGCAGTAATTCTGTACGCAATGTTCGAAAGAAGTACGCCCCCGGATAATACGGGATATTCTGGAAAAAATATAAAAAACGGGGTAATACCACCATCTTGATAAGCGAGGCCCTGCCCGCCATGGTAAGCGGAAGAGACACCCAGCGAGTCACATCCTCTGTCAGCCTAGTTATGGCTGTACCATAATTCAGCCTCAACGTCTCCTCTCGATCCTTCGAAATCTGGACCCCTAAATATCTGAGATCCGACTCACACCATTCTAGCGGGTAGTCCAGAGGAAAGCGACCCACTGCAGGCGTCAGGGGAAAAAATTGCGACTTCTTCCAGTTTATTTGAATGCCCGACAGACGCCCAAACACCAAAAATTCTCGGAGTAACGGATTAAGGTTAACCTGTGGATCTACCACGTACAACGTTAAGTCGTCAGCATAGAGAGAGACATCAATCTGCCGTTGGTAACATTTGAAAGCACTTTGTTTATGCAATTGCCGGATACGGCATGCCAGAGGCTCAATCGCGATAGCGAAGAGCAATGGGGAGAGCGGGCACCCCTGCCTGGTACCTCTAGTGAGCAGAAACGATTCGGACACTTCACCATTGATGAGCACTCTCGCTTTCGGGTCCGTATAGAGCAATTTGATCCATGCGACGAATATTTTGGGAAAGCCCATCCTGTACAGGATGGCAAACAAGTAATTCCACTCAACCGAATCAAATGCCTTGGTGGCATCAAGAAACACCGCCGCAACAGGCAGTGTCGGCGCTATCGTGTTTATCAAGGAGAAGAGCGTACGCAAGTTACAAGCAGTTGAGCGACCCGGGACAAACCCAGATTGATCTGGGAGTGCAATTTTTGTCATAAGCAGGGAAAGTCTAGTGGCCAGTACCTTCGCCAGTATCTTCGCATCACAATTAATTAGGGAGAGCGGCCTATATGAGTCACACTCTACCGGGTCTTTGCCTGGCTTCAACAGCGAGGTGATCAGTACCTCCCGCATTGTCCCAGGCAGCACACCCACCTCCAGTGACTCCTCATACACCTCCCGTAGCACCGGCGCCATGACATCTATATAGCTTTTATAGAATTCCGCCGGTAGGCCATCTATCCCCGCCGCCTTACCATTACTCAGAGACATAATCGCTTCCCGTATTTCATCAAGTTCAAATGGGGCCCCAAGGAATTCCCGATGGTCATCGCTTAACCAACATAACGCCACATCATCCAGAAAGTCCCCAAAGACCACCTCCCCACCGCTGCGGGCTTCATATAATTCCTCATAATGCGCAGTAAATTGAGCTAATATGCCCTTCGTATCTTGCTGTAAGATCCCACCCTGCCCTCTGATCTCTAAAACGTGCGTGGGTCCCCGGGCATGTCTAGTAATTTCCGCTAAGGCGCGCCCTGGTCTTTCTCCTTCACAGTATCGACGGGCCTGCCAATATTTGCCCCTGAATTTGGACTCCCTATCCGCTTCCTGCTCGTACTGAGTAAGCCGTTCTCGGAATTCCTTATGGACCGGACCCATTGGTTCCTGGGCCATCCTAGTTTCCAGCTCCGCTAGTTCAGCCTCTAATTTGGAGAGCGACCCGCGTATTGTTTTCAGGACACCAAAGCTCTTAGATATGTAGTATCCCCGGACCGTCACCTTAAACGACTCCCAAATGGTCTCAACACTGTCCACTGACCCCTTATTGCGGGGAAAAAACTCCGCTATCTCGTCCCCTAATTCCGCCTGAAACACCGGATCCAATAATGCCGTGGGTTGCATACGCCACCTAGGTGCTGACCTCCTGAACCCCGGGATCGCCACCTCAACCAGTACCGGACAGTGATCCGAATACGTCCGTGGTAAGTGAGCCACTCGACCTAGATCAACCGCCAAGCCTGTAGACAGAAAGCAGTAATCCAGCCTGGCCCAAGAGTTAGCGTATGTCGTGAAGTGTGTCCCTTCCCGGACCCCAGGATGCACAAACCTCCAACTGTCGATAAGTCTTCCTTCTGCAACTATACCTTCCATGACGTCCCTAGCTCCCTTATGGTATTGCGGGCTGCCACCCGATCGGTCGAGCCCTGAGGTCATTGTGAGATTGAAATCCCCCCCCCCATATGACATGCATGGAACCAGTGTTCAGTATTTTGCCCCAGAGCATGGTAAAGAAGGCAGGCGAATCCACATTTGGCCCATAGCAGTTCACAATTGTGACCGTATCCGTACCAAGTCTGCCCCACAACAGGACAAACCTCCCTTCCTTATCCGTAAGTTCGCCCAGCGTAACAAACGGCACCGCCTTCTTGATCAGTATCGCCGTACCCCTGGCATACCCTGAATACGAGGAGAAGCTCCGGACTGCAGCCCATTTGCTTGCAAAGGTGTAAGTGGCCCGGGGACTAAGATGCGTTTCCTGTAGCAATGCAATTTGCACCTTATGTTGTTCCAAATAAGCCACCACCCTCCTACATTTCCTGGCGTCGTTTAACCCCCGGACATTCCAGGAGGCGACAGTGACATGTGACTTACTCATCCTATCCGCCATGCGTCGTCAACCTCCCAATCACCAAAGCAGTCGTCAAGATCCTTCCGCCAATCACACCCCAGGTATGTGCCACCCAATATCAGCACCCCCTCCACCCCATCAGATCGAATATTCAAAAGTGGCCCGTTCCACAGTGTATCGGATTCCAGCTCATGCACTCCCCCATAAACCACCCACCCCTTCCTGGTCCTACGCGCTCTCACCCGTTTTGGAACTCCCAACATACAAACCATTGCAACACCCCTCGTGCCCACCCCCCTCCCACTGAAGCAAACCCCAACCTGCCAGTCCTGTACCCCCCCCTGCCCACCCACAATTGCCCCAAACAGCAAGGCAAGTACGTTCCCCAAACCCCCAACATATACTAGGGTATTTCCCGTTAGGAAACGAGTCTAGGTGGCACCACCAGTTCCTCCCCCAGAGACGCCAGCCCGACCACACAACGTGCAGTCCAGCGCGACGAAACAAGGAGGTGTCCGGCGCTAGTTCTTATGCCACCCGGGTCTTACAACAAGCAAATCCCTGCCTCCTTTAAAAGCAGCCAGTACTGTGTCACACCTTGTGTAATCTGTGGCGGAGTCTCCTGCAGTGTGAGCGCCCCACACCCCAACAACATCCCTCCGTGCTCGCATCCATATGGCCCAACCATCCCCTATCGCATTGTCTCACAGCCAGCTACCTCAGCATCAGTTCACAGGGAACTCCCTCATCCGCTCACGTAGTCCAATATGCCATCTATAGGCACCCCACTCACGGTTCACCGTCCACCAGCTCCTCACGCACAGGGTCCTCGTCGTTCTCAGCTCCATCCTCCGATCTGCGGGAACGCTTGTACTGTTTGATGAAATCCTCCACCATCTGAGGATTCGTGAAGAACTTCTGCCTCCCCTGATACGTGACCCGCAGGCGCGCCGGGTAAAGCAGTGCATAGTCCAGTTGGAAGTCTCGTAATTTCGCTTTGACTGCCACAAATTTTCGACGTTCCTCTTGCACCATTGGTGTGAAGTCTGGATACAGCGTGAAGGAGTTGCCCTCGTAAGATAATGTACGCGTACCGCGTGCGGCTCTCAAAGCGGCGTCGCGGTCTCGATAATTGAGCATCCTGGCGATGATCGGCCTGGGCGCCGCTCCCGGCTTAGGTCTGGGGCCTAGGGCCCGATGTGCCCTCTCCACAATAAACTGGGGGGAAAAAATTTCCGAACCGATCGCCGCCACCAGCATCTTCTCCACGTATTCCTCCATTTTGCCCACATTCGTCGATTCAGGAATACCTACGATGCGTACGTTGTTACGCCTACTCCTCGCTTCCAAATCCTCATTCTTAGCAGCAATGAGGCGCAGCAGATTGTCCATTCTGGATAGCTGTGAGGTGTGCCGTGTCACAGTATCTTCAGTGTCCGATATACGCTGTTCCGCCCCCGTGATCCGTTCTTCTTGGGCGTCCAACTTCTGTACTACCGCATCCATTCGGGACGACATTCTGTCCACTTTGTCAGCAATCGTCGCAAACCCCTGACGCATTTCGCGCAAGACATCTTGTAAATTGGGCGCCGCATCTGCTGACCCTCCTGCTGTTACCGACTGTCCACGTGTCTCCTCCACTGCCTTGGGCGGCTTCTTACTAGTCTCAAACGAAAGTTTGGGCTGTTTCGCATCTGTCCTGCCCATGCTGGCCTCCGGACCGTCCTACCTGGCCGCAGCAGCAGACAACCCCCTCGGGCCAGAAGCAGCGTCAACACTCTCTTCGCACTTCCCAGGAGCTTCTATCTTTCTGCACTCCGCAATCCCAGGCTGACCATATATTCGAGCGCCTTATAGCAGGCCAGCAGACACCAGCTACACCCTCCACTTACTTCGATCAATCTTCACGGCCAGCCGGCAGCATACCAGAGACGCCAACCACGTGGGGACGAGGCCTCCGTCCAGTACTACACCCCCGATCTCCTCTACAGCCCCCGGTGAAGCAATTCGCCCTTCGCAGCTCCTCTTGGGTGCGCGGCTGCACTCAGGGAGCATCCAGGTCCCCCAGTCCCAGTGTCTCAGCCCGGTGCCTGCTCACTCCTTCACTCGCATTCTGGTCCGGATATACGCGGTGTCCCGGGGGGGGGGGGGGGGGCGCCTCCGCTCCAGTTCGGTCGCTATTCCCAAGTCAGAGGGGGCAGGAGGGGGGGGGGGCAGGGGGGCCAACAACTCTCACCCCGATTGAGCCCCGATGTCACTTGGCGCCCCCGTAGCGCCTCGCCTCCAATCTCCTCCTGGGGACGCCGAAATCAGCGCTCTTCCAAAATTCGGGGGGGGGGGGGGGGGAGAGCACCCCCAGCGACATCTTCAGCTGACAAATCCAACCTGCTCCGTAGCCACTGCCAAGTCTCTGCGTCCCTCAGGTGGTCAGGCCCGGTCCCGGCACCCACGGCCTGCAGCCGTTAATTCAGCCTCGGTGTCTCCTACCAGCGCGATCCGGCAGGGCGTCCCAGCTCCGCTACGCCACTCGCGCGCCGCTGCCAACGGCGCGTCGTTCTCCGGCGCCGGCCGCCCGTTCTCCGTCAGACTCGGCCAGTACTCGCTGGACACCTCGCTGCTGCCCCTCGCTCAGTTGCAGCCCCCGGGTGGGTCAATTAAGGATAATTAGACGGATAAGAAACGCCGTCCAGCGGGAGCCCTACTCGGCAGCCGCCATTCACCAGTGCGCCACCTAGCGTCTCCCAAAAATTGCAAAATATTTAAAATTGCTGGCTGTCTTTTTTCACTTCAAGTTGAAGTAATGGCCAGTGTAGCCTAGTTAGTTAGGCTGCATTATTGTCTTTCTATATCTTGAGTGTCTATGCAGGCCTTCCCGAAGAAAGGCGAAGATGACAACTTAAGAAGATATATCTAAGGAAGTGCTCTGGGGTCCCCGCACGTGGGCGAGACTATTCAAGTGCTTATGACTTATCACAGAAATACCCCTACAAGAGAACTGGAGTTGCAGTTAAACTATTCCCTCTCCTTTTTGTGGGACTTTCTGGTTTGAGTCCAATCCCAGCCCACCTCTAATTAGGTGCTGTTTTGTTATCTATTCAAAAGGTGAGGAATCCGCCGCTTGAAGTCTTTATTAGAAGGACAATTTACTTACTTTTGGTAATTCTCATTCTGGTAGAGGCTCTAGCCGCAGATTGCTTACCGACCCTCCCTTCCTCCCCAATCTGTGATTGGACTCTATTTTTTAATAAGATAGCAAGTCTAGTAATCTGCACAATTGTCACACCAATTTGCTTTTGGGGCTCTGCATCTGTAGGGGTGGACAGTCTCTATAGCAACTGACGTCAGCGCGCTGGAGTGGTGCATTAAATAGGCTCTGCATGTCATTTCCGGAACGGAATGGTGTCTGTGCAGAGCTGCACAGTATTACATCGTGACGCTCAGCGGTACTACTGAACAGTTCCCAGAACCAGCGACGCCTAGGGCATATTCAGAAGGTGAGGAATATTTGGCTTGATTGAGTCTCTACCAGAAAGAGCATCACTGAAGGCTAGTGTTCTTCTCTGGGAATGGAGCAATGTAGCAGGCAGACTATGCTCAGATTCTCACCAATGGGAAATAGGAAGCAGATAGTTGTGATTGCTAGTCCAGAAATAGAGCACTCAGTCATGGGGCATGTTTGCAACGGATACCATCCTGGCAGCATTGATATGCACTCAATTCAAAGTCATACGTTTGATAGAAAGCACCTGTTACTGAAAACTACTGTTCAAGGCATATGTGGCCGTAGATGCACATGCTCTGCATACTCCTACTATCTAGTGTTGTGTCTGGATGTGTGCAAGTTGTTTTTCTTCAAAGAAAGTCTTTCTGATGGATACATCTGCCAGTGGATTCCTCACCTTGTGAATATCCCCTGCGCCAGCATTCCACGGAACTTTTCTTTCCCAGCACTCCACGTCGACGTGGGCGACGTCATAATGCATCGGCTCCGCTCGCGACTCCGTACGACGTCACCGGAGCCATAAGAAGCCCACGTCGGCGTGATAACGTCAGTTCCCTTTTTTCCGCGCTGTCGACGCGCAACGGTTTTTTCCAGTGCTCTCTAGCTACTTTGTAGTTTGGCTATGTTACTGTTGAAAATTTGGTATGTCTTCGACGAGGAAGTCGGGCTTTAAGCCCTGTAGGGAATGTGGAGGTCTAATGTCCATGACTGATCCGCATCAAGACTGTTTGTGGTGCCTTTCTTCGGACCACGATGTGGAAGATTGTGCGTGCTGTAGGAGGATGAATCCTAAAGCGCTGAAGGAGAGGAAGACTAAACTCTTTACGAAGAAGATCGGTGAGGAGAAGAGAGGGAGGAAGAAGGAGAAGTCGAGGCGGGAGTCGTCGACTTCGAGGTAGTCTAAGAAGCATCATAAAAAGAGAAAGCATTCTTATCGAGGTCGACTTCGCCCCGTCGGCGTCGAAGCAAGGACTTGTCACCTTCTCCTTCGAAGTCTCCGAGAGGATCTCCTTCGCCGAAGCGGGCTCCAGTGCGTTCTTCGGCGCAGTCCCCGGCTCCCTCAAAGGCGTCGACTCCGGTTCGAGTGGAGTCGGAGGTTTCTATGGATGAGCAGGAACAGGAAGAGCCTGCTCCGGTGCTTGATGAATCTGCGGCTCTGGTAGAAGACACTGCGAAGCTGACGCCGGAGACTTCACAAAGGGATACAGGGTCTGTTCCTTATCCACAATTCCCGGCTCCAGGTACCGATTCAATGCAATTTCTGAATGCCATGTATGGTATATTTAATAGGGCAGCCTTCCCATCCGGAGCACCAACTGGTCCCGTGGGTCCAATGGCATATACGCTAGGGGTGCCGCAGCACTATGCTCAGGCCTCCTTTTTGCCCTTTATGCCGATGGCGCCTTCGTGGCAGTTTCCGGCGCCGATTGGGGATCCGTCGAGGCTTCGGATGGATATCCTGTTTCGGAGCCTTCTTCGGCGCCGCCGACTCCGGTACCTCTGGCTCCACCGACGCCGCGTACGACGTCGACGACGCCGGCTCCCCGGATTCGATCAAGAAGGGAGGCCCAGAGGGTATTGGAGGAAGGAAGGTATAGAGCAGAGGTGGAAGAAGGTGAAGTCGACACTTCTTCGGATGAGTTTGAGGGAATAGAAGAAGCAAGTGGTTTGGATACGACCCCAGAGTGGGAGCATACTTCTGCAAGATCTTCTCCACCACAGGAATTGGCACCCTACCATGTGGTAAATAAGAAGACCGCAGATCTGTTAGATTTGCAGCTGCCCTCTGTGGAGTACAAGTCTAACTTGCTTACGGAGGTGTTGCACTCTCCGACATCAACTTCGGAGCCTTTGTTGCCTTTCAATGAGGCCATCTTGGAGCCGGTTTTGGAGATGTGGAGGAAACCTCTTTCTTCTCCAGCGGTTTCCAGACAGGTGGCAAGAAGGTACAGGGTTGCACCTGGGGATCCTGATTTTTTTTGTCAACGCATCCATCTCCGGAGAGCCTAGTTGTGCAGGCTTCTTGTTCGAAACATGCTTCGGGGGCTTTCCCTCAGTCTCCAGCAGATAGGGAGTCCAAGAAAATTGATCAGGCGGCTAAAAAGTCTTTCTCTTCAGGAAGTATGGCACTGAAGTCATCTAATGCCACGTGTCTGCTGGGGCGTTATGTTCATGCCTTGATGGACTCTATAAAATCTTTAGCCCCTAAATTGCCTGAGGGTGATAAGTCGTCCTTCTTGGAGGTAGTTGCGGACACTCAGGCAGCTGCCAGCCAGGTGATCCAGTCAGGGCTGGATACGGCTGACTTGGTGGCAAAAATTATGGGGTCATCTATAACCGCGAGAAGACAGGCGTGGCTCCGTTCCTCTGGATTCTCTGCGGATGTTCAGGCCACATTGGTGGATCTGCCATTCGACGGACAGAAACTGTTTGGGGAGAAGGCAGACTCTGCCCTTCAACGATTTAAGGACAGCAGATTGACGGCAAAGTCCTTGGGTCTGCAGGCACCTTCTAGGGGTTCAGCTTTTCGGAAGTTTAGGGGTTTCGGAAGATCATCCTTTCGCTCCTTCCGACAGCCTCAGCAGCAGCAGCAACAACAGAATCCCCTCTATAGGTCCTATAGAGGGAAGCAAAGGGGTCGGAGAGGTTCTGGTCGCAACCCCTCTTCTTCGTCCTCCTCCTCTGCTCCCAATGAGGCTTCAGGGAAGCAGCCCTAGATCCCCCCCCCCCCCCCCCCCATCCCGGATCATGTAAGTCCTGTGGGGGGTCGGGTGTCCTACTTTCTACGGGGTTGGAAATCTATTACAACAGACCTTTGGGTTTTGAACCTCGTAGAGACTGGGTACGCCCTTCCCTTTCGGGAGTTTCCTCCCCCTTACCCTCCTTGCCAAGGTTATTGCTCGGAGGACCATCTGCTTCTCCTGCAGAAAGAGGTTCTAGCCTTGCTTCAGAAGGGTGCAATAGAGGTGGTTCCGGAGCAGGAAAGGGGCCAGGGGTGCTACTCCCGGTATTTCCTGATTCCCAAAAAGGACGGCAGATTGCGTCCGATTCTGGACCTCAGAATCTTGAACTTTTACCTGAAACAGGAGAAATTCAAGATGCTGACCCTTGTGCAGGTTCTTCAAGCGTTGCAGCAAGGAGACTGGATGGTGTCACTCGACTTGCAGGATGCATACTTTCATGTCCCAATCCTGGAGTCGCACACGAAGTATCTCCGTTTTACGGTTGGGTCGCAACACTACCAGTTTGCGGTCCTCCCGTTTTGGTCTTACTACCGCACCTCGAGTCTTCACAAAGGTGATGGCAGTGGTGGCTGCTCCTCTCAGGAGGTCGGGGATTCCGGTTTTCCCCTACCTGAACGACTGGCTTCTGAAGGCAGAGTCCCCAGAGATGGTGCAGCGTCATCTGCAGGTAACATCTCCGCTGTTATTCGACTTGGGTTTCTCGATCAATGTGCCCAAATCTCACCTGGTGCCCTCTCAACGCAGCCTGTTCATAGGGGCGGCACTGGACACTACTGTGTGTCGGGCATTCCCTCCTCCTCAAAGGATTGTCGACATTCAGGAAATGGTCCCTTTATTCCACAATGGAGCGGTTGTTCCAGTTCTGAAGGTCCTTCGCCTGCTCGGTCTGTTCGCCTCCTGCATTCTGTTGGTCAACCATGCACGCTGGCACATGAGGGCGCTCCAGTGGTGCCTCCGCAGGCAGTGGTATCGGCACAATGGAGATCTCAGGGAGTCGATCAGGATCTCCGGAGAAGCTGCAGCGGATCTATCTTGGTGGAGCGTGGAGGGCAATCTGTCCCAAAGAAAGCCCTTCCATCTTCCTCCATCGGTGGCCACAGTGATAACGGCTGCATCCACCCTAGGGTGGGGTGCTCATCTGGGGGATCTGGAGATCAAGGGTCTTTGGTCTCCAGAGGAGAGGTTGCTTCACATCAACCTTCTGGAATTGCGGGCGATTCGTTTGGCACTCAAGGCCTTCCTCCCTTCCCTTCGCGGTCAGTCTGTTCAAGTCCTGACGGACAACACTACCGCGATGTGGTATGTCAACAAGCAGGGAGGAGTGGGGTCGCGTTGTCTCTGCAGAGAGGCTCTGCGTCTCTGGTCCGGGTCTCAGGACCATCAGATTTGTATGGTGGCAAATCATCTGGCCGGGTTGCTGAACGTGCGTGCGGACAGTCTCAGTCGGCAGTTCTCCGCCGACCACGAGTGGAGGCTCCATCCGGAGGTGGTTCGTCACGTCTTTCGGACGTGGGGAACCCCTTGGGTGGACCTGTTCGCCACCTGCGAGAACGCGCACTACCCGTCATTTTGCAGTTTCCAGTATCCGATGCAGGGGGCGTTGGGGGACGCGTTTCAGTTGAGTTGGGGCTCACGACTCCTTTACGCGTTTCCTCCCATACCCTTGATTCCTCTGGTTCTTAGGAAGATTCGCCAAGACCGGGCCCAAGTTATATTGGTCGCCCCGGATTGGCCAAGAAGGGTGTGGTATACAGATCTTCTCCACCTCTCCTCGTGCCCTCCGCTCCGTCTCCCTCTGAGGGCAGACCTCCTCTCGCAGTCGGAGGGGCAGGTTCTACACCCCCACCTCCAGAGCTTACACCTTCATGCCTGGAGAGTGAACGGGGCAACCTGAGTTCATTCTCTCTCCCGCCTGATGTGGTGGATGTTATTTTATCGGCCAGGCGACACTCCACCAAGTCCATTTACTCCTACAGGCGGTCCAAGTTTGTTAAATGGTGTGGAGAGAGATCCATTGACCCTTTAAAAGCATATCTTTCTGAGGTGCTCCAGTTTGCCCTTTCCTTGGCTCAGCAGGGCTGTGCTGTGGCCACGGTCAAGGGCTATCTTTCGGACTTATCGGCTTTTCTAGGTCTACCTGATCAACCGTCATTATTTAAATCTCCGGTTGTACTGAGGTTTATCAAGGGCCTTACAAACATGTTTCCTCCCACTCCTTTTGTAATGCCACAGTGGGACCTTAATCTTGTTTTAACCTTTCTGATGGGGTCCCCATTTGAGCCTCTAAATAGCTGTCCTTTGAGGCTGTTGTCCTTTAAGGTGGTCTTTCTTGTAGCCATAACCTCGGCAAGGAGGGTGAGTGAGCTCCAAGCTCTTAGTTCCAAACCCCCTTTTCTTACATTACATGCTGAAAGGATGGTTCTTAGGACCAGGGCTGGTTTCCTGCCAAAAGTTGTTGCTCCGTTTCATTTGGGGCAGTCTTTTACTCTTCTGTTTTTTATCCTGCTCCACATCCTTCCAAAGAGGAGGAAAGACTCCATCGCCTGGACCCGAAGAGGACTGTGAGTTTCTATCTGGACAGGACTAAAGACTTTCGTCTTGATGATCAACTCTTCATTGGCTACGTTGGTCATTCGAAGGGTAGAGCGGTGCACAAGCGCACGCTATCGAGATGGATCATCCTTGCCATCAAGATCTGCTACGCCCTGGCTGGTAAGACTCCTCCTGAGGGCATTAGAGCTCATTCAACTAGAGCTAAGTCGTCTACATCTGCTTTGGCCCGGAGTGTTCCTGTGGCAGATATTTGTAAGGCCGCGACTTGGGCCTCCCTCCATACTTTCGCAAAGCATTATTGCTTGGACTCAGAGATGAGGAGGGAGGGCCACTTCGCGCGCTCTGTCTTGCAAGACTTTCTGGTATAGGAAGGTGGACACCCTCCTCCGGGAGTGGGGACTGCTGTGGGAATCTATTCACAAGGTGAGGAATCCACTGGCAGATGTATCCATCAGAAGAACAAGTTACTTACCTTCGGTAACGCTTTTTCTGGTGGATACAGTATCTGCCTGTGGATTCCTCACTGACCCATCCGCCTCCCCGTTGTCCACCTTTGTATACCATGAAAGAGGTCTTGTTGGAATGTTTTTATACTTTCTTGTACATTTGTAGGAAATGCTTGTTTATTTAGCATTCCTTTTCTTTGTATGCTGTGTATATGTGTTGGTATACTGTATACTTGGAGTTGTCGTTGGTTCGCCTGTTCGCCTCGAAGGCTCGGAAAAAATGGGTGGAATTGACGTCATCACGCCGACGTGGGCTTCTTATGGCTGCGGTGACGTTGTACGGAGTCGCGAGCGGAGCCGATGCATTATGACGTCGCCCACGTCGACGTGGAGTGCTGGGAAAGAAAAGTTCCGTGGAATGCTGGCGCAGGGGATATTCACAAGGTGAGGAATCCACAGGCAGATACTGTATCCACCAGAAAAAGCGTTACCGAAGGTAAGTAACTTGTTCTTCCAGCCAGGAGGTAGAGTCCTCCTTCTCTGATATACTGCTTATGTGCATCGACTCTATTGTTGAGTGTTTTCTCTCTGCCGTCTGATTCAGACGTGTGTGCCTATTTTCCGAGTCGAGACCGTCGCCTGTTCTGTCTTATGGTTCTATTTCTGTCTACCGTGGTATTGTTATTGATCGAGTTTCTCCTCTCTGCGTGTTGAGGTAGAACTAGCCTTCGAGTCGATGCGCCTCCTTCGTGGCTCCCAGAGGGCCTCGCCCGTTGCTGCTTTTGAACTCCATTTCCAGTTTCGTTTCCAGACCATACCCTTTGGTGATGGAACGGATGCCATTTCAATTCTATCCGCGTTGTCATGTAAAGCACCCACAGACCGACTCCCATTAGGTCTGTAACCTGTGCCTCTCTCCGGGTCAAAGAAAAAAGTACTGTGAGGCCCGTCAAGCATTCTGCGCAAAGAAAACTCTGTGATCTTCGAGTGCGCTGGCTCAAAATGCAGCAAAAGGCCACAAACGACAGCCCAATCTCTTTGGACATCAAGACATCGGGGAGGGATACCTTCCACAGGCTTCAGTGGCTGAAGAGGAGGCTGTCGCAGTTGATGCCAGCTTGGAATACGATCTGGAGTTTGAGATCACCAGTGTAGCGCTGGATGGAATCTCGCACAGTGAGTATTCTACCCTCTGCCCCATAATCTCGAATCGCCACATCAAAAAACACTAACGCCTCCAGATCTAGAGGCCTTCGGATGACCACCAGTGCCTCTAGGCCATGGTCTGCACTGAGAATTCAATTCATATGTCCTGTCCTCCTGCTCACCACCGAAACACCATCCGAAGCCAAAAACCTCGGTGCCGATGACCTCTATGGTCTCAACACCCTCTATGCGGAGCTGCACTTCCACATTTACAACTTGGGCGCCAAGCAGTTCTTTGGCACCGAAACATAAAGTCGGCTTGGAGCCGAAACTATCAGTCGACACCGAAAAAGAACATCAAGGCCACAGTGGAGCCCATTCTATGCAATTTACAAGAAAAGCTGGACCCTAAGCAGCAGCAGAGCCGAATCCAACCTAAAACTTTCTAAAAGACAGTTGTCTTTCCAAGAAGCTTAGGAAGTTCCCATTCCAGTGAAATGCAAAAAGATAGACCAGGACCCAGTCCTTTGTCTCCACCACCTCTGCTGCCAACTCCACTTCCACTACCAGACATGCCTTCTTCGCCGCGGTCTGACATAGGTCTCTTAAATGCCTCCCTCCAGGGATCCTATTGTGATGGTACCGGGTGCCCTGAAATTGGGGATGATTCTTTTCATGTACCACCAGTCTCTGACCCCTGGGACTCTTATGATATTGACCCTTTAGGGGACACAGACCCGTACTTGTACCCCAGACGCCCATCACCTCCTGATGACTCCACCACATATCAAGATCTCATAGCCAGGGCGGCCACATTTCATGGGGTGCAACTTAATAGGGAACCTCCTAGAAGAGGATTTCATATTCGAAACGCTATCCTCGAAACACCACAAGCACATACCTACCTATGATCACGGGAATGCTTTGCAATACGGCAAACTTATTCAAGGACCCAGTTAGGGTCTGTATTTTTACTACTAGGGCTAACAAAAAGTGGAATACCTCTCCCTCAGACCCTGTTTAAATCAGAGGGAAAGTGTCGGCGGATTCCTTATTAGTCACCAGTGCTAGAAAAAGGGGCAACTCCCATGTGTCTGGCGATGCCCCACCACCTGATAAAGAAAGTAAAATAATTGATGCAGCGGGGAAAAGGGTTGTAGCGCCGTCTGCAAACTAGTGGCGCATGGCCAAATCTGTTGATCTCCTAGCAAGATAGGACAGTGCTCGATGAGATGAGATGGAGGCGCTCCTCCGACCTATCCCAGATGAGCACTGGAAGAGGGTACAAGAACTAGTTACAAAGGGCAAACTGATTTCCAGCACATCAATTATAATGTGCACTTGACTCTGCAGCAAGGAGCATTAACACTAGTGTCTAAGACACTGTTGGCTGAGAATGTCAGGCTTCAAGTCTGATGTCCATCAGAATATTCTCAATGTCCCATTTGATAAAGAACTTCTGTTCAGCCCCAAGGTCTCTGAGGCTCTAGAAAAGATTAAAAATAAGACACAAACAGTGAGGTCCATGTGAGCTCTACAGACTCATACATCACACCTAGTTGGAATCGCGAAAAAAGCCCCTATCAGGAGGCTCAAAGAAAACTACTGTGGAAGCCTCCACCTCATGGCATAGGCAGAGCCTGGATGCCGCAACAAAATCATTCTATAGGGGCCACTATAGAGGAAACTACTCCAAAGGTAGAGGCAAAAGTGCTTCCCCACGTGGTGCCACCACTACCAGTAAAAAATGACTTGCTTCACCCCCTCCCATCCACTCCCACCAATCACATCACTCCTGTCCGGAGACACACACACAATTTTCTCCCCACATGGCAACCGAGAACAGACCAGTGGGTGTTTTGCTTAATATCCAACACGGTTATCATCTGGAGCTCATTACCACACCTTCCAGCATTCCACCTCGCTCACATCCGCTCTCAATCGCGCATCAAACATTACTCAAACAGGAAGACCAGACTCTCATTCTCAAAGGAGCAGTGGAACCTTTAACCTTCAACATCAGGGATGAGGAGAATAAATTCTATACTTCCTCATACCAAAAAAGAAAGGTTCTCCAAGGTCAATCCTAGATCTAAAACCACTGAACGAATACATTCTGTCAGAGCATTTTCATATGGTTACTCTGCAAGACGTGATTCCAATACTTCAACAGGGAGACCTTATAACTACATTAGATCTAAAATACTCATAGTTTCACCTACCAGTACACCCCACCCACCCCAAATACCTCAGGTTTATGGTAGACAGAAGGCACTACCAGTTACAGGTTCTTCCTTTGGGGTCACAACTGTACCACTGGTTTTCACCAAGTGTCTGGCAGTAGTAGCAGCCCATCTCCACAGGCAAAAAATACATGTGTTTTTCTACCTGGATGTTTGGCTTATCAAAGCCCCAACCCATCAACAACTGTCAACAATTTACTCTGGTTATTATGGACCTTCTTCACAGCCTGGGATTCACAATCCATAGTCCTAAATCCTATTTACAACCTCTACAGATACAACCATATCTAGGAGAGATTCTGAACACACAAATCTGTCTAGAATAGCCCAATTCTGCAGGAATTCACAATTTTCAGGCACTATTACTTCAATTTCAACCAAATCAGCAGGTAATGGTGAAGACAGTCATGCGTCTTCTGGGATGATGTCCTCCTGTATTGCTATAGTATCCCATGCCCGCCTACACATGCGTCCATTGCACTAATGTCTTGCTCATCAATGGTCTGTCACAGGGTCACTTAAAAGATCAAGTGTTGGTAGACCGCCAAACATAATACTCTGCAATGGTAGGATTCCCAACATGTTGAAGGGGTGGCCTCTGCTGGACCCTGTTCCCCACATAAGTCTCACAAGGGATGCCTCACTCACGGGATGGCGTGCTCATCTGAATGATCTCGCGATACGGGGTATATGGGTTTACCATGTCAACTTCCTTGAGCTTAAAGTTGTTCACCTAGCCTTGAAAGCTTTCCTTCCCCACCTGATTCCCAAGGTTGACAGAGTCCAGGCAGACCATATGAGAGCTATGCATGATCTACAATAGCAGGGGGGACACAGTCTCTGCCACTTTCACGACTATCACAGACCTTATGGAAATGGACTTTGTGTCAAAACATTCACCTGAGTATCTCCCTGGTACGGACAGCGACTTAGCAGACCTGCTAAGCAGGATGCAGCAACAAGTCCAAAACTTAAAACTCCATCCACAGGTCCTACTTCCATACTTTCACAGATAGACCTTCCTTTTCACAACCGCAGAAAACGCAAAATGTCCAGACTTTGCATTCAGGTTCCCACACCCAATATCCAAGGGCAACACACTATGGACGAATTGGTTATGGATATTTGCCTATGCTTTTCCTCCTCTCCCGCTCCTTCTATTTCTGGTTTGGTAGCTCAGGCATATGTCTCTCAATGATCCTAGTAGTCCCCACATAGGCTAGCCAACCCTGGTTCTCAACACTACTGGACCTCCCTAGTTCCCCACAACAGACTCCCCAACAGGGCAGACCTTCTCACTCGGAACCATGGAGAAATCAGGCACACAGATCCCAAGACAGTCAACCTAGCAATTTGGCTCCTGAGGTCATAGTTTGGTTACCTTAATTTGCCACCAGATTGTATGGACATTTTTAAAGAAGCCCATTGAACTGCCACTAGAGCTTGCTATGTGGCAAAGTGGAAATATTTGGTCGGCTACTGTCACTCAAGAAAAATCAACCCTTTCACTGCCACTGAACAAGACCTAGTCTGCCACCTGCTTCATTTACAAAAGGCTGGGTTAGCGTTCACATCCATAAGATTACATCTCGCTGCAGTGGCTGCCTATCTACAAAACAGGCGACACCTTTCTTTGTTCAAGGTCCCAGTGATTAAAGCCTTCATGGAGGGGCTTAAAAGAGTTATTCCACCACGAGTTCCAACCGCACCTTTATGGAACCTTAATGTTGTTCTTGCAAGACTCATGGGCCCTTCATTTGAACCTCTACATTTGTGTCCCCTTCAATTCCTTTCTTGAAAGGTGTCCTTTTTAGTCGCCATTACTTCACTTTGACGTGTTAGTGAGCTCCAGTCTTTAACATAAGAAGAACCTTTCTTCCAGCTACGTAGGGATAGAGTGGTTCTAGTCACTAACCCTACATTTTTTCCTCAAGTGTTTTTTGCAATTTCACCTCCACCAATTAATTGATTGAGTTACCAGTTTTTTCCCCTGCAGCCAGATTCCGTTGCTCTTACACTAGATGTTAAACTAGTCCTTATGTTCTATATTGATAGAACTAAAATCTTCAGGAAAAACTAAATAACTTTTTGTGGCTTTTTCTCCTCCTTGTAAAGGAAACCCTATATCCAAATCAGGAATAGCCAGCTGGGCAGTAAAATTAATTCAAACTTGTTATGCTAATGCCAACAGAGCTTTCCCTGCTTCTCCTAGAGCACACAATATTAGTAACAAGCATTGGCATAGCCAATAGGTCTCGCTTTTGGGACCTTTATATGTGTTTAGCCATGCAACAGTTGATGTTGTTGCACCAAGGATATTGTGCTGCATAACTAAATACTTATAAGGTCCCAAAAGCGAAACCTATTGGCCATGCCAATGCTTGTTTTCTTTCTAGCACCTAGACACCTCACACTTTTGAAGGGTGCCTTTGCAGGTTCAGTTCAGGTTCAGTCGCCCAAAACAACGTGATCTGCCACTCAAGGAGATTGTCGGGTACAATGAATGCTGCCGCCTTCAAGTTCCAAACAGCCTGATTGGATGAAGAGAACGTAAACACCAAGGTCTGACCAATCCGACCTCAGGCATTCGAGGATAATGACTGTCGGAAAGAGCAACTGTCGTTTTGTGCGGTCTTCGAGCTGTCTGCTGTGAAGATTGTGGCACCCCTGTAGGTAAAGGGCGCGGGGGGGCTGGAGAAACAATGGCCACCCTGTCAGGTAGAGAGAGCGTTTAAAAGGTTGTTGAAGGATTCGTCTTAAGAGGGGATTCGTCTTAAGAGGGGATTTTAAACTTAAAGTGTTTAAAAGGTCATGACTTGTAAACGGAAGCACAGTTCCATCCGTCTGAAAGGCACTGCCTGCCAGAGAAGGAGTAGTCTTGAGAGGGCTCTCTCTAGGAGATCTCGCACAAGGACGTGTCTCGCCAAGAGACGCCATATCAAAGCTTCCATCCGAAGACATGGCCAGAGAAGGTGGAGCTTGAGGGCTGACAACAGTGATGGCTTCCAAGAGCCTTCCAGCAGCGAGTGTACCTGTGAATGCACAATGGCGGATGATCGTAGTGGGTGTAGCTGGTGGACTGACCACAGAGACCTCAGTATGGTGACTGACCGCAGGGACTGTAGTCCGAGGTCTGACAATATTGACTCTACCGAGAGGCCTGAAACCGTAAGGTTGAACAGTGGTGAGAGCAGCATGTGGCACGACAGGTGCGACTTGTGTGTGGCGCCTAACAGCGAGCTCAGCAAGAGTCCTGACAAACAAGCAAAGGCCGCGCGACCGTGAAAGTGACACGGCCGCGCGGCCCACGAAACTGAAAGTGATCGCGAACAAGCGCAGCGAGCGAAGCGATCTGTGGTGGGGGAGGGGGAGAAGCGGGAGTTGCGTGACGGAGGAAAGACAGAAGCCGGTGGCAGCACTTTGAAAACCCACACACTAAATGTCTCGCAGCGCATGCGCTGGCTCAGTGAGGCCTAAAAAGGGAGCATCCATTGCTTTTCTAGGAAACATTCCCATATCTGACATATGTAAAGCAGCTACATGGTCCACACCACACACTTTCACCAAACATTGTTTGGATGTCTTAGCATGCATGCCAACAAGCCAATTTAGATCAGGCAGTGCCACTTACTCTTTTTCAAGATCGGCAGCACTCTAAACAGGTTAGCCATCGCTTCTGAGAGGGACTGCTTTACAGTCTATACAGAGCATGTGTATCTACAGCCACACATTCCTCGAAGGCAATATGTTACTTGCACTGTAAGCATCTGTTCATTGCATGTAGTGCTGTAGATTCACATGCGCCTACCCTCCTCCCCGGACACCTATGGCTGTTACAGTTTAT
Organism: Triturus cristatus; assembly: GCF_964204655.1. NCBI lineage: Eukaryota > Metazoa > Chordata > Amphibia > Caudata > Salamandridae > Triturus > Triturus cristatus. Next base: position 50,640,575 of record NC_140594.1, read on the forward strand.
TCATCATTTTCTCATGTGCACATCTCGTAACTTACACTTACTCTACACTCCATTTTCACCCTCCTGCAGGAAAACAATCTAACAATGAAGTTGACGCCCATGCGCAGTATCACCGAGAAGGAGTCAATCTACCTCGTAACTCAAGCCTTTCTTTTAAAAAAAAAAACCTGCACACATCCAGACCCAACACTAGATGGCAGAAGTCTGCAGAGCATATGATACTACAGCACTATACACCACGAACAGTTGCTTACAAGTTAAGTAACTTTTTCCTTTCCTCTGCCAATTTCTTCTGTGAGCAATGTTAACGAATTTCAGGCTTTCTTGCAAAGGACCCATTTTTGATCAGTTCAAAAAAACAAGGTGACATTAACGACTAATCCTATGTTAATTTCGAAAGTACCCCCTACATTTCATTTGAATCAAAACATTACATAAAAAAAAAAAAGAAATTCCAAATCCTAGGACTTCAACAGATAGGCATATCAGAGGGTAGTGCTAAGCATTTATTGCACACAAAGGCCATAAGCGAGGCACGCTCAAAGAACTCCAACTTCAATTTATAAAAAGCACACATACTTTTATATGAATGTAGATACCAAGATCTTTGGAATCGGGCAAGTACTTTTCGAGTTATGAATTTTTACAGTTTTCAGAAATGGACAATTAGTGCATTTTTGGACTAGCATTGTTATCCTATGGAGAAAAAAAACATGCATTACATTCAGGCACTTGTTAGCGACTTATAGGACTGGTTTTCAGGACTTAAGGTGATTATGGGGCATGGTCATATACCACACCAGCAGGTCCCCTCAGGAGGCTCTGGGGCATCAGGGTGCGAGGTGTGTCAGTGTCCGGTATCCCATTCAGTTCAGTGGAAGAACGTTCCGGTCAGAAAGAGGCTGCAGGCAGAGACTGGGGCACCAGTCCAGGGAACCCACAAGGGGCTCGACCCTTGAGGTCCTTAGGCACGCAGGGACACCTTTGGTCCACTTCTCCTTGGGCAGTGGGCCTCGTGTGCAGTGGTGTCTTTTGGTGGTCAGATTCCATTGCAGGAGAGTTCTCGTGATTGGAGGTAGCCTGCTGAAAGAGGCTGCAAGTGGCGACTCGAAGTCCAGTCTGGGCAAACCCAAGCATGGGCTTGGCTCTTCTTAGTCTGGGGGCCCCGTTGTCACTGTCACCTCCCTTGGGCTCGGGAGCGCGGGTGCATAGGTGCTTTGAGGCATCAATACTGTCCAGCTACCAATGGCATTTTTTGCCAGTGTGAGTAAACTTACACTTTGTAAACTGTGCAATAGATACATTGTCTTTTGTGTTCTTGAGCTAATGCTTCCTAGCTCTTTTTCAGCACCTTTGAGTGGAGTTCTTCATGTGTAAAGCTTAGTCAAGTATGTCCAGAGCATGGTTAAATGCTAGTAAAGTTTGTGTCCAGCATTGGCGACGGTGTGGTAGAGAAAATGGGTGCAGAAGGAGGAATTGCATTGCGTGGTTGGGTTAGAGTCTGCAGAGGTTAGTTGACCACGCGTGGAGGACAGGCTGTATGAATTTGAGTAGATCCATGGTAGAGGTGTCAGATTGCATATGTAAAGTTTCTGACATCTACTTCTAACTGTAGATTCCTCACCTTTTGAATATTCACCAGACTGGACCTGGAAAGTCAAAAGAAGTACTCCTGCAAGCCGGTAGATGGCATTGTGCTGCTCCATGCCGACTCCGGAAGTGACAAGTGGGGCCACATTTAAGAGCCACATAGGCATGTTGATGTCCGTTCTTTTCTTTCCAAACCTTCAGACGCAGAACTGAAGTTTACTCCTCTCGACTGAGTATTTTTCTCCAAATATTTTACTGTCCAGTCTGCTAGGGACCATGTCTCCTCCCAAAACATGATTTAAACCTTGAAGGGACCGTCGCACACAAATGTCTGGACACATCCCAGGAGTTATGTCTGTGATGCTTGAGGTCCTAGCATGATTCCAGAGCCTTCGGTGACTATGCTCAAATGAACCTGTAGGCCATATGGGACTACAGGGCAAAATTCTGCGTTGCCAAGCATTAAAAGACTTTGTGCCATGACTGGTCAAAATTGTAAGTAAGGTCTCCTTCCCGAAGTCTTTCCCGCATCAGGTCCTGCCTTGGTCAAAGTTTTTGGGTAAAGCTAACAAGAAGCACACGAAGTCAAAGCAGAATCCGCCCCTTCCTGCCACTGTTGAACTCCAGAGAGATCGGGAGGATATCGGCGTGCCTTCTGGTCTAACTCTGAACTCCTGAGAAGCTGATTCTGAGTTTTGTGCTGTTGCAACCCAAGTTTCCTGGTAAGTTGGTGATGATGCAGCAACTTCTGTCAAAGACAAGATATCGAAAAATATTTGGGGAATTGGAGCACGCCAGGAGACTCTTTATGTCCCGGCATTTCGATCAGGGATATCACACCGCTTGGACGAGCGGTGTCAAAGTTCTTAAGGAGCATATATTAAAAAAGAAATTTATCGCCATAGCTCCAGTGGTCATTCATTGCTGAATTTGATTAAAGGGTACTAGTGACGTTTGGTCCGTTTTTAGTCACTCGATTTCTGCATCTATTCTCAACAACTAAAAAAAGAGACAATAAAAGGGAGGACGCATATACCCCTATTTTCTATATAATCTGTGGTTTGGAGAGAAAAGCAGCCACACCAGAGGAAGAGATAGATCTCCCGTTGTATATTGACGTATTAGCCATCAAATTGTGTTGGGAGACACTGAATTGTGTATATTAAGCGTGAAGAAGGTGGTGGATCACAATATACCACCGAAACTCGTCGCTTTGTGTCGATTGAGCACCCAAGCACTACCAACGTCCATTAGGGAAAGAAAAAACACGATAAAGTGATGAACAGGGCTATTTTAGTGTGCTCATTTGATATGTCAAGTTTCTGATGTCTCTTACATTTGTCATATTCTCCCAGATTGTTATTAAGATATATTTTTAACCTGTGATTATTTGAAGTATATTGATACATAGGTTTTTAAATTTGCTTTTAAAAAAAAAAATCTTTGTACATTTTGAATCCTATGAGGATCACATATAATAAAATATAGTACATTCTTTATATTATCTTTTTGGTTTCTATGGGGTGTTGGTGATCTGAATAGTGCATGTATGATAATGTGTATGCATGATAGTATTGTGTATCTGTATGCTTAAAAAAAGAGTCCAATGGGATCTTGTCTTTGACAGAAGTGTCTATTTTTGGTGTCTTGTCCCTTTGGTGAGTAGGACCCCTCTCTTTCATTTTGGGATGTTGCAGCAACTACAGACCAATAGGGAGGCAATACTGCTTATGTTTGGCACACTTTGGGCTCACTCTAGCATGCCTTTGAAGCCTAAGGATCTGTAGAGTCCTCCATTTTGGATCCTACCGACAGGTTTGCCCCTGGTGCGGTCTTACCTCTTGAACCGCATAGGTTGCCACATCAGTTGTGGTGCTGAATTTGGTGATGGCGCTGCTCTCCGCCCTGGTTTATTCTCATCTATGCTGGTGCTGCGTGTAGGAAAGTGTGTTTCTGTTGCAGTAACCCCCCCCACTTTTTGCCAGACTACTGATGCACTTTTTCTTGGTGTGCCCTGGGTCCCTGCCAATCAGGTTGCAAGGGCCTGTGTTCTTTCCCCAAAAACAAAACCAATTGGCATCTCTGGCCACATGTCAGCCCCTGGTAAATGGTACCACAGGTACCCAGGGCACTGTGACCAGAGTAGGCCTCTAAGGGCTGCAGCACTGATTGTGCCACCCTCAGAGGCCCTGTACCTTGACATTCACACACTGCCTTGGCAGCCGGAGTGCCTTGGTCCAGAACAAAGTGAACAGTTGACATGGCACACATCCCTGTGTGCCATGCCCACAAACCCCTGGCATACACAAGTCACCCCTATAGATGGGTGCCCTGTGCCAGTGGTGAGTGTACAGGTGCATGAGCCCTTTACCCCTACAGTGCCCAAATCCATTCCTGGGCACTGTAAGTGCAGTGCTGCCATCAAGAGTATATGGTGCTGGGAGTTTGTCATTATGAACTCCACAGCACCATAATGGCTATACTGAAGACTGGGAAGTTTGGTATCAAACTTCTCAGCACATTAAACCCACACTGATGCCAGTGTGGGATTTAATGTAAAATGCACGACAGAGGGCATCTTAGAGATGCTCCCTGAAATTCGACCAACTAACTAGTGACCTGACTGAGTGGCTGCTTAGGCTGCTACCACCAGACATGTTTCTGGACCCCTGGGTCGAGAGCTCGCTGCTGCAGACCATTTGCTGCTTTCAGCAACTGGTCCCCACTGGTTCTACCCTCCACTTTGGGCAGGAGAACCAGCGGGAAAAACTACTACCTAGACTTGAATGCTAGAATAGATGCTCAATTAAGACCTGCCTTCCTCCGAAATCTATTTGCTTAAATGGCTACCTTACTTATTCCTTTGTTTTCTCCATTGCTCTTTGGAAGGATGGGCTTGCTACTCCATTGAGTGATTGTGACTATCAGTGGAGCTCCTCTACAACAGAAGGAACTGTTTCTTTTCTTTTTTTTTTTTTTTTTTTTTTTTACATGTAACTCCAGTTCTCTTGTAGGGTAATCCCCATTGAAGTCATAAGCAACCCTCCCTCCTCCCCGGTGGAGTGGACAGAGGTATCCATGGTACCTACATAACTTTATACACCCTTCGCCTAAAAAAACTGAGCCAACTGCCTTCTGCTGTTCATGATGAGATGCAGGTGGTCGCTGGGCTCTTGAAGGCACAGTTTATATTTTATCTTCTTTAATAACCACCTATGGGGCAACACTGTCCGGTTTCCCTTCATCTCTATCAAGAAAGGTTTTATGAAAGCTATTTATGCTGTTTTACAAAAATATACATATAATTCTCCTGGCCCCCTTTAAGTACAGGATGAAGATGTGGGCCATTGTAGCCTGCTCCTATAGGCTGCATAATATTGTTCTCCTTTAAGTGACTGCATGCCTTCCTGAAGAAAGGCGAACATCCGCACTTCAGATATATATATATATATATAGTGAAGAAGTGTTCCGGGATCCCCGCACTAGGGTGGGACTATTCAGTGCTTATGATTTCAGTGGAGATTCCCCTACGAGAGAACTGGAGTTACAGATAAGAAACTGTTCCTTCTGGTAGCTACCCTATCTAACCAGCACTCCCACCTCTCTATTTTGTGGAAGAAACTTTTTTTTTTTCCCCACCTGAAAAGGTCCTAATGTAAAGGTCCCTGCCAGGGTGGCACTTCTGTACAGCCCTACTTATCACTTTAGGAACTGAACAACATCTGCTTGGAGCCACACAAGGCCACCTATGGCTCGCAGAAGTACTGCTTTTGAGTTTCCAGGCTGGCGCCTGGAGGAATTGTCACAAGCTGTGGGATCTGTGGTTAGGGATAGATAGAAAATCCACCAGAAAGAGCGTTACTGAAGGTAAGTAACTGGTTTGTTTTTTCTCTACAGTGCAGGCATCTTAAAGTGCTAGAATGGATTCAGTGGTATAGGATTGTTTGCACTAGACATCGTAGTAGCCTCTGCAATATACAGAAACACATTTTTTTCATTAAATGTTTCAGGTGGGTGCTTGTGGTGAAGATTAAAGTTTTCTTTGCATCTTTTTATAACCATGTATCGGCCAACATGGACCGCATTTTCATTATTTTATTTAGGTGTTTATAAAGCACAGTCTTGACCTGGGGTGGTGGGTTTGGGATGACAGATAAATGGACCACAGCCCATGGAGCAATGGATTGAATGCATATTCTTATGATGGGATGAACACCAAGATACAGCCAGGAAATCTGAGATATATGAGTATATATGTTGGAATTGCAATTTCTGCCAATCGAGACTACAAAGTTTTTCACCCATTTACCTTTTTAATAATTGAAAACCTCATTTGGAACTCTTTTGACGTTCTATTCACTCTATCTTTGCAGTCTTTTCAGGGAAGCCAGGGACGAGCCTACCTCTTCAATTCTGTGTAAGTCCTTTCACTTTCAATTGTTCGTGCTTGCTTGTTTTTTGGAAGGAAATGTTGAATCATTCTATTGATTTATAGATTTTTAGGAGAGTTTATTTAATTTTTCAAACTTAAAATTGACTTTGAAATACAATATCTTCTCCATATTGGGTGTCTTTATTGATCAGTGTTAACACTGCATAGCCCTGCTTATGCACAGGATCCCCGAGCCCTATGGAGGAGAGCCCAAATCACCCTACAGTACCATCTTTCTTCACAATGGAATGCTATCTAATTTTCCTAAAACGTTTGAAAGTCTCAGTGCATGTAAGGTGTCGGGGAGTACTATTTTTTAAATTATTTTCCAATCAACTAAGTAAGTAAAAAACATCCTCAAGATGGCGACACTTACTGACTTTATTAACCTCCGTTCTTCAAAGTAAGTTATAAGTACACTTGGCTTGGAAAAACATGGATTTAGCGTTAAAAAATAAATAAAGTAAAAGCGTAAAAAGCAAAAGCGTAAAATGTAATACGAAAAAACTATTGATGGACATAATGCAGAACAAAGTCATACATTCAGCCCAGTACAGAGATCTGGGCCTAAATTAATCGTTTTTTTGCTCACCATTACTTAATACCAAGCAGCATAGTGAAAATTGATCCTCCTTCTCTAACAACCTTGTAAGACTGCTTTATCCGTGCATTCCAGAAAGGTGCCCGGTATTTCTGATGGATAAATCTGCCTATGGATTCCTCACCATTGAACCACCCTTGCGTCAGCATTCCACTGAAACTTTTTTCACAGCTCTCCTACGTCAACGAGGACGTCCCAATAGCATGGCTTCGCTCGCGACTCCGTATGATGTCATCGGAGCCATGAGAAGACCTCGTCTAGTTGCTGAAGTCCGTCCCCTTTTTTCCGCACCGTCGAACAGTAAGGGCTTTTCTAGGACTCTCCATTTCGTTGTAAGATTAACATTATTACAATGTCTGTTGTTGTAGCAGTGCGATGGCTACACAGAAAAAGTAATGGTTCAAACCTTGTAGGGAATGTGGGTTTCATATGTCCAGGACGGACCCCCACGAAGATTGCCTTTGGTATCTGTTGTCTGATGATGATGTCCAGGGACGTTCATCTTGTAGAAGAATGAATCCGAAGGCTCTTAAGGAGAGGAAGGGAAAGTTATTTATGGCCCAGGCGAAGAAGGAAATGAGGCCGCAAGCGGAAAAAGTCGAAGTCACCGACCCCGCACACCTCGGTCATCCAAAAAATACATGAAGCGACATGATGGGTTGAGGGTGTCGTTCTTCGAAGTCATCAAGGTCGGCTTCTCCGGTCTAACAGCGTCACAGAAAGGATGACCTCTGGCCCCCCTCTCCTTCTCCGCAGGCGACTCTGGTACATTCTCCGGCTCCAAGGGATTCGCCCGCTCCCAGGGAGGCGTCTCATGTTTCTCCAGCTTCACCTTTTCTGGCTTCGGTGTCTCCGATGCCACTGCTAGAATCTGCCTCAAGGCCTCGGACTGAACCAGACCAGGTGGCTCTGGATCCATACCCACCTTTTCCGGTTTCAGGTACGAGCCATCGCATTTTTTTAATGCGATGTTTGGCATGTTTGCCAAAGCGACTAACCCTTTTGTTGCGCCCCGTGGGACTGCTCTTTTAATTTGGGCATTCCCCAGCATTATGCCCAGGCACCATTCGTGTCCTTCATGCCGATGACTCCGTCATGGCCTCTCCCAACGCCGAGGTTCTCGACGCCGATCCCGCAGGTAACTCCGGCGCCGTTGGGCTCTGGGCCGGTGCCTCCTGACTTCGTGTGGCACCTCTGGCAGCTACTGAGGGACTTCCTTCGACACTGGTTCCGATGTCGCCCTGCCTGGCGCAACCGTCGCCGATCCCAAAGATGCGGTCCAGGAGGGAGGCACAGAGACTGCTGGAAGAGGAGGACTTCCAGGAGCAGCAGAGGCAGGCTGAGGAGGGATGAATTATTGAGTCTGTGGATCGCTTTGAAGGTCTTCAGGAGGCCATTGGATTGAACACTTCTCCGGAGTGGCTTTGCTCCCATTCAAAGAAGCTCTGACTGAGCCAATTGTGGAGGTGTGGCAGAAGCCAATTTCTACCCCAGCAGTCTCCAGAGCAGTAGCAAGACATTACAAGGCTGCACCTGGAGATACAGCTTTTTTAACCTCTCATCCTTCACCAGCTTGGTGGTTCAATCTTCATGTTCTAAAAAATAGTCCACAACTTCCTTCACCTGAACCCCCGGGGATAAGGATTCTAAAAAGCTGGAACAATCGTCTAAGGTGTTCTCATCTGCTAATATGGCATTGAAATCTACTAACGCTACTTGCCTGTTAGGAAGGTATATATACACAGACTGAAGCAGATAGGTGTCCAGGGGACGGCATTAGAGTGGATTTTTCTCCTACCTCCACGTCGGCGACCAGCAAGTCTTTCTCTGCCCGTATACCCCCTCTGCAAAACCGCTCAAATGTGGAGTCCCTCAAAGCTCCGCCTTGAGCCCACTACTTTTTAACATCTACTTGTGGCCACTGGCAGCTCTTATCGCAGAGTGGGTTCAAGGTGATATCCTATGCAAATGACACACAGCTGATGTTTTCCTTTAGAGATCAGTCCGCTGCAGCGTTCAATTCTTTCAGAGATTGTTTCAAAGACATAGCGACCTGGATGAGCGGAAACATTTTAAAGCTTAATGATGATAAAATGGAGGTTCTATTTTTTAACCAACCCTTCTGCCGGCCTATGGTGGCCTGGAGAACTCGGCACCCCACTGATGCCTAATGACTCAGTTAAGAACCTTGGTGTCGGATGGGACAAAGATCTGACCCCGTAGGCCCTAGTCCGCCAAGTCTCGGCGGCCTATTTTGGAAAGATGAGAACCATCAAAACATTTCTAGATTTTCTCCTGGATGAAAGCCGAAGAACCCCGGTTCATGCCCTTGTGACCTCTCACCTTGATTATGTTAACTGCCTCTACTTGGACCTGCCCAGGTGTCTGATCAGTAGGCTGCAAATAGTGCAGAACGCGGCTGCGAGGCTAGTCCGCAAGGTTCCGCTGCGCCACCATATCTCTCCACATATCAAACATCTCCATCGGCTACCAGTCTTCAGGAGAATCGAATTCAAGACCCTAACAGTTGGCAACCAGGGCAAGGGCCCCAGCTACCTAAGGAAGAGACTCCACCCATACCATCAGGAGCGGTCTTTAAGATCCAACCACAGACGCTACCTCAGTGTCCCCTGCTTTTCCAAAGCTAGGCACGGGATAGATATGTTCACAGTGGAAACCACCAAACTGTGGAATGACTTGCCTCTCCACCTACGCATGTTGAACTCTTAGCAGAAAGTCACTGAAAACCTGGCTCTTTATGCAAAGGGATTAGCGGCCAGGTCCCTCTTCTCTGATGTCCTCCGCGTTAGCGCCGGGACACCTCGTTCGAGGTAGCTGTGCGCTCTATAAATGTCTTATTATTATTATTTCCATGCCTTGAGACTCTTGAGGGTCTAGATACAGCAGACTCAGTCGCCAGAGGGATGGGCTCCTCGGTGGTGACTAGGAGACATGCCTGGTTAAGAGGATCTGGTTTTTCAGTGGACATTCAAGTCACTCTGCTGGATCTTCCCTTTGATTGCTCCAGGCTCTTTGGCTCAAAGGCAGATTCAGCTTTACAGTGATTCAAGGATAGCAAAGCTACATCTAGCTCCTTAGGCTTGTAATCCCAGCCTAGGGGTTTTTGTTTCCGGAGATTTCGGGGCTTTGGGAATGTGGCACTTTTTCGAGGTCGACAGCAGCAGCAACAGGGGCTGCTCGCCAACATGTGTCTTCCTCCACTCCTACCCCCCCACTGGTTGCAGCATGTTGGACCCATAGGAGGCCGGGTGTCCAATTTTCTACAAGATTGGAAATCTTTTAGATCAGATCTCTGGGTTTTAAATCTTGTAGAAAATGGGTGCGCCCTTCCTTTTCAGGAGTTTCCCCCTCCTTACTCTCCTCGCCATGTTTGCTGTTCAGAGGACCATCTGTTGCTGGTCCTGTCCTTTTCACAGAAGGGTGCGATAGAGGTGGTTCCGGAGCAGGAAAGGGGTCAGGGATGCTACTCCCGATATTTTCTGATCCCCAAAAAGGATGGTTTGTTGAAGCCGATCCTGGACCTCTGGATCTTGAATTTTTACCCTAACAGGAGAAATTCAAAATGTTGACCGTAGCTCAGGTTCTTCTGGCGGATGGTGTCTATCGATTTGCAGGATGCGTATTTTCACATTCTCATTCTGAATTGCATCGGAAGTATCTCTGTTTTACGGTTGGATCTCAACAGTACCAGGTTGCGGTCCTGCCATTCGGCCTTACTTCTGCACCTAGGGTCATTACAAAGGTGATGGCGGTGGTGGCAGCTCATGTCAGAAGGTCAGGGATTCCTGTATTCTCCTATCTGGATGTCTGGCTGCTCAAAGCAAAGCCGCCAGAGATTGTGCTGCATCATCTGCAGATAACAGCTCCGCTTTTGTTCGACTTGGGTTTTTCGATAAATGTACCCAAATCTCCCCTGGTGCCCTCTCGGCGCAACCTGTTCATAGGGGCAGTACTGGATACTACTGTGAGTCGTGCTTTTCCGCCTTCTCAGAGGATTTTAGACATCCAGAATATGATCCCAATGTTTCAAGATGGAGAGGCTGTTCCAGTCCTCTTACGCCTGCTCGGTCTGTTCGCTTCCTGCATTCTTTTGGTCAACCATGCACGCTGGCACATGACGGCACTCCAGTGGTGCCTCTGCAGGCAGTGGTTTCAACACAACGGGGATCTCGGGGGATATGGTTAGAATCTCCAGACCCTGTAGTAAATGTGTTATGGTGGAGAGTTTCAGGCAACCTGTCTCAAGGAAAGCCTTTTCAATCCTTCTCCGGTGACCACAGTGATAACAGATGCCTCCACTCTGAGGTAGGGTGCTCATCTGGGGGATCTGGAGATCAAGGGTCTTTGGTCTCCAGAGGAGAGATTGCTTCACATCAATCTTCTGGAATTGCGGGCGATACGTTTGGCTCTCAAGGCCTTTTTCCCACCCTTCGTGGTCAGTCGGTTTTGGTCCTGAATGACGTCGCTACCGTGATGTGGTACATAAACAGGGAGGAGTAGGAGGAGTAGGATTGTATCGTCTCTGCAGAGAGGCTCTGCAACTCTGGTCCTGGGCTCAGGACCATCAGATTTGTGTGGTTGCAAATCATCTGGCCGGAGTGCTGAATGTACGTGTAGACCGTCTCAGTCGGCAATTCTCAGCCAATCACGAGTGGCTGCTTTATCTGGAGGTGGTCCATCACATCTTCAGGATGTGGGGGTTTCCTCAGTTAGACCTGTTTGCCACTCACGAGAATTCGCACTGCCCATCGTTCTGCAGTCTCCAGTATCCGCTGTGGGGAGCATTGGCTCAGTTGTTCTTTCCGGCTCCTTCTGTCAGGACCCTGGTTACTTCAGCTCTCTGTTTTCTGATTTCTGTCAGAAAATATCTCCTGTTTTTTTGTCAAAACCTACTTACTTCGACGTCTTTTGACTTTTAAAGTAAGTTCCTGCTTTTTCTGAGAGAGTCCAGCATATTTTTTCTCTCAGAAATGCCGTCTCTTTGACTCCTGCCTTTCCTGTGGCAATAAGAAGGCCAGATGAGACTTGCATGGTAGTGGTATCCACACTATCTAACCTCAATTTCGCCACCCAGCGATCAACCCTCTTGCGTCTATCCAGCCAGGCCAAAGGTTTTCCCGCCTTATCCCCAACGCCATAAATAGTATGTTGTGTCCTGGTGAGCCTACTCTTCGCCTCTTCCCACATATAGTCCCGATATTCTTGTTTGGCCAAGTTCAGTTTGTGCGCCGTAGTGTCATTGATGTCTGAGGCATGGTCTTCTTCAGCTTGACCCACCGCACCCTCCAGCGCTGCTTTTTATGTGATGTGATGTGATTAACGAGATAGCTTGGCCCCTCAGCACTGTCTTATTCGCCTCCCATAAAGTCATCGGGGATGCGACTGAGTGTTCATTTTCCGTAAAGTATTGTCTCGTGGTTGTCAGTAAACCCTTCCATATCTTGGGGTTTTTCAGGAACACTGGGTAGACTGGAAATATGCGTAGTCGGTTTATGGGATACGTATTTAACAGAACTGGGGAATAGTCAAACACCCTTAGGCAGGTGCGATATCTCATTCGCTCTAAACCTGTCACAAGTGTGAAAATATAAGTGTTAAAGAGTAGCAGCACAAGCCGCTAATCATTGGCATATCGCCAACACTCAAGCCATATTAGCACGCTACGATAGGGCTCACAATGATCAGTTAGAAGACCTGATTCAACACCTACCAGACCAATACAAGGCCCAGGCAAATGACCTTGTACAAGAGGGAAAACTTATCTCAAATGCCTCAATTAAATGTGCACTTGATGCCGCAGACACTGCCTCTAGGGCAATAAACACGAGTGTACCCCTTAGACGCCATGCATGGCTACGCATTTCAGGCTTTAAGCCAGAAGTACAAACTACTATACTTAGCCAACCATTTAATCAAGAACAACTGTTAGGACCAGCAGTAGACACTGCACTTGAGAAAATGAAAAAAGACACAGAGACTTCTAAATCCATGGGAGCATTGCAGTCTCCACAACCACGTGGCTCCTTTTGACGCTCCTTCTACAGGGGAGCCTCCAAAAACATTGGAGCAGACACCTCCACATGCAAACCCTCTACACAAACCTCCCCCAGTAGAAGATATTTTAGAGGAGGATATAGAGGAAACAACACCAAGGGACGAGGTCGAGGCAGTACCAACACTCGTACCTCTCCCGCCACAAAACAGTGACTTTCCTCCACTCCCCCCCAGACCATTCCACTCCAGTCGGGGGAAGACTCAAACAGTTCCTACCTGTCTGGAACTCCATCGCAACAGACAAGTGGGTAAGACAAATTATCCAGTATGGTTACTGCCTGGAACTCACCACTACCCCCCCACACATTCTACCCAAGCAACGCTATATGTCACCAGACCATCTTACGCTCCTCAAACAAGAGGTGCTCTCATTGCTGCAAAAACACGCAATAGAACCAGTTCCCTTACAACATCAGGGTACAGGAGTATACTCGCTGTACTTCCTAATCCCCAAAAAAGACGAGACGCTCAGACCAATACTGGACCTCAGACTCCTAAATCAGTACATAAACTCAGATCATTTCCATATGATCACTCTTCAACACGTACTCCCACTACTACTACAACAAGGCGATTTCCTTGCCACATTAGACCTCAAGGACGCCTATTTTCACATCCCCATGCATCCTGCTCACAGGAAGTATCTGAGATTTGTGGTGGACGGACAACACTATCAGTTTACAGTCCTTCCATTCGGGGTAACAACTGCGCCCAGAGTATTCACCAAATGCCTAGCAGTAGTAGCAGCGCATCTCAGGAGACAACAAATTCATGTCTTCCCATATCTAGACGATTGGCTCATAAAAGCCAATTCATTCAACAAGTGCATCCTACACACTCGCCAAACTATTCAAATCTTACACAACTTGGGATTCACAATAAACTATCCCAAATCTCATCTCCAACCCTCCCACATCCATCAATATCTGGGAGCCACCATAAATACCTCCAAAGCACTAGCATATCCCAGCCCAGCCAGGATAGCCAAAATACAAGCTCTGATCGCAAAATTTCAAACCCAACACTCTTCCAGCAAGAGTGGTTATGCAACTCCTAGGCATGATGACGTCATGCATCTTCATTGTGCCTTATGCAAGACTTCAAATGCATCCCTTGCAAGAATGTCTAGCACGTCCGTGGAATCAGGCTCACGGACAACTGGCAGAACTGGTGTTGGTGGACAGCCGCTCACATCGCTCTCTAAAATGGTGGAACACCATAAACCTGTCCAAAGGCCGTCCGTTCTTAGAGCCTCTTCCACAAATAGTGCTGACAACCGACGCATCTCTCACAGGATGGGAAGCCCATCTCCTAACACACACCACTCAGGGCACATGAACCACTCAACAGAAAGGGCTCCATATCAATTACCTGGAGCTACTGGCAGTATTCCTAGCACTAAAATCATTCCAATTACATCTCCAGAACAAAACTGTCCTCGTCCGGACGGACAACATGACAGCCGTGTATTACATACAAAAACAAGGAGGCACACATTCTCTCCAGCTGTCCCAGCTCGCACAGAACATTTGGAGATGGACCATTCCCCAGAACATATACCTGCTAGCAGAACATCTTCCAGGAGTTCACAATCAGATTGCCGACCTGTTGAGTCGACAAACTCAACAGATCCACGAATGGGAACTACACCCACAAGTCCTACTCCCATTCTTCCAAAACTGGGGCCAACCAGACATAGACCTGTTCGCCACACACGAAAACGCAAAATGCCCAAACTTCGCCGCCAGGTTTCCCCACCCACAGTCGAAGGGCAATGCAATATGGATGAACTGGTCAGGCAGATTTGCGTACGCTTTTCCGCCTCTCCCACTCATTCCATTCGTGGTACGCAAACTCTGGCAACAGTCTCTCAAGCTGCTACTAATAGCTCTCACATGGGCGCGTCAACCCTGGTTCACAACACTGCTGGAACTCTCTCTAGTTACACACCAAAAACTGCGCCTCTCCCCGTCCTTATTAACCCAGAACCATGGAGAAATCAGACACCCAGATCCACATCAACTGAACCTAGTGATCTGGCTCCTGAAGTCCTAGAGTTCGGTTACCTCAACCTACCACCAGACTGCATGAATATTATAAAAGAGGCCAGACGACCTACTACTAGAGCCTGCTACGCTGCAAAATGGAAAAGATTTGCCATTTACGGCACTAACAATGATATACGTCCACTGGATGCATCCATCCAGAACATCATTTGCTACTTACTACACTTGCAAAGATGTAATTTAGCGTACTCATCCATACGTCTTCACCTAGCCGCATTAGCAGCCTACTTACAAAATCGACAACACTTGTCATTATTTAAAGTACCAGCGATCAAAGCCTTCATGGAAGGTCTTAAAAGGATTATTCCTCCCAGATTACCACCCTCTCCAGTGTGGAACCTAAATATTGTTCTCACAAGGCTCATGGGTCCCCCATTTGAACCTCTGCATAAATGCGAACTACAGTTCCTTACATGGAAAGTAGCGTTCCTTATTGCTATCACATCCCTTAGAAGGGTAAGTGAGATCCAGGCTTTAACCATGCAAGAACCATTCCTACAGCTACACCGTAACAAAGTGGTTCTTAGAACAAATCCTAAATTCCTACCCAAAGTCATTTCTCCGTTCCATCTTAACCAATCAGTCGAGCTACCAGTGTTCTTCCCAAATCCAAACTCTGTAGCTGAAAGAGCTCTTCATACCTTAGACGTTAAAAGAGCCCTACTTTACTACATTGACAGAACCAAAGCATTCCGCAAAACCAAACAATTGTTTGTTGCTTTCTCTCCACCACATAAAGGCAACCCCATTTCCAAATTCGGAATAGCCAGGTGGATAGTTAAATGTATCCAAATATGCTACCACAAGGCTAAACGCACTCTAACAGTTCCCCCTAGAGCGCGAAACATTCCCTTAGAAGATATTTGTAAGGCAGCCACATGGTCTACAACACACACCTTCACTAAACACTACTGTGTTGACGTGCAAGCCAAACAACAAGCTTCTGTGGGTCAGGCTGTCCTTAAAACTTTTTATTCCAAACTGCTGCAACTGATACAGGTGACCACCGCTAGGGGAGACACTGCTATATAGTCTATCCTAAGTGTGTGATCTGCAGCTCATATGCCTCGAACGGAATATGCTACTTACCAGTATGCATCTGTTCTTGGCATGTAGAGCTGCTGAGCCACACACGCCCATCCACCTCCCCGGGACCTGTATCTGTTCCAGCATCGTCTTACTTAGACATTACACATGGAAATCCTTTCTTTATTTTTACAAACTCCATCATGGCGAAAAACAATCTGAGGATGGAGTGGATACCCATGCGCACTGTAGTCCAAGGAAGGAGTCGCCTATCTCGTGACCAAAGACTTCTTCCGAATACGACAACAACCTGCAAGCATCCGAGCCAAACACCAGATGGCGATCTACTATCCTAAGTGTGTGGCTCTGCAGCTCTACATGCCAAGAACAGATGCATACTGGTAAGTAGCATATTCCTTTCCGTCATTGGGTTCGGATGCAATTTTTGCGCTCCTGCTCGAAATCTCCATTTCAAACTTTTTCGACGCGCAAAACTTCCACAAACTCTTCATATTGACTTTGAACATCTTCATCTTCGACGCGCCTTTGATCGGCTCGATTACGGTCGTTGACGCGGGCCGCTGGGCCTATCCACGCCGTAAGGCCTACAGCTCATGGTAAGGATTCCATTCAAAAAATGCCCCCAGTGTGGAGCAAAATTCCCGCACAGTGACCATCACAAGGTCTGCAACCTGTGCCTCTCACCTGAACACAACGAGTCCAGCTGTCCAGCCTGTGCATCCTTTTGATCGAAGAAGACTATTCGAGATCAAATGGCTCAACGTCACATCATAGCGCAGAGATCAGCTCTGGAACCGGAGGACATCTTCGACCAAGGCCCGGATGTCTCGGAAGAAGATTCCGAAGCTCTCGAAATCGTGTCAGAGGCAGACGACTCAGATGACCCCATCACTCCTGGTCAACGAGTGAGTACTACTTCCCCTACCCCACCACCAAAACCAAAGGCACTGGTCAAGACTTCGCCTGTGGGCCCCAGTCGCGACCGAAAACACGCTTCAGAAGCCCCGCCTCCAGGCCCGGCTCCGAAGAAAAAAGACAAGCCTTCCGGTAGCTCGGACTGAGCAAACCTCACATAATTGTCCCGCCAGCGCCTTCGGCGCCGAAGCCAAAGGAACACTCTGCTCCGAAATCGGTTCCGAAACCTTCCACCTCCAAAGACAAATCGGCCCCAAAAATCTCCAGGTCCGTGGATAAGCCGGCTTCCAATGCTTCAAGCCTAAAGATCCCGCTTCGGCTCTGCAACCAAGACCCTCGGAACCTAAAGACAAGCCTAAGGACTCTACCACGCCTCCTAAGGCCAAAGACCATAAAATTAAACAGCCACGCTCTGAACCGAAAAAATCGGCACAAAAGGCGGTTCCCGAGGAAGAGTAACTTTTTCACCCGGATCCTGTCAGTGCTAAGCAGAAAAAGATTTATATTAATCCTGAACCAGGAGATGTCACAGCCGTGCCATGTAAGAATAGGAAGTTAGACACAGCACCTGCCACTCCAGTGCCTGTGAAAAAGGACTCTGCTACATCATCTATGCCTCCTTCTCCTGTACTTCCTTCTAACCAACCTCCTCTCCCTAAATCTATTACACCACCTCTGCCTCTAACTTCTCCACCACATACACCACCTCCAGATGATGATGATGATGATGATGATGACCAAGGAATGGGGGGTGACCCAAATGACCCGTTCACAGATCCAGACGACCCACCACAAGATGATTGGGAGTACCCTGTCCCAACAGATATACCAGACCTCCCAAGCCCCCAGCCATACCCCTCAAGACAATCTCCCCAGACGATAATATTGGTTTTGGACAACTGCTTAATAGGGCGGCCGTTTATCAAGGCGTCACAATGCACTCAGACACAGCAGAGGAGGACTTCCTTTTGGATACATTCGAACAGTCCCAACAGATAGTGCAAATATTGCCAATGATCAAGGGAGTTAAGCATGCCCCTGAAGTGTTCTAAGATCCCGTACATGCCAGGATTCTTAACCCTAGAATCGATCAGAAATATAGACCTGCCCCTGAGGACCCTGCTTACATTAAGGGACAGCTGCCTTTGGATTCTCTAGTAGTTTCCAACGCTAGAAAGCGCGCCAACTCGCCAACCTCCGGGGATGCGTCACCCCCTGATAAAGAATCCAAATTACTGGAAGCTTCTGGCAAAAGGGTAGCTGAAGCAGGCAGCCAATCACTGGCGCATAGCCAACATGCGAGCACTGCTGGCTAGATATGATAGGGCCCACTATGACCAACTAGAAACCCTATTACAACATTTGCCTGACCAATATAAAATGCAAGCAAATGATCTCATCCAAGAGGGCAAGCTAATTTCAAATGCGTCAATTAAATGCGCACTTGACGCGGAAGACACTGCCTCTAGATCCATCAATATCAGTGTACTACTTAGAAGACATGCCTGGCTGCGCATTTCAGGCTTTAAGCAGGAGGTCCAGACTACCATCCTCAACCAGCCGTTCAACCAAGAACAACTTTTTGGCCTGGCTGTAGACACTGCACTTGAAAAGATGAAGAAAGACACTGAGACTACTAAGTCCATGGGAGCGTTACAGTCTCCACAGAAACGTGGCTCCTATCGTGGCTCCTTCTATAGAGGAGCCTCTAAAAATATGGGTGCAGATACCTCATCTTCGTTTAATGCCACTACACAAACATCTCCCAATAGAGGATATTTTACAGGCGGATACAGAGGGAATAACAATAAAGGAAGAGGCTGAGGTAATAACACTCGCACCTCCCCCACTACAAAACAGTGACCCCCCCCCCCCCCCCCCCCAGACCATTCCACTCCAGTTCCTACCTGGCTGAAATTCCATCACAACAGACAAGTGGGTAAAACAGATTATCCAGTATGGTTACTGCCTGGAACTTACAGCTACCCACCCCCCCCCACACACATACCACCCAAGCAGCGCCCAATGTCCACAGATCATCTCACGCTCCTAAAACAAGAGGTTCTCTCACTGCTTCAAAAGCACGCAGTAGAGCCTGTTCCCTTACAACATCGAGGAACAGGGGGCTACTCGCTGTAATTCCTAATACCCAAAAAGGACGGGACTCTAAGACCGATACTCGATCTCAGACCCCTCAACCTATATATACACTCTGATCATTTTCATATGATTACTCTCCAACAAGTGCTCCTGCTGCTACAACAAGGCGATTTCCTTGCTACACTAGATCTCAAGGACGCTTACTTCCACATTCCCATACATCCTGCTCACAGGAAGTATCTAAGGTTTGTAGTGGACCGACAACACTATCAGTTCAAAGTCCTTCCATTCGGAGTCACCACCGCACCGAGTATTCACAAAATGTCTTGCGGTACTAGCAGCACATCTGAGAAGACAACAGATCCATGTCTTCCCATATCTGGACGACTGGCTAATAAAAGCCAAGTCATTCAACCAATGTGTTCAGCATACTCACTCACCAAACCATCCGAACATTGCACAACTTGGGGTTCACCGTCAGCTACACCAAGTCGCATCTCCAGCCCTCTCATATACACCAATATCTGCAGGCCACAGTAAACACCTCCACAGCTCTAGCATATCCCACTCCAGCCAGGATAGCCAGCATACAAACCCTCCTCACAAAATTTCAAGCCCAACACTCTCTTCCAGCCAGAGTGTTCATGCAACTCCTAGGCATGATGGCATCTCGCATTTTTATTGTACCTTATGCAAGACTTCAAATGCGCCCCTTACAGGAATGTCTAGCACATCAATGGAATCCGTCTCAAGGACAACTTACAGATCTGGTGTTGGTAGACAGCCGCACACATCGCTCTCTGCAGTGGTGGAACACCAAAAACTTGTCCAAAGAGCGGCCGTTCCTCGAACTTGTTCCCTAGATAGTACTCACGACAGACTCATCACTCACAGGATGGGGAGCCCATCTCCTTGGACACACAACCCAAGGCAAGTGGACCACTCAACAAAAAGTGCTCCACATCAATCACATGGAATTACTAGCAATATTTCTAGCTTTAAAATCATTCCAAGTACATGTACAAAACAAAGCTCATCCTACTTGGTAATGCACTCAGCCCTCTTGGCTGTAGCCCATTGGGCAATGCTAGCAGTCAACATAGGCTGCCTACCCTGATCTGTCCACTGAATAAAGACCCCATGGTGAGTACAGGCTGTTGGCGATGAGATTCTGTGTATGATTTGGCATGATGAGCTTGGGATGTGAATAATGAACTGCTCCACGTATGCAAGGCAGTTCAGTACTGAAGGTGAGAGAATATGGCATAGGCTAGAGAGGTCTATCTCCAATCTTTGATACGGAGTTCGAGTCTCGGCAATGATGCTCACCATCCTGTGATTCTTGGCCAATCACTTAATCTCCCCGTACTAACAAAAAAAAACAAAAAATGAATGCGTCCTTATGTAAGGCAGCTGGTGCTCCTATAAAGCGCTCGGATACCTGATGGTCAAGTTCTCGCTTGATAAAACGCAGAAAGAAAAAGAATTAATGTATCTGTTAACAGGTGCATGTGGCCAGCCCTGTTTTATTTTGCTCAGGGGATCATAACTTGTAAGCCTAAAGAAAATCGAGCTTTTCTTGAAGACAAAAGCAAGGGATGTTCTAAGCAGTACTTCTTTTTTTATTCTTTGTCAAAATAAAAAAGAGCTTCCTATCAAGTGTGTGTAGCTTAGAGCTGTAAGCAGCAGTTGTCGTTCACCTTTATCTCCTTCCCCCACCCTCCTTATCAAGTTTTCTAGTTTCCTGAATCATCTAAAAAAAGCTCTAATATGGATTGCTTTAGAGAAAAACAGGGCAACCCTGTAGCATTGTCTTGCGTCCCCTGATTCATACAAAAATTGTAAAGCCACCTGATGGTAAATAATTCTCTCTTGTAAAAATAATGGTTTGAGAAGGGATTTCCTTGGGATCTCATAAAATTTACAAAAAAAGTACTATGTGCTGAGTGGACTGCTCTGATCGGGTATCACAGGGACATTTTCTAGCAATTGTGCCCCAGCTCTCGTTTTTAGGAAAAGCAGTCCGATAATGGAAAATAAGAAAATGTAAGCAGGTTAAAAGATACCTGTGCTGTGCATTATTCCCTACTGTAAGGAACAGTTTGCATCCTAACTCCTCATTCCATGCTCTGTACCGCCCTACAGTAACATCGGGAAGATCTACTAACAGTAGTCCATGTACACGCAGATCATCAAGTTCCGTAATAGTTGTATGAGCGGCTTGAAGTATTTCAGTATGAAAAGTGTTACTCCCAGGGTTCAATGATAAATGTGTTATAATTGTGTGGTCAAAGTTCTTGTGTTAATAAAGCATACTTCTTGCATTTTTGGTTTCTCACTGTGATGGGGGCAGAGACGAACCAGCAATGTGTGTCTTCCAACATGTCACCAGTTTTGGGCTCTATTGCTAATAGTATAATATCCCATTCTGTGTGTCACACTTCGCCCTGGTGTTCTTTGGTGCAAGACAATAGTTGCTATCTCAGCTCTTACCAATTTCTTAACATCTGACAGCCAACCTTTTACACCCGGTGCGTATCTGGCCCTCCTCGCCCTGACTACATTCCTCTAGGCTAGTGTCGGTGCCAGGTTAAGGAACTTGCACGTCTAGTTATTTTTGGTCTGTGCATTTGACCCAATATACAGGGTAGGATGTTCTGTTCTAATTACCTCCCTGATAATTTTGTCAGTGTGTAGATCACTTTGTCCCAAAATTGTGCGATGATCCCACAATCTCTTACCATATGAATGAGATCTGCCTGTGGGGCAAGACATCGCTAGCAATTGTTGTCAGAACCTGGGTATATTGGGTGTTAAAAAGGGTTTGGTGCAGATAACTGAACTGAGAAAATTTAAATTGTGGATTTCTCATGACTTCTTAGTATATTTTAGGATGTCTGACCTTTCCCCCGCCCCCTGAAAGGAATGCTTTATCTTTTCTTCTCATCAAGCATGAATGTTGTCTACGTTGGAGTAAAAAGTAGGAGACCGGGTGTTGTAGACGGTGTACATTGCCTGTCTTCCAGTACCGAATGTAAACAGTAGCCTAAGGCCATCCTTATTAGAAGAGTTATTCTCTTTAACCCACGTCAGTCTAGCTGCTCGTAATAATGAATTGTCTGTAATGAAGTGTCCAGCTCCCAACTCCCAGTAATCCCCGAGTGCGTCATGTGTTTAAAGTTTACCATTAGATCATAAGTCCCCTACCTTCTACAGTCTTGCTTCAGTTCATGGTCGGGTGTTGTGGGCCGATGCCTCCTCTGACCCAGACCTACTTATGGCCTTTACCAGCAGGCTTTAGCATACACAAGGTTGATAGAGGGGGTAGGAAAGTGGGTGGCATAGCTCTAATTCTTAACTCCAAGGTTAAATTATGTACTAAAAAGCTAGATGATAACCGAGATTACCCCAGTATTGGAACTTTCATAGATTCTCATGCTTTGTATCATTCCCCGTCGTCGGAATGGGAGCCTCGGTAACACAAATATATATATATATATATATATATACATATGTATAACCATAGAAACAAAAGAGAAAAATAGGCCTAGGCCTCATCTCATTTTGTAGTATATCACCCTCTTTGTGTAAAAGAGCCCAAACTTTTGCCAGGGCCAATCAGCACAGCCTCACCCTCTGGAACCTTCCTGAGAGAGCTCAGAGCCTCAGATTTTTCTACCGCACGTTGTGCTAGGGAGTCTCCACTGAGCTCTGCTCAGTTTTTCACAGAGTTACTTTTGGATATCTTTATTACCATCTTTTGAGACAGAATGTCAGAAAAGGAGAAGAAAGCTTTATTTAGGGCTTGTGCCTCTTGTGGGAAGAAGAGACTGTTTGTGGAAGACAGGCATGAGAACTGCATATACTGCCTGTACCCGGAACACAAGGCCACCGACCCGTAAAATCTGTCGGACCTTCTCGACCAAGACCTTGAGATACAGAGAGGGGCGCTTGCTGACGTGGCTGCAGAAGATAAAGACCAGGGAGGTAATTTCTTCGGATGAGGAAGAATCTCTCTCTGGCACCTCCTCCAGGAGATCGAAGAAGAGGGGTAGGTCATCTCCCTCCACTTCTGCGGAACCCCCTCTCAAGGTTCCTCTCAAAGCCCCTCACGGGATCTCTGACAGGTCTGAGGAGGCTGGTCCCAAAAAATCTCCTCACGACAGTGTAAAGGAGAGGCAGGGACGGGCTACTGTGGACATAGCCCCTAAGGACAATAAGGGGGTTGCTACATCTACCCCTCCGTCCCAGAAGGAGAAACCTGTAAAGAAACAGGCTGCAGAAACTCCTCAGTCGGTGCCACTGAAGAAACCGCGTCCGTCGACGCAGGCGGCAGCAGGTACGTCGACGACGATCT